>NC_138997.1:5505783-6120323 GCF_964374135.1 Grampus griseus
TTACCTGACAAAAAGTAATTTTAAACTTACTTTTGAACCTTGGGTCCGTGTTTGATTTTCCTGACTGGTACTTTGTTCTTGTATTCCAGCCACATAATCTATGTACTCACAGTGAAAAGCAAGGGGCCTGCTTCAGCCCACACGTTGTTTTCCAGTGATTTGTCTGCAGCTCAGACCTTTTCCCAGGATTACTGTTGGGGGACATGACTCTTTCTGCTTCTGGTTTAGACAGAAGGTTTTTCCTTATCAGAGAGAAACCAAGTCACACGTACATGGCATAAACTGAATAAAGCTATTGGTTTTTAAATACTTTATTACACTGACTCTAGTGTCCTTAGTAGATGAATATAATCAAGTTAGCAACGTGGTTTGGTCACTGAGAAAATGAAACATTTCTGAAACCTCACGAAACAGTGTAGTGTGCAAACTAGAGCTAATCAGGCTTTCACCTCTTTACAGAACAGTCACTGCAAGCAGCACGGTACATCATAAGAGCTTTCACTGCTGTCCTTCAGCCTCTAAACTGCAGAGGAGAGATGAAGGCAAACTTCCAAGGAAATGCCCAGGGAACTGCAGTCAAACATTATCCAGGAAGCTGCAGGTAGGATGGCATTACATGAAAGCTCCAACTTGCTTCAAAACCTAGGCTACTGAAGTCTACAATGAAATTCACATTTTCTTTACATACAAAGAAATTACACACATTTAAAGAACTGTTAACCTATGTTAATTCCCAACCTGGTCGATTATTTGTAGTCTTATCATCAAACTTTGTATGAGATGGTTGTTTTGTTTACTATTCTGTTACTTAAACTATTATAACTTGCTTTAATGATTCAGAAATGAGAGTGACATTTGTATATATAGTCACAGTTTAAGAGAAAGGTAGTTGACCTGAATTTCTGAATTAGGAATGAGGAAAGGTGTTAAATGGCTTTGTTTAAAAAACAAAAAAAGGCCCAACACTATAGGTATAAATGATAGCTTTGTCACTACAAGCATGAATGTAATATAAAGAGACCAGTGTTTTAAAACCGATGTGAACAGACTGACTTTTTAAGAAATCAGCTATTTTAGTTCATTAAAGTGGATTTCACAGCTGCTATGATGTGTCTAGCACTGATTCCAAACATATCCAGCAATTCGCTAGGTTTCCCGCTTTTCTTAGGCACTCCTGACACTGCCAGCTGATGAACGTGGATGCCAGGCTCCCCAGAGATGGCTGCACATATGGCTTCTCCAATGCCACCTTCTCAGTAGTGATCCTCCACCGTGATAACCCGGCCGCCTGTAGCTTTTGCACCGGATATGATGGTGGCAGCATCCAGGGGGTTAATGGTAAACAGGTCAATGACACAGACAGAAATACCCTGTTGAGAAAGAGCATCGGCAGCCGCTAAGGCTTCAGGCAGAGTAACTCCAGCTCCAATAACTGTGACTTTGTCATTAACAATGTGGCGGATGACCGTGGCCCGTCCAATCTCAAAATTTTCTTGTGGGGTATAGATAACTGCAGTTTCTGACCAGCTGGTCCGAACGAAGCACAACGCCTTTGGGGTTGGCAGCCAGATAAAGAGCACGCTCTGTCGAGACGGCATCACTTGGATAGAACACAGTGCAATTGGGGATGCTTCGGAACATGTCTAGATCTTCCAGGGCCATCTGGGAGGGGTCATCTTCACCAACGGACACCCCGCAGTGGGAACCACTAAGACTGACACTGGTTTGAGATATGGCTCCCTTCCGGATCTGATCAAATGCTCTGGTCAAAAAGGCAGCTGAAGTCCTAACAAAAGCAACGGTTCGACCACGTGTGGCACAGGCCAGTTCTGTTCCGCAGTAAAACAATAAGATGCTCAGAGTGATCTTTCTTGAATATCTCAGAAAAGATGGAGTTCTTTGGGTCGCCATACAGGACAATGGCTCTTTCATTTGCATGGCCCAGTTCAGCTAGAGCCAAACTATATGCTTTCTGAGTAGCTATCTTGTCGCCTGCTTTATAATCAGGCAGGCAGGTCATTTTTATATCTGTGACGCTGACTGGAGGTGAGCCTTCAACAGGGGGTTTGGGTATGAGATTCCTGTTGGTCCGTATCTGACTCTGTTAGTCTGATGACTTCATTTGCTCTTTCTTTCAGCACCGGCTTTCCATGCCAGTTCTCCGCATCCTTAACGTCTGGAATACGCCGGCCCCTGAAGGTCTTCGCAACTACGGCAGCGGGCTTGCTCTTCACTCGAGTCGCTCGGCAAAACGCGTGGCACAAGGCCTCCACGTCCTGGCCATCCACTCCCTACCCGAGTGTTCCGCTCACAGGCTTCGCGGCGACGCCAACAGATGTCTGCGCGGTGCTTTGGGGGCGCCACGCCACTCTGTCCCAAGCGGTTCACGTGGAAGACTGCCACGAGGTTATCCAAACTGTAGTGGGAAGCAGAGCCCTCTGAGGCCTCGCCGTCGCCCGGGAGGCAGAACACCCGGTAGCTGGCTCTGGTCCAGTACTCGCCAGCATAAGCCGTTACACACGCGGCGCCCAACCCAGCCATCCTGTCGCCACATCGACAGACGACAGTCTGGGGGTGGGATGTCCCTCCGGGGCACAGTGAATTGTCCTCAAGTTCAGCAGGTTAGGTTCACGAATGGTGCCGCCCGCCTCCGCCCAGTTGGCACAGAGCAGTGGAGCCGCATGGCCCTATGGAGAGGACGAACCTGTCGCTGTCCGGCGGCTCCGGCTCTGTTTGTAGCTCATCGCGTGGAAGAAGAGCACCGACACGACCTCGGCCGCGCTGCACCACGACGTGGGGTGGCCCTGATGGAATGGATGCGCAGGTGGTTGGCCAAGTCCTGCAGGGCCAGCACGGTGGTCGCGTCCTCGGGGGGGGGGGGGCGGTGTCTGCCACGTTGGCGTCTTCCCCGGTTTCTGAGGAGCGAAAGGGGCGGTGCTAGGACGGTTCCGTCACGTAACAGCGCGCCCTGGCCCCGCCTCCGGGGGAACGAGCGGGGCATTGCCGTCACGTGACCGCTGCCGCGGCTTCGTCAGGTGACGTCGCTCGCTGGGCCCGCCTCCCTGAGGAAACTGCTCGCCAAGCCGCCTTGGGTTCTCGCCCTGCTACGCCTTCTTCTTCCGGTGAGTGGGTTTTTACTACTTTGTCACTGCCATGTTCAACATTATGAAAAGTAATTAAATGTCTTTATACCCTAACTCGTGGTATAAATTCAGAAGGGGGCATTCTTCTGTCCGTGTGTTATGGGAAGCTGTTTGTTGAAGTGCTGCTTTTCATTCCTCGAAGCCACGTCTGAGACATTTTCACGGTTCTGTAGCCGAGCATTAACGGGAATTATCCAAAGTCACTTTCAATCTAACCGATATGGCAGCTCTGTGTCAACGAGACTTTTCAGAGCAGCTGAAAATCCTGTCTGTGACTTGCAGATAGAAGTACCAAAAGGTGCAGGAAAGGTCAAATCTAGACCCGCTGAATGGTGGCATATCTAGAACTGCAATTTCCCAAGTATACCCTAAAATACTGTTAGTAATAATAGCTTTTAAATAAAATGAATTTATTTGCTTCAGTTATAAAACTAAACTTGTGCCATGGAACACTTCTGGTGGGCAAGGGTTATAGCTTATTGTCTAAAAAAACAAAAGCACAATGACAGCACTATATCCTCTCCCACTCTGCGGTGTTGAGCAGCTTGATTCTTGAGTAATTATAAGTTAATAATGATTATTAACTTCACATTAAAATCATCACACTGGACACAAAAAACAAGCAAAACGCCTGGACTCCACCTTAGGCAAGCCGAATTTTAATCTATGGAACTAGAAGTCTCGGACGCTATAGTTTTAATGCACCTTTCGATTCTCTGGGAGGAAAGTTAAATGGTGTTGGTAAGAGAACTCTCCAAAATGGAGCTGGGAGGCCACTGAAGAAGTGATTCCGAATGGATTCCGAACTTTTGGCCGCTGGTTGTCTTAACACCTGAACACCAGAACACCTGCCCAATGTTCCAGAAACTTAAGATGCTTGTTGGACCCTTACCCTAAGTAACGCTCATAGCCTATCACTTAAGGACAAATATCTCCTTCCTGCATGAGGGTCAGTCATAATTCTTGCCAGACAACTTTAACAACCCTGTGGCTTTTGTCTGTATAAGCCCCTGACTCTTTCTCTTCCCTGCACACTCTCTCAGTTTTACCCCAATCTGTGTCTCCAGAATTGCAATTCCTAAGACCTCAGTAAAGCTCTTTGTTCTTGGCAGCCTTGATACTGATTATTGTTTCACAGTTCTGATGTTTAGTCAAGGTTAAGAATCAGTAATCTGCAGATAGGCTTACACCAGTGGTTCTCAATGTTGGTAGTACTTGAGAATCATCTGAGGAGTTAAAAAAACAAATATCATGTCCAGGCTGCACTCCAAAGCAATTAAATCAGAATTTCTGGGTAAAGCATCTAGGCATCGGTAATTTTTAAAACTCCCCAGATAATCTCAATGTTCAGTTGGGTTGTAAACAACTAACTCAGGGGTCTTGCTACTCTTTATATATCTCTTATATCTCAGAAAAAATTTTAAATATTATTTGCCACTTTAATTGTACCGTTTTTATTTTTAAGAATACATATTAGAATAAACCATAATGGTATGACACTGACAAGATTTTAAGACTTGCTGAAGGAATGTTGGAGTCGGAAAAATTCTCAGAAGGTCATCTTGTATTACTCTGCATGCCCTTTACAAATTAGTGCTTGCTTACTAGATTAAAAAAGGAAGAGAAAATAAAAACATACCAAACTAGGACTGGGAGTACAGATGGAAATTAAAGAAAAAAATATTCGTAGTATCATAATAGCAAACTATTAGGGGCTGACAGGAAGGCAGTGAATATAAACATAGGCAACTCACTATTATTTTGGCTGAGGAGAGCTCTAATAAACCCAAACAATTGGTAAACGTGATAGTATAAAAATGGTCTATGAGGCAGTGTTTACCTGAAGAAAATGGGAGAAATAAGAGGTACTTAACATTTCTTTTAAAGTTCCCCAATTCTTCCATTCGTTTAAAGTATTGCACAACTATTTCCAAAAGTATTAAATGGAAAGTTCTTAACATTAGTAAAGATCAATTTTTTTAAGAAAAGAATGTAGTCTTGAAGATTTAATACCCTAGATAGTGAGTGTGAATTTCCCTCTGTTGTTCTGTGAGACCGTGTGGATTTCTTTTTTAACTACATAAAAAAAGAATGTTTTGTAAATTATCTATAAAATATTTTAAAGTGTTCTGAGATTTTTTAAATGAAGGAATGGAAATTTATATATAAATTATTAATATTCCTTGTAGGCATTTTAGTCTTTTAAAATATATTTTCAAATATGCAGCTGAAAGTAACCATATAAGTATAAAGTATGCATAATTTGATAATGCAGATCACCCAGTGTGGCCATGAACACAGCTTAGTCAAGTAAATCAGAGACATGACACCACATTCTATTTTCTCCATTTAGAAGAGACTATTACTGACAAAAGGCCAGCCCCCAAGTTTTAAGCCAACATGGCAAATTTTTAATTGTCTTGGAGAAAAGTCCATTACTCATTTTAGAAGTCATTTTGGAAGATAGTCAGAAGTTTTCTGCAAATAGGAAGAAATTATTCATTTGTTAATTTTGGTTTATACACCTAAAGTAGGGATTGGCAAACTCAAGTACCTACTGGAGTAGGGAGTTAAATGCGTAAATGAATGTAGGATATAATGTAAGAGGATTGGAGGGGCCTGTGACAAACTGGAGGATACAAGCCCACCTAAAGGCATTCAACATTGAAAAATTTGTGAACATTTTGTTGGGGGAAGAAGCCGTATCTTCAGGCTGCCAGTTTTTACCCCTGATTTAAGGCATGTTGTAAATAAATAAATATTTTGTTTTACCTTTGTTTAAATTTTTCACTATAATTTTTTCTCATAGTATGAAAAAGAATTTATTGTGTGTGTACTTCAAATGAAAATAAAACCCAGCCAGAGCACTAATACAGATAGCTATGGAGGAAAAAATATAAATAGCAAGAATTGGTAAGTGCAGTTTCTGAGGAAACAAAACACACCTACTGATTACTCAGGAGGTCTACACCAATTTGTGAAAATATACATTTCCACTGTTTGGGAGTGAGTTATATTTAGATCGGGAACACTGACATTTCGCTGATATCTGAACTGTTGAGTTTTGTTAAAATGGAATTTTATCAATGAAAGACACAAATGATGAATTCATCCTTTTTGTTCCTTTATTTGAATTTGGTTAGTTTAGTGGGCTGAGTATGGAGTGAGCGAGGGTAAGATTCTTGTGTAGGGCAGTAAGTTTCTTGGGGGAAGAAAGGTGCTCTACTTTCTTGAATTATTACTTTGAAATTTATGGCAGATGCTATCACTGATGGTTCTACTTTTTCCATAGTTTATAGAGTCCTTATTTTTTTTGGTAGGAGAGAGGTAGACAGTAATGTATTAAAGAAGGTAGACCTACTTCTTAAAGTGCTTCTCAGATGAAGAAGTCTTGGGAATGTAATATACAGCATAGTGACTACAGTTCAAAATACTATATTGTGTATTTGAAAGTTGCTAGGAGGGTAGATTTTAAATGTTCTCACCACAGACACAAACACACACGCACAAATGATAACTGAGGAGATGGCTGTGTTAAATAACCTTATTGTGGTAATCATCTTGCAATATAAATGTGTATCAAATCATCACATTTTATGCCTTAAACTTACACAATATTATAGGTCAGTTATACCTCAATAAAGCTGAGAAAAAAAATAAAGTGCTTCTCTGCTAAGTCAGTTATTTCTAAATCTGCTCCTATTGCCTGTTTTCTCTTCGGACAGTGAGTTACCCTGTTCTGCTTTTTGAAATAGCTAGTAATTTAAAAATTAAATGATGGACATTGTTTGGGGGTGCTATATTTTATTTCATTAAATTCTTTTAAAGTGTTGGATTTCATTCTAGCAGACAGCTTGGTGCTTTACATTTTCTGAAGTTTGTTAAGACCGATACAAGGTATGCTTCACTCTGGTGTTACTGCAAAAGCATAACCTCCCCTGGGGTCTCCAATGAAGGTCCCAGGTATTCAGCAAGGACCCTCTTCTCTTGGCCGGTCAAGTTTCAGTTGTGTCAGTCAGCGCTTTGTGAGCTCTGGGAACTGTTTCATTTACTGCCCTGAAGTTACGCTTTGCCTGGCCTAGTAGAGACCTCCAGAATTCTGCTGTGCTCTGTGTGAGACAGCCTTCCCTGCAGCGCTGTCTGCAAAGTGCCTCCAGGAAGATGATGTGGCTTACCTTGTTTGTTTTTATTCTCTAGGGATCACGGTTCTGCCCTGCTTGTTTTCCAACATATGAACACTATTGCTTTCTATAGTGTCTCTAGTTTTGTTGTTGTTTATGGCTAAAGGGTAAGTCTCATTCTAGTTATCCTATCGTAGTCTCAGAACAGCACTTTAAAATATTTTGAACCATAATACCTTCCATGGGGCATATACTCTCCAGGTAACCTAGGTTTTGTAGAATGGGTATGATTTTGGTTAGTGTAACCTTGATAGGAAGTCAAGAGCAAGGTTACAAAAGTAGAAAAAGAGAATTTCTAATCTGACAGGAAGGGGAGATTCATGCTGAGAACAGTGAGGGGAAAGCAGGAAGCCAGATTTTGAAAAGACCTTGAAATAGAGCCAAGTGGGTTGTTTTTGAGTGTTCTTTTGTTCTCTTGCTTTTGGGTTGAGGGTGAAGTGCAGTGGAATGGGTTTTATCATCTGAACATCTTGATCACGGCAGTGTTTGGGAAAATTGTTCTGATAGTGTTAGGGGAGATAAAATGAACGTGGGGAAGGCGAGGCTTTGCAATGGTGCCAAAGTCAGACTAGGGAGTTCTTCGTCTTGTTACCTCCATGAAAATCTGTCCTAGTATGAATCTAGGCACCCCAGTCCTCCGGAGAATCCTGGGCAAGGAAAATGAAACTCTGACTACAGAAACGTTGATAGAAAATGCCCCTGCACACATAGCTGTAGTTAGGAACTTTTCTGTTTGCTACATGGATGGTACAAAAGTGTAGCAGAAAATTATAAGACAATTCGTGAATCAGAAACACAAATTATAATAGGGAAAATTACATTTCCAGAGTTAATTAGTGTCATGGTTTCCTTTGGGACTTATTTATTTCTGTTCCATTTATTATGTTCTTTCTTTCAGATCAATTTCCAAATGTTCTAAGTTCCTGTAAGTTTAACTTGGTGTGTAATAAACAAAAGTTTATTTGTTAACTCCAAAAAATATATATATATATAGTTCTGAACATTAAATTTAATGCAAGTAAGTAGAATTATCTGACAAAATTGAGAACAAGAAGTGGAGAAAGCAGTAGGTCTGCGGTAACAAAGGATCACACACTGGGGTTTGGGGGTGGGAGCTAAAACAACAGTGATGATCTCACAGCCATGGAGGCTGGAGGTCCAAAATCGAGGTGTCAAAAAGATTGTCCTTCTGAGGACCATGAGGAAAGGATCCACTCCTGGCCTCTCTCCTTGGCTCGTAGATGGCTGTCTTCTCCCTGTGGCTCCCTCCCCTCTATGCATGTCTCTATGCAAATCTCCCCTTTTTATAAGGACATCAGTTATTTTGGATTAGGGCCCACCTTAACAACCTCCTTTTAATTTGACTACTTCAGGAAAGACTCTCCAAACAAGGTCACGCTCTGAGGTAGGGCTTAGGACTCCAAGGCATCTTTTGGGGGAGGGAGGGGAGCAGTTCAAATGGTAACACTTGTCTTGTGGTCGTATAACTCCAGTATTCACACGGCCTTTTCCTTCATGTGTGTCTATGTCCAAATTTCTTCTTTTTATCAGGACACTAGTCGTACTGAATTAGGGGCCCACCCTTCTCCAGTAATGACCTCATCTTAACTAATTACATCTGCAATGACCCTGTTTCTAAATAAGGTCACGTTCTGAGGTGCTACAGGCTAGGACTTGTGCACTTGAACCCTAAGCTTGATCACCAGCCCTTATGTTTCTGTTTGTATTAACACATCTCTGATGACACCACAGTCTTTGACCACGTTAATCATCAAATTCAGCTTTTCTCAATCTTCCTTTTTTTAATTGGAAAAGTTTTAAAAATATTGCTTTAAAAAATTCAAACACTAGAGAAGAAGAGTGAAGAGTTATTTTCCGAGCTCCCCCCACCTCAAGCCTCATCTCGTAAACTATTAACAGTTGATTGTTATCCTTGCTGATATTTTCTATACTTTCTTCCTTCCACAGTTTGTTCTAAGTGGGATTTCTTATGCACACTGTCTTATAGCTCACTTTTTCAACTTAACAAGTCTATAAAATTGCCCACATCAGTAAAACTGATTTAAATCATTTTTTAAAGCAGCAGCAAATAATCTTGACTTGTTAACTAGAGTAGCGAGATCTCGAGGATGTGACCACGAGATGGCACTAGCGCACAACCACCTTTATTGGGAGTCACTCCGACAGATTTGCACGGGGGCGGGGAAAGCCTCTCAGCGCTGACCCCTCCCAAAGGCAGGGTGGAGCCACTCTCCTGCAGGGTAGTGGTGTGGGCATCAGAGAGGGGAGACCCTAGGCCCAGGTAACTCCGACGAGCCGCAGTGGCTTGGGGTCTTTCACAGCCCCAGGGTTGATCTCGCCTACGGGTAGCTTATGCTGGGTGATGTTTCACAGGGTGTGCAAAGCAGGGAGACTCTAAATGGCAAAACATCTGCTCTCTGGAGCTATATTTCAAATAACCGGAAGTGTAAAAGTTTGATTTTGGCACCAATCAGGCTTTTGAGTTGCTGGGTCCCAGCCTGCTGTGAGGAAGAAAACACGATACAACTCTATAGGGCGCCACCTTTAACTCTTCTGTATAACAACTAGCTCCCTACTGAAGGACATTTTACAGTTTCTCCGCCGCAAAAAAATGGTCACAGATCGTTCAAAAGAAAACTTACCAACCAATTTACATCATATATGACAAAAGGCTAATTTTATTAATGTAATCAGGATGCCTAACAATAAGTAGGATAAAATGGTAAAGAAGCACAGGCTCCTCGAAAACAACCCTGAAAAATGACAGCAGCAGGAAGGAATTGGCTGTTAGAAGTGAGATTACAACTGTGAACCCCCTAGGAAGATGGGAACTGGTGAGTCAAGATGGGAACTGGTGAGTGGCCTGGGAGGAGGATGTCTGTCTGAGGATCTGGAGAGGTTGTTAACTTGAGCTCTTGTCTCTCTTCCTCACCTTAGGGATGGGGAGTATCACTGGTGTCCCAGTGGTGTGAGGCACTAGCAGAGGAGATGGGGCCCAGCTAAATAAGGAGAGACGGAAACAGGCACAGGATGACAGCTGCCCTCGGGCCCTCAGCCTCCTGCTCTCCTGTCAGCAGAAATACTCTGGTCCCTGGAGTCTCTCCTCTGTGATTTCACCCTCCGTGTTCTCAAACTTTCCAAGACTGACACAGTTGAGGGTGTGACTTTCGGCATGTCCCCAGTACACATTACAGGACAAGAGAGCTGACTCCGTCAGTGAAATGTGATGCTACAGGTTCAAGGAAAATACACACCTGAGGAGTACAACTCCTCGAACAGAAAGTTAAAAAATAATGAAATTGAACAACACTTGCCACCTTAAGCAGAGTTATTGGAACAGATGAACCAATAGTTTCAAATGAGTACAATACATGTTCAAGAGTTGAAGAAGAATATGGTAATAAAGCAAAGTGATAAACTCTTTTAGAAACAAGTGATATATAATATATATCTGTTAAAAGTAAGGTAGTTAAAATGAAGACACAAGGAATATCTAGCAGGATGATTACATGAAAGAATAAAAGGATAAACTGGGAGATGAAATTAGGAGTAATCCAAGGGGCAGCAGAAATAAAGAGACAGAAAATACAGGAGAAAGGCTAAAAGATTGGGAGAACAGAATTATCGATACCCAGATAATACAAATCCCCAAAAGGAATTGAGAGGCCGTGAGTATCAGGACACGTAAGGAAATACCAACACCTAAACACGCGATAGTAAAACTGCAGAAGAGCAAAGGCAAGAGAAATTTTATGAAAAGATTCCACACAAAAAGTAAACCACCCACAAAGGAACAACAATTAGCCCAAAGTGAGACTTCTCAACAGTAAAACTGGATGCAAAAGACAATGGAGTAATAACATTTGTGCTAAAATTTTTTTAACACTTCTTCCTGTGAAGTATAGCCTACAAACATAGAAGTGCATAAACCATAAGTGTGACACATGAAGAAAAATTATAAAGTAAACAGCAAGGTAACCACCACTCAGGTTAAGAATATCGCTGGCCACTTAAGAAAGTATATCTAGAAAATGTAGCTCATTTTGTCTGTTTTTGAACATTATAAATGAACTTTACAAATGAGCTTATACTGTATGCATCCTTTTGTCTATTCTTTTATATTACGATTAAAAATTAATGTTTACCATCACTGTAGTTTGTTAATTTCATTGCTGTATAGAATTTATCACACTTATTTTTCTATTTTTGTTGATGAACAATTAGGTTTTCTCTAGTTTGGGCTATTACAAACAGTACTGTTAGGAATGTTTTCGTATATGTATCCTGAGAGACATGGGCTGGAGTTCCTAGGGTATGTGTCCGGGAATGCCACTGCTGGATTAGAGGATGTACACCTTTCAACTTTTCAGATAATGCCAGAATGGTTTCCCAAAGTGGATAAACAAACAGAAGCTTGCTCTTTGAGGTCAGGAATAAGACAATGATATCTACTATCACTAGTACCGATCCACATTTTTATCATATTAAAGAGTAGTGTTCTATTCCTATTTACATGTATTTATAAAATCTAAAAAATCTGTGTTTGTAATTTTAACGTGGGAAGATATCTGAGTAGCATTTTTAGAGATGATGGAAATATTCAAGTTTTCTATTCCTCAGTTGTATAGGTTATATTTTTTTTAAGAATTTGGCTATTTTATTTAAATTTATTTGGTCATAATATCCTCTTAACGCTTGCATCATCTGGAGTGATATCACCTGTTTCAATTCCACTATTGGTTAATTGGGTCTACTCTAAAGTTTTTGAGTGGTCCTGCAGGAATGTATCAATTTTATCATTCTTTGAAAGGAACCAAATTTTTACTTTCCTGTTCTCAATTATGTATTTTTTCAATCTCAATAATTTCTGGTCTTCACTCTCTTCCACCTTCTGTTCTGAATTTCCCTTATTATTCCTTTCCCGGACTCTCAGTGCGGATTAGCTCATTAATATTCAGCTGTTCCTCTTTCCTAACATTTATGTTGAGGCGCCAATACATACACTAAAGGACCCAATTGCTGCCTCGGATGTATCTCACAAATCTGGATATGTAGTAGTTTTGTTATCATTTCAGCCCCAAATATTTTCCAATTCCCGTATGATTTCTTCTTTAACTCACGACTTATTTGAAAGTGTAATTCTTAATTTCTAATTATGTGGGAATTGTCCAGCTATCTTCTTCTTGTTGATTTCTAGTCTAACTGCACAGTGGTTAGAGAACACATTCTGTAGGATTTCAGTCCTTTCACATTTCTCTGGATTTGCTTTCTGGCCCAAAATATGATCATTTTTGATAACTATTCCATATATGTTGGAAAACACATGTATTCTTTCTTGCAAGCACTGGAAGCAGCGTTCTATGAGACCCATTAGGTCAAACTGTGTTGGTGGTCTAGTCTTCCAAATCATTGTAAATATTTTATCAGCTTGTTCTATTAATTACTGAAAAAGGTAATTTTCCTCCAAAGCTGTTTGTTTTCTACCATTATTTGAAATTTTATCAGTTTTTCCACTGTATACTTGGGGCTATATTACTACGTGAATATAAGTATATAAATTTAAAATGGAACCTTTTTATCTTTATGAAGTGACCTCTTCTAACTACCATAATACTTTTTGACTTACAGTCTATCTTCTATAACATTAATATGTCTGTACTTTTGGTATTTGTTTAGTATACCTCTTTCCATCTTTGACTTTTAATTTTCCTGTTTCCTTATGTTTCAGATGTGTCTCAATAAACAGAACACAGTTGTATGTTTTAAATCCAATGTAAAATATTCATTTTTTAAATTGCAGGCAGTTAGTCCATAATGATCGTTATATGGATTTAAATCTACCACCATATTTTTAAAATTTTCCCTACAGTCCTATGTTTCTTTTTTTTTATTTCATTGCTTTGAGTTATCTGAATATTTTATCATTTCATTTTCTCTACTTGTTTGTATCCTATTCAAAGTCATATACCCTGTTTTCTGTTCTTTTAGTGGTTACCCTAGAAAGTATTCCTGTATTATTATATCAGTATCTAATGTGAATCAATACTTTACCCCTACACATGCACATACACACACACACACACACACACACACATATGCCTTAGTACGTTTGTGAAAGCACAGGGAAACATCTCTAAAGATATCTCCCAACTCTCTACTGGGTGGCAGGGTGCAGGGGTGTGATATTGGGCGGGAGAAGTAGGAGGCTTCATTCTGCTTTTCACTGTGGTACATGTACACACTAAATTATGACCAAATATTAGTCTTCACTATTGTACTTTATATATATATAGTGCATTACTGTACTCTTACTTTGTATAACTCATTCTTGCATTTGCTACAGTGTATTTTGAACATGGTGTCTTGCCCATAATCAATATTATTTAGGGGTTAAATCTGAATGGGGAAAATAAAAAATCTTTTATTTTCAAACCCAAATTAAAATGAAAAAAGAATGAAGATACATGGTTTGTTGGATTGTTGGCAATTTGAAATTAAGAATGGGGTAGGAGCAGGTAGGGAATTTTGTGATCGGTAGAGCAATTAGTAACAGCTGAAATAGCCAGAACAAGAATTTAATGCTTACTGGATTTGCAGTAACATAGAACTCAGGATGATGACTTGCAGTGGGCCGGATTTCGGAAACTGGGTGGAGTGGGTGTTAAGTTGGCTTCACAGGAAACGGTTATCGTATAGAAGTAGGGTGCAAATGTTATGGATTAACCAGAGTTCTCAATAGAGTAGTGCCTCCAGAGTAGATACTACAAGGGTGCCCCCCTTCATTGTGTAGATTCACACAGAATGCGCTGTCACACACTTAAAAGCCTTGCCCCTAGATTCAGGGATCTTGTGGTTACCCATTCTTGTTTACAATTTAATCTAGTTTTCAGTGGCTACAGTTGTTGATTAAATTCATGCACCTGCACACATATACCCCACTTCTCCCCACCTGTAGCTCCTTGTCATGCCAGGTTTTCTCCTTTCATTCAGGTGACAAGATTCTCTCCTTGACCAAACTCTACTCAGGTTCCTCTGAACTCTTTTTTCAACTAGGCCTGGAATTTTGGATTGCCTGTTCGTATCTGATTGTTCAATTTTAGCAGGAAAGTCGGTTTAGCCAGAGTCCCCCATCTTCCACATCTGGTCAACCTCCATGTCTGTAACTCATCAGATTCCGGATCATTCACCATCTTCCAGGTGATGTCTGATCACACCAGCCTGTCTATTTCGAGAGTCCTGTTAGGTTGGTGTAGCCAGAATGCCCCGTTACCCCTAATGTTTCCTCTTAGTAATTTTCCATCCACTACCCGCCACCCTGCTCCTGGGCTATAAATTCTCTCTTGTCCCCGTATATTCCGAGTGGAGCCCGTATCTCTCCCCACTGCGGTGATCCTTATACAGATTGAGGAGGAGCCCCTTGAATAAAGCCTGCCTTACCTTTCCTTCAATTTTTTGCCTTTAACGTAGGTCTCTGCTCAACTCTTAACTTTCAAAAGCGGATTCAGAGACCAGCACGTGTGAAACAGCTTTCCTGCCTACCCTTTCAGCTTTATGTTTTTCAGAACAATATGGTACTGGAAACAATATTAATTAGGTGTTTTTTTTTCACATGTCGCCTTGGAATATGAGCTGAGCTAGGGCAGGAATATCGTCGGCGTATTCCCAAGGCCTGGCACACAGTAGGAGATCATTCAGTGTTTGCTGAACGAATATATTGTCCACGGAATCCTCCCAAGTACAGATGGAACGAAGACTCACACATCGTGAGAACAACACAGAAAAACCGGGTGGGAAGGAGCCTCGAGTGGGCAGAGGGGGGCTTCACGGGTGAGGAAACAGCCTTGGGGGAACTTCGCTCAGGCGGCCCGGAGGCGCGGAGGGCAGGCCTGCGCCCGGGGGACGCGGCGGCCCTGGGCGCCACCGGCAGCGGGCGGCGTGCGCGAGGCCGGAGCCCGGTGCCGCCACGTCCGAAGGGGTGCGCGGCCCGGGAGCTGCGCGCCGGGCAGACGCCCGAGACCCCGCGGGGCCGGGCCGCCACCGCCGGGAGCGCCGAGCCCAGGTCGCTGCCTCACGCCCGGCGCCGCCCCGTTCACCCTTAGCCCGGAGCTCCGCCACCCCGCCCACGGCGCCCGGCGAGCACGCGGGGAGCCTGTCTGCGCGGCGGGGGCGTGAGAGTCCGCCACGGCCCACAAAGGTGAGGTCTTGTTTCCGGGGACGTTTTAGGGAAGAACACTCGTCCCTCCCCCTGCCGGTCAGGTGAGCCCGGCTTCTTCCGCTCCTCGTGGATTTGGCCGGAGTCGCCTCGTGAGCTGTTGCCGCCGCCGACTCTGAGGTCTCGCCGTGTGGACTCGGGGGTCCGGAGGTCCCAGGCCGCGAGAACGTCACCATGGTGGGTCCCACCCGTTTCTGGAAGGCTCCGGTTGGCGGCGGGGAGGGCGGGCCGGCGTCGGGCCGCTGGGAGCGGGGTGCGGAGGGAGAGCGGTGGGCGGTGCGCGGGCTGCGGTGCAGGCACGGGTTCCGGGCCGGGTCCTGCAGGGGTCTTAGGGCGCCCAGCCCGCGGGGAATCCGCGGGTTTCCGTGTACTCGCTCCTCAGCGGTGTAGGAGCGGGGGGCGCACGGGGCGCGTCGGGGACGGCGTAGTCGCCGGTCCTCGCGGCCGCTCACCACCCCTCAGTGTCCTACTCCCGCCCCAGACCTTGCCTCCACGCCCCTCATCCCCTCCGTCGCACTGACACTTGGTTTTTATTAAAAATGCAGTGGATGCAGAAGAGCGCTTATGTAGCACGTTTAAGTATAAACCGTATAAGGAACTCTCGTTTATCTGTTTTTCACTTTAAGAACACGTCTGTGTTCTCCTTGAACCTATATTTCCAGGAGCCACTCAGAGGTAAACAGTATCTAAATTATGCTTGCTTGTTTTTATGTTTACTCCTTATGTTTATATTACAAAACTGCTATTTTTTTCCTTTTTGCTTCTGTTGTTGAGAATAATTCTTGAATGGGAACATGTTTTGTAAATAGTCACTTTTCAATTAGTTTCTAACGAAAACAACAGCATAAAAAAGTTTATAATCTGGTAATAAGTTGTGATACTCTGGTCTCAGTGCCATTAGTCCCCTTTCTCTGTCACTTTCCATTTTCTCTTTTTCCTTTTCATTGTATTTTTATTTTTCATGTCTGTCTACAGTCTTTTTGCTTTAGATTATATATACGTTTGTGTAAATTAAGTCTTTTTATTTATCAGTATGTGCGGTGGCCAGCTGTTTATAATTTTCTTTTCTAGGCTTTCCTAGAAAACCTTGGCTCCCTTGTCTGGACTCCCGATTCTGTTTTATTTGTCTCTGTTTCTGTTTTTATGCCTATAAGCGTAGTAAGTATTAAAGCGATTACCTGCTAGTAAAAACTGGTTTCTGAGAGTTAGTAAAACTAAAGAAAAACATTAATGAAAATCTATCTAGTATACCAGCTTTGGGGATCATGTTACATGTACGTGGTTTAAAAAAAAAAAAGAGTAAAATGTTGTCCGTGAAATGTGTGCTAATTTCCTTTTACTGCTGTGAAAAATTAATACAAATTTAATGGCTTGAAACAACACAGATTCATTCTCTTATATTCCTGGAGATCAGAAGTCCAAAAATGAGCCTTACTGAGCTAGAATCAAGGTGTAGGTGGGGCTGTTTTCCTTCAGGATGCTCTAGTGGAGAATCTCGTCCCTTTTTCCAGTTTCTAGAGGTTGGCTCTTGGCCTTCCTTCTCTTCAAAGCCATCAGTGTAACATCTTCAAATCTGCCTGAAGAGAAGGGCACATCTCTTTCTCTTGACAGTGATCCTTCTGCCTCCCTCTTATAAGGACCTTGCAATTATTTTGGGTCCTTGTGGATAATCCAGGATAATCTCCCCATCTCAGGATCTTCGATGGCATCTGTACAGTCCTTTTTGCCATGTGTGGTAACACATTCATGGGTGTGGGGGAATTAGAGCATGGTAATCTTTGGGAGGGAGGGCATTCTACCTACAACAAAAAGTAGGTCTGCCTCCAACTGTGTTACCTAATTCCCTAGCTCAGTTGAGAAACAACCACTGTTAGAACACAGTTTCTTAGATAATCATTCAGATATTTCATATGAATGTGCCAGTATATATGTCCTCTGACCTCCCTCTTTTTATAGAAGCAGTATGCTAGACACGCTCCTAATGCCCCTTGCTTTTTTTCTTCTACCTGATCTTAGACATCAATCTACGTGAGTACACATAGATCTACCTCTTGCTTTTTTAACAGCTGACATCCTATTGTTTGCTTTTACTGTAATTTATTTACCAGGTCTCTGATGGACACTTAAGCTGTTTCCATCCTTTTGCTATTACAAACACTGCTGCATTGATTATTATTTGTTTTGTACATGTGTAAATATGTCTGTAGACTAAATTAATAGAAGTAGGATTCCTTGATCAAAAGACGTGCAGTTTTTATTTTGAAAAGAACTATCAAATCACCTTCCAGAAGATTGTACCAATTTACATCCCGCTTATTAGTGAGACTACTAACTCACCCACAGTGTCACTAATGCAGTGTGAATAAATAATTTTTAAAAATCTTTTTTATACATTAAAAATTATAGTTGATTGAGGTTTTAATTTACATTTCTTTTAAGGTAGAGCACACATCTTTTCAAAACCTAAAAGGCATTTATCTATACTCTTTCTTGTGACCTGTTTTTATTTTAGGTTACTAATCTTTTTCTCATTGATTTCATAATGGTGCGTGTTGCATTGTAGGTGCTTATTAAATATCTGTTCATCTGAGCTTAGCCCTAGCCCCTTTTCTTATTCTATTGAAGAGACTCTTATCTCTGTGGCTTTAAAGTACCTCCTTTAACCCCACGTTATCCCAAATTTGTATCTTCAGCCCAGACCTGTTTTCTAGGTGCCAGACTCATAACTTTATTTACTTAGTTTACATCTCTACTTAGCAGTCTCCAGGGCATCTTAAACCAGTGGCTGAAAGTGGGTTCTTGATGCCCCCTGTCTCCATGTGCCAATTCCTGTCTTAGTCAGTGGGAGTTCTGACCACTTGGTTGCTTTGTTGCAAACGTGGGAGTCATACTGGACTCTTCCCTTTCCCTCACCGTCCATAGTCAGTTCTGTCATTCTGTCTTCAAAATGCATTTCATACCTTGCCATTTGTCTCCATCTTCACTGTCACCCTGGTTGTGCCACTCAACTGTCATCTTTTTCTTAATGACCTCAATACTTCAGTAGTCTTGCTTCTTACTGTATCTCTGTCCAGATTGTCCTATATACAGCAGCTCACATTATTCTTAAAAAACCAAGTAGGTCTCAAGTCCTCGGGGAGTCTCTTCCTGATTTCCCAAAGTTAGGTACGCCTATTATATGGTGGCCATTTTCTGGCCAGCACTTACTAAGTTATATAGTTATTCATGAGATAACTAGATTGTAAATTACGTAGTTAGGATATAACTAGACTGTAAGCAAGTCCACGTCTGTTTTTAATCCTGGAACCTCACTGCCTATTTTAATATATGGTAGTGTGTGCTCAGTAAGTTTGTGGGTTTTTGTTTTTTTTGGTCAGTGAACATTAGTATAAGATAGAGGTGTTAAGAGTGGTAGCAGAAGAATGGGAGAAATGGTTAATTCTGACTAGGTATCGATGGGTAAGTCAGGAATAACATAAAGTTGAGCCTGATGTTAGATTTTTGCATGAAAGGTAAAGTCGGCATTAGAGAATTATTAAGATATTTTCTTAATGTTAAGGAGAGTATTGTTTGTGAGCCTTTAAAATTATTTTTATATGAGGTATTTCACACGATTTTAAAGAACTTTTTAAAATATTTTTTACTCATAGTAGCTCAGTGTACAGTATACAGTAAAATATTCACTTGGGTCAACATCCCACTTTCTTTTCTTTCCTTCCAACTATTATTTTCAACCCAGTAGAACATGTTTGTAGTCTTCAGGGAGCTGCAATGTAGGAGATAAGCACACGTGTGGAATTAAATGACTGGTCAGTGCAGTATGTTAAGTGCTATGGGAGAAACGCTACCCAGAGAGAAAGGATACTGAGATGTGAAATGGTTACATATTTGTGGATGTCTTCACAAATATGTGAACTGGAAATGGTCCTTGAAAATCGAATGGGATTTAGCAAGGCTTATGTGGAGAACAGTTAAGTTCCTTTCTGGATGCTCTAACTATGTATTTGTCATTGACACTTGGCGTTGGCATCAAATTTATCTGTTAAGCAAAGGAAATGCCCTAGGGTTCTTCAGGGTAGAGTGCCTGCAAAAAAATGGTGCAGGTTCTGTTAATTAGTTCATTACATTCCTGTTATGTCTTCGATGTTAAGTGACTTAGTATATCATATTCTAGAATTTATTTTGTGCTTTAGGGTATTTGGAGTTTAAGGTATTATATACTGTAAGCTTTCTCAGTTGTAGGCATGGCTTTACTCCTCTACATTTTTTTTTTTAAGTATTCATATACCTTTGTGTACCTTAAGTGTGTTTGGTGAAATGATCATTCTTCTAGGTTTCTAGTTGAATTGGGCAGTCTAAATGACACTTTTGTTTCTAGTTGAGCCTAGATTCTTTGATGGCTTTGATACTATTTTAGGAAAAGTTCCATTTTGTTATTTATGATTTTAACAGGAATATTTAAAGCATATTGCTCCTGAAATACCCCTCTTTGTTGCGGTGTTGTTTGAATAAACTACTTGTGTGTTTTCTTTGTTACTCTGAAGTATGAATCCAAAGACTAGTTTATAATGAATTTTCTGAAGTAATCACTAAAGATTGTATGTAAGAGAGACTTTTAATATCAGTTTTCTTTTTTTGTTTTTTTTTTAACATCTTTATTGGGGTATAATTGCTTTACAATGGTGTGTTAGTTTCTGCTTTATAACAAAGTGAATCAGTCATACATAAACATATGTTCCCATATGTCTTCCCTCTTGCGTCTCCCTCCCTCCCACCCTCCCTATCCCACCATTCCAGGCTGTCACAAAGCACCGAGCCAATATCCCTGTGCCATGCGGCTGCTTCCCACTAGCTATCTACCTTACTACGTTTGTTAGTGTGTATATGTCCATGACTCTCTCTCGCCCTGTCACAGCTCACCCTTCCACCTCCCCATAACCTCAAGTCTGTTCTCTAGGAGGTGTGCGTCTTTATTCCTGCCTTACCCCTAGGTTCTTCATGACATTTTTTTTTCTTAAATTCCATATATATGTGTTAGCATATGGTATTTTTTTTTTCTTTCTGACTTACTTCACTCTGTATGACAGACTCTAGGTCTATCCACCTCATTACAAATAGCTCAATTTCGTTTCTTTTTATGGCTGAGTAATATTCCATTGTATATATGTGCCACATCTTCTTTATCCATTCATCCGATGATGGGCACTTAGGTTGTTTCCATCTCCGGGCTATTGTAAATAGAGCTGCAATGAACATTTTGGTACATGACTCTTTTTGAATTTTGGTTTTCTCAGGGTATATGCCCAGTAGTGGGATTGCTGGGTCATATGGTAGTTCTATTTGTAGTTTTTTAAGGAATCTGCATACTGTTCTCCATAGTGGCTGAACCAATTCACATTCCCACCAGCAGTGCAGGAGTGTTCCCTTTTCTCCACACCCTCTCCAGCATTTATTGTTTCTAGATTTTTTGATGATGGCCATTCTGACTGGTGTGAGATGATATCTCATTGTAGTTTTGATTTGCATTTCCCTAATGATTAATGATGTTGAGCATTCTTTCATGTGTTTGTTGGCAGTCTGTATATCTTCTTTGGAGAAATGCCTGTTTAGGTCTTCTGCCCATTTTTGGATTGGGTTGTTTGTTTTTTTGTTATTGAGCTGCATTAGCTGCTTGAAAATTTTGGAGATTAATCCTTTGTCGGTTGCTTCATTTGCAAATATTTGCTCCCATTCTGAGGGTTGTCTTTTGGTCTAGTTTATGGTTTCCTTTGCTGTGCAAAAGCTTTGAAGTTTCATTAGGTCCCATTTGTTTATTTTTGTTTTTATTTCCATTACTCTAGGAGGTGGGTCAGAAAGGATCTTGCTGTGATTTATGTCATAGAGTGTTCTGCCTATGTTTTCCTCTAAGAGTTTGATAGTTTCTGGCCTTACATTTAGGTCTTTAATCCATTTTGACCTTATTTTTGTGTATGGTGTTAGGGAGTGATCTAATCTCATACTTTTAAATGTACCTGTCCAGTTTTCCCAGCACCACTTATTGAAGAGGCTGTCCTTTCTCCACTGTACATTCCTGCCACCTTTATCAAATATAAGGTGTCCATATGTGCGTGGGTTTATCTCTGGGCTTTCTATCCGGTTCCATTGATCTATCTTTCTGTTTTTGTGGCAGTACCATACCGTCTTGATAACTGTAGCTTTGTAGTATAGTCTGAAGTCAGGGAGCCTGATTCCTCCAGTTCCTTTTTTCGTTCTCAAGATTGCTTTGGCTATTCGGGGTCTTTTGTGTTTCCATACAAATTGTGAAATTTTTTGTTCTACTTCTGTGAAAAATGCCAGTGGTAGTTTGATAGGGATTGCATTGAATCTATAGATTGCTTTGGGTAGTAGAGTCATTTTCACAATGTTGATTCTTCCAATCCAAGAACATGGTATATCTCTCCATCTATTTGTATCATCTTTAATTTCTTTCATCAGTGTCTTGTAGTTTTCTGCATATAGGTTTTCTTTCTCCTTAGGTAGGTTTATTCCTAGCTATTTTATTCTTTTTGTTGCAATGGTAAATGGGAGTGTTTTCTTTATTTCACTTTCAGATTTTTCATCATTAGTATATAGGAATGCCAGAGATTTCTGTGCATTAATTTTGTATCCTGCCACTTTACCAAATTCATTGATTAGCTCTGGTAGTTTTCTGGTAGCATCTTTAGGATTCTCTATGTATAGGATCATGTCATCTGCAAATAGTGAGAGCTTTACTTCTTCTTTTCCGATTTGGATTCCTTTTATTTCCTTTTCTTCTCTGATTGCTGTGGCTAAAACTTCCAAAACTATGTTGAATAAGAGTGGTGAGAGTGGGCAACCTTGTCTTGTTCCTGATCTTAGTGGAAATGCTTTCAGTTTTTCACCATTGAGGATGATGTTTGCTGTGGGCTTGTCATATATGGCCTTTATTATGTTAAGGAAAGTTCCCTCTATGCCTACTTTCTGCAGGGTTTTTATCATAAATGGGTGTTGACTTTTGTCGAAAGCTTTCTCTGCATCTATTGAGATGATCATATGGTTTTTCTCCTTCAATTTGTTAATATGGTTTATCACATTGATAGATTTGCGTATATTGAAGAATCCTTTCATTCCTGGAATAAACCCCACTTGATCATGGTGTATGATCCTTTTAATATGCTGTTGGATTCTGTTTGCTAGTATTTTGTTGAGGATTTTTGCATCTATGTTCATCAGTGATATTGGCTTGTAGTTTTCTTTCTTTGTGACATCCTTGTCTGGTTTTGGTATCAAGGTGATGGTGGCCTCGTAGAAGGAGTTTGGGAGTGTTCCTCCCTCTGCTATATTTTGGAAGAGTTTGAGAAGGATAGGTGTTAGCTCTTCTCTAAATGTTTGATAGAATTCGCCTGTGAAGCCATCGGGTCCTGGGCTTTTGTTTGTTGGAAGATTTTTAATCACAGTTTAAATTTCAGTGCTTGTGATTGGTCTGTTCATATTTTCTATTTCTTCCTGATTCAGTCTTGGCAGGTTGTGCATTTCTAAGAATTTGTCCATTTCTTCCAGATTGTCCATTTTATTGGCATAGAGTTGCTTGTAGTAATCTCTCATGATCTCTTTTATTTCTGCAGTGTCAGTTGTTACCTCTCCTTTTTCATTTCTAATTCTATTGATTTGAGTCTTCTCCCTTTTTTTCTTGATGCGTCTGGCTAGTGGTTTATCTATTTTGTTTATCTTCTCAAAGAACCAGCTTTTAGTTTTGATCTTTGCTATTGTTTCCTTCATTTCTTTCTTCATTTATTTCTGATCTGATTTTTATGATTTCTTTCCTTCTGCTAGCTTTGGGGTTTTTTTGTTCTTCTTTCTCTAATTGCTTGAGGTGCAAGGGTAGGTTGTTTATTCGAGATGTTTCCTGCTTCTTAAGGTGGGCTTGTATTGCTATAAACTTCCCCTTAGAACTGCTTTTGCTGCATTCCATAGGTTTTGGGTCGTTGTGTCTCCATTGTCATTTGTTTCTAGGTATTTTTTGATTTCCTCTTTGATTTCTTCAGTGATCACTTCATTATTAAGTAGTGTATTGTTTAGCCTCCATGTGTTTGTATTTTTTACAGATCTTTTCCTGTAATTGATATCTAGTCTCATGGCGTTGTGGTCAGAAAAGATACTTGATACAATTTCAATTTTCTTAAATTTACCAAGGCTTGATTTGTGACCCAAGATATGATCTATCCTGGAGAATGTTCCATGAGCACTTGAGAAAAATGTGTATTCTGTTGGTTTTGGATGGAGCGTCCTATAAATATCAATTAAGTCCATCTTGTTTAATGTATCATTTAAAGCTTGTGTTTCCTTATTTTTTTTCATTTTGGATGATCTGTCCATGGGTGAAAGTGGGGTGTTAAAGTCCCCTACTATGAATGTGTTACTGTTGATTTCCCCTTTCATGGCTGTTAGTATTTGCCTTATGTATTGAGGTGCTCCTATGTTGGGTGCATAAATATTTACAATTGTTATATCTTCTTCGTGGATCGATCCCTTGATCATTATGTAGTGTCCTTCTTTGTCTCTTTTAATAGTCCTTATTTTAAAGTCTATTTTGTCTGATATGAGAATTGCTACTCCAGCTTTCTTTTGGTTTCCATTTGCATGGAATATCTTTTTCCATCCCCTTACTTTCAGTCTGTATGTGTCTCTAGGTCTGAAGTGGGTCTCTTGTAGACGGCATATATAAGGGTCTTGTTTTTGTATCCATTCAGCTAATCTTTGTCTTTTGGTAGGAGCATTTAGTCCATTTACATTTAAGGTAATTATCGATATGTATGTTCCTATTCCCATTTTCTAAATTGTTTTGGGTTCATTATTATAGTTCTTTTCCTTCTCTTGTGTTTCTTGCCTAGAGAAGATCCTTTAGCATTTGTTGTAAAGCTGGTTTGGTGGTGCTGAACTCTCTCAGCTTTTGCTTGTCTGTAAAGGTTTTAATTTCTCCATCAAATCTGAATGAGATCCTTGCTGGGTAGAGTAGTCTTGGCTGCATGTTTTTCTCCTTCATCACTTTCATTATGTCCTGCCACTCCCTTCTGGCTTGTAGGGTTTCTGCTGAGAGATCAGCTGTTAACCTTATGGGGATTCCCTTATGTGTTATTTGTTGTTTTTCCCTTGCGGCTTTTAATATGCTTTCTTTGTATTTAATTTTTGACAGTTTGATTAATATGTGTCTTGGCGTATTTCTCCTTGGATTTATCCTGTATGGGACTCTCTGTGCTTCCTGGACTTGATTAACTATTTCCTTTCCCATATTAGGGAAGTTTTCAACTATAATCTCTTCAAATATTTTCTCCGTCCCTTTCTTTTTCTCTTCTTCTTCTGGAACCCCTATAATTCGAATGTTGGTACGTGTAATGTTGTCCCAGAGGTCTCTGAGACTGTCCTCAGTTCTTTTCATTCTTTTTTCTTTATTCTGCTCTGCAGTAGTTATTTCCACTATTTTATCTTCCAGGTCACTTATCTGTTCTTCTGCCTCAGTTATTCTGCTATTGATCCCATCTAGAGTACTTTTAATTTCATTTATTGTGTTGTTCATCGTTGCTTGTTTCATCTTTATTTCTTCTAGGTCCTTGTTAACTGTTCCTTGCATTTTGTCCATTCTATTTCCAAGATTTTGGATCATCCTTACTATCATTCTGAATTCTTTTTCAGGTAGACTGGCTATTTCCTCTTCATTTGTTAGGTCTGGTGCATTTTTATCTTGCTCCTTTATCTGCTGTGTGTTTTCTGTCTTCTCATTTTGCTTATCTTACTGTGTTTGGGTCTCCTTTTTGCAGACTGCAGGTTCGTAGTTCCCGCTGTTTTTGATGTCTGTCTCCAGTGGCTAAGGTTGGTTCAGTGGGTTGTGTATGCTTCCTGGTGGAGGGGACTAGTGCCTGTGTTGTGGATGAGGCTGGATCTTGTCTCTCTAGTGGGCAGGTTCACGTCTGGTGGTGTGTTTTGGGGTGTCTGGCCTTATTATGATTTTAGGCAGCCTCTCTGCTAATGGGTGGTGTTGTGTTCCTGTTTTGCTAGTTGTTTGGCATAGGTTGTCCAGCACTGTGGCTTGCTGGTCATTGAGTGAAGCTGGGTGCTGGTGTTAAGATGGAGGTCTCTGGGAGATTTTCGCCGTTTGCTATTATGTGGAGCTGGGAGGTCTCTTGTTGACCAGTGTCCTGAAGTTGGCTCTCCTACCTCAGAGGCAGAGCCCTGACTCCTGGCTGGAGCACCAAGAGCCTTTCATCCACACGGCTCAGAATAAAAGGGAGAAAAAGTAGAGGGAATTAGTAGAAGTATGAGGAAAGAAAGAAGGAAAGGAGGGAAGGAAGGAAGGAAGAAAGAAGCAAAGAAGGAAAGAAGGCAAGAAGGAAAGGAGGGAGGGAGGAAGGAAGGAAGGAGGGAAAGAAGGAAAAAAGACAGAAAGAAAGAAGATACAGTAAAAATAAAAGTATAATAAAGTTATTGAATTAAAAAATTATTATTTAGAAAAAAAAAGGGACGGATAGAACCTTAGGACAAAGGTTGGAAGCAAAGCTATACAGACAAAATCTTACACAGAAGCATACACATATACCCTCACTAAAAGAGGTAAAGGGGGAAAAATCATAAATCTTGCTGTCAGAGACCACCTCCTCAATTTGGGATGATTCGTTGTCTAAGGGAGGGAAGGAAGGAAGGAAAGAAAGAAAGAAAAAAGAACGAAGGTAAAGTATAATAACGTTATTAAAATTAAAATTGATTATTAAGAAAAAATTAAAAAAACCATGGACGGATAGAACCCTAGGACAAATGGTGGAAGCAAGACTATACAGACAAGATCTCACACAGAAGCATACACATACACACTCACAAAAAGAGGAATAGGGAAAAAAATCATAGATCTTGCTCCTGAAGTCCACTTCCTTAATTTGGGATGATTGGTTGTCTATTCATGTATTCCACAGATGCAGGGTATATCAAGTTGATTGTGGAGCTTTAATCCGCTGCTCCTGAGGCTGCTGGGAGAGATTTCCCTTTCTCTTCTTTGTTCTCACAGCTCACCGGGGCTCAGCTTTGGATTTGGCCCTGCCTCTGCGTGTAGGTCGCTGGAGGGCGTCTGTTTTTTGCTCAGACAGGACGGGGTTAAAGGAGCCGCTGATTCGGGGGCTCTGGCGCACTCAGGCCGGCGGGGAGGGAGGGGCGCGGCGTGCGGGGCGGGCCTGCGGCGGCAAAGTCCGGCGTGACTCTGCACCAGCCTGAGGCCCGCCGTGCGTTCTCCCGGGGAAGTTGTCCCTGGATCCCGGGAACCTGGCAGTGGCGGGCTGCACAGGCTCCGCGGAAGAGGGGTGTGGAGAGTGACCTGTGTTCGCACACAGGCCCCTTGGTGGCGGCAGCAGCAGCCTTAGCGTCTCCCGCCCGTCTCTGGGGTCCGCGGTTTTAGCCGGGGCTCGCGCCCGTCTCTGGAGCTCCTTTAAGCAGCGTTCTTAAACCCCTCTCCTCACGCACCAGGAATCAAAGAGGTAAGAAAAAGTCTCTTGCCTCTTCGGCAGGTGCAGACTTTTCCCCGGACTCCCTCCCGGCTAGCCGTGGTGCACTAACCCCTTCAGGCTATGTTCAAGCCGCCAACCCCAGTCCTCTCCCTTAGCTCCGTCCGAAACCGAAACCGAGCCTCAGAGCCTCAGCTCGCAGCCCCGCCCGCCCCGGCGGGTGAGCAGACAAGCCTCTCGGGCTGGTGAGTGCCGGTCGGCACCGATCCTCTGTGCGGGAATGTCCCCGCTTTGCCCTCCGCACCCGTTGCTGTGCTCTCCTCCGAGGCTTCGAAGCTCCCCCTTCCGCCTCCCGCAGTCTCCGCCCGCGAAGGGGCTTCCTAGTGTGTGGAAACTTTTCCTCCTTCACAGCTCCCTCCCACTGGTGCAGGTGCTGTCCCTATTCTTTTGTCTCTGTTTTTTCTTCTTCTTTTTTTTTCTTTTGCCCTACCCAGGTACGTGGGGAGTTTCTTGCCTTTTGGGAGGTCTGAGGTCTTCTGCCAGCCTTCAGTAGGTGTTCTGTAGGAGTTGTTCCACGTGTAGATGTATTTCTGGTGTATCTGTGGGGAGGAAGGTGATCTCCGCGTCTTACTCTTCCGCCATCTTCAAGGTCCAATACCAGTTTTCTTAACCGGAATATTTCTGTTGTGCCAGAAACTTTTGAAAGCTTCTGTTATTCAGAGTAGTCTGTGATGCTTATGAAAAAAATGTATTTTTGTTGTATCTTTGAGAGTTTAATTTGGTGCTTTTTGAAACATAAAATACTGAGTTTTAATTGAAAATACATCTTAAATCCCTCTCCCCCCAGTTTTGTTATATGTTTACATTCTGTACATTTTTATGAATTGTCAGATGTTTTACAAAATAAATTTGGACAATCCCTGATTGATGGAGATTAATTGCTTTTTAATTAAGAGATACTTAGCTTGAGTAGACCGTAATTAATAGATTAATTTTCATTGATAGGGTTTTACTTCACTTTTCCCTTGTTGAAGTATTTTGTTGGTTCTTATTTTTTAAAGTAATATATTGAAACATAAAATTGTTTTGAAATTTAATATTTTATGATACATGTTTCTGTGCCTTATTATATATTTATAACATGCCTTGAGGCAACCTTTTCATGAATAAATTATAATAAGAAATCATAGTCTACTGTTGAGTCAGAATATAAGTTGTTTTTTTGTATTTTCTTTGTACTAAGTCTCGGAGGTTCTTTAACTGAGATCTAAAGCTGTGCAGACATTTTTATACTCCAATGGTATCAGTATTTCTTGTTCTAAAGAAAGTTTTTAAATCTTTAAAGGAAATTTTTTTTAGACTTGGACATACTGCTGAACCGTTACACAGCTCTGTAACTTAAGTTTTACAGCTTCAGAAACCATCTTTTTTTCTTGAGATTTTTGTGACCTTGTTTCATTTTTTTAAGCATTTTATTTGTTGGAATAAAGATATCTTTTCAAAGAGATCTTTGCTTTATTTTTTGGTCTTGCATTAGTTATCCCTTTAACATGCTATCCCGCAATTTATCAACTTAAAACAACAGAATTTATTATCTCATACTTTTTCTGGGTCACAGATCAGGATCCTTACCTGGATCCTCTCCATCAAGGTTTCTCACCAGTTTCAGTCAAGGTATAACCTGAAGCTGTGGTTTCATCTCGGCACAGCTGTGGATGATCCATTTCCCAGCTCACTCACATTTTTCTTGTTGGGATTCAGCTCCTCGTGGACTGCTGGACCAAGGGCCTCTGTTCTTCAGTGCCTGTCCGCCGAGGCCTCTCTCAGTTACTTGTCACAGGGGCCCCTGTGTATGTAGGGCAGCTCACTACAAGCCAGCTGGTCTCCATCAGAGTGAGCCAGAAGAGGGCAAAAGAGAGCGGGCAAGACCGAGCCCGGGTCCTTTCATAACCTAATCTTGGGATTGATAGCTCATCGCTTTTGCCCCAGGCTAGTCAATAACGTGAGCTCACGCTCAGGGAGGGGGTTACAGGTGGGCGCAAACAGACTTGCTTTATGTTTGCTGGGCACACTTCATGCACAAAAGTTCCTTCTCACACCTTCCTTTCTCCTTCCTCCCTCCCCGCCACATGTGCAGAGAGACACACAAAAGAATGCACATACTCTTATGATGGTTTCACACTTTATACTCCTATACTTGTAACAGCTTCCAGGGGCATCCTGGGTTTCACACTTGGAGTTAATCTTCTCTGGTCAGGTTTATCAAGAAGTGAGCAGTAAATATTAAATATTTCAGTAAATATTTGTTGGTGAAATGAGTACATGTGTGAGGTGGTCATTTTAACTAATTCTGCCTGGAGAGTTTTACAAAGGAAGTGACTTTGAGCTACGTCTTGTCAAAGGACAAGTAAGGAAATGGATTTTGCAGGCAGAGGTAGCAACAAGTATAGTCTCCAGATGTAAATAAACAGCAAGGTATATTCTAGAATTGGTGAGAAGTTAGTAAGAATGGGATGAAGGATCTTTGGAAGAATGGGATATAATGCTGGAGAAGTAGGTTGGGGTAGATTGTTTTCCACGTTAAGGATTTAGGGCCTGAGTTAGTGCAGCTCTTTAGCAGGGGAGAAGGACTTTACTAATTAGTGTTCTAGGAAGATAAGCTCTGTCACTTCCAATGAAAAAGAACTAGCAGTGAGAACCTAAAGGCCATCCTAATCATGAAAGATCATGAGACTGAATTAAGACAGTGACAGTAGGTTTGAAGAGAATATTCTAGAAACATGACCTTTTTGAGAATTAGGTATGTTAGCTAATGCCTCTTTTTCTTCTGTAATCCTGTATTTTTTCTGAGAATAAAGATTATATTTACTAACCGCTTATGTAATCCTCCCTTACATATAATATAGATGGAATATGTGTTTTGATTTTCTTTTCCACTTCTCACTGGCTGGAGTGTAGACCTGCTTTTAAGCCATTTTGAACTCTGGATAGATACACGGTTACAGCCTAAGGATAGTAGGATAACAAGGTGGAAGGAGTTTGGATCTCAGGGCTTTGTGGAACAGAACCTCCAGCTCCTTTTTACATGAGAGAGCTAAGCTTTATCTGGGTTAAGCCACTACTTTTTGGCTTTCTATTATAGGGAGCCAAACAAAATTCCTAAGTAATATAGGTCAGATATAAGATACAGAATTATGTAGGAATAAAAAGTTACTGAAATACTAGACAACTAGTTTAGAGGACCTAGTTAACTGGCATAAGGGTTGAATGGGATGTGCTAATTTCGAGATGGCTTATATTATTTCCTCTGTTCCTCATCTCCTGTGAGCCCAAGTTTGATTTGCTTTATTCACTGCCCAGCGTTCCACGCGTAGCTTCTGCAGTCGGGCTCGCATTAACATCCTGTGTTCCTTCTGCCCTCTTTCAACTTTCTTAACTTTGATGCAAATTTCCAACCGTGAGTCTTCTCACTATCTGCATTCTTTGTATCTGCTTTGAAGCTGGAACAGTTGAAGAGCTGGTTCATTGACTCTGTGCCTTTCTTTCTGTTCTTACATTAATGGAGAATAGTTCTGAATACAGTTGACCCTTGAACAATGCAAGGTTAGGGGCACTGATCCTCCATACAGTCAAAAATCTGCATGTAATTTATAGTCGGCCCTCCATATATGCAGTTCCTCCATAACTGTGGATCATGTAGCACTGTAGTATTTACTGTGGGAAAAAAATCAATCTGTGTTTAAGTGGACCCATGCATTTCAAACCGATGTTCAAGGGTCAACTGTATGTATATCATTTCTGTTAGGAGCATGGAAACAAAGACTTTGAGTCTGGCGTTTCTCCTGATTCGTAGTGTAGTATTTCTGACTCACAGTATTTCTGTTATATTACTGTTTTAAATTTTTATTTATAAAGAAAATTTTTTGAGAGAAGTCATTTATGTATCTGATGTGTGTGCCATATGTTTCTCTACATTTTAGCCTAAAGCACCAAAGGGAAAAAGTGTAGAACAAGAAAAAAAAGTCATCCATCCATACAGTAGAAAAGCGGCTCAAATTACGAGAGAGGCCCACAAACAAGAAAAAAAGGAAAAGTAAGTGTCTTCATTGTTTGTATTATGCATTGGTGAAAAGCCCTTTTATATATTTATTCCTAATCAGTATTCCCTTTCTCTTCCTTTAATAAATGTCTAAGTATGTTCTGTGCACTAAGGTAAAACAGTGAACGAGGATTCAGCTCTTAAAGCTTACCTAAAACAGATATATAAATATAAATGGATTGTGATGCGGGCAGTGAAGGAAAATTTTAAAGGATTATGGGATACAGAGTGAGGGAGAGGTTCTGTTTTACATAAGACAGTCGTGGAAGGCTTCTCTGAAGACCTTACATTTGAGCAGAGAGCTGAAAGGTGTGAGGCAGTGAGCCATGCAGACATATATTAGGCAAGTAGGTTAAAGTGCCCATTAGATGTGGAAGACAAGAGATAGAATGGGCAGTTGAGTGTCCTGGGTCTGGGGCTCAGAGGATAGGTTAGGGATGTAGACACAGATTTGGGAGCCATCAGTGTCTAGCTGGAACTCGAAGTCATGAGACTGGATAAGATCACCTACCAATTAAATGAAGATAAGAGAGAGAGAGGAGCATCAAGGATTGAGTCCAGAGGCCCCTACCATTCAGAAGTTGGAGAAATGGGGAGGCTCTGACAAGCAAGCCTGAGAAAGAGGGAAAAAAAGATAGCGTTTCAAAGAGAAAACACTGATCAACCTGTGTCATTTGTTGGATTAACGCTGAGAATTGATTTAGTAATTTGATTTAGTAAAATGGAGAGCACTGTATATATATATATTTTCTTGCATTGTTTTCTTAGTTGTTGCTCTGGAAATTTCAATTCACATCTTAAAACTGAAAACAACCTAGTTCAGGTTAATGTCAAGTTAATTTCAATAGTATAGAAAAAACTTGCTCCACTATAGGTCCATGACCCCTTTCTTTGTACTATTATTGTCATATAAGTTACATCTTTATATACCGTAAGCTTATAATTTCATAATTATCATTTTTATGCAGTTATCATAAGTTAGGACAAGAAAAGTGTTACAAACAAAAATACATTTATACTGTCTTTTCTATTTATTTACCTATGTAATTACCTTTTTTCATTGGTGCTCCTTATTTTTTCATGTGGATTCAGATTACTATTTACTGTCCTTTCATTTTGGCCAGAAGGACTCCCTTTAGTGTTTCTCATAAGGCAGGTCTGAAAATGACAAGATTCTCTCATTTTTGTTTATCCGAGAACGTCTTTAATTTTTCTTTCATTTCTGTAGACTGTGCTTCATTTTGCAGTTCCACTGTGTATAGAATTCTTGGTTCATAGCCTTCCTGTTCAACACTTGGAAGTCACCCCTTGGCCTTTGGCCTCCAGGGTTCTGATTAGGAGTCAGCTGTTAATCTTATTGAGGATCCCTTGTATGTGATGAGTCACTTTTCTCCTGATCTTTCAAGATATCCTCCTTGACTGTCAGTAGTTTGACAATGATAAGCCTAGTTGTGGATCTCTGAGTTCATCCACCATGAAGTTTGTTAAGCTTCTGAGGCATGTGGGTTAATGTTTTTCATCGAATTGGGAAATTTGGGGCCATTATTTTTTCAAATATCCTTTTGGTCCTCTCTCTCCTCTCCTGTGACTCCCATTATGCATATGTTGTATGTTTCTGAAAGGGTGTCCCCTTTCTGTTGCTCAGATCGGATAATTTCAACTGACTTGTTCTGATATTTGCTTGTCTTTGTCCAGAGGTCCAACCCTCTGGACTACCTCAGGAACAGTTTCTATTGTATGCTATTTTTAACCCCTGAGTATGGGCCCTACTTTCCTGTTTGTTCGTGGCTCTCCTAATTTTTTGTACTTTTTTGTTCAAAACTGGACATTTTAAGCAGGTTGACAATCTTGTTAATCAGACATGCCCTACCCCCAACCTCAGTCAGGTTTGCTGTTGTTGTGTTGTTGCTGTTTGCTTTGTGACTTTCCTGGACTAATTTTGTAAAGCCTTTTTGTTGTGTGTGGCCTTTGCAGTTTCTGTTGAGTTAGTGGTCAGCTAATGTTTGGACAGGGATTTCTTTAATTGCCTTCAACTAATGAGTCAGCCTTTATTGAGGGGCTATGTTAGTCTGTTGGATATGCTTTCAGTGCTCCAGTAGGCAGTTTATAGACTTCATTTCTCATTTGCACAGAGCCTCAGGGTTGCCCAGAGGTGAGAGAGTAGGACCTTCTCAGATCCTCCTTTGGTACAAACACAGTCCTGAATGTACATATATCATTCTAGATTCCCAGGAGTATGTTGGAGCTAGCTTTTCAAAGCCCTCTATGGGCTTTCCATTCCTTAATTTTTCCTTTTAAATTTTTTTGGTCAGCCTTTTGTTAGCCCCCAACTGGTAATATCACTCAGGCAGCTGCTGTGTTAGACAGCTGCTGCTGAGATTGTTTCTGAGAAACAACCTGGGGATAGGGCTGCTTCCACAGAGTTAGCTCTGAGTTAGATGAAATAAAGTAATTCTGAGAACGGAGCTGTTCAGTCTGCTGCTGGTTGGGTCAGATGGTGACAACTCTCAGGATGAAGCTTTTGGGGAATTCCAAACCCAATCTGTTCTAGTGGCTGCTAGGAGGATGGCTTTTAACAACTACCATAAGTTGCTAGTCTATTGGTTTTCAAGTCTACTGCAGAGCTGGGAAGAGGGGGATGGGATTAAAACACCATAGAGATTACTCTTCTTACTGAGATTGGGTCGTTTTTCTTGAGTAAATAAATGGACCTTGGATTGTTATAAGACTGGTTAATTTTTATACTTCTGAAAAGGTTGATTTTGACAAGTTTTATCAGTGTTCTCTTGCTTTTATGGAGGAGTAGATTTTTTTAAGTTCTTATTCTGCCATTCTGAAAATTGGCCTATATTCTTCTTCTTTTTTTTTTTTTTTTGCTGTACTTGGGCCTCTCACTGTTGTGGCCTCTCCCGTTGCGGAGCACAAGCTCCGGACGCGCAGGCTCAGCGGCTATGGCTCACGGGCCCAGCCGCTCCGCGGCATGTGGGATCTTCCCGGACCAGGGCACGAACCCATGTCCCCTGCATCGGAAGGCGGACTCTCAACCACTGCGCCACCAGGGAAGCCCCTGGCCTATATTCTTGATGTGAAGAATTCATAGGAAAATTTTCTTCTTAGGAAAATTAAATATGTGTATGCTGCCCCTTCTTTTCTCCCCTTCCTATCCCTTAGCCACCCTTCTCTGATCAGCATCCCGCACTGTAATTTGCCTATTTTCCCTCCATCTGTGGGCTCTGAGAGTCCCCAGGAACTGCTATGGGATCAAATTTAAAAATTCCTTAAAATGAAGTTATGAAATCAAAATAGAAATCATCATTTAGATTATTTTAGAATAGCCTTAGCACTTTTTTTGGGGGGGTGGGGTTTGGAATATAAAGAGTACATCTTCATCTTATTTTATTTTTATTTATTTATTTATTGGAGTAAAATTGCTTTACAATGTTGTGTTAGTTTCTGCTGTACAATGAAGTGAATCAGCTATATGTATACATGTATCCCCTCCCTCTTGGACCTCCCTCCTCCCCTTGCACCAACATCTAGGTCATCACATAGCACCGAGCTGAGCTCCCTGTGCTATACAGCAGGTTCCACTAACTATCTGTTTTACAGATGGTAGTGTATTTATGTCAAACCTAATCTCCCAGTTCGTCCCACCCTCCCCTTCCCCCACTGTGTCCACATGTCCATTCTCTACGTCTCTGTCTCTTCTTGCCCTACAGATAGGTTCACCTGTACCATTTTTCTAGAATCCACACATATGCGTTAATGTATGATATTTGTTTTTCTCTTTCTGGTTTACTTCACTCTCTATGACAGACTCTGGGTCCATCCACATCTCTACAAATGACCCAATTTCATTCCTATTTATGGCTGAGTAATATTCCATTGTATATATGTACCATATCTTCTTTATCCATTCATGTATCATTGGACATTTAGGTTGTTTCCATGTCCTGGCTATTGTAATTAGTGCTGCAGTGAACATTGGGGTACATGTGTCCTTTTGAATTACGGTTTTCTCAGGGTATATTCCCAGTAGTGGGATTGCCTGGTCATAGGGTAGTTCTATTTTTAGTTTTTAAGGAACCTTCATACTATTCTCCATAGTGGCTACATCAATTTACATTCCCACCAACAGTGCAAAAGGGTTCCCTTTTCTCCATACCCTCTCCAGCATTTATTGCTTGCAGAATTTTTGATGATGGCCATTCTGACCGGTGTGAGGTGATACCTCATTGTAGTTTTGATTTGCATTTCTCTAAATTAATTAGTGATGTTGAGCATCTTTTCATATGCCTCTTGGCCGTCTGTATGTCTTCTTTGGTGAAATGTCTATTTAGGTCTTCCACCCATGTTTTAATTGGTTTTTTTTTTTTGATATTGAGCTCCGTGAGCTGTTTGTATATTGTGGAGATTAATCCTTTGTCCTTTGCTTCATTTGCAAATATTTTTTCCCAGCCTTAGCATTTTAATGAATGCTACATACATTCGCATACTAGCTGATAGAAACCAGCACTTTCATTGTTAAATATTGATTCCTTGGCCAAGGCCAGTAGGGGTTAGCTGCTTTATAGTGATTTGGCTAGAAGTTTTCTTGAAAAGAATAGTCAAGTGCTGGGCTTCCCTGGTGGCGCAGTGGTTGAGAGTCCGCCTGCCGATGCAGGGGACGCGGGTTTGTGCCCCGGTCCAGGAGGATCCCACATGCCGTGGAGCGGCTGAGCCCGTGAGCCATGGCCGCTGAGCCTGCGCGTCCGGAGCCTGTGCTCCGCAGCGGGAGAGGCCATAACAGTGAGAGGCCCGCGTACTGCAAAAAAACCCAAAAAACAAACCGAACAAACAAAAAGAATAGTCAAGTGCTATGATAGTATACTCGAATTTTCTTTCTTTTTTGTAAGGGAGGGTCTTTTTTTGTAATTAAGGGTTATTAGAATAATATTGTTTTAAAACAGTAGTTTTCAAACATCAGTTATCTATGTATCACTTTCATGAATTTTTTGTTTTTTTAACATGTTTATTGGAGTATAATTGCTTTACATTGTTGTGTTAGTTTCTGCTGTATAATAAAGTGAATCAGCTATACATATACTTATATCCCCCTGTGCCCTCCCTCTTGCGTCTTCCTCCCACCCTCCCTATACCACCCCTCTAGGTGGTCACAAAGCACTGAGCTGATCTCCCTGTGCTATGTGGCTGCTTCCCACTAGCTATCTGTTTTACATTTGGTAGTGTATATATGTCAATGCTTCTCTCTCACTTCGTCCCAGCTTACCTTTTCCCCTCCCTGTGTCCTTAAGTCCCTTCTCTATGTCTGTGTCTTTATTCCTGTCCTGCCCCTAGGTTCTTCAGAACCATTTTTTTTTACATTCCATATATACGTGTTAGCATATTGTATTTGTTTTTCTCTTTCTCACTTCACTCTGTATGACAGATTCTACGTCCATCCACCTCACTACAAATAACTCAGCTTCATTTCTTTTTATAGCTGAGTAATATTCCATTGTATATATGTGCCACATCTTTATCCATTCAGCTGTCGATGGACACTTAGGTTGCTTCCATGTCCTGGCTATTGTAAATAGAGCTGCAATGAACATTGTGGTACATGACTCTTTTTGAATTATGGTTTTCTCAGGGTATATGCCCAGTAGTGGGATTGCTGGGTTGTATGGTAGTTCTATTTTTAGTTATTTAAGGAACCTCCATACTGTTCTCCATAGTGGCTGTATCAATTTACATTCCTACCAACAGTGCAAGAGGGTTCCCTTATCTCCACACCCTCTCCAGCATTTATTGTTTCTAGATTTTTTGATGATGGTCATTCTGACCAGTGTGAGGTGATACCTCCTTGTAGTTTTCATTTGCATTTCTCTAATGATTAGTGATGTTGAGCATCCTTTCATGTGTTTGTTGGCAATCTATATATCTTCTTTGGAGAAATGTCTATTTAGGTCTTCAGCCCGTTTTTGGATTGGGTTGTTTGTTATTTTGAAATTGAGCTGCATGATCTGCTTGTAAATTTTGGAGATTAATCCTTTGTCAGTTGCTTCATTTGCGAATATTTTCTCCCATTCTGAGGGTTGTCTTCTCGTCTTGTTTAAGGTTTCTTTTGCTGTGCAAAAGCTTTTAAGTTTCATTAGGTCCCATTTTTTTATTTTTGTTTTTATTTCCATTTCTCTAGGAGGTGGGTCAAAAAGGATCTTGCTGTAATTTATGTCATAGAGTGTTCTGCCTACGTTTTCCTCTAAGAGGTTTATAGTGTCTGGCCTTACATTTAGGTCTTTAGTCCATTTTGAGTTTATTTTTTTGTATGGTGTTAGGGAGTGTTCTATTTTCATTCTTTCACATGTAGCTGTCCAGTTTTCCCAGCACCACTTATTAAAGAGGCTGTCTTTTATCCATTTTATATTCTTGCCTCCTTTATCAAAGATAAGGTGACCATATGTGCATGGGTTTATCTCTGGGCTTTCTCTCCTGTTCTGTTGATCTGTATTTCTGTTTTTGTGCCAGTACCATACTGTCTTGATTACTCTAGCTTTGTAGTATAGTTTGAAGTCAGGGAGGCTGATTCCTCCAACTGCGTTTTTCTTTCTCAAGATTGCTTTGGCTATTTGGGGTCTTTTGTGTTTCTATACAAATTGTGAAATTTTTTGTTCTAGTTCTGTGAAAAATGCCATTGGTAGTTTGATAGGTATTGCATTGAATCTGCAGATTACTTTGGGTAGTATAGTCATTTTCACAATGTTGATTCTTCCTATCCAAACATGGTATAACTCTCCATATCGTTGTATCATCTTTAATTTCTTTCATCAGTGTTTTATATTTTTCTGCATATAGGTCTTTTGACTCCTTAGGTAGGTTTATTCCTAGGTATTTTATTATTTTTCTTGCAGTGGTAAATGGGAGTGTTTTCTTGATTTCACTTTCAGATTTTTCATCATTAGTGTATAGGAATGCCAGAGATTTCTGTGCATTAATTTTGTATCCTGCTACTTGACCAAATTCACTGATTAGTTCTAGTAGTTTTCTGGTAGCATCTTTAGGATTCTCTATGTATAGTATCATGTCATCTGCAAACAGTGACAGTTTTACTTCTTTTCTGATTTTGGATTTCTTTTATTTCTTCTCTGATTGCTGTGGCTAAAACTTCCAAAACTATGTTGAATAATAGTGGTGAGAGTGGGCAACCTTGTCTTGTTCCTGATCTTAGTGGAAATGGTTTCAGTGTTCACCATTGAGAACTATGTTGGCTGTGGGTTTGTCATATATGGCCTTTATTATGTTGAGGTAAGTTCCCTCTATGCCTACTTTCTGGAGGGTTTTTATCATAAATGGGTGTTGAATTTTGTCAAAAGGTTTTTCTGCATCTATTGAGATTATCATATTTTTTTTTCCTTCACTTTGTTAATATAGTGTATCACATTGATTGATTTGCGTATACTGAAGAATCCTTGAATTTCTAGGATAAACCCCACTTGATCATGGTGTATGATTGTTTTAATGTGCTGTTGGATTCTGTTTGCTAGTATTTTGTTGAGGATTTTTGCATCTATGTTCATCAGTGATATTGGCCTGTAGTTTTCTTTTTTTTGTGACATCTTTGTCTGGTTTTGGTATCGGTGATGGTGGCCTCGTAGAATGAGTTTGGGAGTGTTCCTCCTTTGGCTATATTTTGGAAGAGTTAGAGAAGGATAGGTGTTAGCTCTTCTCTAAACGTTTGATAGAATTCGCCTGTGAAGCCATCGGGTCCTGGGCTTTTGTTTGTTGGAAGATTTTTAATCACAGGTTCAATTTCAGTGCTTGTGATTGGTCTGTTTATATTTTCGATTTCTTCCTGGTTCAGCCTCAGAAGGTTGTGCTTTTTTAAGAGTTTGTCCATTTCTTCCAGGTTGTCCATTTTATTGGCATATAGTTGCTTGTAGTAATCTCTCATGATCCTTTGTATTTCTGCAGTGTCAGTTGTTACTTCTTTTTCATTTCTAATTCTGTTGATTTGAGTTTTCTCCCTTTTTATCTTGATGAGTCTGGCTGATGGTTTGTCAATTTTGTTTGTTTCCACAAAGAACCAACCTTTAGTTTTATTAATATTTGTGGTCGTTTCCTTCACTTCTTTTCCTTTATTTCTGATCTGATCTTTATGATTTCTTTCCTTCTGCTAACTTTGGGGTTTTTTTGTTCTTCTTTCTCTAATTGCTTTAGGTGTAAGCTGAGGTTGTTTATTTGAGATTTTTCTTGTTTCTTGAGGTAGGATTGTATTGCTATAAACTTCCCTCTTAGAACTGCTTTGCTACATCCCATAGGTTTTGGGTCATCGTGTTTTTTCATTGTCATTTGTTTCTAGGTATTTCGTTTGTTTGTTTGTTTTGCGCGGCCTCTCACTGTTGTGGCCTCTCCCGTTGGTGGGGCACAGGCCCCGGAGGCGCAGGCTCAGCGGCCATGTCTCACGGGCCCAGCCGCTCTGTGGCATGCGGAATCTTCCCGGACTGGGGCACGAACCCGTGTCCCCTGCATCGACAGGCGGACTCTCAACCACTGTGCCACCAGGGAAGCCTAAATGTTTACAATTGTTACATTTTCTTCTTGGATTGATCCCTTGATCATTATGTAGTGTGCTTTTTTGTCTCTCGTAATAGTCTTTATTTTAAACCTATTTTGTCTGATATGAGAATGGCTATTCCAGCTTTCTTTTGATTTCCATTTGCATGGAATATGTTTTACCATCCCCTCACTTTCAGTCTGTATGTGTCCCTAGATCTGAAGTGGGTCTCTTGTAGACAGCATATATATGGGTCTTGTTTTTGTATCCATTCAGCCAGTCTGTGTCTTTTGGTTGGAGTATTTAATCTGTTTACATTCAAGGTAATTATCGATATGTATGTTCCTAGTACGATTTTCTTAATTGTTTTGGGTTTGTTATTGTAGGTCTTTTCCTTCTTTTTTTTTTCTGCCTAGACAAGTTTCTTTAACATTTGTTGTAAAGCTGGTTTGGTGGTGCTGCATTCTCTTAGCTTTTGCTTGTCAGTAAAGGTTTTAATTTCTCCATCGCATCTGAATGAGATCCCTGCTAGGTAGAGTAATCTTGGTTGTAGGTTTTTCCCTTTCATCACTTTAAATATTTCCTGCCACTCCCTTCTCGCTTGCAGAGTTTCTGCTGAAAGATCAGCTGTTCACCTTATGGGGATTGCCTTGTATGTTATTTGTTGTTTTTCCCTTGCTGCTTTTAATATTTTTTCTTTGTATTTAATTTTTGATAGTTTGATTAGTGTTTTGGCGTTTCTCTCCTTGGATTTATCCTGTATGGGACTCTCTATGCTTCCTGGACTTGATTGCCTGTTTCCTTTCCCATATTAGGGAAGTTTTCAACTATAATCTCTTCAAATATTTTCTCATTCCCTTTCTTTTTCTTTTCTTCTTCTGGGACCCCTATAATTCAAATGTTGGTGCATTTAATGTTGTCCCAGAGGTCTCTGAGACTGTCTTCAGTTCTTTTCATTCTTTTTTCTTTATTCTGCTCTGCGGTAGTTAGTTTTACTATTTTATCTTCCAGGTCAGTTATCTGTTCTTTTGCCTCAGTTATTCTGCTGTTGATTCCTTCTAGAGAATTTTTAATTTCATTTATTGTGGTGTTCATCGTTATTTGTTTTCTCTTTAGTTCTAGGTCCTTGTTAAACATTTGTTGTATTTTCTCTGTTCTGTTTCCATGATTTTGGATCATCTTTACTATCATTACTCTGAATTCTTTTTCAGGTGGATGCCTGTTTCCTCTTGTTTGGTCTGGTCGGTTTTCACCTTGCTCCTGCATCTGCTGTGTGTTTTTCTGTCTTCTCATTTGGCTTAACTTACTCTGTTTAGGGTCTCCTTTTTGCAGCCTGCAGGTTCGTAGTTCCCATTGTTTTTGGTGTCTGCCCCCAGTGGCCAAGGTTGGTTCAGTGGGTTGTGTAGGCTTCCTTGTGGAGGGGACTGGTGCCTGTGTTCTGGTGGATGAGGCTGTATCTTGTCTTCCTGGTGGGCAGAACCCTGTCTGGTGGTGTGTTTCGGGGTGTCTGTGACCTTATTATGATTTTAGGCAGCCTCTCTGCTAATGGGTGGGGTTGTGTTCCTGTCTTGCTAGTTGTTTGGCATGGGGTGTCCAGCACTGGAGCTTGCTGGTCATTGAGTGGAGCTGGATCTTCGCATTGAGACATAGATCTCTGGGAGAGCTCTCGCCAGTTGATATTATGTGGTGCTGGGAGGTCTCTCGTGGACCAATGTCCTGAGCTTGGCTCTCCCATCTCCGAGGCTCAGACCTGTCAGCTGGCTGGAGCACCAAGATCCTGTGAGCTACACAGCTTAGAGAAAGGGAGAGGAAAAAAGAAAGAAAGGAAAAAATAAGTAAAATAAATAAAATAAAGTTATTAAAATAAAAAAATAATATTAAAATAATAAAAAGGAGAACATCGAAACCAATAAACAAGTCCACCAACGATAACAAGTGCTAAAAACTAAACTAAGATAAAAACATAAAAATCTGAAACTGATCAGTCACTTACAGCAAACCCCAAGTCTACAGTTGCTCCCAAAGTCCACCTCCTCAATTTTGGGCTGATTCATTTTCTATTCAGGTATTCCACAGATGCAAGGTACATCAAGTTGTTGGTGGAAATTTAATCTGCTGCTCCTGGGGCTGCTGGGAGAAATTTCCCTTTCTCTTCGTTGTTTGCACAGCTCCTGGGGTTCAGCTTTGGGTTTGGCCCCGCCTCTGCATTTAAGCTGCCCTCTGGCATCTGTTGTTTGCTCAGACAGGAGGGGTTTAAAGGAGTGGCTGATTCGGGGGCTCTGGCTCACTCAGGCCTGGGAGAGGGAGGGGCAGGGAATGTGGGGTGAGCCTGTGGCGGCAGAGGCCAGGAGGATGTTGCGACAGCCTGAGCTGTGCTGTGTTTTCTCTTGGGGAAGTTGTCCCTGGATCACGGGACCCTGGCCGTGGTAGGCTACACAGGCTCCCTGGAGGGGAGGTGTGGATAGTGACCTGTGCTTGCACACAGTTTTCTTGTCTGCGGCAGCAATCTTAGCGTCTTATGCCCGTTTCTGGTGTCCATACTGATAGCCGTGGCTGATGCCCATCTCTGGAGCTCATTTAGGTGGCGCTCTGAATCCCCTCTCCTCATGCACCCTGAAACAGTGGTCTCTTGCCTCTTCGGCAGCTCCAGACTTTTCCCCGGACTCCCTCCCGGCTAGCCGTGGCGCACTAACCCCTTCAGGCTGTGTTCACGCAGCCAACCCCAGTCCTCTCCCTGGGATCTGACCGAAGCCCAAGCCTCAGCTCCCAGCCCCCGCCCGCCCCAGCGGGTGAGCAGACAAGCCTCTCGGGCTGGTGAGTGCCGGTCGGCACCGATCCTCTGCGGGAATCTCTCCACTTTGCCCTCTGCACCCCTGTTGCTGTGCTCTCCTCCGCGGCTCCGAAGCTCCCCCCCTCCGCCACCCGTAGTCTCCGCCCGCGAACGGGCTCCTAGTGTGTGGAAACTTTTCCTCCTTCACAGCTCCCTCCCACTGGTGCAGGTCCCGTCCCTATTCTTTTGTCTGTGTTTTCTTTTGCCCTACCCAGGTACGTGGGGAGTTTCTTGCCTTTTGGGAGGTCTGAGGTCTTCTTCCAGTGTTCAGTAGGTGTTCTGTAGGAGCTGTTCCACATGCAGATGTATTTTTGATGTATCTGTGGGGAGGAAGGTGATCTCCGCGTCTTACTCCTCTGCCATCTTGAAGGTCCTCTCTTTTCTGTACCTTTTTGACATGATATACTACTTACATGATTTTGCTATCACCTATATCAGTATCTCACAAACTTTGGTATACATGAGATGTACCTGTAAGGTGTATTAAAATAGATTTTTGGGCCTCATTCCTAGAGGTTTCCTTTCAGAAAGTCTGGGACAGGGCCAAGATGTTGCATTTCTGACAAGTTTCCAGTAATATTGATGCTGTTGCTGCTGGTTCAGGCATTGATGTATAGTATTCTTTAATTATATTCTTTAAAAATAATTTTCCCTCAAATATTGTTTTTAAAGGAGACATTTTATCTCTGTTAAAACCAAGTAGATACTATTGTCTTCCCTGAGTGGTTTGAGCTTGAGGCATGTTTGCTTATTTTTGGGGGAAAGATTTGGCAAAGGTTGGAAGACTTGTAAAATGAACTGACATTAAACTAAGTTTTCTCCTTAATGTAATTGGAAAGGGTGCAAAGAAAATGACGGGAAAAGTAACTTGCTTACCATTTGATTAAAGATTATTTAATTCTCTGTATATGAACTACCTAAAGTTACCTTACATAGTACCAGTGGTATACATGCAGTATTTTCAGAAATAACGCTTTAGAATATGATTAAGTACTTCAGTTCACTGTAAATACTTGTGATGTTTATATGTTGTTATTTATATTCAGGATCTTATGCACTGATTTAATGTTGATTTACAGTCAGCATTACAGAAAAATTACCTAAGGGTAAAGCAGAACAACATGCTAATCTCATATATAAAACTTGTCCTAAAGAAGTTCTGTTGTTGGCCAAGGTTCTATTTTAATAGTACAGAGTTGAACAATATTTAATTTTTTGTGCTTGGGTGATGTTTTAAACAGGCTGAGCTTTCTCTTTTTTCTTAATTTATTTTAAAGAAGTCATCAGTGTAGCAGTCATGGCCCCAGAAGCAAACAAATGTACAGTTTTAATAGTGTCTAACATTTTATGAAACAGGCTTACACTTGTCATGACTAGCAGCATCAGTGACCGTGAGTCCTGTTCAGTTAAGTGGGAGCGTGGTCACAAATAGCATTTTGAAATGCAGCTCATCTCCCTGCCTTAGAGCAGTACTTCCAGCAAGACAGAAATGGAGAATTGCATATTTTCAAAAGATGGCTGGTGACAAGATACTCAGACTGTAGTGGCAGCTGTAAGCAAGATGATAGAAGAGGTACCAACAGGTCTTGGCCTTGAACGTCAGGTGCATGTGATGTCTTAGAAAGAAATAGCAGTTAGCAGGTACTGCTTTACTCAGCAGCTTGAAACAAAAACAGTTCCTCTGTCAGGAATCCCAGAGCCACTTAACTGGGTGCTTTGGGCTCAGGGTCTCTCGCAAGGTTACAGTCAAGGTGTTGGCTGGGGCCGCATCATCGCAGGGCTTGATAGGGAGAGGTTTTGCTTCCAGGCTATTTACATGGTGGTCGACAGACCTGTTGTGGCAGCTGTTGGCTGGAGACATCAGTTCCCTACCACGTGAGCTACTCACCACGTGAGCTACTCACCACGTGAGCTACTCACCACGTGAGCTGCTCACCATGTGGCAGCATGTGTCCTCCAGAGCAAAGGCTCTGAGATAGAGTGAGAGGGGGTGACAGTTCCAGCAAGATGCCTGCAGGGTCCTTCATGACAGCCACCACCGACGGCCTTCAGTGCTGGTGAAGAAGGCGAAGGAAATGGTGGGGCATTGGTGTCACATGGTCTGGATTGGAAGGAGCTCCGAGCCAGGGAGGTGACGTGCCCTTCACCCAGCCCGCGTCCCCAGGGCCGACCCCCAGCTCAGGCTCTGGGGCCTGCTGCCAGTCCTCCGCCTTCCCCACCCCGTGGGCCCCCCTGGGCTGGGATCCCCTTGCCCCTCTCTACAGCTCTCTTCAAGAAGGGCCCTTTGTCCTTCTCCACCCCGTGCCCCGTTCCCACCGTGCTTTGAAGACTGTGCTGGTGAGAAGAGGCCCGGGTGGGAGGCGGTCAGCAGGGTCTTCCAAGCGCCTGTACGCCCTACCGCCCGGCACACACAGCTTCCCAGTGAGCGGCTGTGGGGGAAAGAGGTGGGGCCGGCCCAGTTCTTACTCCAGCATCAGCTCCACCTACTGCAGAAGCAGGGGTTAGCCTTGCCCAGCCTTTAGGGATTTTGGTGGGGAAAAGAGCTTTCAAGAGAGGAGGGTGATTTTAGAGAGGGGTGACAGTGAACCCTGGGAGGGTGGGAGGGAAGAGGAGGGGCGGCCGCCTGTCTCCCTCCCCTACCTCCCCCCCCAATGGAGGGCGGAGCAGTTAGAAGGGAGGGAGTCTGTTGCCGCTTAGCCTCAGAATAAAGGCGCCGTTTACTGCCTCAGTTTAAAAAAGGAAAGAGAAGACAACGTTTGCAACGTCGTTTCTAAGTGACATCCATCACTGTTGCACTATTTTATTTGTTAGAAAAGAGTCATTAGGTCCAGCCACGCTCAGGGAGGAGAGGGGCGTGAGTATCAAACCAGCAAGAATCGGCAGTGGGGACCATCTTGGATATGACCACGTCCTGGTAGTGCCTGCCTGCCGAAGGTACTTGGTGTTACAAGGAGGAAGGGTAGCCAGGCAGCTGGAGGGTCTGGTCTCTGTACTTTAACAGAGAATCCAGGGTTCTTTGTGCTACTTCCTAAGATTTATTTTTAGGGAGTGAGAGAGGTGGGGGAGGATATTGTTAGGGCGTAGAGCTGCGGGATTCGTCAGGTAGACTCTTAGAGGTGGAGCCTGATTACCTGAAGATACTGCACGTGTGGTAGCAGCACAGAGTAGAGCCAAATGCTCTTCATCTTGAGCATTTGAATGCTCTGGTTTAGGACTGTATGAAATACTGCTTCTGTTCCTATTCATAGAAACTAGTGTGGTTTGAAGACTAGCACATTTCAAGTGGTGCACAGTTTATAGGCAGCAAAGAGTTATTCTGTATCATGCTTTTAGCTTTATTTTATGACTTCTCAGCGTAGTGACATCTTGTTGCTGTGTACTGCTCTCATATTTTGTCCCATTGGGTATGTAGCAAAGAACTCTAGATAGCAAATGAAGGTTATTTAATATGGAAAATCAACAGAGAGAAGCTAAGTGTAATGGGTAAGAATCTAGGAAACAGCTGTTTTTGAGAATCAGTCTCAGATTTCTCTTCTTTTCTTCATCGCAGCTCCACCCCACTGTAGTTCAGGCTCCCAGTGCGTTCATTCAGAACTGTAGCAAACTTGACTTCTAACTAGACTCTCTCCTGCGGTATAAATAAGATACGACAAAGCAGACATATTTGAAGCGTACAGCGTCTGGGTTTTGGCAATATGTGGTATAACCACTGTGATCAGTGTACGTATAGTGCATTTTCATCCTCCCCAAAGCTCTTCCCGGTCAAGTCTCAGCTCTCCGCCCCTAGCCTTGGCACCTGTTGATTTGCTCTGTATTTTGGTAGATGAGATTTGTCTTCCGTAGTGTTTCATGTAAATGGAATCATACTGTATGTAATTTTTGTGCCAGATTTTTTCAATTATACTGTTTGTGAAATTTGTTGTCTTTCTCTTTTATTACTGAGTAGTGTTCCGTTGTATGGATATATGCAGTTTTTTAATCCATTTACCTGTTCGTGGTCATTTGGATTGTTTATAGTTTTTGGCTCTTTTCAGGGTCTGCAAACTAAGTGGCCATCCACCTGTTTTTGTAAAAAAAGTTTGTTTTATTGGAAAGCAGCTATGCCCAATCCTTTCACGTTGTTTGCAGCTGCTTTGAGGCTACAGTGGCAGAGATGAGTAGTTATGATAGACCAACCACATGGCCCTCAAAGCCTAGTTTGTTACTAGCTGACATTAAAGCAAAGAGTATCAACCCTGCTGTTACATTTTGATAAAGCTGCCATGAACATTAGGGTATAGGTGTTTCTGTGGACATAAAACATTTTTCTTTCAGTTCTTAGAACTGGAATTGCTGGGTCATACAGAAGATATATGTTCAAGTAAATAAGAAGTTGAGTTTTTAAGAAATTGTTTAAAAGAATGAAGTCATGTGGTGGGGATAATGTTTAAGTATATAAAAAATTATCTGCAGTGATGGTACCATTTTATTTTTTTCCCAGTGATGTGTAAGAGTTACATTCACTCCATTTCCTCTCAAACATGTTGTATTTTCAGTTTTAAGACAGATTTTAGCCAATCTAGTAGGTGTACAGTAGTATCTCAGTGTGGTTTTAATTTGTATTTCTTTATGACTAATGATATATTTTTATGTGCTTTTTGTTCACTTTTATGTTTTTGTTGAAAAGTCTGTTAAAATCTTTTTCCTTTTGGTTTTGAATTTTGTTTGTAGTTAGGTAGTAAGAACTATTTGTATATTCTTAATGCAAGTATGTTATTGTTTTGTGAATATTTTCTCCATTCTGTGGCTAAAAAGTTTTTATTAAAAAGGCTTCATTTTAGTTCTCCAGTTTTCTAGTTGTTTTAAGTGGGAGGGTAAATCTGGTCTGCTTTGTTAGGGCAGGGACAGTGGATTTATTTTTCTTCATTGCTGTATCCCTAGTGGCTAGCATAAAGTGTTGCAAAAGCTAGCATCCAAAGGTCTTTTCTGAATGAATTAGAATTAAGAATAACAATAATAGGAGGCATATATCACCTAGACCAGTTTTTTGAGAGTAAATGAGTTCTTTTTCTTTGTTACAATTCTTATCAAATGGATGAAAAGTAAACATTCTTTTGTTCTTGTTGAAGTTTAAAAGGTGATAGTGATGCATTTTGGTCTTGGTGGCAGCACTCAGTCTTCTAGAAGGTCCTCATTATTTTGTGCACAAGTATTCTGCATATTACAAAATATAATCAAGCTTTGTTTTGTGTTCTCAAAACCAATTTGTTTTATAGGTATCATTTAGTCATTGCAGAGCAGGAAAAAAAATTTTTATTTTTTTTTTAAACATCTTTATTGGGGTATAATTGCTTTACAATGGTGTGTTAGTTTCTGCTTTATAACAAAGTGAATCAGTTATACATATACATATGTTCCCATATCTCTTCCCTCTTGCATCTTCCTCCCTCCCATCCTCCCTATCCCACCCCTCCAGGCGGTCACAAAGCACCGAGCTGATATCCCTGTGCTATGCGGCTGCTTCCCACTAGCTATCTACCTTACGTTTGGTAGTGTACATATGTCCATGCCTCTCTCTCGCTTTGTTACAGCTCACCCTTCCCCCTCCCCATATCCTCAAGTCCGTTCTGCAGTAGGTCTGTGTCTTTTATTCCTGTGTTACCCCTAGGTTCTTCATGACATTTTTTTCCCCTTAAATTCCATATATATGTGTTAGCATACGGTATTTGGCTTTCTCTTTCTGACTTACTTCACTCTGTGTGACAGACTCTAGGTCTATCCACCTCATTACAAATAGCTCAATTTCATTTCTTTTTATGGCTGAGTAATATTCCATTGTATATATGTGCCACATCTTCTTTATCCATTCATTCGATGATGGGCACTTAGGTTGTTTCCATCTCCGGGCTATTGTAAATAGAGCTGCAATGAACATTTTGGTACATGACTCTTTTTGAATTATGGTTTTCTCAGGGTATATGCCCAGTAGTGGGATTGCTGGGTCATATGGTAGTTCTATTTGTAGTTTTTTAAGGAACCTGCATACTGTTCTCCATAGTGGCTGTACCAATTCACATTCCCACCAGCAGTGCAGGAGTGTTCCCTTTTCTCCACACCCTCTCCAGCATTTATTGTTTCTAGATTTTTTGATGATGGCCATTCTGACTGGTGTGAGATGATATCTCATTGTAGTTTTGATTTGCATTTCCCTAATGATTAATGATGTTGAGCATTCTTTCATGTGTTTGTTGGCAGTCTGTATATGTTCTTTGGAGAAATGTCTATTTAGGTCTCCTTCCCATTTTTGGATTGGATTGTTTGTTTTTTTGTTATTGAGCTGCATGAGCTGCTTGTAAATTTTGGAGAGTAATCCTTTGTCGGTTGCTTCATTTGCAAATATTTTCTCCCATTCTGAGAGTTGTCTTTTGGTCTAGTTTATGGTTTCCTTTGCTGTGCAAAAGCTTTGAAGTTTCATTAGGTCCCATTTGTTTATTTTTGTTTTTATTTCCATTTCTCTAGGAGGTGGGTCAAAAAGGATCTTGCTGTGATTTATGTCATAGAGTGTTCTGCCTATGTTTTCCTCTAAGAGTTTGATAGTTTCTGGCCTTACATTTAGGTCTTTAATCCATTTTGACCTTATTTTTGTGTATGGTGTTAGGGAGTGATCTAAACTCATACTTTTACATGTACTTGTCCAGTTTTCCCAGCACCACTTATTAAAGAGGCTGTGCTTTCTCCACTGTACATTCCTGCCTCCTTTATCAAAGATAAGGTGACCATATGTGCGTGGGTTTATCTCTGGGATTTCTATCCTGTTCCATTGATCTATCTTTCTGTTTTTGTGCCAGTACCATACTGTCTTGATTACTGTAGCCTTGTAGTATAGTCTGAAGTCAGGGAGCCTGATTCCTCCAGCTCCGTTTTTCATTCTCAATATTGCTTTGGCTATTCAGGGTCTTTTGTGTTTCCATACAAATTGTGAAATTTTTTGTTCTACTTCTGTGAAAAATGCCATTGGTAGTTTGATAGGGATTGCATTGAATCTGTAGATTGCTTTGGGTGGTAGAGTCATTTTCACAATGTTGATTCTTCCAATCCAAGAACATGGTATATCTCTCCATCTATTTGTATCATCCTTAATTTCTTTCATCAGTGTCTTATAATTTTCTGCATACAGGTCTTTTGCCTCCTTAGGTAGGTTTATTCCTAGCTATTTTATTCTTTGTGTTGCAAAGGTAAATGGGAGTGTTTTCTTGATTTCACTTTCAGATTTTTCATCATTAGTGTATAGGAATGCCAGAGATTTCTGTGCATTAATTTTGTATCCTGCAACTTTACCGAATTCATTGATTAGCTCTGGTAGTTTTCTGGTAGCATCTTTAGGATTCTCTATGTATAGTATCATGTCATCTGCAAACAGTGACAACTTTACTTCTTTTCTGATTTGGATTCCTTTTATTTCCTTTTCTTCTCTGATTGCTGTGGCTAAAACTTCCAAAACTATATTGAATAAGAGTGGTGAGAGTGGGCAACCTTGTCTTGTTCCTGATCTTAGTGGAAATGCTTTCAGTTTTTCACCGTTGAGGATGACGTTGGCTGCGGGTTTGTCATATATGGCCTTTATTATGTTGAGGAAAGTTCCCTCTTTGCCTACTTTCTGGAGGGTTTTTATCATAAATGGGTGTTGAATTTTGTCAAAAGCTTTCTCTGCATCTATTGAGATGATCATATGGTTTTTCTCCTTCAGTTTGTTAATATGGTGTATCACATTGATTGATTTGCGTATATTGAAGAATCCTTGCATTCCTGGGATAAACCCCCCTTGATCATGGTGTATGATCCTTTTAATGTGCTGTTGGATTCTGTTTGCTAGCATTTTGTTGAGGATTTTTGCATCTATGCTCATCAGTGGTATTGGCCTGTAGTTTTCTTTTTTTGTGACATCCTTGTCCGGTTTTGGTATCAAGGTGATGGTGGCCTCGTAGAATGAGTTTGGGAGTGTTCCTCCCTCTGCTATATTTTGGAAGAGTTTGAGAAGGATAGGTGTTAGCTCTTCTCTAAATGTTTGATAGAATTCGCCTGTGAAGCCATCTGGTCCTGGGCTTTTGTTTGTTGGAAGATTTTTAATCACAGGTTCAATTTCAGTGCTTGTGATTGGTCTGTTCATATTTTCTATTTCTTCCTGATTCAGTCTTGGCAGGTTGTGCATTTCTAAGGATTTTGTTCCAGTGATTTAAAAGAGAAGCATGGTATTCAGTGTTTCTTCATTAAAAAAAATTAATTTCGGGACTTCCCTGGTGGTGCAGTGGTTAAGACTCCGTGCTCCCAATGCAGGGGGCCTGGGTTTGGTCCCTGGTCAGGGAACTAGATCCCACATGCATGCCGCAACTAAGAGTTCGCATGCCACCACTAAGGAGCACACGTGCCGCAGCTAAGGAGCCCACCTGCTCCAGCTAAGACCCGGTGCAACCAAATAAATAAACAAAATAATTTTTAAAAATTAATTTCATATGCATAAAAGAATGATCTTTGAATTAAGGTTCTTTGGGTAGTTTTTGTTGCTTTTGACAGATTTTTAAAACTTGCTTTGGAAGTTTTCTGACACATACACACTTTTTCTCCCAAGACTGAAGAATGAAAAGGCGTTACGTCTCAAACTTATTGGTAAGTGGATATACTTATTTGAAGTTCTTCTCTATACCTATTTTCTTTTGACTCTCTTAGTAAAATACTATTTTTATCTAAGTGAATTTTCTCTACCAGACTTGATCAAAACAAAATAAAATCAATCAATAAGCTCTGAGAACAAACTGTTAATAATATCTAGCTCAGTTTTCTAGAAACTGTTTAGTACCTACCTACCTGTTTTTATCCATCCCCCCCTTCCTGTCTCTCTCTCTCTCTCTCTCAATTTTAATTCTAGCTCCCTGACCATTAGAATTATGAAGGATTTTGAAAATAACAATTCATATTTAATGATGTGAATATATACATCCTCAGTCTGTATCTCAGTGTCATAGTCTTTTTGTGTGTGTGACAAGTCCTAGTCTTTTTGTGTGTGTGACAAGTCTGAGATTTCAGAAGAGTGGCTATTAGGTTTTATAACCAAAATGAGAGGTATTTGAACCATTAACTCTAATGCTTTATCAGGCAATAGAATAGTATTTCTAAACGGTTTGTCAGTAATCCTGGGTAGGGCCATTTCTTGATTTGTAATATTGAGAAATCTAATTGAAAGTGACACCCCGATGGTCAGATTTACTCATAAGGATGAAGTCTGTCAGCTCCGTGATTATAAATGTCAGTCATTCTGCACAGTATAGGGCAGATCTTGTATGCCTAAGATATTTACTAACTTTGAGGCCCTGAACAGGTTACTTAACCTGTCTCTTCTAAATGGAGATAATAATAATAATAATCCTCATAAGATTGTAAAGGTCTTGACATAGTGACTGCTGCTTATTAAATGTTCAGCAGATGTCATCTTCTTCATTAATCTGATCAGACTCTCATTTTTGTTATTTCGGATAAGTTCTATCCTTTGCTTTATAAATACCTAGAACTTCATGTTCTGTTAAGAGTGTTCTTTCCTTTTTTAAATTTTTTGTATCCTTACTGGATAAGAAATATATACAGAAAAGCGTCCCTCCTACCCTTGTCTCTTGCCCCAATTAAAATGTGACAATTTAATTTCTGACAGACTGATTTAGTTAGCTTTGAGCCCACACAAAACTTTATATTTAACTTTGAAATAAATTTTGATACTGTTTTAAACACATTGATGTTGAAAATTATAATGACTACCTCTGCTTGAATGATGACTTGTGGTGTTAAACTGTCTTGGTACTTGTTGTTGTAGGTGAAAAACTGCAGTGGTTTCAAAATCATCTTGATCCCAAAAAAGTAGGATATTCAAAGAGAGATGCTTGTGAATTAATTGAAAGGTAAACACTGGGCATGTTATGAGCAAAGGGTCAGTAACAGGAATTCCCCAGCTTGATTCTTCAAGATTCAGAGTTCTATTCGGGATTTATAGATGAGCAAATGAGCTTTGTTATCAAGACTTTGGATTCTTACACTAGCTTAGCCATTTTAGTAGCTTTGTAACCTTTCTGGGCCTCGGAGTGGTAGTTAGCCCAGTTTCTTGGCTTCCTGGAGGAATGTCATCTAAACTGACATCTAAAGATAGGGGTTAGCAGATTGAGGTGAGGTAGTTGGAGCCTCTAGGCAGAGAGAACAAGATCTGAAAGGCCCGGGGTGAGAGCAACGTATTTAGTGATCTGCCAGACATTTAATAAGACTGAAATAATAGGTTCAAGGAGGGAATTGTGACAGGTAGGATAAACAACCAGCTTTTGAAAGATTTCAGATATCAGTGTAAGAGTTTGGACTTTATCCAAGGACTGTGGGAGACATAGTTACAGCAAGCACCTGCGATGGTCACATTTTTAAACTTTAGAAAGGTCTCAGTTGGAGGAATGAGGAAAATGGACGAGGGGGCAGGCTTTGGCTGGGAGACTGCTGAGAGGCTGATGAAGCAGTCCAGGCAAGAGGTGATGGTGGGAGCAGTGTGGTGAAGAGAAATGAAAGAGTGCAGACCTTTGAAGGAAGCGGAAGTCCCCATCTTTAATGAAGACTTAGATGTGGCGTAAAAGGGAGAGAAGCGACGAGTCAGGGGGGGCACTCGCATTCCTCACTTGGGCAGCTGGATGAATGGTTGTCCCAGGGGATGGAGCGGGTCGGGAGGGGGCGCCTAGGGGCAGCGCGGAGGCAAGGCCAGGGGTGGCATGTTAAGCCAGATGGAGATGTCCAGGAGGTGGCTGAGTACGTGGATACGGAGTTTGTTTAACAGACACTTTAATGGCAGGCTTTGATGTGGTCACAGGAATTTTGAAAATGGTTAAGTTACCACGAGAAGGTCTGAGAACTTAAGGAACTCAGAGGAATATAAAAACTTCAGGGACAGGCGAAGGCTGGGGATTATGGTGGGGTTTTTTGGGGGCGGGGGGAGATTATCTTTTAAATGAACTAATATAAGCCAAACAGAGACTCTGTAACTCAGATCATTTTCTTGTTTTTCAGGTATTTAAATCGGTTCAGCAGTGAGCTGGAGCAGATTGAGTTACACAACAGCATCAAGGCCAGGCGGGGCCGGCGGCACTGCGCCCGAGAGGCGGCCATCAAGCAGACCACGGAGCGAGAGTGGCGGCAGTACAGGGGCTGCGGCCTCGGTAGGAGCGGGAGGGCGGCAGTACGGGGCTTGGTGTGTTCTCAGCGTACCTTCCCTTCTTTCTAGTCATATTTGGCTTTACTTATTCTATTTATTTAGTTTAGTTTGATTTTCTTCCTTTGATTTCCTTTCCTTTTGAGTGTTTGGAATAATTTTTGAATTCATCCTTTTTTTCCTCCTACATTCCCCAAACTGTCAGTGTTGACAGTGACTTATCTTTCTACTGTGACAGTAAGGTTTTCCTCTCCCTTCCAGTGTACTTGATTTGCTTTGTTCTAGAGTTTTACTTGCCCGTCTCCAACCACATCGACGTTTCTTTAGAGTAAGTACTGTGTCCTCTTGTCTTTGTAAGTCTTGTAGTAAAGAGCTATACTTGTTGCAGCATTTCTTGAGAAATTATAGAAATCAAATTTTCTTTCTTAGCACTAGCATTTCTTACAGTTCCTGAAGACAAGTATGTTGTGGGCTTAACAACACTGTCTGAAGAAAGGCGCTTAGGAGGAGAGGAGAGGGCACTTGTAAGGGCTTGCAAAGCCCAAAGTCAGGTGATGACCCAAGGGCTACATGGCCTGCAAATGGTGTTTGATTGGCTTATTAATTGTCAGTATAAGAAAATCTGCTGATTTCACATGAAAAATGTAGATTTCTGGCTTCTCGTAAAACATGCGGTGGTCTGGCAGCGTCATCTGCTAGAGCAAAGTAGCGACTGTCCCTTTTAGATTTGAGCATTCAGTGGTTCCAAACCTTCCTTCATTCACATTCCCTGCCTGGTCCCTGTAGGCGTTCCTGTGTGGATTTGCTTGGGAAGTACAGTAAATGAAATGCTTAAAGCAACATTAGGTTTTTAAATTTTAATAATAACAATAGGGCCCTGAAGCAGATACCCTGTGGGTAACTGTTGTGTTAGTCCCAGCCTGTGCATAGTGATGCTGTGCGCCAGGAAGGTCTGGGGCGGCCTCCACAGGCATTCTCCCCACTGGAGCCAGTGTTGTGGCTGGACCCCACCCTCGTGGTTCTTACTGTGATTGTAGGGTGCACCTCAGCAAAAACCAGCAGGGAGCTTTGAAAAAAACAAGATTTAGTGCTTAAAAGTCCTGGATGGTACAGGACATGCCTGAGGGCCACACAGCGAGGTCTCCAGTAGAGAAAGAGGGAGGGAACAGGGACCTGGGGCCCTGCCTTTGTTAGGGTCATAGGCGGGATGCCTGGGGTTTCATGGGTTCACTCTTCATAAAGGCGCCAGCAGGGGGAACGGGGTCACTCAGGTGGTCAGTTATCTGCGTTCCCCAGGGCTTTCTAATAGGGGAACTTCGTGGGGGAGGAGCCTGGTCCCTCACCTAGTTGTTTTGCTGGAGCTGTGTCAGTCTGGCCGTAGGTGGATCCATAGAGTTGGACGTCTTCGCAGCATATGCCTCGACAGCTGGAAGGTTGGCATCAGGCACTTACCCTCAGTGACACTGTGAGCCCTGAGTAGATGGCAGTTCCTCCACATCATTCCTAAGCAGTGAGTGTCTTCACTGAAGAAACAACAGAATAACTTCAGAACTAGATAGATCTGGACTTAAACCCTTACAGCTTACTATATAACAGGGCAAGTTTCTTCCCACCCACTCCCTGGCCTTGTTACCTTCTATTTAAAAATAGAGGTAAATAGTGCACCTCCTTCCCAGGTTGTTTAAAAGTCAAGAGATGGGCTTCCCTGGTGGCGCAGTGGTTGAGAGTCCGCCTGCCAATGCAGGGGACATGGGTTCGTGCCCCGGTCCGGGAAGATCCCACATGCTGCGGAGCGGCTGGGCCCGTGAGCCATGGCCGCTGAGCCTGCGCGTCCGGAGCCTGTGCTCCGCGACGGGAGAGGCCACAACGGTGAGAGGCCCACGTATGGCAAAAAAAAAAAAAAGTCAGATGAGATTTCACGTATCAAGTGCCTGACACAGAACCTACTGTAGGAGGTTGAGGGAGAGCTTCGGCCACTGTGTCCTTTTCACCTCAGTTTGTCTATGCTTGTAGTCTCCATTTCCTCATTTTTCCATTTTTATTGGAACCCCTTAATTAAGCTTTTGTAGCCACCACTCAACTAAAAGCCCTTGTCACCAATGACCTTTAAGTTGCTAAGACACATAGTGCCTGTACTGGGCACTCATGTAGTCAACTTTTCTGCAGTGTTCGATACAGATGATCCCTTGATTTCTTGTCACACTTTTTATTTGGGGTAGAAGCCCCTGACCTTCCCTGGTTTTCCTCCAAGTTAACTGACCATGACTTCAGTGTCCTGAGTTGAATCCCTCATAGCCTCACAAACTAAATATTGACCCAGGTCCTTGTCCTTGGGCCTCTTCTCTTTTCTATTTACATGAATTTCCTGAGTTGATGTCATTCAGTCCTGTGGTTTTAAATACCATTTAAATGCTCATAACTTCCAAATTTATATTCTCAATACTTGTCGCTAGAACTCCAGACTTGCATTATCAAACTTGGGTTTCTCAGAGTATCTACTTGAATGTCTTACATGCATCTCCAGCTTATGTCCCAAAGCAGAGTCCAGCTTTTCTCCTAAAACTTGCTTCTCCTGCAAGCTCCGTGTGTCTATCAGTGATATCACCACTTGCCCCGTCGCTCGTGTCAGAAACCCTGCCAACGGTTTCGCATTCCACACCCAGCTCATCAGCAGGATATACTTAAGAGTCTAATGGCTTGCCCTGCTGCCCCCAGCACCTCTGGCTCGAGCCACCACCATCTCAGCTCTGCCATCATGACAGCCTCCCAGGTGGTCTCTGTGCTCAGTCTGTTCAGCCTACAGCCGCCAGGTTAATCAACAGTAATTGACAGCACACTCCAGGTCAGACATCTGCTGGTGGTGGAGCCAGTGCTAAAACTCAGACCTCGTCTTCCAGTTATGCCACAGTCCTTATTCCAGATGCATGGAATGTATCTGGTGAAAAAAACTTTGTCAACTCTATCAAGTTTACAAGCATCTAGAAACATGTGGGCAGATTGTCATCAAATGCTGTGTTGATCAGGTTCAGAGAAGACAAGATAACTGACATCTCTCCCTCTTGCTCCATGGTGGTATAACTGTTCCTGACTCATTTTATTAGAATTTCTTAAAAAAACCAATTGTGCTTAATTTATACCTTTTAAACACCTGACCCCTCGTACTCATACTCTTATTTTCTGAAGCTATTGTAAAAGTCAGTATACAGTCATGTCAAACATTTTTATCTTTTTCATTAATTGATACTGGATTTTATTTAATATTTTATCCATTGGCCAGAATTTTTGCAGCAGTGTTCCAGTTTTTGTTAAACATGCCTCTGTGTTCCAGCAACATGGATGACCCATGCATATAGGTTTATGATCCACTTTTCTAATCATGATAAGGAGCTGTCATACACCTAGTTTTCATTTAAAATGGGTTTAAATTTTATTGAACTTTATTGAACTTCTATTGATTATAGTTTATTTGAAAAAGTTTTTACATTTTTAATAGTATTTTTTAATATTTAATAATCCTTGCATTCCTCAGACAAACTCTACCTTGCCAAAGCGAACTATATGCTTGAAAAAATTGCACCTTTCACCAAGAAAATATGTAAAACAACTGAGCATGTTGTTGTAGGGGACTGATAGTTAGAATTTGCCAGGCACCTTTACTGTCTAAAAGGACAGAGTTTATTTTGTTGATAGGTTTGTTTTATAGATTCTGTGGTAGAATACATTATTTAATAGTGTTCTTTTTGAATCACCTTCTTATAAAGTAAGTCCTTTATGCTAGCAAAACTTACTTTTCATTATAGCATTATAATCATGCTTCGAAATTTTGTTTTTCTTTGGATGTTCTTTTTGTCTGTCAGTTGTTATTGTTTCTGAGATAATAAATGAGGAAACTATAAATGTTATCATAGAAAACATTGCCTAATAGATCTAAATTATTTTCTTTTCCAGAGATTCCAGACATTTTAAATGCAGGTAATCTGAAAACTTTTAGGTGAGTCTGTCTCTTTTGTTCTTTGAAGCTGCAAGTAAAATACATAAGAGATAAACTTTCTTACCTTTTGAGTCTAGACGTTAGAGCTAAAAGAAAATTAGGAGGTTCTTTTTAACCTTTCCTCTTTCATCAGTTGAAGTAAGAATTTTCCTAAGTTTAGCATTTGTTTGAGATGCCTGATGTACACTGAAATGATAATGACCTGGTGCTTTTGTTTTTCAAAATACTTTAAAATTCTTTAATATAGTACTTAAAGAACATGATATCCTTGTTCCTCTCTGGTTGTTGTTATTTAAAAAGATAAATTGTCAGCAGCAGACTTGTTGGCTGAGTCCTGTTCCCATACTGTTTGCAGCACCCCCTTCTGGAGAAGGTGGCTAGTGGGAAGTGGTATGGGGAAATGGTTAAATCATAAAGAACCAGTTGCCCCAGTGGTCTAATAGTGCTGTGTGACCGAGAGACCAGTGAGTAGGATTTCCTGTTTTCAGTTTTCAAACATGGGTTCTTTGTCTTTAGAACATAATTTTTATTAATCATTTTGATACTAGCTAGACCATGTTGATCAGTCTGAAATTTTAATTGAAATTAGATACATTTAAGTCCATATTATTTGAAACCCTTAAGCTTATTTTATATTTTTATACTTCTGAATTCATAGAAGATATTTAATATTCATAAAATATTCGCTCTAATAGAATTCATTGATCATATTTAAGAAGTGGTTCACTTTGTAGCCTAGGTACATGTATTTATAAGTACATGGAGCTTAAGATTGATTATACATTAATTTTTTTTGCCTGTAATGTTAAGTAATCAGATATAAATGTTCTCTTTATTCCTAAAACAGTGTATGTTCTGCCTCCCCCAGAGAAAGCCAGAAATGAGAAGAAATTAGCCTAGACTGTTAGTATCAGAGTTCAGTTCTCAGAAGAATCTTCCCATTGCTCTTGAAGTAATTGAACATAGGATTGTCACAGAAAAGCTGGGGTTGAAGAACTAAAAGTTTCCTATTATAACCAAAAAATTTGATTACTAAAACACTTGTGATTTACCATTGTGTGTGAAAAGAAAAACCTTTTCTGACTGTGCATTTTGGAGATTTTCCAGGATGATGTAGTTCCTACTTCAGAGATTCTTGATACCATATATGTCCTAATAGAGGGAAGTGTTTGGGTTAGGGAGAATAAAAGAATGGAACGGAGTTTGCTTGTAACTTCTGCCTAATATAGTCCTGCATTGCTTTGGAAATTTTGAATTCTCTGTGCAGTTAACTGCTATTGTAGATTAATGAGAAAGTTCAGTTAAGTATGGAAAAAGCAAACCTCAGTTCTTGGGACATTTTTTTTTCTACTGCATTTATATTGTTTCCTTCTAGTGCATTTCAATCTGCTGTAAATTTGTAAACTTTCTTCTGCTTAGTTTTGAATATTGACTTTATTACTTCCCTACCTCACCACCCCTCACCACCCCTCTGCATTCTCTCTTTTGTCTAGGGAATGGGATTTTGATCTGAAGAAATTGCCAAACATTAAAATGAGAAAAATCTGTGCTAATGATGCAGTGCCTAAGAAGTGTAAGAAGAAACCTGTGACAGCTGTAGACAGAGATTTAGGAGAATTGGAACTGAAAGATGAATCAAGTGACACAGATGAGGAAATGACTGCAGTGGCCTAATTGTCTTTACTTGAGTTGAAAATAAATAATTTGAGAACTTCAAGTTACACTTGAATTGATTATGGTAAATAATTGTCTCTACACAACAGTTTGCTGTTTAGCTTATTCTCTTATATGAGAATCCCATTTTCAGTTTCAAAAACAGTGTTATTTTAACTTAAAAATGAATGTTGCTTTATGTTTATATAAATATGTTCAGACCCTGCTTAAAAACCCAGACCGTTATAAAATCTTAAGAACTCGGGCTTCCCTGGCGGCGCAGTGGTTAGGAATCTGCCTGCCAATGCAGGGGACACGGGTTGGATCTCTGGCCCAGGAGGATCCCACATGCCACAGAGCAGCTAAGCCCATGAGCTACAACTACTGAAGCCCGCGCACCTGGAGCCCATGCTCTGCAACAAGAGAAGCCACGGCAATGAGAAGCCCACGCACCGCAACAAAGAGTAGCCCCTGCTCACCGCAACTAGAGAAAGCCCGCACACAGCAACGAAGACCCAGCGCAGCCAAAAATAAAACAAATAAATAAATTTATATATTTAAAAAAAAAATCTTAAGAACTCAAGGCTGTTTGAATGTTGCAGATACAAATCTGCAGAAATCCAGGTAAGTTAGGCAAAAAATACAGAAACCACAACAAAGGTTTGGATCACTTGTTTAATATACAAAGTCTGTTTTTCACAGGTAATTATTTTCTCTTCCTTACTTTGTCTTAGTACACATTATTCACAAAACAGTAAATCGTTCATGCAAGAGAATTAGGTAAAACCGAAAAAAGTACAAATGCTCAATCCCCCAAATTGCACACAGTTAAAATAATTTTTCCTTGTTTGTTTTAATGCAGTTTCAAATGGGCTTTCTTCAGATGTGGAGGAAACACTGCAGCCCAAAATAACAGTACTTCCTTTCAACTGTATTGACAGGTAAAATAGCACCTTTGGGCTGACTTAAGGAAAGAAAACTAATTTTCATCTTTCTTCATTAAAGTGTAAGTAAGTCCTACACAATTATCGTTTGACAGCTACCATAATGATAATGATCAGTTTTAAGAGCTCTACTTCGTTCCAAAATATTCATTGTCATGGCAAGGAAAGGGAAATTGTGTCAGGCAGATGGAAAAACCTTCCTCCCCACCTCTCCTCCATGACAATTAGAGTATCTTAGTGATGTCATTGCTCTAATGAGCTAGTTTTCCAGCCCAAATAAGTAGATGTTTTGGGGACCTTTTGCAAAACAAGGTGAGTGTGACTATGTGGCCATCTCTCTGGAACTATAATTACATGTAACAGCAGCTCGGAGTGAGAATAGATAGTTTTAGGGACCTTTTGCAAAACAAGATAAATGTAACTATGTGGCCATCTCTGGGACTATAATCACATGTAACAAGCTCGGAGTGAGATTTAATCCTAGGGCATTTTGAAAGACTCCCGAGTATATATATACCTGTCTTCCTTTTATTTCTCCATTGCTTTATATCCCAAGTCGATGGGAACATTTTTGTTTTGTTTGTTTACATTTTGTTTGTACTTAAGTTTAATTGCCCTTTGGGCTTCACTTTTAAAAAAAATACTGGATTTCATTTCTTTACAATTTAATCTTCGATTTTACACAATTAGAGTGACAGTTCTTTAAAAAAATCAACAGCATAAATGTATGTTTTCTGGTATTGATAATACCACAGATTCATGATGATAAAAAGCCAAGGTTTTAGCAGAACTGTAAGTTTATTCTTCAATTTCATTCTTTGTTGCAATTCCATTTTATTTCTTACATAAGCAGGTGAGCATGCTTCAAAAAATTGCCATTCCGGAGAGCAGTTTTTCTTTTTGAAGGGCATATCCAGTCCACAAAAGTGTTGTCACAAAGCCAAACCCGGTCCTCGAAAGGACAAGTGTACCACTGCCACACAGAACATAAAAGAAAAGAATCGACACTAGGTTTTAAATGCACATAGTTACTTCAGATTGTTTGAACTACCAACAGCCATTACAGGAAAACTTTTAAAGATTTAAATTCAGGAGTTCAGTGTTTAAATTTAAAGAATAGCAGAAAAATGTTGACTTTTAATGTGTTAGGGAGCTATATTATTTTCTCATTTCAAGAAAGTCAAAGCCTATTCAAGTTCATTTTGAGAATTTACGTATGGTTTTAAAACACCATGTCATTTTTTATCATTAATACAGTAATGCTTATCCTTACTTTTCATTCTAGAATTTCTTAGTGTTTGGTATGCCCCTTAATAAATTATTACTTATTAAGCCAATCGTCTTCCACTGTGAAATTATGCACTTACCTGTATTGCTAAAGTTTGGACAGAATTTAAATGGTATTTATGGTATAATTCAGGTAAATAATCCTTTTCCTTACAGAGCAAACAAAAGAGAAATCAACATTTCTTTGTTTGCTGGTGGCTAGATTTTGTTCCCTCAGGAATATCTGTAAACAACTGTTGCCATTGCTAAACCTCAGGAGAAATGGATTAGTAAAATGCTTAGGAAAATTATCAGAAAAGAATGAATCACATTTAATCCCTTGGGTGAGGTGCCACGGTGAAATCCCCTAACGCTTCATTATCCATGAGTGCATTTATCTTAAACCTTGAAAATGGAGATTTAAGGAGTTAATACAAAGTCCAGGTTGTTTAAGCTTCATATATTTTTAATTACACCACTATGTCTTTATTTGTGCAGAAATTTTGGTCCAGTTTAGTTGCCTCAACTTAGTTTTTCCTGTGCCTTCATTCCGCACTCCTACAGCAAGTTTTAAGAAAGATGGGTTTTAAACCTTTTGTTTCCTGCCTGACTGAATACCTTGACGTTTTTCTCATGTATATACAGGAACAAACACATGCCACACACACACAAAGTTGATACTGTTGACCTTTGCTTTATTTCTAGGAACTAGGACTATTTGGACTCAGTGTCAGCCACTACTCATATAGAATCAGACTTCTCTTCAGTAAAAGGTTATTTCTCTTTTCTTTCCCTATGGTAACGTGTGAGTTTTGAAAAAGCCCACTGACAATTACAAAGTGCATCAATGTGATACCCAGATTTGTGCAATACGATACCCATGCTTTGGTTCTATGGCCATCACGGTTGCCTTTTCACAATAATAAATACGACAGCTAGCAAAAATAAATCACCTCATTTTATGTAAGACATCTCTCTTTAACAGGCCACACTATATTTATAATCATTAATCTAGCTCACTGCTATGTCATTCACATTTCAGTTTTACATGAATATGCAAAGAATACAATAATCAACTGAACTGTCAAACCTAAACAATTCAATTTATTACTTAGCACAGAATCTGTTGAATATTTTTGCCTCCCAGCTGAGCAAGGGAAATACTGTCAGCTTTTTAAAATACAGTCTAATGCTTGGTCATAACTACTCATCTGTCAAGTTGACACCTCATAAAAAAAAAGGTACGTTTGTAAATTATTTTCCCTATTATAAGTGCTTCATAGTAGCAAATAAGTTAATTTCAGAACTTACCACAGGCAGATTGCTTTGTAGTTTTGTTTTTTCACCCTTTAGAGAAATGGTAACTTCACCTAACTCTTAACCAAGATATTTAATTTGATTAATTTAGTGGTAACTTCACCTAACTCTTAACCAAGCTATTTAATTTGATTAATTTAGTGCTTTGTAAAATAGTATTTGTGATACTTTGAATAAAAGTGAATTAAGCTGCTGTTTTGAAAGATTCAATTGTTAAATGAAGCAGAGGCTTTGTCTCTAATTTTAGGGCTGCACTAGCCAATAAGTTTAATTCAAATTGAGCTATGCTGTAAACATACTGGATTTTGAAGACTTGGTTCATAAAAAGAGCTGTAAAATAACTCAATACTTTTTTTATATTGATGACATTGAAATGATAACTTGGGTATATATAGTGTTAAATAATATATATTATCAAAATTCATTTCACCTATTTTTACTTTTTCTAATGGGGCTACTAGAAAATCTAAATTTGCATATGTGGCCTTCATTTGTGGCTCACATTATATTTCTGTTGGACAACACTGTTTTAGAGGGTCCAGGTGGAGTATACAAGGCTTCTGTGGGTATTTAACAGAGCTAATTAAACCCCAAAATCTCTGAAAATCATGATTTAAACATAATTCCAAGTATTAATATCTTGAAATGTGTATTGCATCTATTTTAAAAACATGCATCTGTCAAAACAACTGGACTCCACTATAGCCATAAAACCTGTTAGCTGTCAAAGTATGAATATCAAAATATGCATCTTGAGTTTGCTTCTGATGTGCCTTAGGGATAATGCAGATAATTTCAAGCTTAAAACCAAATGTGTTTGTCATTTCCAGATGAGAGAGTTAACATTACAAGGCCCTAGAAGAAAGACATGTTGCAATTCAAGTCTGTATTCTTGACCTTGCCCTGTTACTGTGAAGACTCATGGGTCTGTCCAGTTAGTCTCTCCTCATTGCCTGAAAGCATTCCTTGCTCCAGCGGTCCTTGTCTCACAAATCGTTCTCCAGCCAACTTTTCACATTTTCTCTTCACACTTGAGACTGCTTCATGGGATCCTGATCATTTGGTGTTTCTTCTCCTTTCTTTTTGAGCAAAGAAAGGACAAATGAGTCAGAAAGAGGAGAGAAGATAATGAGGGTGACTAACTCAGGATCACTTCTGTCACTTGTAGTGGCTGAGGGCCAGGCGATACTCCAGTGACACGCTCCCGGCTGGCCCCATCACACAGGTATGACTTCGGGGGGGCCGCCCTCTGAAGGTGGCAGTGCGTTGGTCCCCGTTTGTAAGGCAGGCACTACTGCCCCGGCGTCCTTGGCATCCGTGTTCACCGTGCAGGAGCAGTTCTTCTCCAGCCTCTTGGCCGTGTCGGGGCAGTTCTGCACAAAGATCACACGGTTGTAGGCCTTCAGCCTGCGCCACAGCTGAACGTAGACCTTGCACTGTACGTACATGAAGACCAAACCTCCCGTGAAGCCGATGGCCACCACAACCAGTTTTGTCCAAAATGGCCATTCAAGGACACCTGTGAAGTAAAAGAGAACATTACCACCAAGTCTTTATTGATGGATTTGGTGATTCTTTTCCTATGGTTCCTTCAAAGGATCATGCCAGCCTGTTAATACATAGATCAGGAATATATTCTTAACTAGTAAAAATTATAACCTGTTGCTTAATTGCCTTAAATATTCTCGAGGTATTGCCAAAATTGTACATGAAAAAATTCTCTCCCCTACCCCTGTAATGATGTCTCTCATCTCTCTTAGCCATCAAGAACCTACTGTGATCATCAGATACTTACTTCGACATTTATTCCTTACAGCTAAATCTTTAAAGGAAGTGAAAGAATCAGACTTTAGGATCCTCTTAAGGTAATGTAATAGGTACATGTGTGGGATTGTACCCATGGGTTCCCTCCCCACCCTCATTACCTTTAAAATTAAAAAAAAGAGAAAGAAGCTGCCACATCTCAGAATTCCTGAGTACAGACATGCATAAGATTTAGAATTTTAGTCACTTGTTTTATCAGTCTTACATTTTGTTACTGAGAACCATCTCTTTCTTAGACATCAATCAATATTTTCTCTTAATTTCCATCACCATAACTAGAAATGGACTTTCTTTCACAAAGAGTTTTTAAAACTATGTCACGAGCATTTCTGTAACTACAACAGTATTTACGCCACATATAATTACAAATGTTAAATATATGATGGTCAAGAGACCACCTCTTGCCAACATTAGGATGGTATGGAGGATGTGACAGCTGCCTTCATTCATGTGAGAGACCGTCAAGTAAAAGAGAAGGGTGGGTTGGAAACCACACTTTAGGGAAGTCAGGTTTTACTTACTTGTAACAGTGAATAGAGTTATAAGAAACATCCTGTCTATATTTTGTAAGAGTGACATTTATGAATACTTCATGCTTCTGGAAGCAAACTGGACCCCTGCCCCATTTGCCTCACGTTGAAGGGCTTGCCTTGTTCCTTAATCCTGTCTATGCCTGACTCACTGAGCTGGGGGGACCAGCAGCTTACAACTGAGGGTAGTTGTGTGCCCTGGGCCACTGAGCAGTGTCTGGAGATGCTGATCGTTATACCTGGTGTTGGGGGGGGGTGCTACTGATTTCTTAGTAAGTCCTGTGATGCTGCTTTGCCAGCATCCCGCATTGTATAGGACAGCAAGGAGTTAACCTAGTCCAAAATGCCAATAGTGCTGAGGTTGAGAAACCCTGTTGCAGAAGATGATCACGTTTCTTTATTTAGAATTTTTGCTCTCAGCTGTTCAATTGAGCAGTAGTGTCTCCTTGTTTAGAAGGATGTTAACCACAGACAAGCTGAAGTGTGTTTTGTCTCCCATTTTTAGGGAAATCCCCATGGATTACATCTCATTTTCCCCTCTGATTCCTAAATGACACTACCACCTGTGACACTACCAGCTGTGCCCTGGAAGTGCCTGGAGATTCTCTCCTTCCAAGCCTCTGCCCATGATATTTCTTCTCTCAGAATTTTGCTTCTCTATTTCTGAATGTCTACCTGTCCCACAAAACCTGACTCAAATAATTTCCAGCTGGGGATAAGCGTTCTCACTCTTCCAGTTTCATGTTATTTTTACACCTGTGGCATGAGTCCCTCTCTGACATAAGTTATTTGTTCTCTGCTGTGCCATAACCTTGACAGTGCAGGATCTACGTCTGGTTGGTCTTTGTTTTCCACGCTGCCTTGGCTCAGTGGACATTTTAAGGATGAAGGAAAGCTTTTAATATATATAAAGCTTTGATATATGTCTTTCTCTGTCTGACTTACTTCACTCAGTATGACAACCTCTAGGTCCATCCATGTTGCTGCAAATGGCATTATTTAATTCTTTTTTATGGCTAATATTCTATTGTATATATGTACCACTTCTTTATCCATTCCTCTGTTGACGGACATTTAGGTTGCTTCCATGTCTTGGCTATTGTAAATAGTGCTGCTGTGAACATTGGGGTGCATGTGTTGCTGCTATGAACATTGGGGTGCGTCTTTCTGAATTATGGTTTTCTCAGGATATATGCCCAGGAGTGGGACTGCTGGATCATATGGTAGTTCTATATTTAGTTTTTTGAGGATCCTCCATACCGTTCTCCATAATGGTTGTAACAATTTACATTCCCACCAACAGTGCGAGAGGGTTGCTTTTCTTCACACCCTCGCCAGCATTTGTTTGTAGACTTTTTGATGATGGCCATTCTGACTGGTGTGAGGTGATACCTCAGTGTAGTTTTGATGTGCATTTCTCTAATGATCAGTGATGTTGAGCCTTCTTTCATGTGTGTGTTGGCAATCCGTATATCTTCGGAGAGATGTCTATTTAGGTCTGCTGCCAATTTTGGATTGGGTTGTATGTTTTTTTTGATATTGAGCTGAATGAGCTGCTTGTAAAATTTGAAGATTAATCTTTTGTCAGTTGCTTCATTTGCAAATGTTTTCTCCCATTCTGAGGGCTTTTAGTCTTGTTTACAGTTTCCTTTACTGTGCAAAAGCTTTGAAGTTTGATTAGGTCTCATGTGTTTTGTTTCATTTCCATTTGTATAGGAGGTGGGTCAAAAAGGATCTTGCTGTGATTTATGTCGTAGAGTGTTCTGCCTATGTTTTCCTCTAAGAGTTTTATACTGTCTGGCCTTATATTTAGGTCTTTAATCCATTTTTGAGTTTTACTTTTGTGAATAGAGTTAGCGAGTGTTCTAATTTCATTCTTTCACACGTAGCTGTCCAGTTTTCCCAGCACCACTTATTGGAGGCTGTATTTTCTGCACTGTATATTCTTGACTCCTTTATCAAAGATAAGGTGACCATATGTGCTTCGGTTTATCTCTGGGCTTTCTATCCGGTTCCATTGACCTACATTTCTGTTTTTGTGCCAGTACCATATTGTCTTGATTACTGTCTTGATTACTGAGCCTGATTCCTCCAGCTCCATTTTTCTTTCTCAAGATTGCTTTGGCTATTCGGGGTCTTTTGTGTTTCCATACAAATTGTGAAATTTTTTATTCTAGTTCTGTGAAAAATGCCAGTGGTAGCTTAATAGGGATTGCGTTGAATCTGTAGATTGCTTTGGGTAGTATAGTCATTTTCACATGTTGATTCTTCCTTTCCAAGAACATGGTATATCTCTCCATCTATTTGTATCATCTTTAATTTCCTTCGTCAGTGTCTTGTAGTTTTCTGCATATAGGTTTTTTTTCTCCTTAGGTAGGTTTATTCCCAGATATTTTATTCTTTTTGTTGCAATGGTAAATGGGAGTGTTTCCTTAATTTCTCTTTCAGATTTTTCATCATTAGTGTATAGGAATGCAAGATTTCTGTGCATTAATTTTGTATCCTGCAACTTTACCGAATTCATTGATTAGCTCTAGTAGTTTTCTGGTAGCATCTTTAGGATTCTCTATGTATAGTATCATGTCATCTGCAAACAGTGACAGCTTTACTTCTTCTTTTCTGATTTGGATTCCTTTTATTTCCTTTTCTTCTCTGATTGCTGTGGCTAAAACTTCCAAAACTATGTGGAATAATAGTGGGGAGAATGGGCGGGCAACCTTGTCTTGTTCCTGATCTTAGTGGAAATGCTTTCAGTTTTTCACCATTGAGAATGAAGTTGGCGGTGGGTTTGTCATATATGGCCTGTATTATGTTGAGGTAAGTTCCCTCTATGCCTTTCTGGAGGGTTTTTTTTTATCATAACTTTGGTTTTGGTATCAGGGTGATGGTGGACTCCTAGAATGAATTTGGGAGTGTTCCTCCCTCTGTCACATTTTGGAAGAGTTTGAGAAGGATAGGTGTTAGCTCTTCTCTAAATATTTGATAGAATTTGCCTGTGAAGCCATCGGGTCCTGGGCTTTTGTTTGTTGGAAGATTTTTAATCACAGTCTCAATTTCAGTGCTTGTGACTCGTCTGTTTATATTTTCTATTTCTTCCAGGTTCAGTATCTGAATGTTGTGCTTTTCTAAGAATTTGTCCATTTCTTCCAGGGTGTCCATTTTACTGCCATAGTTGCTTGTAGTAATCTCTCATGATCCTTTGTATTTCTGCAGTGTCAGTTGATAAGTCTGGCTAATGGTTTACTAATTTTGTTTATCTTCTCAAAGAACCACTTTTTAGTTTTATTGATCTTTGCTATTATTTATTTCCTTCATTTCTTTTCCATTTATTTCTGATCTGATCTTATGATTTCTTTCCTTCTGCTAACTTTGGGGTTTTTTTGTTTTTCTTTCTCTAATTGCTGTAGGTGTAAGTTTAGGTAGTTTATTTGAGATTTTTCATGTTTCTTGAGGTATGATTGTATTTTTCCTGCATCCCATAGGTTTTGGGTCATTTTGTTTCCATTGTCATTTCTTTCTTGGTATTTTTTGATTTCCTCTTTGATTTCTTCAGTGATATCTTGCTTATTTAGTAGCGTATTGTTTAGCCTCCATGTGTTTGTATTTTTTACAGATTTTATTTCCCTGTAATTGATGTCTAGTCTCACAGTGTTGTGGTCGGAAAAGATACTTGATACAATTTCAATTTTCTTAAATTTACCAAGGCTTGATTTGTGACCCAAGATATGATCTATCCTGGAGAATGTTCCATGAGCACTTGAGAAAAATGTGTATTCTGTTGTTTTTGGATGGAATGTCCTATAAATATCAATTAAGTCCTTCTTGTTTAATGCATCATTTAAAGTTTGTGTTTCCTTCTTTACTTTCATTTTGGATGATCTGTCCATTGGTGAAAGTGGGGTGTTAAAGTCCCCTACTATGAATGTGTTACTGTCGATTCCCCTTTGATGGCTGTTGGCATTAGCCTTATATATTGAGGTGCTCCTATGTTGGGTGCATAAATATTTACAATTGTTATATCTTCTTCTTGGATCGATCCCTTGATCATTATGTAGTGTCCTTCTTTGTCTCTTCTAATAGTCTTTATTTTAAAGTCTGTTTTGTCTGATACGAGAAGTGCTACTCAGGCTTTCTTTTGATTTCCACTTGCACAGAATATCTTTTTCCATCCCCCCACTTTCAGTCTCTATTTGTCCCTAGGTTTGAAATGGGTCTCTTGTAGACAGCAAACATATGGGTCTTGTTTTTGTATTCATTCAGCTGATCTGTATCTTTTGGTGTGAGCATTTAGTCCATTTACATTTAAGGTAATTATCGATATGTATGTTCCTATTCCCATTTTCTTAATTGTTTTGGGTTTGTTATTGTAGGTCTTTTCCTTCTTTTGTGTTTCCTGCGTAGAGAAGTTCCTTCAGCATTTGTTGTAAAGCTGGTTTAGTGGGACTGAATTGTCTTAGCTTTTGCTTGTTGGTAAAGGTTTTAATTTCTTCATCGAATCTGATTTTCCCTTTCATCACTTTAAATATGTCCTGCCACCCCCTTCCTGCTTGCAGAGTTTCTGCTGAAGGTCAGCTGTTTACCTTATGGGGATTCCCTTGTATATTATTTGTTGTTTTTCCCTTGCTACTTTTAATATCTTTTCTTTGTATTTAATTTTTGATACTTTGATTAATATGTGTCTTGGCGTGTTTCTCCTTGGATTTATCCTGTATGGGACTCTCTGCACTTCCTGGACTTGATTAACTATTTCCTTTACCATATTTCAACTATAATCTCTTCAAATATTTTCTCAGTCCCTTTCTTTTTCTCTTCTTCTTATGTTGGTGTGTTTGATGTTGTCCCAGAGGTCTCTAAGACTGTCCTCAATTCTTTTCATTCTTACAGTAGTTATTTCCACTATTTTATCTTCCAGGTCCCTTATCTGTTTTTCTGCCTCACTTATTCTGCTATTGATTCCTTCTAGAGAATTTTTTTTTTTTTTTTGCAGTACGCAGGCCTCTCACGTTGCACAGCACAGGCTCCAGACACGCAGGCTCAGTGGCTATAGCTCACGGGCCCAGCCACTCCACGACATGTGGGATCTTCCCAGACCAGGGCATGAACCCGTGTCCCCTGCATTAGCAGGCGGACTCTCAACCACTGTGCCACCAGGGAAGCCCCTTCTAGATAATTTTTAATTCACTTACTGTGTTGTTCATCATTGTGTATTTGCTCGTTAATTCTTCTAGGTCCTTGTTAAACGTTTCTTGTATTCTCTCCATTGTATTTCCACGATTTTGGATCATCTTTACTATCATTTCTCTGAATTCTTTTTCAGGTAGACTGCTTACCTCCTCTTCATTTGTTTGGTCTGGTGCGTTTTTACCTTGCTCCTTCATCTGCTATGTTTTTATCTGTCTTCTCGTTTTGCTTAACTTACTCTGTTTAGGGTCTCCTTTTTGCAGGCTGCAGGTTCATAGTTCCCATTGTTTTTGGTGTTTGCCCCCAGTGGCTAAGGTTGGTTCAGTGGGTTATGTAGGCTTCCTGGTGGAGGGAACTAGTGCCTGTGTTTCTATTCATGTATTCCACAGATGCAGGTACATCAAGTTGATGGAGATTTAATCCGCTGCTCCTGAGGCTTCTGGGAGAGATTTCCTTTTCTCTTCTTTGTTTGCACAGCTCCTGGGGTTCAGCTTTGGATTTGGACCCGCCTTTGCATGTAGGTCGCTGGAGGGCATCTGTTCTTCATTCAGACAGGACGGGGTTAAAGGAGCGGCTGATTCGGGGGCTCTGGCTCACTCAGGCTGGGGGAAGGGAGGTGTATGGATGCGGGGTGAGCCTGTGGCAGCAGAGGCCGGTGTGACAGTGCACCAGCCTGAAGCGTGCCGTGTGTTCTCCTGGGGAAGTTGTCCCTGGATCACGGGACCCTGGCAGTGGCAGGCTGCACAGGCTTCTGGGAGGGGAGGTGTGGAGAGCGAGCTGTGCTCGCACACAGGCTTCTTGGTGGTGACAGCAGCAGCCTTAGCGTCTCATGTCTGTCTCTGGTGTCCGCGCTGATAGCCACAGCTCGCACCCGTGTCTGGAGCTCCTTTAAGCAGCGCTCTTAATCCCCTCTCCTTGCGCACCAGGAAACAAAGAGGTAAGAAGTCGTCTTTTGCCTCTTCGGCAGGTCCAGACATTTTCCCGGACTCCCTCCCGGCTAGCCGTGGCGCAGTAACCCCCTGCAGGCTGTGTTCACGCCGCCACCCCCAGTCCTCTCCAGGCGCTCCGACCGAAGCCCGAGCCTCAGCTCCCAGCCCCGCCCACCCCGGCAGGTGAGCAGACAAGCCTCTCGGGCTGGTGAGTGCCTGTCAGCACCAATCTTCTGTGCGGGAATCTCTCCCCGCACCCCTGTTGCCGTTCTCTCCTCCGCGGCTCCGAAGCTCCCCCCACTCCGCCACCTGCAGTCTCCGCCCCGCGAAGGGGCTCCTAACGTGTGGAAACCTTTCCTCCTTCACAGTTCCCTCCCAGAGATGCAGGTCCCGTCCCTATTCTTTTGTCTCTGTTTTCTTTTTTCTTTTCCCTACCCAGGTACTTGGGGAGTTTCTTGCCTTTTGGGAGGTCTGAGGTCTTCTGCCAGCATTCAGTAGGTGTTCTGTAGGAGTTGTTCCACGTGTAGATGTATTTCTGGTGTATCTGTGGGGAGGAAGGTGATCTCCGCGTCTTACTTTTCAGCCATCTTGCAGGTCTCTCTCTCCTTAACTAGTTTTAATGGTAATTTTTATTGTGAGTAAACATGAATGATACATGTACAATTTGTATAAACAAACACTTTGTTTTTTTTTAAAAAATAATAATTTAGTATGTGGGGTTTTTTTGTTTTGTTTTTTTATAAATTTATTTATTTTTGTCTGCGTTGGGTCTTCGTTGCTGTTCGTGGTCTCTAGTTGTTTCGAGCAGGGGCTACTCTTCGTTCTGGTGCGCAGGCTTCTCATTGCAGTGGCTTCTCTTGTTTCAGAGCACGGGATCTAGGTGCAGGAGCTTCAGTAGTTGTGGCTCGCGGCCTCTGGAGTGCAGGCTCAGTAGTTGCGGTGCACGGGCTTAGTTCCGCGGCACGTGGGATCTTCCCGGACCAGGGCTCGAACTCAGGGGCAGGTGGATTCTTACCCACTGCACCACCAGGGAAGCCCTAAACACCTTGTTTCCATTTATCTGATGCAAAGGCAAGTTCATGGTGTTTTTGGTGGTTTTGAAAAATGAATCGTAGAAAGTTTGGAGAATATTCAGTCCAATTTAGTGAACAAATGAGAAAAGCAAGCTTCTGAGTGATAAAAAGCAAGCTTCTGAGTGATAATTATTTTGTTGAAGATAACTAGCACATGACCAAGGCAGAAAGAGACCCTGTCCTTCTGATCATTTGCCCAAGTTGGTGTTTACCACTTTGGCGTTGTTAACAATAAGAGCATGTGTAATTACGTTAAAAAGGAATGTTTAAGCAACGTTGCTGAAAAGGCGAATATTATATGGATGGCAGGGAAGTGATTTTAAGACATTCTCAAAGAAATGTTAACAGCCAGTAGGCACGGCACAGCCCTGGATGTTGTCGGAGGCTCACAGGGGAGTGAGACAAAATCAATTTCTTATTCTAGTCCCTCGCTTCTATGCATTTAAATGGTCCTGCGGCAGCCCTAACATCTATAGTCCCTTTAATAGACAGCATGGGGCTTTGCTGGTGGCGCAGTGGTTAAGAATCTGCCTGACAATGCAGGGGACACAGGTTTGAGCCCTTGTCCAGGAAGATCCACATGCCGTGGAGCAACTAAGCCCGTGCGCCACAACTACTGACCTGCACTCTGGAGCCTGCGAACCACAACTACTGAGCCCGTGTGCCTAGAGCCTGTGCTCCACAACAAGAGAAGCCACCGCAATGAGAAGCCTGTGCACCACAACGAAGAGTAGCCCCTGCTCACCACAACTAGAAAGTCCGTGTGCAGCAACGGAGACAAAATGCAGCCAAAAATAACTAAACAAATAAAAATAGACAGCATGAACTTTTGTTTTGTTTTCAGCACACAGATAAGTACCCTGGAGCATTCCTCTAGAATATGTGAAGAAAGGCAGGAGGAGTAATTGTTCTCCCAAATTAGAGTTGGCAACATGGATAACTTAGGGAGTTAAAGTTTCAAGTACCATGTATTTAGTTTTGTTTTCCTGTTATTACAGCTCAGAAGATGCTGTTTTATATTCGACCTCCACTCTGGTTAAAGAAGGCAATTTGTTCCTCCTCAAATGTTTTCAAGAGGGATTTAAAATATTTTGACTTTTAAATTATGCAGTTTTTTCCAAAACTTTAAAAGCCAACTCAGGATCAGCGCCCCCTGTTCCAATGCCAAAGGAATATTAAAATAATAACTCACACAGATGCCCACACTACCTGAAAATGTGCACTTTGGGAAGTTAGGTGTTAAATACAACTTGAACTTAAGTGCAGAGAGTCTTCTACTAAAAAACTTTTACAAAAGTCACCATGGTCCCATTTGAAATTACCCAGGTCAGGAGCTGTCCCTCTGGTCAGTGACTCTGTAGGAATAACCACAGGGACTGCTTTGTGATAAAGATCTTGCTTCCTATTTCAGAAGCTCTGAACACTGAAGATAAAAGCTATCTCATTTTCACTTGCTTTTAAGAAACTGAAAATAGGGACTTTCCTGGTGGTCCAGTGGTTGAGAATCCGTCTTCCAGTGCATGGGATGCCGGTTCGATCCCTGATCGGGCAACTAAGATCCCACGTGCCGCAGGGTAACTAAGCCTGCGTGGTGCAACTACTGAGCCCACACGCTCTGGAGCTCATGTGCCACAACTAGAGAGAAGCCTGCGTGCCACAATGAAGAGCCCACATGCCGCAACGAAAGATCTCACGTGCTGCAACGAAGACCTGACGCAGCCCAAAATAAATAAATATTTTTAAAAACCTGAAAATAACTTCAAAATGGTTGAGAGTCCACCTGCCGATGCAGGGGACACGGGATCATGCCCCGGTCTGGGAGAGTCCCATGTGCCGCAGAGCGGCTGGGCCCGTGAGCCATGGCTGCTGAGCCTGCGCGTCCGGAGCCTGTGCTCCACAGCGGGAGAGGCTGCAACAGTGATGGGCCCGCATACCGCAAAACAAAAACAGAAGAGGACACTGTCTCTGGAGAACTCCTGCCACACACATGCTCCAGCTACATAAAACACATCCTGGGGGGTCTGGGGTCCTGGTCCTTTTGAGCCCAGCCCTGTTCTGCCCAGAAGCAGCACCCAAGGAGCACGAGAAGGGCCCCCCCCCCCGCTTTTGTGACTCCCAACAAAGAGACACAGAAGACAGAAACCTCTCCTTTAAAAAATTCTTTTCCTCCTTCCTTCTTTCCCTCACTGCCTCTCATCTTGTTCTTTCTTTCACCTTCTTTTCTTGAGGGAGACACAAACTTAGTGTTATCATCTGAACAAGTTCTCCTTCCAAATTCACTGCTGGTTTTCTATATAATATATATATTCCCCCCCCCCCAGGGGGAGGCTAGGGGAATATTCCTCACTGTTTCACCTGCTATGATTTAGGCTACAGGCTAAAAGCCAGCAGAACCTGCTGGGAAACAGAACTGGGTACAGAGGTGAAGATAAACAAGCCATTTTTGCTCCCGTTTTGAAGGACCTAGCCATTGAAAATGTTACAACATGCCTCAGTGGTTTTAAGACATCTCGCTTTGCAGACTCCATACCATCCTTCACTGTCAAACTCAGCGCAGCAAATATTTCAAACTGCAGTGTTAACCTACTCTATCAAATTACAGCGTGCCAATCAATAAGCTGTACCACATCTCTGCTAACTGCCATCTTATTTGTGTGTTACAAGAAGCCGACTGGGCTGAATTAAATACAATGAAAGACCTTCTATTTTTACCGCTGTTTGCCTCTTCCCATCAGGCAGAACCTGATACTTACCAGCTCCTTGAAAAGCCTTAAGTGGTGCATGGCCTCTGTATATTTCTCCCCCACTAAGGTTTACTTGATAAATCTTATTTCTCAGCTTGGGAACCCTGTGTGCTCAGTGCTTTATAGTCCGAGCGGTCATCAATAACATAACCGGAGGGCTTCCCTGGTGGCGCAGTGGTTGAGAGTCTGCCTGCCAATGCAGGGGACACGGGTTCGAGCCCTGGTCTGATCCCACATGCCACGGAGCAACTAGGCCCGTGAGCCACAACTACTGAGCCTGCGCATCTGGAGCCTGTGCTCCGCAACGAGAGGCCGCGATGGTGAGACGCCTGCGCACCATGATGAAGAGTGGCCCCCGCTTGCCACAACTAGAGAAAGCCCTCGCACAGAAACGAAGACCCGACACAGCCAAAAAAATAAACAAATGTGGGATTTAAAATAAATAAATAAATAAAATAACATAACGGGAGCAGACTCCGTCGCCAGTACTGGGTGTTGCTCATGCACCCAACATGCTGTGGGAAACATCTTCCCTGCCTGTCTCGGGATCCAAGAGGGAAAGAGAATGGACACATGCTCTTACCATTATCATTGCCTTGCTTGATTTCCTCCGCTGTCCGATCAATCAACACGTACAAAGACCAGACCACGCAGGTGATGGCAATGACGTGGAAGGTGACAGAGCAGAATATCTTCCTCCTCTCACTCCTGGTCATCTGCAGTTTCTCCCACTGCAATTACAAATGAATCACACACAACTGAATCCCCAACCTGTAAATGTTGCTCCCCATTTATACCCCAGGCATAAATCGTGAATCAAGGGAAAACACTGAAGAGCTGTCATTTAGATGACACTGTAATACATAAGTCTTTGTGTTTGAAAAGATCTGAAATCATAACCCGTGGAGTTATAATAACTTAAGCATACATTAAAATGAAAAAAAATTCCTATTCTCCAAATGAATTAAATTAGGTCATTCCTGGTTTGCTACCCTGTAAGTTCCCTTGTCTGTAACACGAAGGGGCCAGTTTTATACTGTACAATTTTCAGAAATCATTTCCACTCAGGTGTCTGCATATTACTTCTCTGTGGTCCTAGGTTATAAGCAGTAATACATAGTCTCTTCTTGGATTAATACATAACCTGATAGAGTGTTGCATTCTTGAATGTGTCAACTTAACAAGTATTTGAATGGTATCTGTGAGAGAAAGTCAACATCTGTTCACAACTCTTCTAGAAGACAAATTTTATCCTCCTGGCAATGGGAGGTGGTCAGCTGCAACCCCTTCCAGAGCAGCCTTGCTTTTCTGCTGCCACTACTGTCACAACCACTGTCCCCAAGTCACACTCCTCAGAAAGTTGAGGGCTGCCCCCTCAGCCTTCGAAAGGGGGAGGGCCACAGTGTTTATAGTAAGAACTCAAGGATTACATGAGGGAACATCTCCATTATTTACTTTGAAGTAATAAGCTCTCAAATGAAATTTTTGCTACCAAACAAAATTTTAATGCCTTGACAGTGACACTATCACTTGATTACTGTGTTAGGATTTGATCTTTATTTTTCTTTGCATATTTCTATAGGAAAATCAAACCACTATGATCTTATTAAATCATGGATTATTTCAGTAATCCATGATTCTTTACATTCTTTTTTCTTAAAAATTGACGTATAGTTGATTTACAATATTGTATTAGTTTCAGGTGTACAGCAAAGTGATTGTTTTATATATATGTAAATGTATATATATATTCTTTTTCAGATTCTTTTCCATTATAGATTATTACAAGATATAATAGCTCCCTGTGATATATAGTAGGTCCTTGTTATCTGTTTTCTATATAGTAGTGTGTATCTGTTAATCCCAAACTCTTTTTTTTTTTTTTTAACATCTTTATTGGGGTATAATTGCTTTACAATGGTGTGTTAGTTTCTGCCCCACAACAAAGCGAATCAGTCATACCAAACTCTTAATTTATCCATTCTCCCACCCTATCCCCTTTGGTGACCAAAAGTTTGTTTTCTATTTCTGTGTCTATTTCTGTTTTGTAGATAGGTCCATTTGTATCTTTTTTTAGATTCCACATATAAGTGATATTATATTTGTGTCTGTCTGACTTACTTCACTTAGTATGATAATCTTTAGGTCCATCCATGTTGCTGCAAACAGCATTATTTCTGTGGCTGAGTAGTATTCCATTGCGTGTGTGTGTGTGTGTATGATATATCACATCTTCGTTACCCACTCCTCTGTCGATGGACATTTAGGTTGCTTCCATATCTTGGCTAGTAGTGTGAATAGTGCTGCTATGAGTCGTCACATTCTTTACCTGTTATGCTGTTGCTAAAGCAGAATTCTTAGAGCTTCAGAAGACACTCCTTTCCCATCCCACCCCACCATCATGCTCCATGAAGCCCTGGCTCTGCCACCAGCTCTGAGACATGGGTGAAGCCTTCGGTCTTTCCGGGCCCAGGTGCCTCATCTTCCTTAGAGTCAGAGATGTGACAGGTGTGGTGGAGAATACACTCCTCTCCTTTTCCTGCATTAACAGACCAAGCCTCTGAGGGTTGGCACTGTGCCAGCTGAAGCTACTTTCCCACCTTCCTGGCAGAGGTGACAAGGACTGTTTCCTACCGGTGAGATGTGAGTGGCTATCTCCCGGGATGCTGAGTTTTTGTCTTCCTGACATAGGAATTGCCCCTTCCTCCTTCATTTTCTCTCCTTTGCTATTAATTAGGAATTCCTAATTAATGGTATAAGCCCCAACAGTCATCGTACAAACCTTGAGGAAAAGTCTTGAGAATCGGAGAGACCTCAGCCAGTCGACCACAGCTCACTCCCAGCTGCCTGTCATATGCGAGGGAAAGAAAGCCCCGTCTGACTGAGCCATTATTTCTCAGGCCTCTGCTCCTGGCTGTCAAATGCCATTCCTGATAGGATCAAATGGAAACCTCCTAACTTCCCTTCCGGTCTGAATGTGAAGGTCCTATCACTTCTTTGTGAGAGAGCACAATGCTTAGAGTCTGACCATGACCCTCTAGAAAGCTTCTTAAACATTTTAGAAAAATAAACGTTTTATTTACAAACACTATCCGTTCCTCTTGCTGGCCGGTTAGTCATCACAGAGTTTTCCTTACAGAGTCTGTTAGAGCCAACTAACCATTCGTACCTCATCTTGGACTTTCTTTTCCAACAAACTGTATGTTATATATTATTCTAACTAAATAATGGAAAAATCTTAGGGATGAAGCTATGGGGAAACCAGATGCTTCAATCTAAAATCTATTTTTAATCAATATTGAATTGAGAAGATTTCAGGATGTGCATCTTAGCTTTTATCAAAACTTCACATCATAGGTGTGAAAGATTTTTAAAATTTCATTTTGTTATTGATTTATTATGTTAATCTGAATAATTTGTGTGATAATAGAACAGAACATTATTGCTTGGCAACAGCATTTTGTGATTTAATAACTATTTCTTGGATTACCTCAGACTCCAGTATAACCAGATAAAAAGTGCAGGATGGTGCAGAAGGGCAGCTTTACATGTTCAAATTTCCTAAACGTTCCAAGCAGATGGCGATACCTTCATACTAAAATATTCATACCAAATCAACCCTCACTTGTAAGTCTGGCTTTGGGAAAAACGCTTAAAAAGTGAATCTTCGGGCTTCCCTGGTGGCGCAGTGGTTGAGAGTCCACCTGCCAATGCAGGGGACACGGGTTCGTGCCCCGGTCCGGGAAGATCCCACATGCCGCGGAGCGGCTAGGCCCGTGAGCCATGGCCGCCGAGCCTGCGCGTCAGGAGCCTGTGCTCTGCAACGGGAGAGGCCACAGCAGTGAGAGGCCCGCGTACCGCAAAAAAAAAAAAAAAAAGTGAATCTTCTTCAGTCTAAGGAGCGTTTTGATGAAGTGGCTGAAACACATTCTTCAAAAGTAATGAGCCTCAAATAGAAAAATACCAGCGGGGTGACAGGGATGAACCAAACTCCTTTTAGTTCCAGACAATAGAAGCTCTGAAGCTGTCACTTCCTAATCTCAGCAGCGTTTTAAGAAGTGGAGTGTAAATAAAAGGACCAGCAAACGTTGCTATTTTTCTTTACAAATCCTCTCAGGGACCACTCAGGAATTCACCAGACAGCACACGAGTAAACGCGGTACCACAGCGCCCTCCTCCTGACGATCATATCACTGCACACGATACCCAGCACCAGGCATTCACTGAAACGTCATCAATTTCATAAAATGTTCGTCCACATTTTTGTACTTTCAGGTTTATATACAAAGTTTGAATAAGTTTCGCAAGCCCCCCAGTGAGAAGTGGATCGAGAAGGCAAAGATAGAAATCTTATTTTAACAAAGTTGTCACGAAAGAGCAAATACTAATTTATTATTTGGGATGCTAAAATTCAACACCATCAGTTCGCAAAAGATTTTGTGATAGCACAGCGCTAATCTGCACAAATGCACATTGCAGCGGGCTTCCCTGCCCAGTTTTATAAAGTAATGGGTGCTTATGCCCACAGACCACGTGTCCGTTGTGAAACCCCCCCGACCTGTGGAGCATTAACGGGAGGGAGCCTCCTGGGTGCTCAGTTTTAAGCGGACACGTCTCTGCAGGGGGTCTCAGAGGAGCTGGTGGAAGTGAGCAGACGCAGCAGGGCGGGAGGGGAGGCCGCCTTGAGCGCCTGGGCCTCTTTCCTCGCCAGCCCTTGCCCTCCTCAGCCCGCTCGTTCCCTTCACCTGCAACACCAGCTTCACAATCTTAGCGCCTGGGACCTCGCTTCCCTTTACAGGATCCCTGGGTCTCTGGCACCTGTATACCGTCCTTAGCCTTAGGTCCCTTATCCAGACCCCTCAACGATAGAGAGAATTGAACAGAACTCCGTTATTCAACTTAGAAATATACAATTAGATCGTTCTGAAAAGACTTCCAAATTGGAGCCAAAATTGACGCAGATACTGTTTCTGTGAAATTCGCCGTTTGCTCTAGCGAGATGAAACTGATCAAGTTTTCTAATTTAAATTACTTGTATTTGCCTTCTGTCCTAAAATATAAATTCAAAAGCACTGCCTAATGAGAATGCTTTTTTAATGTGTTTTTTGTTGAAGTATAGTTGAATTACAACGTTGTGTTAATTACTGTGGTACAGCAAAGTGACTCAGTTATACATATATACACATTCCTTTTTTAATATTCTTTTCTATTATGGTTTATCACAGAATATTGAATATGGTTCCCTGTGCTATACAGTGGGACCTTGTTTATCTATGGGGCAGAGGTTCTTAAAGAGCTTCCCTAGGAGCATCAGGATCAACATGGGACTTGTCAGTGTGACATTAACCAAAGGAGGAGGCCATTTGGCTGACGTGGCTCAGTGCCTGGGCGCCCACATGAACAAACCAAAATCTAAGCCTCTAGACGTCTCACAATGGACACCAGTCAGAAAGTGTACATGATGCGAGCTGGTCCCTCAACAGAATTACAAATAACCAGGTACACAGACTGCCTGGTTTTCTTGCTAAGAGTCAAAACCTCAAATGTGACATCCATAAATGTTCTGTGGGTCTACCGCAATCTCCTGGAAAAACTCTCCCCCCCCATAGTGTTCTGTTCCCTTTTTGTCCACCAATAATTACTACTTAGCATCGTTTATGCATGGTCCCACGTGAAGGGGTATTATACATTTCTGATTGAATGCAGCTCCTCCATTTCCCGTGGTAACAGGACAAGAGGAAATGGCCTCACGCTGCAGCAGGGTCTGGGACCCACATCCAAAGAACTCGCAAGCAGGAACAGTGCGTGTGGGCATGTGCAGTGAACCTGTGAAGTCTCCCGCTGAAATGTAACTATGGGATTGCCAGCTCTGATTGCAGGACATTTGGAGCCTATGTTGATCTGGAGTTGGGGGAGGTAGTCATTGACATGCAGGGCAGGAAAGATAACACTGCAAGCAAGTGGCGGTCTTACTGAAAAGTGGTTTACAAATTTTCCCACAAAGAAGAGGAATACTTGCGAACATGGAATCAGTGGCTTCATTTGCTACCACCCTTGGCATCCGGAACTACTGAGTAATGGGTATTACCTGGACATGGAGGGAATAATAACACAGATTCTTCAGCTCTGGGAGTCCTTATAAGTAGAAGTAGTTTTCAGCCTTGGCTGTCTAACAGAAGCCTCTGGGCAGGTAAGGTCCCAGCACACATACCAGACCTCACTGACTCCATCACCGAGAGCACACTTGGTCCGTGGTCCAAGCATGTCTGCTAAAAATGAGGGCTCTGCCACTACGTGCTGTGTGCCCTGGGCTGGGTTACTTTAATCCTCTGTCCTTCCATTTCCTTACCTGTAAAATGGTGGTAAGAATAGTATCTACAGCAGCCACAATGGATAAAAGTATGAAGTTTCCTCAAAAAACTAAAAATAGGGTTGCCATCTGATCCAGCAATCCCACTCCTGAGAATATAGCTGGAGAAAATGCTAATTCGAAAAGACACATGCACCCTGATGTGCATACCAGCACTATTTACAATAGCCAAGCCATGGAAGCAACCTAAGTGTCCACTGACAGATGATTGGATAAAGAAGATGTGGTACAGATATACAATGGAATTAACCATAAAAAAGAATGAAATTACGCCATTTGCAGCAACATGGATGGACCTAGAGATTATCGTACTAAGCCAGAAAAAGATAAATATCATATGATATATGATTATATGTAGAATCTAAAAAGTGATACAAATGAACTTATTTATAAGACAGAAACCGACTCACAGTCATAGAAAACAGAATTATGGTTACCATATTTTAATCTATGAAATCGATAAACAACAATGTCCTACTGTATACAGCACAGGGAACAATATTCAATATCCTGCAATAAACCATCATGGAAAAGAATGTGAAAAAGGATACATATGTATATGTATAACTGAATCACTTTGCTGTACACCAGAAACCAGCACAACATTGTAAATCAACTCTACTATACTCCAATTAAAAAAAGAATAGTACTACAGTACAGGGTCAAGTTTAAGTGAGTTAATGCACATAGTGAGAAGGGTATCAGGCACTTGGAAAGAATTCAACAAATGGTTATCATAACTTGGACCCTGCAGCACCACGGCACCTCAGCCAGTGAGACTCTGGTTGCTTTTTTTTTTTTTTTTACGGTACGCGGGCCTCTCACTGTTGTGGCCTCTCCCGCTGCGGAGCACAGGCTCCGGACGCGCAGGCTCAGCGGCCATGGCTCACGGGCCCAGCCGCTCCGCGGCATGTGGGATCTTCCCGGACCGGGGCACGAACCCGTGTCCCCTGCATCCGCAGGTGGACTCCCAACCACTGCGCCACCAGGGAAGCCCACTCTGGTTGCTTTTACCTTCATGTTGATACCATCACTGGGGGGTGGGGTGAGTTGGGATTTGGTCATTTTGCAGAATTAAGGCAGTCAAAGCGCCCCACCCCCATCTATTTTCCAAGTACAAATAGATTTTTCTGAATATTGGCTCTCATAGCAGAGAAATACAGTTTGTTTTTGTTGACTGTTTATACAAAGAAGGGCAAGTGAATGAATTACTGTGCATATCCTAGGTGGACTCTCTTGTTGAAAGACTGCACAACAATACACCCTTTATTGTTAGGACTGGAGAATATATCACAGGTTGCAATGTATGTCCCAGTAACTTCTCATTCTTTTTGTCTGGGAATTCAAATCAAAATGTTATGTTAAAGCCACCTAAGGAAATACTGTTTTCGGTGACAGTTTTCACAGAAGGTTAAAGGGACTCAAATATTCCACATAAACTACAGCACTGATGCGAGCGTGCGGTTATAACTGTGTCTTCCCCAAGTAATGTAATCCACGAGAGGCAGCCTGGTGGGAAAGATGCCCCAGGGCTGCTGTTCTGTCTTCGGGATCGTAAAACCCAAGTGGCTACCTGAGAATGGATAAGTAAAGAAATGGCTCTTTTTCCTCAAAGGTAATTCACTTGGATTTCTATACATAATGACTCTTACTGTTTGCTTTTCAAAAACATGTTTGGAGGCCAGCTGACACAACAGGGCTTTACCCAGAGATCTCCCATCTTTTTACAGGATTCACAGTGGTACCTGGAACGGTTCCATTGAGTAGAAAGGTAGGGGGTGTTATAGTAGGGCCAATTCCACTTGTAACAAAAATCCGAGCATTACTGAAATATCATTTTAAAACTTGAGGAAAACGTGCACCTATTTAAAACAATAGCAGTACAAATATATTATACTGACATGCTTGTCACATTCATTTGCAATGGGATAATAAGTTACCATCCCAGTGCTGGTTTAGAGAGGCGTCAGCTACCTGATGAGAAACTGCCCAAATGCAAAGACACCAGTAGAATCAGAGGCCAAGGGAACAGAAGACGTTGCGAAAAGCCTGGGTAGCAGGGGGTCTGGGCGGGAAGCAGGGGGTCCGAGGTGGTGGGAGGGGAGCACATTGGGACATTCAGGTGGAAAAGGCTGGAAGCCCGCTGCTCAGAGAGGCCCTGGAGTGAAGTGACAGGATGCAGACTCGGGTCTGGCACGGTGGATTAGAGCCTGGGCCAGGGAACCTCACCTGTCTGACTTGGGGCGAGGAAACTACCTCCTGAGCCCTCGTTTCCTGGATGGTACAACTGGGATGTGAAACTATCCCTTGTAAAGGGTTGTGGTTAGAATTATATGAGCATAATATCCATACACAGTTAGCACTTCGTAAGCCGTCAAGTAAATCAGGGATCTTTAGCTGGTTTATGAAACAAAGTTTCATGCAGTTCACAGATGTTTAATTAGGCCCATAGTGGGCTTTATAAAATTATAATTATTCTTGAATTCCTTGAAATGTAACAAACTCAGTTTGCTTTAGTCTCCACCAGTCTTTGGTTTACACCCTGCCCACCCACTCATCTGTGTCACCTGCTTGGTGCCTGTGGGCAACTGAATTTGTGACTCTGGAAGTGAGAGCATCAGTAAGCAAAGTTCTTCAGTGAGATGAAAGCCACAATGTGCAAAACACATCCAGAGCTTTCAGGATCTTGAAAAGAGCTGTCGATCGTAGAAGCCAACACGAGAGGTGTCAGAAGGGCCAGTAGGTTCTAAAGAGATGCCCAGAAGGGAGCAGTCAGGAAGATCCAAGTTATCGTACTGATTTGCTGGAAGGAGTGTATTAGGAAACTGGTGTGTGACAATATTAATCTTACAGGTATAAATGGCCTAAAAATACTGTGGCCAGTAAATCCAAGGTTTCTAAAATCTTTTAATAAAACAGATTAGCCATATTCAGCCAACTTGATCAGGATTAAATTTTTCCCTATGTAATATGTATGTATATTACACATTAACTGTATATCTAAATATATATGAATCTCATGTTCCTTGAAGCAATTTTTCTTATGAGCCTTTTCTTGATTTCCCACTGTTTCAAGGAGTTCACGAGAGATGGAATTTCCTAAAAGTTTTGAGCAAGGCATTTGTAATACAGAAAAAGTTTGCTGAGTGAAATCATCCACTAGAGGGCGCAAAAATATCACAGATGAAGGGATTATAGCGGAAAATAAAGAAACGGACACAGGCTTATTTTATAGGTGTCCTCTCTAGAGGGAGATATACAATGTGGTTCTGGGGAACATGTGCATTGGAATTGCTATGGTAATAGCTAAAAGGTGATTTCCTAGGCTCTGTCCAGATCCATATCTGGGGGTAGAACCTAGGTATCTGCATTCTTAATAAGCACTCCAAGTGATTTTTATGTGTTGAAGTCTGAGAATAGCTTCCCTGAGGGGGAAAAGAAACCCAGAGAAATATTTTAAAGAGGAGCTGCAATTTCTAATACTTTTTCACAAGAGTGAAAATATTCCACCCACCCCATATCTGGGTTGACTAACATGTTGTCATGTAAGAACACAAACTACTTAAAGAATTAATAGATGCATTTAAACAAAGTTACTTTAAAAATATTTAACCAGGGGGCTTCCCTGGTGGTGCAGTGGTTTAGAGTCCACCTGCCAATGCAGGGGACACGAGTTCGTGCCCCAGTCCGGGAAGATCCCACATGCCGCGGAGCGGCTGGGCCCGTGAGCCATGGCCGCTGAGCCTGCGCGTCCGGAGCCTGTGCTCCGCAGCGGGAGAGGCCACAACAGTGAAAGGCCCGCGTACCACAAAAAAAAAAAAGAAAAAATTAACCAATCTTGCTTGTCCGTTTTCCCTCAAAGGTTATGGAGAAAATATCATATGGTACATTCTGGAAACACTAAGAGTGTGTTACTGCTTCAGGCATGTTGAACCAGTGGAGAAATCTAGGGTGGTGAGTCTAGGGGATACTTAATTATAGGCTGAGACTTCAAGAAGCAAACAGGAAGGAAGTTGGGCTACATCTCATAAGATGGCACGCCACCTCTTCCCCATGGAGCCAAGCCCTCGCCTGGGACTCTGGGACTCGCCCTGCTGTCCGCAGTGTTCTCCCCAGAAGCCTGTTTCTCTTTAGTGAGTATCCACAGTGCACACGGGGTCTTCACAGGCCAGGTACCAACTTGTGCTTAAATGATCATAGCCTTGCACTTGAGGAGCAATTGCCTGTGTGCTAAGTAGAACCAGAGACTGGCAAATTAGAAGACTTTAAAAGGACCCAGTTTTGAATTTGGAATTAACAGACACGTTACTATATATAAAATAAACAACAAGGACCTATTGTATAACATAGGGACTATACTCAATACCTTGTAATAACCTATAATGGAAAAGAATCTGTAAAAAGTACATACATATATATATATACCTGAATCACTTTGCTGTACACCTGAAACATTGTAAATCAACTCTACTTCAATAAAAAATATATATGTTTAAAAAAAGACACATTTTACCTCCTCATTTTCTAGATGAAGAAACTGAGGCCAAGAGAACTGAATTGATTTACCGAGGGTAATACAGTAAGTTTTAGTAGATTTTTTTCCCTAGCTCTGTTGGGTGGTAGATTTTTATCATCCAGAAGCTAACTGTTGAAGCATCACAAGGTATCGGGTATTTATTCTAGGTGTCAGGGCGCAAGGCAGCCAAGACTCCTTCTTTTAAGAAGCTTACACTGGTGTCATAATTGTGGATTTTTCTGTATTTGCTGGAACAGGGCACTGTATAATTGTCCCTCAATCAGATATAATGGGCTTTCGTTTCATAAGCGCTTCTATCCCTTTCCCAGATGTCTTTTATTGTGTGTGTGTGTTTTCTGTACTTATCTTTCTAAAATACTCCTTTGGGTGGCAACAAAGAAAAAGAGAAGTTTCTCCCCAGAATCGCTATGGTGCAGTAGTGCCAGCCTGATTCTAACGACAGCCCACGGTCAATGCTTATTTTCATGTCTGAACGTTGTATATAACGTAACTGGGTTGAGTTTTTTTGTTGTCTTTGTTACTGTTGTTTTTTACTCTCAGAGTATTTTAGTCAGATAAAAATTTGAAATAAATCAGATAAATAAATATATGGTCTCCGCAGCCTGAATGGCAGCTAATGAAGGTTTAATCTCTCTCAGTATTGATTCACATTTTGCAGATAATAATACAAATAAAACAAATAGTGTTTTAGGTAATATATTTTAAAATCAGTTTTATCAGTACTTTGACATCAAGCATAATTAATTGGCTCAATATATTACCTTTGAACTTGTTTTTGGCATTTTTATCGACTCATCTTTTGCTAAGAATTTTGTCCTAAAACTGAAGACTTTTTATTAAAGAGTTCTTCAGACTTTTCAGGGGTACAGGCACACCTCAGAGGTGTTGTGGGTTCAGTTCCAGACTGTCACAATACAGTGAATATCACAAAACAGCGAGTCACACAAGTTTTCTTGTTTGCCAGTACATATCAAAGTAATGTTTACACTATACTGCAGTCTATTAAGTGTGCAATAGCATTATGTCTAAAAAACAATGTTCATACTTTAATTAAAAAATACTTTATGCATAAAAAATGTTAACCATCATCTGAGCCTTCAGTGAGTTTTAATCTTTCTGCAATAATAACATCAGAGATCACAGATCACCACAAAAATATAATAATATTGAAAAAGTGTGAAATATTTTGAGAATTTCCAAAGTGTGACTCAGAGATAGAAAGTGAGCAAATGCTTCTGGAAAAATGTTGCCAGTAGACTTGATGCAGGGTCGGCACAATCCCTCAATTTGTAAAAAATGCAGTATCTGTGAAGTGCAATTAAGTGAAGCACAATAAAATGGTTTGCCTATATATAAATTCCAATTTTATGTAAAATGCTGTGTGTATTTCCTTTTTCTGGGGAGAAGTCTGTAATTTGCATTGGATTCTCAAAGAGGTCTGAGACATTTTCTGGATTAAAAGCCCTTGCTTTAAACTGCTCTCCCTTGAATTGGTTTAATAGTACTGGGTACATCCACTTTTTACAAAATAAGGAAGCCCTGGACCGGGGAAGGATGAGAGGTACACAGAATCTCTACAGGCTGGAAATGAAACTTGTGGTCTGGGGACTTGACAAGTTTGGGAAATGAAGAATAACTCTGCAACCACAACTGACCAGATTTCCTCATCTGCAGAACCTAGAGTGGGTTCCAATCCCAAATGCTGCTTCTCAGCCTTCTGGGTGGTGGGAGAGAATGCGTGATGCTTGCTCGTGTTGTCACGGAGGTGCTCATATAAGAGCATCTTTATAAGAAAAGCAACTGTTCCCATCCTACCAGCCCTACATCTAGTTTTCCTCCATTTTTTTTTTTTTTTTGCGGTACGCGGGCCTCTCACTGTTGTGGCCTCTCCTGTTACGGAGCACAGGCTCTGGACGCGCAGACTCAGTGGCCATGGCTCACGGGCCCAGCCGCTCCGCGGCATATGGGATCTTCCCGGACCGGGGCACGAACCCGTGTCCCCTGCATCGGCAGGCGGACTCTCACCCACTGCGCCACCAGGGAAGCCCTAGTTTTCCTCCATTTTATGAAGAAGTTGCTTTGACTAGGGAAAGCTTTTGGGTGGCTAAGCATCTCCTTTCAGTTTCGAGAACACCAGAATGGTGTGTTCAGGTCCTTGCCAAGGCGTCTGTTTCCTGAAATGATCCCTTAGTCTGACTGCTGTGTGTGTGGAATTTCTTGGGACACACGTGAAAATTGTTCACATTCTAGAACAGATTCCACTTCCCTTCCTGGAGCTTAAGAGTGAGAAGTGAATATGAAAGAAGCTCTTATTCAAAAGTTCTTATTTAATAGTCTGTCATTTCCCCCCCCCCGATCTTTATGGAAATCAAATAAAAATGGGTTAGCCCTGCTTCTTTCTCTATGTCATTCATTCCCAGTTATTAAATTTTTGAAAATAAACACCTTTCTGTGCAGCAGATTCACTATCAATTTCTCTAGCACCACTGAATCCCTGCAAAAGGACACAAATTAAATGGTAAGACAATCTAACATAACTCCAGTAATGTGTTCTTATAAAAGCAATGAGGTGGGGGGCTTCCCTGGTGGCGCAGTAGTTGAGAGTCCGCCTGCCGATGCAGGGGACACGGGTTCGTGCCCCGGTCCGGGAAGATCCCACGTGCCGCGGAGAGGTTGGGCCCGTGAGCCATGGCCGCTGAGCCTGCGCGTCCGGAGCCTGTGCTCCGCAACGGGCGGGGCCCCAACAGTGAGAGGCCCGCGTACCGGAAATAAAACAAAACAAAACAAACAAAACAATGAGGTGAAGTTCAGTTATCCCCATTGAAAATGAAGAAGGAAGGTTTAATAGTCCCATTTAAATATTCCCTTGTACCAAAGATCATAAAAGCCTTTTGATGCTCGAGCTGAGTGTAACAAAGGGAAAGAGCACGAGGTGAACTTGGGGTTAGGTGACAATTTAGAGTGGTGTGGGGCAGATTTGTCTGAGGAAACTGCAAAGACTGTGTGAGTGCGAGAAAGGGAGACGGGATGCGACCAGGTGATGATGAGCCTTGAGCACCAACCCAAAGCGTGGGAATCCGCGGCATGGGATTGACGCGGACGCATTAACACGCGGGGAGAAGTAGAAAATGTTCTTCCCGATTTCCTTCACGGAATCTGTTTGAAAGAGATTTCTCCACGACTAGTTGGAGTGAAAAGCGAGACACACAGGACGTGAGCCTGGGCTGCTCTCTTGTTTTGTGTGTGTTAGTTTCTGTTTTACAACGAAGTGAATCAGCTATACATATACATATATCCCCATATCTCCTCCCTCTTGCGTCTCCCTCCCTATCCCACCCCTCTAGGTGGTCACAAAGCACCAAGCTGATCTCCCTGTGCTATGCAGCTGCTTTCCCACTAGCTATCTATTTTACATTTGGTAGTGCGTATATGTCCATGCCACTCTCTCACTTCGTCCCAGCTTACCCTTCCCCCTCCCCGTGTCCTCAAGTCCATTCTCTAGTAGGTATGGAGGTTCCTTAAAAAACTAAAAATAGAACTACCATACGACCCAGCAATCCCACTCCTGGGCATATATCTGCTCAGGAGATAATTCAAAAACATACAAGCACCCCAATGTTCACTGCAGCATTATTTACTACAGCCAAGACATGGAAGCAACCTAAATGTCCATCAACAGATGAATGGATAAAGAAGATGTGGCACATATATACAATGGAATATTACTCAGCCATAAAAAGAAATGAAATTGAGTTATTTGTAGTGAGGTGGATGGACCTAGAGTCTGTCATACAGAGTGAAGTAAGTCAGAAAGAGAAAAACAAATATCGTATGCTAACACATATATATGGAATCTTAAAAAAAAAACAAAATGGTCATGAAGAACCTAGGGGCAAGACGGGAATATGGGCTGCTCTTTGAGAGAGACAACGAAGAGCTTGTCTGTCCTTCCGAGGAGGCGTGGGGATGGGGGGATGGAGAGAGTCCGGGAGTGGCTGGGGGAGAGGGCAGAGCCCTGGCTTCATGATGAGATTCCTCTCCTGCTATTGCACTCACCAAATGCTGAGCGTATCTGGGGACAAAAACCTACAAAGTGGCTGATTTCTGAGGTCAGATTTATATGAACAGAAGTGAGATAGCCTGTATGGACAGAGTATGTAAAAATAGGGGAAATAAGCTGCAGGTACCTGCAGAAAGCAGGAGGAAGATGTGGACCATCCCAGACCATGGATTGGAAGCTGGGCCAAGTTTAAGCAAGTTTCCCAAGGGTGAGGTGGAAAGGAGGTTAGGGTTTAGGGTTTAGGGTTTTAGAAAGCCCGTTCTTGTAGCTCTGTGGAGGGTGAACCGGAGAGAGGGTGATGAAGCAGCAGCTCCTGCTACCAGTTTTCTCTCGTCTGGATGGACAGACATGCTAACAGGTGGGTCTTAATATGACTTCTACTTTGGGGAACACTGATGCTCTCATGGGTAAACTCCCATAACTTCCTGTCTTCAGACTTAATGCATCATACCCTGCTTACTTCCTTTCCTCTTATTTAAGCAGACAAAATGTCCCTCCACGGTCCAAATGAATCATTCCTCATGACCCTTCACCCTGTGATTGTATCTTTTCGTTTATTTTAAACTTCTCTCTCTCTGGATACAGCCCCTTTCCCTTCAATATAAAAACCTGCTTTTATGTCTCTCCCAGATTTTATTTTACAGTAGTTTATTATTTTTATGTAACTGCATGTTCATTATAGAAAATGTACAAAATACAGAAAAGTAAATCAGAAATAAAATCATTCATAATCTCATCGGCCATGTGTATCTCAATATTGCGAAGAGGTCAATTCTCTTCCAGTTTCTTTTTTTAATTTTTTTGCTCTACGCGGGCCTCTCACTGTTGTGGCCTCTCCCGTCGCGGACCACAGGCTCCGGACGCACAGGCTCAGCGGCCATGGCTCACGGGCCCAGCCGCTCTGCGGCATGTGGGATCTTCCCGGACCGGGGCACGAACCCGTGTCCCCTGCATCGGCAGGCGGACTCTCAACCACTGCGCCACTAAGGAAGCCCCCAGTTTCTTTTCAAACTTTGGTTTCAAGAGTGTCACTCTCCTCCGCTGGCCCTTTGCCCCCCCTGTCTGCTGCTGTTAATCTTTCTCTGCTGCCTCTTCTTTTCCACCTTCCCCTTTATCTTGGTCTCCAGGGCTCCATCTTCATCCCCATTCTCATCACACTTTCTCACTCTTCACTGACTCATCTGGGTCTGAAGCTTCTACTACCGGAAATGTCCTGATGGCTGTTTCTCTCTGCATCCAGACTCAAGCTCCCTGAGACTTACCTCCTGTTCTTGGCTGACCACAGGCACCTCAAGCTCATGTGTCCTGTGTGGGCTTCTGATGTTCTGTCCCCGGATTTGCTCATCTGCATGTATATTCTTCCCTAGTGAATAATCAGACTCTCCCCCCGCCCCTGTCACGCAAGGTAGAAAGCTGAGAGCCATCATGGGTGGTTTCCTACACCTCGTCCTTCATCTTCGGTCCTTGCAGTAGCTCAGGAGCTAAACCTCACCACATGCCTTCTCTCCATCCCCTCGGCTACTGCTGTACTGAAACATCTTCTTTCCTAGCTTGCATGTTGTACCTCATTTGCTCACTCACACGGGCAATGCATCCTCCACACATGGCTGCAGCGCAATCTTGCGAAAGTACAAATATACGAATTCCTCACTTAATGCCCTGAAGTGTCTTTCCATTCCCTTCTGGATAAAATTGAAATTCTTTAGCAAAGCACCCTATATTACCTGACACTTGCTTTCTATTTAACCTCATCTATTATCTGTCTTAACAAGAATATTAATAGCTTTATACGGTTAACTTTATTCTCACACCCTTTCTATGATGGACACCTTATTATTCCTCTCATTGTAGCTGAGGATGGGAGATGAAGAAACCTGCCTATGGTCATCCTCTCTAGCAGAGCCAGCTGTTCTCAACTTGTGAATTATTCATACTCTACGCATGTAAATGCACTATTTTCTTGCCTAGAATGTCCTCAGCTCTCTAGATCTCACTGGAAGACATCTAATCACCGCTTATGACCAGTTTCAGTTCCCCCCCTCTCCTAGGAAGCATTTCCTAACCATCCAGCAAACACGATCACCCCTACTCTGAATCATAGAGGTAGTACGGGCTACCTAAAACCATAGACTTGGGCAAAATGTTGATCTAAGTCTGAATCCCAGGTCCACCGTGTAAAAACTGAGACCTTAAACAGTTTACTTAACCTCCGCTGGCCTCTGTTTACTCACTTCCGACACTATGATTAGAACACCTATTCTGACACGTTTCTTGGGAGGGTTAAAGGAGGTTAGGTATATAACAAAGCACGCACCACAGGGCTCGGCACCAGGAAGCAACCAGTGAACTCTGGCTGATTACGGTGGCCACTAACATAATGCAGCTTAGTGTATCATCACTGTAGATGATCTACACCTCTACCAAATTTACTTAGTGGTAATCCAGGAGGAAATTTCCCTTTGGACCTCAGTGACCTGATAATCTACGTATTTGCTGAAATATTTCTATTTGTATACTAAGAATTATTTAATTGACCACATTTCTCTCTTTGGTTTGGCTGCTAAACTACTGGAAGCACACAGCTCTTCCCATGCAAACAGCATACAGACTATGGTACGAATCTTCCTTGTGTTTGCTTTAGGATTTTACTTCACTCACCTTCTTTTCCTACAACCTCCTTATCTTTCGCTTATGTTTTGGAATGTTTGGAATATTTCCGGAAGCAGGCTCAAGTTCTTCGTGCATTGTGATGGGGTGCTAATAATCGTTGAAGGCTGCAATAGGAGAGGGCTGAGCTGAGCAACCTGAAAGGCTTTGTAGATGGACCGACAGGTGAATACCTGATCTGTCGAATCACAATAATGGGAAGAAAATAATGCCAATGCTTCAACAGCGGATATGCTAATCTGTACTATTTTGTATATATAAAACTCTTTATTGAAATAAGAATGGCTGCTGAAAGGTGCTGAGGTGTGTTTTATCTAATAAACGTGCACCATGAAAATGCTCTGAGCCAGTAAGACCCATGCAGGAACTTCGTTACAGCCATATTTGTGTCTCAAAGCTCTGGGAACTGTGAAATGAAAGACGGCTCCCTTTGACGGGATCAACTTTTGAGCAAAAATGTAAGGAGTGGGAAATCACATGACTTTTTGTAAAACTAACTGGAAACCCATGCCAGCAGTATTGCATGAGTGACTAAGAATTACTTCCAATTATTTACATAATTAAATGTAGCCTGTGAGTTGTATTGCCAAGACTAGGTTAAAAATAAAGTCTTCAAATGTGGTACATATGCACATAGGCACATATTCCATTGCATATTCTCTACTCAGCCGTGAAAAAGAATGAAATAATGCCATCTGCAGCAACATGGATGGACCTAGAGATTATCATACTAAGTGAAGTAAGTCAGAAAGAAAAAGACAAATACCATATGATATCATTTATAAGTGGAATCGAAAATATGACATAAATGAACTCATCTATGAAACAGAAACAGGTTCACAGACATAGAGAACAGATTTGTGGTTGCCAAGGGGGATGAGAGGTGGGGGAGGGATGGATTGGGAGTCTGGGATTAGCAGATGCAAATTGTAAACAACAAGGTCCTTCTGTAGAGCACAGGGAACTATATTCAATATTCTGTGATAAACCATAATGGAAAAGGACATGAAAGAGAACGTGTGTATGAATAACTTCACCACTCTGCTGCACACCTGAAACTAACACATTGTACAGCAACTATATTTCAATAAAATAAATTTTAAAAGTCTTCGAATCTTTAAACCTCAGTAAGAATCTTAACCTAACCCAGTTTTCTTGTCCATAGTGAGCTAGCAAAAATAGTAAAATGACCCCTACTATTCTTCTCTTGAGATTTTCTTTTAAACCAACCTCTCGGGAGCCCAGATCTCTGGGGAGACACCTTCCCCCTTGATGTCAGTGTCTGAATTCAAGCGTGATGCTGTCATAGCTTCCCAGGGAATCGTGGAGTTAGCTCAATTACATGGAAAGAACTCTCAAAACTGGGTCCTGACTCTTAAAAAGGGGGGAAATATACAACAGGTGGGTGTATATTAACCCCAGAAAATACTTTGTCTTTTATGTGATTTAATTTCACAAACCATGAAAAAGCTGTTGACTGCAATCAATTTACATAGAAATTAGTTGAAATATGCCGACATTGTTACCACAGCTCCAAAAATGTAACTGCCTTTAGTAAACAACCTCACATCTGGAAGTGCACTGATAGGACACAAATGCTATGGGATTAACGTTAACGCTTTAATATACACATTATCCCTCAAGTCAAATTCTTTCACTGTAATGACACGATATCTTATAAAAAAGTAATAGCTTTGTGCATGCAGGGGATGTACTGACCCAGTATATTATAAGAGATGATTGAGATTTAGGGTTTGCAACACTGGAAATGGTTTTCTAGAGGGGAGAAAGCAGTTAAGTGGGTTGCCTTGACAACATGGGTTAGTTGCATCAAGAAATCCATGGCAATGCAGGAGCTTCTGTTATGTCAAGATTGCAAACTATCTCGCAAGTTAGGTTAAAAGAAAACGAATCCCACTGCAAGGCAGTGTTACCTGACCTATGAAATTAGTTCTCACTTTTTTTTTTTTTGCGGTACGCGGGCCTTTCACTGTTGTGGCCTCTCCCTCTGCGGAGCACAGGCTCCGGACGCGCAGGCTCAGCGGCCATGGCTCACGGGCCCAGCCGCTCCGCGGCATGTGGGATCTTCCCGGACCGGGGCATGAACCCGTGTCCCCTGCATCGGCAGGCGGACTCTCAACCACTGCGCCACCAGGGAAGCCCAGTTCTCACTTTTTATCATGAAGCTTGTTAGAAAATAGATGAAAAATCTAGGTGGGCAAGATAGGACAGGGGATGAAAACAGAAAGTACAAGGGTTCTATTAAAGGGTCTTCCCCACTCTCCTTCACACCCCTGCACCCCCAACAGGGCTCCAGGGATCCCTGCATGTTCTCTGAAAGTCAATTCTGCTAAGAAAAGGTGTCTCGCCCCGATTCTGTTCATTTCCCCAGCAGTCTCCCACAAAGCTTCTCTGTGGGGAATATCCCATGTCCATACTGCATATTCATAAATAACGAGCGTAATTAGGATTACCACACAGAGCTGGTTATTAGTGGAAGCGAAAACCGAACCTGTTAACATGCATGCCCTCTAGTCCAATTATCCTGGCAGGGCTGAGGAGAGATTTATCTGCAGAGCATCAAGCCTCAAAGACAAAGCCTGTTACTGAAAACAAGCTTGTTTCTTCCCACCCTCCAGCAAGCAACCCTTTCTGGCCCTGTTCTAAGTACACAATTTTGATATTCTGCTTCTAAAATCTCCATCAAGCAATTTTGAAGGAGGAGCTTGGGTTTTCCTTTCTTAAATCCTTTTTTAAAAAAGGTAGACAGAACTATGCTTTTCTTTGGTTAAACTGCAGTGTGAGTTTCGCTTTCAACGTAGTCCAAGGCTACGATTCACCTGCTATCATCCGCGATGCGCCCTGCGCATCTGGGCTGCCCTTCCCTTCTGTATTTCCTGGCTGTAGGCTCATGGAGGGGAATGGGGACCAGAGCGACACATACTAGGAGCAGAGGGACTGCCTCTGTAGTAACAAAGTGGAGAAGAACTAGCCCAGACTCCTGCGAGTTTAGAGAGTACAAACAGGCAGGCGCTGGCAGCTCCCACACCTGCAGGGCCGAGGTAAACCAGCAGAGTGAGCCACTGAGCATGAAAGCCAAGAACGAAGACAGTTTTCGTTCCAAGGGGCGTTTGTTTTCTTTCTCCTGCAAAATAGACAGGAAAGGGGCTTCCCAGGTGGCGCAGTGGTTGGGAGTCCGCCTGCCGATGCAGGGGACGCGGGTTAGTGCCCGGGTCTGGGAGGATCCCACATGCCGCGGAACGGTTGGGCCCGTGAGCCATGGCCCTGAGCCTGCGCGTCCGGAGCCTGTCCGCAACGGTAGAGGCCACAGCGGTGAGAGGCCCGCGTACCGAGAAAAAAAAAGAACAAAACAAAACAGGAAGCCCTAACAGGTGGACCCATCCCCTACAGTAAAGTCCAGTGTTATTCACGAGGTTTTTTATGTATCTTGGAGGCAAAACCCATCCCTTCAAGCCTATGAACAGCCTAGAGGGTGCCAAAGGATGCCACGGACACTGCTCTTTAGGGGTATCTTTAGAAGTGACAGGTGAATGGGCAGCATCAACAATGACTCACTGGCCAGATACCAGGCAGAAAAATAGGCATGTCATTAGGGAAGTAGGCCAGAGAAGGAGTCCTGGACAGCTTCTGATTCAATCTTAAACGCTAGGATTTCTCAATCAAGATAAGAATATAGGGAACGCAAACAAACGTTGTCATAATTTGTGCTCTTAGCTAAGTCCTTTAACCTAATCAGTCTACAAGCCAACCAATGTATCTCCTATGCAAACACTCTTCTAGGACCACGGGAAACAGGAATTTCACCCACGAAGACAGGACTCATCTTTCTCCAATGACCTCTTTCCTCAAGGTATCAATAAACGGCCCACCTGTCCTTTGATCCACTCAGTGTGACCACACATGGGTCAGTCTCACATGGGGACTCTGGGTGAAATACATGAGTCTACCTTTGTGGTCACATTGAAGAAAACCCCTCTATTTCAGAGCAGAAAGTAGGCATAACTAAATAAAACCTACAACTGGTGAAAGGCAACGAATATGACACAGAAGGAAATCTTGTCTTCTGGTCCTCACTTTACACACGTGTAAGATGTGCAATAATCTTTGGGTCTTGTGTCTTTCTGCCCCTAAACAAGTAAAAAGATTTCCGATCTCTTTTCTTTAGAGGCCAGGGATTTCAGAGTCCCAGGGGCTACCAGAAGTCAAAGGGGACAGAGAACAGGAAGGCCTCGGAGTCCCCCTTCTGTAACTTTCCTCACTAGTCTAGGCAGAGTATTTCAGCTTTTACCCCTTGTTATTCACTCTTTTCACTCTTAACATTTTAATTTTGGAATAATTTCAGATTTATAGAAAAGTTTCGAAGACAATAAAGGCTGTATGTACCCCTCACCCAATTTCCCCTAATGTGAGCACCTTACGTTACTGTCATACATTTGTCAGAGGAAGAAAACAGCACTAGTACATTAATATTAACTCAACTCCAGACTTGTTAGGGTTTCACCGGTTTCCCCACAAATTTTCTTTTAACTAGACACTGTTCCCTGAAGAAAGTGTGGAGACGACTTTTGGAGTTGTGAGCGACAATCTAGTGCCTAAGTGAGGCTTTCTCTCTGATGGCATCAGGATGTCTTAAGATCCAAGTTAGGAATAAATTCTGCTTACGTGACTCCATGCTACAGAAAGCATGGTCCTACATTGGCATTACCTGGGAGCTGATTAGTTATGCAGAATCTCATGCTCCACCAAAGCTTACTGAACAATCAAAACTTGATATATTTCTTGAGATTTCCATAAATCTATAGGCAAGTTCATTTTAAAGACCATCTAGAATTTCATCGTATGACCATCTCCTGCTCTGCCCTATTGCACCCTTCTTTACCCTTATCTAGAGGCAACCACTTAAATGTGGTAGATGCTACTTCTTCTCTTCTTCAAATTTAACATATTTTAAAAAATTTATTTTATTGATGTATAGTTGATTTATAATGTTGTGTTAATTTCTGCTGTACAGCAAAGTGATTCGGTTATACATATTCATTCTTTTCATATTCTTTTCCATTATGGTTTATCACAGGATATTGGATTAGTTCCCTGTGCTATACAATAGGACCTTGTTGTTTATCCATTCTATATATACCAGTTTGCATCTGCTGATCCCACACTCCCAATCCATCCCTCCCCTGCCCCCCCCTTGGCAACCACAAGTCTGTTCTCTATGTCGCTGAGTCTGTTTCTGTTTCGTAGATAAGTTCATTTGTGTCATATGTTAGATTCCACATATAAATGACATCATATGATATTTGTCTTTCTCTGACTTCACTTAGTATGATAATCTCTAGGTCCATCCATGTTGCATTATTTCATTGTTTTTTTGGCTGAATAATATTCCATTTTATATATATATATAATATATATACACATATATATGTGTGTGTATATGTGTGTGTGTGTGTGTGTGTGTGTATATATATATATATATATATTCTTCCTCATCCATTCTTCTGTTGATGGACACTTAAGTTGTTCCTATGTCTTGGCTATTATGAACAATGCTGCTAGGAACATAGGGGTCCACGTATCTTTTTGAATGATGGTTTTCTCAGGGTATATGCCCAGTAGTGGGATCGCTGGGTCGCAGTTCTATTTTTAGTTTTTAAGGAACCTCCATACTGTTCTCCATAGTGGCTGTTATCAATTTACATTCCCACCAACAGTGCAGGAGGGTTCCCTTTTCTCCACACCCTCTCCAGCATTCGTTGTGTGTAGCTATTTTAACGATGGCCGTTCTGAGTGCTGTGAGGTGCTATAGTAGGTGTTGCTTCTGATATTTACTTCCCTCATTTTCCGTAATATGCTTCTACTGTTATGACAACTCATTGATATTACACATCACCTGTTGACCTCTTATTATTGTTGTTGAGGATTTAATGCTCAGCCACAGCCCCGCCCACTCATATTCATCCTCCCAGGATAAGTGTAGGGCTAGTTTGATTACATCAATATAAGAAATTATAACTATATAAAATGGTATTCATTAAAGAAATCAAGTGTTACTTGAGAGCAGTGTTTTTCAAAGTGTCATCTGGGAATCCTTTCAAGAGATCAGTGTGGTCAAAACGATTTAATAATAATTCTCAAAGATTTTTGTATGGTGGGATTTTCCAGAAGCTACATGAAGTAGGGCACATTCAGCAGACTGAATACGGAAGCAGACACGAGATTTCAGCTGTCTTCCATTAGACCAGACATTAAAGAGATTAGGCATTAGAGAGATGAGCGAAGTGAGAAACAGTGCAGCTCTTCTCATTGAATACTTTTTGTTTTGGAAATATAATTTTTCATAAAAATATAGTAATCTTAACATGAAATGTTTCTTATTATTTTAAAATAATTTAATAAGTGCATATTTGAACGTTTCTCAGTCTCAGTTCCTAACCTGGTAAATACTGGTAGATATAACGCACATAAACCAAAGCTCTCTGGTGTCTTCCATAATTTGTAAAAGCGTCTTGAGACCAAAATGTTTGAGAATTGCTGCTCTAGAGAAATAATTCACTTTCTTAATAAATTTCTGTTGCATTTTAAAGATAATTCCCTTTTAATTATTTGCTTAAAATGTATCTACTTTAATTTTTTTCTATATCCTTCAATGCATCTATCCAAAGCCCCTTAATCTTACTTCTGAAGCTAGTCAGATATCCTACCAAACTGATTTTTCCACTGACCTCTGACCCTGAGGCTTCTATCCTATTCCCCATTCTGAACACGTCACTGTCTTGCTGCACGTATTTCTTTTCCTCCTCTGCACCCTCCCCGGGGGCAGTCCCTTTCTAATAGTTTAGAAATGCTGGGTGCCCAGACCTTGTTCTGAGAGCGTCTTTGCTCCTCTGCTGTGTTGCTTCCTGTGCTTTTCCAATCTTAACTTTTTTCCGTGTCAAGTCCCTTATTTTGCTTAAGGATTCCCTTGAAAAGTTTCCTAAGAGGCCATGGGATGTAAATTTTTAGAATCCTCGCATTGTCTGAAAATCTTTATTCTACTCTTACATTTTGTTGGTATATTTGCTAAGTATTAAAATTGTGGTTGAATATTCCTTTAGAATATGCCAGTACGTACTAAGCCACCTCTTTATCACCAAATTATGGTAATAATTATCACCATAATTCTGATTACAATGGAATTCATCAGAACCTTCTGAAAGCTTCCTGAATTTACTCTTCATTTTTATTTATTCTTGGTCTTCGGAGTTTCACAGTAGCAAACACTTTTCTAAGTATTTCTTCATTTGTGCTGGATAATCACGCTCTTCATTTTTCAGAAGCACTCTTGTATTATTTCTTTGATAATTTTCTCTGCCTTTTTGTCTATTCTATGCCTTAAAGAATTGTTTTACTCCTTTTATCCTTTTATTTTAGTTTCTGGAATATTTGTTCAACTTTCTTTTTCAAGTCTTTCATTGAATGCTTTTTATTAGCTACTTGACATCTAAGGGAAAAGTGTTTACTTTTTTTAATTGATGCATGCCTAAAACATAAATATACAATTTAACCAGTTAAGATTTCTTTGTCAAGTTCTGATAGTAATGCTATGTCAGCTTCCTGAGAAATGCTGGAAACGTCAGTCTTTCCCTCCCCGCTGGACGTGTTTAAATAACACTGGTGTTACGTAAGTTACAGGCCCTTACATCCTCCAATTTCCACAAACATCAAAATGTTGATAAATGCTGGCCCGTGAGGGGCAGGAATTCTTCAGTTGTCAAGACTTTGGTCGGACTGTTCTTTGAGCTAAACTCAAGGGGTAAGTTGGGAGGTTACTTTCTGCTCTTTCCTCAAAGTCACCTGACAACTCTCTGTGATTCAGAAATTTGGACGAGGAGATGCCCAAAGGGAGGACAGAAGATGTAGGCTGTGAGGAAAGGTGGGTGGTTATTTTTCTTACAGAAACAGATTAATCCCTGAGCTTGGTCTCTTTCAACCCAAGTCCACCCATTAAAGGTATCTGGAATGCTTGGTGACATCAGGGCTTGGACACAGACCTTCCTCAAGAACGGTGTGCCTAAGGCAGAAGGAGACCAGTGCCGGCCAGCCTTCCCCTGCCAGGGCACCCAGAGGAAGAGATACGTATCTAGGCTGTTGGGATCATCTTCCCCAGGTAAGGCAGTTGTACAAATTGGTCTACGAGTGTCTCAGGGAACTGTGCCCGAGAAAGACCTGAGACTCCAGACATGTTTCTCGGGCATCATAATGCTAAGAATTCCACTATGAATGCCAAGAGGAGGCACCTCTGCTCAGGCTGACTCAGTGCCAGAGGCTCAGCTGCAGAAGCATCGGGACACCCAGGACAAATGTCTGCAGCAGTGGTGGTTACGGGGTCTCCCCTTCACTGAAATCGCATGGTTTGATGCTCCTGGCAAAGCCTGTTGCTGAGTTTTTGCACTGCTGTTTCTTCTACTTGGCACCCCGGTTCTTGAACCAAATCATTGGTACTAGCTCATCAAAGCTAGGGGTTGAAGTCAAGCACCCAATCTGTGTCTATGATCTTTTAGATTTCACCTTCCTACCCTCTCAGCTGTTCCAGGCTAGGCTGTGTGGCTTCAGCGAGGGTGCCATGGCTTTGCTGATCCCTGGGAAATGCCACTGTCAATCAGGGGGCCACGCCCGAGTCACGCTGTAGTGTCTCCGTCTGCCCTGTGTCCTCTTACCTCTTTTATATTTTTGAATTCTAAATAGAATTACATTAAAAAAAGGAGGGGAGTTCTACTGCTTTAAACAGCTTTGGAAACCAGTTACAATTTCAAAAGACACTTCTTACTTAAAAATTCTAGGACCATAAACAAGGCTGAGAAGTTGAAATTAAAGTCACTTAAAATTTACATACATTAATAGTTAATATTTATTCTCATCATGTTCCAGATGCAGTGCTGAGTGCTTTTCATGTATTATCTCATTCAGACTGCCTAACAACCGTATCGGGTGGTACACACTTTTATTATCTCCATTTTACACATGAGGAAATACAGGCATGGAGAAATTGAGTAACTTGCCCAAAGCTCTAAAGCTACAATGACTGCTTTCAAGGTGCAAACACTGGCAGGCTGACTCCAGAGCTCAAGCCCTAATCATTACACAGTCAGGTAGAAAAAAATAAAAATAACCAGGCTATTGGGTTACTCTGTATCAGAAGTTTTTAAAAGAAATATTTCAATGCATCAATAAAAAGGATTAACAACTACGTCAGGTGTTCATATGCAAATGACTGCCCAGTACACTTAGCGGTCACCCTTCAGAAAGTAAACACGAAATAAATTTTGGTCAAATATGCCAGGCAAGGCTAATGATTTTCTTGAACATTTTTATGAACTCCTTAAGAGTTTTCAGTATGTTAATGATTTTCCTGCCTTCACCTTGCTTACATTATTAATTTGCTCAGCAAATTCTTTATAGATAAACTAAGTTGCAAACTTAAACCAGCATAACTCTTACGTGGATGACTAAACACCCCGAATCACTGAACAAATTAATCAATGCATGTACCCCTATAATCATCCAACTCTTTAGAAATAGTTCTTTGAAGATGTGCATGCTACTCTCTTAATGGCCTTCCAGTGAATTCAATGCTAAATGCTGATTTAGTAAGAATGGAAAAGTGAATTTGCTAGAGCATCGATTGGGTGATGGGAAACTGGGGAAGATAATAACACCGCCACTTTGTGGGACTTTACTGCTGACAAAGGACTTGTACTTACATCATTTTATTCCTCAGTACAAACTGAAAAGTTGGCAAAGTAGATATCAATATTATTGCCACCCTTCCTCCTTCCTCCTTCAGTTTGATAGATCCCATCTCAGGTCACAGGATGCACCTACAGCCACAGGGTGGCTACACTGGGGGTTTGACTTTCGCTGTCCTGCACACTCAGCCCAGGTTCTTTTCACTGCATCATGCTCTACTCCATTGGGGAGATATCTGCAAAGATAGATAGGCACTTCTACCCTGCAGAGGTCATAGACTCTTGGTCTGGGGGCTGAATCTAGCCTTCTGATCTGTTTTGCTTTGCCCGAATAAATCTTGAGTTTGATTAGTTACGGTTGTTTTTTAAAAATCAGAAGAGATTAAGCTAAATCTAGAATTGTGGCTTCATCTGGAAAAGCAGCTGATTTGGCAACAATCAACTACTGTTGATTTCTCTGTTTAGAGTAGGTGTGTCTATTTCAGAGTGCCACAGTCTCTTCTACTCCTTAGCACATGACCGGTATTGCCTTATTTGCCATTTATCCTCCTAAGAACAGGCTGCTTCATTCATTTATCTTACCTGCCTGGCTCCCAATAGAAAGTGAATGCTCTGTGGGACTGAGAAGCTTTCCACAGACATGGGGTAATTTTCCTCAGCCAACTTGGGCACGATTGTCTCTGTGTATCTTCCCAGCTTTGGTTCCTCACTCACTCAACAACCTTTTCATTTAATTTTCTTTATTAAATTGTTCTAATGGAACAGAGAGGTAGTTGTGAAATTGAGGATTCAAAGAAGTCCCATAAACTTCCTTTTGATTATAATGTAATAGCTGGAATTTTATTAACCCTGCCCAAAGTTACTAAAAATATCTCTCATATAGTTTTTAAGTCTACTTCAAAATATTTTGACTAACTCATTTTCAAACTCTCAGCCTTCACCCCTACTTCACAAGAATGTGAATTAGGGGTGTGAATGAGATCAGAGGACTCTACTTGTTTATCACTATAATCTTACTACCAGGGACAGTGACCGGCACATAGTAGATGCTCAGTAAATGTTTGTTGACTGACTGAATGAAAGTGGGAGTAGTGAATCAGGACTGGGCATTCCTGGAACCCTCTCAGTGTGGTCCTTCAGACACAGTTGGCCCTTATCTATGGTGTGGTCTTATTTATGCAGAGAGTCTAGTAGGAGATTATCAGTCTCTTGGGAGATAACTCATTTCCTGGAGGCAGAAAAGATCTAGCTCAAAAATTTGTTAGCTTTGCTTATTGGTAGAAATACTTCATCAAAATATCAACTTTTGCAATAAACTGGCTCTACGTTTACAGAAACACTAGCCTTCAAGAAAACAGAATCTTTCTTAGATTCAACTAACCCTTCAGTCTACACTGGTTTTCTTGGTTGTGCAAAGAGAAGATGACTTTCAGCCCAGCCTGCCTCTTTTCTTAGGGCCAGGAGTCTTCCATGTAGCGGAAGCTTGCTGTCAAGAACCATTTGAATTTGCTTGACTTTTTTTTAGTTCTTAATGACCTGTTTACAACTTATAAGAAAGAAGAGTGTGGCCTGGACCCTCTAGCTTCCAGTCACCTCCCAGGACACCTCGGGTACTCAGCCGCCCTATACACTCCCCTTTCCTCTCTCTGCTTCTTTCTTTCTCCTCTTCCCTCTCCCTTTCTTCTTCCCTGTCTTCCTTTAGTCATGCTTTTCACTGGCTTTCTTTTTAGAATGTGTAGAGAGTGTGTCTTGTTTTACCCACCATGATCTGCTCTAAAGGGTAACAAGATTGAGAAAGCATACACGTTACTTCTTCAGGACTTGAACTTGGACTCTGTTACTCAGCATCCTGTCCTGTAGAACCTGAGCTACTGTGGGTGTGAAGTTTTTCTTCTGAACATTTAAAATTCATTTAATGCGAGGTCCCTTCCTCCCTCCCTCCCCCCTTCCCTCCCTCCCTCCCTCCCTCCCTCCCTTCCTTCCTCTCTCTCTTTCAGATTCCTCACTTTGCTTTTTTGTGAAATCACAGAATTTTATGTTGGAAAAAACTTAAAAGATAATCTTGTCCAGACTCTTCGTTTTACAGATGAAGAAACTGAGGCAAAGGTCAGAGGGATTAAGCTTCAGAACCAGAATTAAAATTTGATCTTCTGGGACTTCCCTGGTGGTTCAGTGGTAAAGAATCCACCTTACGATGCAGGGGATACCGGTTCGATCCCTGGTCAGGGAACTAAAAGATCCCGCATGCCGTGGGGCAACTAAGCCCCATGTGCCACAACTACTGAGCTCCCGCACCTGAATTAGAGCCCACATGCCACAAACTACAGAGCCCACACGCCCTGGGGCCTGCGCGCCGCAACTAGAGAAGAGAAAACCCGCGCTCCACAACTACAGAGAAGCCCGCACACCACAACGAAGAGCCCCATGAGCCACAACTAAGACCCAACGCAGCCAAAAATAAATAAAATAGATAAGTGGTAAGTAAGTCTTAAAAAGAAGAATCACATATTTCAAAAAATCTGATCTTCTGACGTGTAGCTCTTTCCTTTACTATTTGAATGGATTATTTGTCTTTTTAAATTTACTGTAACTCCTCTCTGTATATTTCAGTTAAAAGAGGATTTAAACATATGACTCATTCCTGACTGCAGGGGTCTCTGTGTTTTGGGAATGGAGTGTGAGGTCCCCTGGAGGAAGATCTCTATGATGGAAGCACTGTTGTCTTCCAGGTCTTCCCTCTCCCCTTTGCTTCAGGTCTCCGTGTGGAGGGACCTTCCTTAGGGGAGAATAGCTTGCCTCTCAGAGAGAACGGGAAAGAGAATGGGGTATGGATTGCCCAACCTCTCTGCCTCCTGACCCACTCTCCCCACTTTTTATAATGTTCAACGCCATACATTTCACAGGGGCAGGTCCTGCCATATCTGGCTGGGGTAAATCAGCCTAATTTGGGGCAAAGCGTTCATATGCAGGGTGACAGCACTGGTATGATGGGGCTGTGGTGTATCTATGTGGGAAGCAAGAATCAGGAGCCACTTGATGGTACCAGGGAGAGAAGAGTAGAAAATTGGAAGGAAACTGGCTTGTGAAGGATTGGTCCTCTTTTAGAGTGAAATCTTCCAGCCACTGACCTCATGATAACGTTCATAGCATCACACACGCATGTTGATGGACTAGGTGGGGCTCGACACCATCCTCCCAGATAGATCATATCAAAGTCTCCCTCATTTCTCTCTTACTTGTCAATCCAATAGAAAAGGAATTTGACTTGGTTTAAATAGTTTTTCAAACTATTTTCAAAATAGGCCATGTTGATATTTTCAAAAGGCCATGTTGATTCCCAGTGCCTTATGTTTCAAAATATTAAACCAAAAAATTAGGGAAAATTTTTTCTTATGTTTTATGCCAAGATTTGAGCAATGAATTAAGAAAAAAATCCCAGCCAAGAGAGAAAAATGTTTAGTTGGAGGAAAATTTAAATATGAAAGTAATTTGATAATCATTCCACCATCTTAAGAAAAATGAAAGTGAAAGATAAATTTACCTCTTTCTGAGAAAAATAAATACCATATGCTAACACATATATATGGAATCTAAAAAAAAAAATGGTTCTGATGAACCTAAGGGCAGGACAGGAATAAAGACAGACGCAGACGTAAAGAATGGACTTGAGGACACAGGGAGGGAGAAGGGTAAGCTGGGACGAAATGAGAGTGTGGCATGGACATATACACACTACCAAATGTAAAATAGATAGCTAGTGGGAAGCAACTGCATAGCACAGGGAGATCAGCTCGGTGCTTTGTGACCACCTAGAGGGGTGGGATAGGGAGGGTGGGAGGGAGGGAGACGCAAGAGGGAGGGGATATGGGGATATATGTATAGCTGATTCACTTTGTTAAACAACACAAACTAACACAACAATGTAAAGCAATTATACTCCAATAAAGATGTTAACACAATATATACATACCTCTTTCCCATAAAAAACCCTTAGTCATAAGATGATGCTTTGGGGAAAGCTTTACTTGTAAGTGTGTGTGTGTGTGTGTGTGTGTGTGTGTGTGTGTGTGTGTGTGTGTGTGTGTGTGTGTGTGTGTGTGTGTGTGTGTGTGTGTGTGTGTGTGTGTGTGTGTGTGGCGCGCGCACACACAGATGTGCATCTGCTTTTGCACATTCTAATTTGATGCTTTTATGCTGTCCATATGGATCACTGCAACACTGATTCCATCATTTTAACCACAGTTTATGTTTCAAGTATCAAAATACACAGTATATAAAAGAAGTTCCATTCTGTGTGTCCCTTATCCTTGGCAAAAGGAAAATAGATCCTCCCAAGCAGGGCACTGTGTCCAGTTAAAGACTTCAGTAAAGAATATAATGTAAGTTAAGTGTTTCTTTTCATATCTAGAATACTAACAGCAGGTAACGTTCTAACCAACCCGGTGAAGTTATATTCTTCAAGGGATAATGTTCAAAGAGAGAAACTGAACTAAATTAGTATACAATTGGGACTTCTAATAAGGAAGTCCTGAAGAGAAATGTTCCAGCCAACAATGATCATTCAGGAATAGTTTACTTCTGTCTCCTTTGGGAGACCTAGCAAATCCTGCTGTTTTCCCAGATGTCCAACTGGTAGCTAATACCTTCTTGATTACCCCAGGTTATGGGAAGCATGGAGAACAAAAGAGAAGAGACACTTTGCTATGTGTCTACAGTTACTGCAAAAAAAAAAACCCTCTTGATATGATGGTCTCACAATAAAGACCAAATATACGGTGGCTTGCTCTCTCTGAACGACCGTTCCCATTCCCACAGAAAATTCTTGATTCTCACACCACTACCCACCAACTACCATGCTTTTCAAATTTATTACACCTTATTGTAAGTTATTCAGCCTTTTCCATCCTTCTTGCAGGGGACTCTAGGCCCTCTGAGAGCAGGGGTTTTCTATCTGGTTCTCTACTGAGCACCATTGAGACGTGGTAGATCCTACCGGGAGTTGAGTGAATGAGTGAACTGGGCCCATTGGCACCTTTTCAGGACAACCATTCAGAACACAGCTGGCTGCGGCGCTGGGGTCCACTCTGCCTAGGGGGAGGCCTATTTATGGATGCAAGCTTCACAAAAGAAGAAGATCTGCTCCCCAGAGAAGAATATTTCTATTTTGAACCAATTATTCTATATTATTGAGCCCAGTTGACTACATAGTTGTTTTTCTGTTTTTGAAATTTTACAGACTAATTGACCTACGACTGTTTCCTCAAAAGACAAAAGGATGAGGCCGTGTGATAATTCCCAGGTACCTATTAGAAAAATATGCGAGATGCTTGTATTTTCCATCTCATGATTATCTGACACAGACATGTTGGGACTGTTACCTACTCACCCTGGAATATTATTTTAATCGAAGTATCAACTGTAGTTCAATCGAGAGCATAAAACAAGTAACAGCAACAAAAACCAAGAAAAATGTTTTAGTACAGAAGATAATGCTCCCATTGAATTGAACTCCTTCTCTTTTCATGATCTTCTTTTTGTTATCTGCTGGTTTCCTCACTCTCTCCCTTCCCACAGCAAGCAGTTAGGAGCCTGCTGGCCCCTCCTTCTCACAGAATAAAGCCCCTGGAAGGTAAGGGAAGTGCTAGGCTGGAGACAACGCCACCACTGGACAGTGAGAAATCTGTGTGGAAAACTTCCCGGATCATTTGGAGACTATGAGTTTGAAAACAGAATCACTTCCTAAGAGTATTCTAAATCACTGAGGGCTCATATAATAATGAAACTGAAACTCAGCAAGAAGATGGTTGAATGAGCATGCACTGCAAATTATGAGTACGGATGTTCTGCAAGAGTATAAAGGAAGCTTTGTCTGGCCCTGTACTAGGGCAGAGATTTTCATTGCTTCCAGGCTTACATGTCTGTGAAGAAATGAAACAGCAAACCTGCTCCCAAGAACTGGGCTCTGACTATAAGCGAACAGCCTGGAGACATCAAAAGTTCACTTGCGGAGGGCTTTCTTATCATGTAATCCCAAGTAATTTGAGTCAAACTGAGAATTAAGAAGGATGCTATGGAGAACTCCAAGAACACTAGACCGGTGTCAGCATGACACGCCTGCTAAAACCCTTGCCAATGATCAAAGAGAATCACGCAGAAGTTCATCTAGAACTGACTTCAGCCCTTTATAGACCCAAGTCTATAATTTTGATTTTGTTGTTTTTGTTGTTTAAAGCGAAAAGGCAGTAGCAATGTAGTATGTTGAATAAGGGCTACTGGAGGAGGAGAGGAGTGAAGCACATGCTCTGAGAGCAGGAAGAAAGAGAAACTACAAAAAGCAGATAGAAGGGCTTTCAAAGCACAGTAGGCTGGCAAATGGGAGTGAAGATAAACGGCCGAGGCTGCTGATGTTTTCAGCCTGCAAAATAACTGATGTTTATATAATGATGTAACTGAGTATTAGGAAAATATATTGGGTGAAACAAGCATGTTTAAAAAAGAAGGTTTTACAAGCTATGGTTACCAAAGAGGAAAGGGGGAGGGACGGATTAGGAGTTTGGGATTAACAGATACACACTACTGTATATAAAATAGATAATCAACAAGGACCTACTGGATAGCACAGGGAATTATGCTCAATATTTTGTTATAACCTAAAAGGGAAAAGAATCTGAAAAAGTTATATATATATACATAACTGAATCACTTTGCTGTGCACCTGAAACTAACACATTGTAAATCAACTATACTTCAATAAAAAAAAATTTAAAAAGAAGGTTTTAGCAACCATTTTATTTTAGAAAGTTTTAATTTGAAAGATTTCCACTAGATAGTTTAAGTGAAAACTGAAGCTTTGATGCTTAAAGGGCAAGGTTCCCAGTGCTTATGGCAGTGAGATGCCATGCAGCCAGCACATGCTATGGAATCAGGAATCTCGGGGTGTGAGACAGCAAGTGGCTCATTTGCTCATCTGTAAAATGGGATTCACGTGCCTACACACAATGGGGCTGTAATGAGATGAAATTAATTGAGAAATACATTCCAAATGCCTGGCACAGAGCAGAAAATTCAGTCTGTGGTGGTTGCATTAGTGAAATTGCAAATCACCCATAATGCTAAGTAAAGGATGCATTTTGAATTTCCTTTCTGTATTATTATGTATGATTATTCAATAGGGTGCTAGAAGCTGCTGGCTAGGAATCTGACTGCACCCTGCCTGGTCCAATGTTAAGGCTACGAACTGCAAGAGCTCCAGCTCAGCAGAGAATCAGTAACACCCTTCGGGTGGTTCACCTGCTATGCTAACTTGCATTGGCTCTTGGCTATTCTGAAAGATGGATGCTACCTCAAATTAAGGAAAGGGAAAAAATAACACAGTAGTTGTTAAATACAGTTCTTTATTTTCTGAAAATAGGTATTTCAACTAAAGCATTGTAAGTCACTATGGTGGAAATGTAGAAATATAAAAATGCTGTATTGCACAGGGAACTATATTCAATATCCTGTGATAAACCATAATGGAAAAGAATATGAATAAAAATGTATATATATGTATAGCTGAATTACTTTGCTGAACAGCAAAAATTAACACATGGTAAATCAACTATCCTCCAATAAAATAAATTTAGAAATATCGAAATGATTATTCCTTTTTATTTAGCATAATAAGTTCTACAGAACTTACATTTATGAACTTACCAATCTTCAACTGTTTTTGATCTATAAAAATGACAAGTGCATATGGTTTGACCTAACTGCTACTAAAGCAAACGTAATTGAATTGATTCACTGCCTCATTTTATTTGCAGAAATGAGACAAGGAACTGATGCATGGATTTGCATATTTTGTATTATCTATTTTCAAATAGTTTGTGAATGGAAAACCATATAGAGAACTCTTTTAGGGAAGGACACACAGTGTCAGGAATATTCTCTGTCCTCATTAAGCTTAGCTTTCTGTCCAGCAGCTGGCTTCTGCCATTCAGGAGTGAGATTCAGATCTGCCCCATGCAGTTCTTCAGCTTCAGAACAGATTAGTTTCCTCGTCCTGAGACTGCATGCAGTTGCAGACAGCACTTAGTCGTTGCTGCGCTTTCTGTATTTTTGACTTTTCTGGGCCCTGAGAATTATTTCTGATTCTTGGTAACTCAGTAGATTAATGAGACTTCTATTGAGTGTTATAAAAGTAGCTGAGCCACTGACTTAAAGGTGATGAAAACTGCTTTTTCTCAAATAAGGCCTTGCTTTTATTTAGGCTTTAAAGATTTTCTTCTGGAAACATTAGGATACCTTGATGAATTCACTAACTTAGATTTTAGTGTAGTAACAGTAGCAATTAATGAAGTAAGCTTTCACTGATATCTTTAGAGGCTATTAAGCCCCAAGGTTTGTCAGACTATGAAGATTTGTACCTTTCTACTCCAAGAAACCATTTCATCTCCACAGAATCTCCTGCCTTCATTGGCTAATGATAGAAATTCAGAATCATTAGCTAAATTAATTGTTTCATGTGGTTGGTCTTTAGAATGTTATAAACTGTAATAGAATTACTGAGTTGAGAGCAATTAATTAGATGTACTTTGAATATATTCTAATTAATGCTATACCTGTCATTCTTAATGACCACTTGAAAACTACCAAAAGAAAACTGTTGATGAATCTCCGTGCCATGAAAATAAACCATCCAGAACCGTTATGCCTCATGTCTGTATAGTTCACATCACTTCAAAATCTGAAAAGTCATTTCAGATACTGCCATTGAAGTATTACCACAGGGCCCCATAATTTTAAGGGAGAAAGTGAAAGTGTGGAATCCTTTTTTTAGGTTTTTAAAGCCCATACATCATAGAGGTAGGAATAGCATGTATATTTCTCATGTCTAGGACTGTGTTAGACCAGGAGCTGAAAATTCAGATCTGTATACCAGAGCCACAGAGAGATCTGATGCTCAGAGATCACTGAGATCTCATGCTCAAATGAGAGGAGATGTCTCAGGATCAGAAAGAAGGAGGACTGAGAAAGGCAGGGCCCTTGAGGGCAAACAGCTTTACAAAGGGGCCAGCCTCCCGCTAGCTACACCGGTTGTTGTCTTACGGATATGTGGTTCCTGTCAAGCCAGATACAGTGGTTTTCAAACAAATACAGATGTGTGGGATTTTACATGAAATCATCACAGATTCAAATTTTCAGCCCTGTGGGTCAAGTAAAACACATCTGTGGGCTGTTGGCAAGCAGCCTCTGGATTAGATTCTGACATCCTCTGTAGGTATATATGCTATTAAAAATGAAGGATGTTGGGCTTCCCTGGTGGCGCAGTGGTTGAGAGTCCGCCTGCTGATGCAGGGGACGCCCCGGTCCGGGAAGATCCCACATGCCGCAGAGCGGCTGGGCCCGTGAGCCATGGCCACTGAGCCTGCGCATCTGGAGCCTGTGCTCCGCAACGGGAGAGGCCACAACAGTGAGAGGCCCGCGGAACCCCCCCCCCCCAAAAAAAAAAAAAAATGAAGGATGTTGACATGCTGCCCGCCCTTCATCAGTACTTACGACCAATCAAAGGAAACGTCTGTGAAAAGAAACTAGGGTATTTCATTAATCAACACATAGGATGTGCCCACTATGTTGCTGCAATATATATATTTTTAAATTTTTATTGGAGTATAGTTGCTTTACAATGTTGTGTTAGTTTCTGCTGTGCAGCAAAGTGAATTGGTTATACGTATACATATATCCACTCTTTTTTGGATATCATTCCCATTTAGGTCATGACAGAGGACTGAGTAGAGTTCCCTGTGCTATACCGTAGGTTCTCATTGGTTATCTATTTTATACATAGTTGTGTATATGTGTCAATCACAATCTCCCAGTTCATCCCACCCCCCCTTCCCCCTTTGGTATCCCTAAGTTTGTTCTCTACGTCTGTGTCTCTATTTCTGCTTTGCAAATAAGTTCATCTGTGCCATTTTTCTAGATTCCACATATAAGCAATATTATACGATATTTGTTTTTATCTTTTTGACTTACTTCACTCTGTATGACAGTCTCTAGGTCTATCCACGTCTCTGCAAATGGCACAATTTTGTTCCTTTTTTATGGCTGAGTTTAAGATTAAAAAGATAGATGTATTCGTAGTCTTTCTCTGGTTTGTAAACAGGTTGGTTGAGGAAAAAAAAGGTCTTTTGAAAGGACTGTTAACTTATTGGGAATGGAATACTAAGAAAGGATCAAAGCTGTATGTCAGGGGTGATTCTAGAAAAGCTGAAGGTAGAAGACTTTCCAAGGTCCATACAACATCATGTACTGTTTATGATACAAAAATGGGGGAGGGGCACACAGTATGAAGAAGAGAAAATTAGAATATTTTATTATCCTAGATTGTTGTTCTCATATTGAAATACTATGTTTGAAAAGTTGAAATGAAAATTTTATACAGATGTAGGTTGAAAAAAACGGAGAACTGTACAGATGTTATGAAACAACTGGTACTTCCCTGAGGGGTAAGAAGAGAAATTTACAGAATCACAGAGCACAGTGTGTCATGTAGCGGCTCCAGAGAGCACACAGCATCCTTCAGCGGATAAAGCAAAGGGCAAGGAGGTAGGGTCCGTTTCTATTTCTGGCATCTATTGCTTTGGGACTTGGAGGATCAGAGTGTCACCTTTTGGCACTCAGGTCACCCCACATGTTAAAAAAATCCATAACTCAAAGGTGTTTTATGCACCAGTTTTGACATCTATAAACCACTGGCAGATTTTAAAAATCAAGGCTATCACAAAAGCAGGGACTGTTGTTCTCCCTCTCTGTAATTTACAGAATTCATGAAGATTTGCAATGGCCAGCCACCAATCAGATGTCTATTGGAATATTCTTGTTTGCTTTACATTTCTGCTCACCCTGGAACCCATCACCTTAATTCATTTTTTCTTTGCATGAAATTTAAATAAAAAAGCAGCTCTAGGCAGATTCATTATTTAAGTTGCCGTTTCCATACTCTCCTTTGGAAATTGAGGCATCCGTATACATAAGGCTTCAGTTAGGCTAAAAGATAAGTTAACATGCTAAAATCCAGGGTCCCAGCTATCATGCATGAAGTATATAAAGTTCATTGTCTTTGTTTGCATCCTTTACAAGCTATCCTCGGCCAGCATTGATTTAGATGCTAACTTTATATTCAACTCAATTCTTACCTTCATTCTTTAGAAAAATATAACACATATGAGAAATTTGAAGATTAAATTTATAGATAAAAATACTTACCTCTCTCTTGCAGCTTGATGCACAATATGGAAAAATAATACATGAAAAAATAAAAATAATACATAAACTATCAAACCAAATCCCCAGATAAAGGCAAACACAAAAAAGAGTCCACGCCTTGTAGAAGACATCATTCTCTTCCATTACCTAATGCCTGGCTTTCAAGAAATTAGGTGAGTTCATATTGTTTAATCTATGGGATCTATTATCTAACCTTCTCGGGAAGTGACTTCAGTAAGTATCAATGCAATGTTCTCACAGTTCTCATCAATTCAATTACCTTGACCCACAGGTATATTTTGCGCACACACACACACACACACACACATATGCACACATGCACACACTTACATACACACGCACACACACATGCAAATGCTTTTCTTTGGCTTTGAAGAGTGAAACAAAAACCACAGGTCCTAGACCCTAAAACAAAAGTAGGGAGGATAATCTGTAAACACTTGGCTGCATTTTACATATTGAGCCCAACCCAAGATGTGTATTCTTAGCGGATACTAGCATGTTAGCAAAATCTTATTGCGGAAAAGAAATGGGTTTTTAATATGTGTGTGTAACTGAATCACTTTGCTGTACACCTGAAACTAACACAACATTGTACATTTTTACTGAAGTCAACTATACTTCAATTAACAAAATGCCTGCTTTGTCGGCTCTCTCACACCCGTCCCAGCGACACCCTACCTTGCGGAGGGGCTTGAGCTTGGTCTCCATGATGAAGTCGTACTTGCACAGCTCACAGCAGCGCGTGTCGGAGCTTTTGATCCACTGGTGGAGGCAGGCCTGGTGCACGAAGCGCAGGGTGCCCGTGCAGCGGCAGGGCGTGATGAGCGGACTCCCCTCATCCCCTTCGCAGTGACAGATCCTGGGGAGGATACAGCAGCCGGGTGAGATCTCTCCCTCGGGGAGCACACGGCATCCTCCTCCCACACATCCCAGGCTGTATTAGAAACTGCAACCTCACATTCAGACCCGTGGACGTCACACTTCGGCTTAATGCTAGAGCTGAATCTATGGCCAATACTAATTTCCTTTCCCTTGCATAGTCGTTGCTGGACTCTTAAGTCATGTTCAAAGGCATTAGACACCAATACATCAAAAATGTGCGATCATTCCTACACGGAAGTCAATTTTAACAGCATAGCTATTGAGCTATGTCCCCACCTTCATCTATTAAAAGTCAATATCCATAGGCACAAGCTTGCTTTCATATACAAAAGTTACGACTTAGTATTCTAAGGAGTGCTGGAACCTGGTAACTTCAATGTTTTACTTTGATGGTAGTTTTATGGGGTGTATACTTTACTACATATGGTATCTTACCAATGTGGAAGAATTCTGAAACATTTTAACATGCTACTATGGAATAAAGTGAATATAAAAAGTCTCAACTAGGAAATATTATGAAGATTTTCCTAGGAAGATGCACACATATTGGGTCAAAACAAAAGGCCTAAACTGTCAATAATCATCGTCACAAAAGTTACTGGTTACAGAAAGTTCAAGTACAGTAAATCCTACTGTTTTAAAATGTTAATTACTACATCTTCCAAGGAACTCCTAGTTCAAGTAGTTTACTGAACTACTATGACTTCTAGTGTCACAGATTCATAGTCTATGAAATCTTCATTATTCTTTTCTTCAAATTAAAAAAAATAATTTGTTTTCCTCACTGGATAAGTTTTTATACCACCAGGTCACGAATTCAAACCTTAGAACTTCAATAATTCTTATTATATAACCAGCTGTTAGAAGTTGTTACTAAATTTAATTAGAAATATTGCTTGAACTCTGTTAGAAATATGAATGGAATGTTCCCAAAACACCTGTATATTAATTTTTTGGAGCAGAATCACAGTGGTAGGCTGGAAGAATGTTTGAATTGCTGCTACTTTCCTTTCATACCTCTTCTCCGGAAGCATGTTTTAAAGAGTGGATTTTAAAATATATTTATCTAGCTCAGCTGTCTCCCCAGGGGAAATGTGATGGTTGGTCAGATTGTTACTGCAATGAGATACAGGAATTGAAACCCAACCCTCCCCTAACCTCAAAATAAAGAAGTATGACACAGTACACTAGTATCTTGGATCTCTTTTTCTTAAGTAAAGCTCTTTGGGTGGAGTGATAGGATGAGAACACAGGAAAGTTCAAAATCAGCATCTGCCTTTCCCTGGACAGAGTTAGGAGGTATCAGTGTTGGATGTTGCAGCCCATGTCAAAGGCTGGCGTGGTGGGGAAAAACTAAAACTCATCTCAGAGCCTATTCTTTAATATGAAAGCCCGAGATATGTCCTCTCTCCAAACGTGTAGGTCCTAGGATCAGGGCTTAAGTATACTTTATAGCATACCTGTTGCCGACAGACTGTTGGTCAGTGGATGCTTGTTGACTAAAGGAATTGTTCAGTCAACAAACTGTGACTTATTATAAAAGCAACCAGTGAAAGCATATCTGGGTTTCTATAGCACATCATTTAATTGTAATATTTATTTTTTTGAGTCACTGAAACCTAACGCATTATATACATCACGAGCGGCTGAGATTTCTGAAGTCCTTTGAACCTCTTCTCTACCTGTTCCCACACAAAGATACTCCCTTAGGTCAGGGGCCAGCACACCGTGACCCATTTCTTCCTGCTGCATGTTTCGGTAAAGTTTTATTGGACCACACCCACACACGTTTGTTTATGTATTATTTAGAGCTGTGTTTCACTATAACTGTAGACCTAAGAGTTGATGCAGAGGCCATGTGGCCACAAAAACTATCATCTTTACTACCTGGCCCTTTACAGAAAACTCATGTCTTAAACATGGTGATCCTGAGTTAAAGACAATGTCTGACTATTATCGACAATGATGAAAACAAGGTTCAGAAAATAAATCACCCCAAATTCTGCAAGTAACAAAAGCTGAAGTAAAGGTTCCAGAGAGAAGCACACAATAAAGACGAAAGTCCCTCCTGACCCACCACTGAAGCCCGCTGGTCCACAGCAGTCTGCAGGGACAGGGGGTAAAGTTTCTTGTTTGAAAAAGAAAAATTTGCAGTTAATGCCATCTCATAATTCGTCACCACAAAGGGGGTCAAGTGTTGCCCAGCTGCCAAGATGATTCTGAAGCTCTGAGTTTTTACTAACTTGAAGAAGTAATTCATCATAAGTAGATGTAAACAGGGACCGCGCTGATGACTGAGTTCAGACTGACCACAACAGTTCTCTGCTTGTAGTCAAGACTTCTTAAATCTTACAGATTCTTTTTAAAGAACTTCTGAAACTGTCACCCGAAGCATCACTGGCAATATCACTTTTTCATAAAGTTAAGATTATTTCCCATAGGAAAAATCAAAAGCTTGGTTCATTTCCATTTCACAAGATTTCTTTTTATGTGATTTTAGCATTTTGAATTTTTTCTAAATTATCCAACTCAGGTTGGCTCCTAAAGAGTCTTTTTCAAACTATGCTGATATTGTTCTAAATGAATTTAAAAGCTAAATATCAACTTCAAATATCTGCTAGAAATGAAAATAAAGTGACAGAGCCATTACAGGAAGCACTAAACAATTCTTAAATTGATATACTTCACACAAACCATAATTGCTAAATTATAAATGAAAGCATAGTAATAAAAATATAAACATGCTTTTTTCCAATAGAATAACTGTGTAGAGAAAGCGATTTCAATAATAAAATAAAAATGCACTGTAAAATAATCATAATTTTGATGCATTTTTACCTTATGGGAAATCGAGACTCGGGAATTAAGTGATTTTTTAAGATCACTGATGGTCTACATTGGTGTCTGTCACCTAGCGGCAGGAACAAGCTGAATTCACAGATATTACTGGCATTTTAGTATCTTAACTGGCTGCTTACAGTCCAACCACCATGTGTTAGGTTTTCACCATTTATGACGTGAATAAACATCTACTTCCATATAATTTCTAGTTTTCTGTAAACAGTGGACCACAAAATGCTATTGAGCAAATTAAATTTTAGAAAATGTGTGTGTGTGCGTGTGTTTGCAGCTTCAAGTCCCCCCCTTAATGTTTGAGTTTTAAGAAAAGTTGGCTTTTTTTTTTTCCAGTCATATAGATCTGAAAACGACCTCCACTGCCAGCCCAGACCCCATCCCTTGCCAAGGCTTCTTGGCTCAGGTAGAATAGTATTTTTTGTTATGCCTAAGTTTTTTAAAAAAATAATTCATCACTTAAAAAAATCTTTGTGAGGGCTGTAGTGATTATGTAACTTTAGAATTATTTTCATTCATTCATTCATTATTTAATTCATTCACATTTTCTTAGTTCTTGCTACATGCAAAGAAAATCAGACACTAGCATCTGCACGGAGGGTGACTTGAGAGGAAGAGAAGAGAACCTGAAGGCGGGGACACCATTTGGGCAACGATTACAAATATCTAGGTATTAAGAATCTGTAACAATGTGGTAACACTTGGGAGGAGATGGGAGACAGCCTGCAGAGAGTGTCAGGATCCCCGAGGGCCTTGCTTGGTTTCCATGACTACTAGCTTTGGCATCGAAGCACATCTACAACATGGGACTCTTCAAGGCAGTCATCCCTGTAACCTTCAGACAGCATTGCAACTCCTTTCCCATATTCCATGCCATTTTTTCCCCTTTCTCTATGCCCTCATTTCCCTACCTACATTTTCTTCCATCCTCCTCTCTAACTAAATAAGCTTTAAACACAGTACTAATGGACACTGCTATGTTTGTAATGGTTTAATTTAGACGTTAATCTTTACTCAAAACCAGTCATCATGCTTCAGAGTTTGGTGCCCATTCTTCCCCTTTCAAAGAACCAGTTTGGTTTTATTGATATTTTTCTATTTTTTTAACCTTTATTTTATTTATTTCCTCTCTGATCTTTATTATGTCCTACCTTCTGCTGACTTTAGGGTTTTTTTGTTCTTTTTCTAATTATTTTAGGTGGTAGGTTAGGTTATTTGAGATTTATCTTGTTTTTTGAAGAAGGCCTGTATTGCTATGAACTTCCCTCTAAGAACTGCTTTTGCTGCATCCCATAGATTTTGTATGGTTGTGTTTTGATGTCCATTCTTAGAATTCACTTTCTTAAGCTAAAAAATGATTAGAACACATGTTGGGCAGAAGCCATGTTGAAAGGTAGTAAGCAGTTACAAGAAATTAGTGCTCAAGTAAACAAGTGAGGAGATATAACCACTCTTTTTGAGAAGTATAGCACAGCAATGAAAGGATGGTGGACTAGAGAAAATTTTAGTTTTCACTTTCATTTCATTTTTTTTAACAGTAAAAGCTGACTGTGTTCATAAGCAGAAGTGAAGGTGCCACAGAGAGGGAGACACTTACAGAAATAATCAGGCAAGAGAATGACCCATTGTTAAATGAAGTTTCTTGAGAAGTCAGGAGAGTGTGGGGAAAGAAAAAATGGTAGAGGAATATCTTTGGACAAGTGCAAGGGTATCCAGGAGGGAAACAGACACCATTTCCCGTGAGCAAGAGGCAGAGGAGAAACGGCAGGTGAAGATGGAAAGGAGGTGGGGGCAGGGAAGGTTCAGCCCCTGGGCCTAGGGGGGTCTTACTATCTTCCCTGATATAACAGACAACAGGTAACTAAAGGGAAGGCAGGAAGGCACGGGGTTACGGTCTCACAGAGGCTGTAAATAATTAAAGAAAGCCACTGGGAGAATAAGATGGAAAATTAACCAAGCATGTATATCAGAATCATGGAGCAGCCATGAGGTCCTCGGTGAGATGAGACAGCATGGATTTATGGTGGACGTTCTGGGACTCACTTTGCTGAGCAGTCAGAGAGGTCCTACAAAGGGTAGCACAACCTCTCCGTGCCGAGATCACTAGGTCAGGCTGGAGAAGGATGAGGAGTGAAGGATTCTGGTGCATCAGAGAAGACGGTGTGAAGATAGTTGTCATAAAGTCTAGATGAACTGAGCGGGGAAGCTAGTGAAACCACCTCATGGTCATTGTATTATGAGAAAAGGATGGGTTTGAGAGACCAGAAGACACAGCGATGCAGAAGAACAGATGCTGAAAATAGGAGGAAATGGGACAAAGATTGTCCCTGTGTACAATATGCATTCATCTCCCTCGTGGATGAATTTGTATCCCTTCTGTTGTATTTTTTCCATTGTCACAGAAAAAATAAAAAATATAGACTTATTTGGTGCTTGAGGTTCACAAGCAAATCCAATCCTGACTCACATCCTTGTTTTCCCCTCCAGTAAACTGGTGAAGTTCTCTGTTTACTCATGTGCAAAATGAGGTCAAAAATAACTCTTAGGGTGTCATGAGAATTAAATAAAAGAGTACATATCTGGCATATAGCAGGCAATCTAATACTTGTTAATTTTATTATGGCTAATTTGTTAATTCTGTCATGGGATCATGGGATTAATACTATTGCTACTACTATTATTAATGTGGTTTTTCTATGTTACTGCTGCCAATGCACTGGGACTAACAGCTTTTAGCAGCTAGTTTGTGAAGTCAGTTAAAGCAAGTGCTTGTAAGGCCAAGGTCATGAATTCTGACAGCATCCAGGTGAGTTAGTTATGACACCTTTGAATCCCCAGGTTAGTCGAGTCACAAACATGTCTCAAAGAAATCCTGGCATGGGAGTGTGTTTAGAGTAAACCTGGGATGGGATTCAGCTTCACTCTTCTGTATGTTGGGTGCTCTCAGACAAGTTTTCAGACAGTTGAGAGGCCCGTGTACCACAAAAAAAACCAAAAAAACAACAACAACAAAAAAAGAAGAGCATGCAGGATGATTGTAGGGACTGAAATAGTGACTACTTATGGAGGACCAGCCCAAAATGTCGGTATTCTGGAACCTGGAAAGATGAGAGATGATGGGGGAGATGATCCTATGATAAGACATAACAGGTGCGTTACCATGTGGAGAATAGTATACAATTCAGCACGTCTAAATTCATGGGTAAAACTCGTCTACCATAATTTAATATTGTAGGGTACAAAGCTTACCTCTTAAAGTATGAGTGTACTCATTTTGAGAGAAATAAAAAAAAATACTAAGTCCTACATTTAACATCTTGGAGGGGAAAAAAAAAAGCAAGGAAGGGTCATTACATGCCAATTGTCTTTAGATATATGACAGGCTATTGTGTGAATGGGCAGCTGGTCTTATTCTGAACCATAACTGGATCCAGGGAATACAAGTTAAAGAATATATACATTGATATATACAGAACTTTCCAAAGATGAACTGAGCTTGCCCAGGAGCGTGTGGATTTCCCACCATGGAAGGTACTCAAGCAACAAACATTAAGTTGTGTGATTACATGGCAGGCATAGTGTAAAGGAATTCAAGCAAGGAATTCATGTACTTAAACTACATGACCTAAAATTTCTAGTGTTGCGAGTCTGTTTTCCTTCCTTTCCAACAGACTGATCTCCCTGCTCCACCCCCTGAAATTTCTTTGTCAGCATTTCCCCTCTGCTTATCCTGGGAGTTTTGTACTTAACCCTTTGATTTTTCCATTCTACGCTGACTGCTCCAGGGAGGCCATCCTGGACCACAAGTTCAAGCATTGCTCCTAGACTTGTGATTTTAAAATATTCATCTCCAAAATCAACCGTTGCCCCTCCAACAGCAAGAAACCTCAGCCGGTTCTTACTGGTTCCTGCATCTCACCATCTCCAAAATAGCCTCTCTTCCCAAAGAGGCCATTCCATCAACATCAACATCCTGTTCTATTGCTTGCCTTTGTTTTGAGCCTTTCAGGTACTTCGTACTCTAAATTTAAATGATCAATATGCCAAAAATTTTTCTCCCTTAGTGTTTTGGTTTTTTTAAATTATTTTCCTCTTTTCATCCTCACTGCCATTGCTCTGGTAGTTTTGAATTGTCACCAGATACACAAACTGTCTTAAAGCCTTTGCTCCTTCCAAATCATTCTTTAAACATACAGTTATTCAGATCCTCTTAAAATACTGCCATTCTTCAAGAACCCTATCATCAATCAAATAAAATCCAAATTACTTCACCTGGTTTTCAGCTGACCTTCCATAATTTGGATTTACCTTACCCATCCTGCTGTATTTCCTCTTAATCCCTAACACACAGGCATAGCAGCATGCTACAGAATTTACCAGCTGAGAAGCTATGAGTTTTGCCACAAATAACTTACCACTGTGCCAAGATCTTGATTCCTCTCCATCTAGAGGGCATTTTAAGGGTCTGGGTGTGTTGTCCATTAATCCCAGTTAACTCACAAATGTTATCATGTTCTGCGCATGTCATGATGCAGAAAGTGTTGGGAAACACTGGTGTGCTTTTTAATAGTACAATCACCATTAGAACCCTAGTTCTGCCGGTACAGTTCTGTTACCTCACTTAATCTCTGGTATTTTCAAGTTCCTCACCAATAAAATAGGAAAATAGCAGTGTCTACTTCATAGGATTGTTTATAAGAATTAAGTTAATTAAGTGTCAACTGTTAAATACTGTTTTTTTAAAATTAATGCTCAGATGTTTATTTCCTCAGCCTACTGCGTTCTGTGACTGTGCTTCTGGGAATTTTCTCAAATATGATCCCAAACCCCTGAGACCCTATTTCTTTCTTTCTTTTTTTTTTTTTTTTGCGGTACGCGGGCCTCTCATTGTTGTGGTCTCTCCCATTGCGGACCACAGGCTCCGGATGCGCAGGCTCAGCGGCCATGGCTCACGGGCCCAGCCGCTCCGTGGCATGTGGGATCCTCCCGGACCAGGGCACGAACCCATGTCCCCTGCATCGGCAGGCAGACTCTCAACCACTGCGCCACCAGGGAAGCCCGAGACCCTATTTCTTGATCACACTTCATTTAAATTTAAGCTGCCCTAAGACTCACATCCTTCATGAAATAGACTCTAGATCTTCTTTCCCTACAGCGTTTGAGGTGTCACTGTTCTTAGCACAGATACAGATCCGGTCTTTGCTGTCTGTTGTTTCATCTATGCAAGTTCTGCTATTATGAGCTGAATAAATTCTTGTTTATTAATTTTGAGGGTCAGGATCTTCTTTGTATGGAAAGAATAGCAGGATATTAAGAGTAATTTAAGTGATGAGAGTGTTAAAAAGTCAAGGTGAAGATGGCTGATTCCCAGACCGCAAAAGGATTGGGAATGCTATACTTTAAACTATCATTTAAGCATGTACAGACCAAAAGAGATAGCCGAGGTTAGTGAGATGATTTATCAATTCTCAGAAGATGTTACCAACTACAGTGTTTTGTTTATGTTTCGGGAAAACTCACTTATAATGAAAGTGAGAGATGTATGACCCTTACAAGTACCATGCACTCTTTATTTGCATTTGAGGAACTAAACTGAGGTGTACCAGTTTTACACCCTCTCTGAGCATCAGAGGAAGTCAAGCAAACCGATCTGCTGTAGAAAGGAGAAGTAACTCTTATTTAATAAACAGAGAAGAAGATAGGCAGTATTTAATATTAGTCTTAACGGCAGCTGTTTCCAGCAACTCTTATTGATATGGAGCCAGAATATATCTTTAGAATTAAAAGAAAAAGGCCTTGCAAATCAGGTTTCTAAGATTTCCCTACAGAGATGAAGATAAGTATTATGAGCTACCATTCAGCCTGAGATTTAAAATATTCTAAAAACTTCTATTAAAGGTACAATTATGACATAGGAATAAAAATATTTTGTAGAGAGCTGATACAATTTTTATAATCGTAAGATGGGTCATTCTGAATCTACAATCTTTTTCTACAGATGAGTGACAGCTCTTTACACACAAGTGACTTTTTAAAGTGTTTTGTTTTCTCAGAGGAATATTTTCAACTCGAAAAACCTGGTATATACCACGACTTCCTGAGTTTGATTTCATGCCCTAATTTGTCACCACTGACTTGGTCAAAACCTCAGACCATCTGCACAGAGCTGCAGGGAAGGATCAACAACAAAGGCAGAAACATAGCAATGTCCCTGGTTCCTCACTGGGCCCTGGAGCAAATCCAAAGTCACAGCTCATCAGCTGTGTCTTCTTCCCATCAGATACCACACGAGGGAAAACAGCGGAGAACATAGTGATCACTTGTGCCAATGATGGAAGCAGAGGAAGCCAAGGCTTATTTGAGTTCACAGGTACTTGGGTTAGGTGAGCTGCAGTGGCTTGGTAAGATGCTATCTGAATTGCTCCCCCTGCAGCCCTATCACCTCTGGTGACGACTCGAACCTATTGATCCCAGGAGTTTAAACCCTGATTGGGATCGAAGGTTGTCATAAGAACTCCCCTATTAGTGGCTAGCCTAGTGATTCAATCTCATAGTAGCCTAGGTCCTCTTGGAGGGCTTTCTGAGACGTCTCCGTGGGCGCATGGAGTACGTGAGATTTCTTCCCGTGTATTGGCATGTGTAGCCCCAGGTGTCCCAGCCCCAAGTGTACCCAACAACAGGATAGATCTTCCTCATTAGTCTTAGTATCAGCTCAGATGGTCCAAATCCTCCAGGTCAGGAGAGATCAAACGATGGGTTGTGCCCTATGGGATAACCCCTCCTTTGTTAGCCATCACCTTGCTTTCCCATCCACACTCTGTTGGTGGGTTCAGACAGAGCACGGTCTACTTCTGAGTAGAGAAATGGATTTTCCCCAATGGTGCTTACCTTTCAGATCCTACCTTATAATTTTGGTGACATAGAGATGAGTTAATAGATAATAAACACTGAATAAATATCCTGAGGTAATGATTCTCTCTACACTCTCACACATCACCAACATTCATTTTATGTCAGCTTTGAGACCTTTCTGCGTGTGTTCGTAAGATGGACAAAACTGAACTAGAGACATTTCTAAGCAGGAATTCTTAAAGTTGTTAGGCTCAGGGCTTCCCTGGTGGCACAGTGGTTAAGAATCCTCCTGCCAATGCAGGGGACACGGGTTCGAGCCCTGGTCCGGGAACATCCCACATGCAGCAGAGCAACTGAGCCTGTGTGCCACAACTACTGAGCCTGTGCTATAGAGCCCGTGAGCTGCAAGTACTGAGCCCATGTGCTGCAACTACTGAAGCCCGCATGCCTAGAGCCCGTGCTCCGCAACACAAGACGCCACCACGATGAGAAGCCCGCACACCGCAACGAAGAATAGTCCCCACTCGGCTGCAACGAAGAGAAAGCCTGCACGCAGCAACGGAGACCCAACACAGCCAAAAATAAATAAATAAATTTATTAAAAAAAAAAGTTGTTAGGCTGTTTTTATTAGCTGCATGCGTTGAAGGGAAAAGGAAAAACAAAAGGACAGATAACACACACTCATTTGCTTTCTGTGTAGATATAAGCAAAGAAATATATTTGGTCAGATGCAGAATAGGGCTTTTGTACATGCATAATAACAGAGCTATCAGAAAACTTATCATTATAACTTTTTAGTCCTTTTACTTTTCTGCATGTGGCAGAGATTCTTAATTCAAATTGATTTTGTGATACTGCTTTTTCTGATTGCTTAGTGTTTGAATCCTCATAACCTCATCCTCAACCATGACTTCTTTCTGTTTTTGTCTATTCATTAATCTTATCTGGTGGAGCATTACTTCAAAGGAAGTCTCAAGTTGCCATGCATAACTGACAAACAAGGTAATTTATTTACAGATAACCAAGAATGCACTGAATGAATTAAAAATATGATTCTGCATATAAATTCTCCTACATAGGCAAGCGAGTGTCTTGGCAAAATACTGATGTCTTATAGTAGCTCCAGCCACCCTGAGTGAACTGATTCACTTTTGATTCATTTATTCACGTATTCCTTTATTTGTTTATTTATTCATGTAATCATTCTCTCACCAAATAATCTGTTGCATGTGTGCAAGGTTATACGAGGTGGTGAGATAAATGCAAAGATGAGTAAGTCTCAGTCTCTGTCCTTCAAGGAGCTTATACTTTGACACTTTATACATTGGACACCTGCACAACTAGCTGGAATCCAAGTCACCGTGTGACGTATGCCATATCAAATGCTGTGCAAGGCGGGGAAAGAGAATGTGTAGATTGGGGTGGGGGGAGGGTGGTTACAGCCTAATGAAAGATGTTTATAGGAAGTGGAATTGGGGCCTGGGGAGAATTTTTGGCAGATGGAGATGGAAGTTGGTAGAATATTCCAGACATAGAAGATCATTTCAGTGAATGCCTAGAAGTAGGAATCACTAGGTAATCGGGTCAAGTATGAGGCTAAGTTTGAAAGGAACATGAAAGTTTGGGTAGGATTGCATTGGGATGTCATGCTGACAAATTAAGATTGTGGAGAGCCTAAAATACATTTCCTTCATCCAGCACCAACATTTACACACACACACACACACACACACACACATAGACACACACACACACACAGGCATGCACATAAAAAGTTTTAACTATCAATATATTCAGTTGGAGGGGGAACTCAATAAAGAATCGGATTAAGAAAGAAAATTATTAGAAAGATTAATCTGCCTGTGTAACCTCAGAGATTAGACAGAAAAAGAAGAGGATATTACAATCATCAAAATCAACAGTAATAAGAACATGCACTAGTGTAATAGTCGTGACAATGAAAAAAGATAACAGGAGATACTGAATAAGTAAAGTTGGTGGGATGTAGACACGAACTTGGGAAGAGGAACAGGGATGAGCCGTGAGAGGAAAGGACTGACTACATTGACTTCAGGGTTTTAATTAAAACTATGATACAGAGAATGGATCAAAAACAAGGTCCTCCTGTACAGCACAGAGAACTATGTTCAGTGTCCTGTGATAAACCATAATGGAAAAGACCATGAAAAAGAATATGCATAACTGAGTCACTGTGCTGTACACCTGAAACTAACACAACACTGTAAATCAACTCCACTCCAATAAAATAAAGAAAAAAGCTTCTCCGGACAGAGGCTCAAGATTAACCGACTTACAGGGCCTCTGAGCATTTGTGTGTCATCACAAGCACCACCTGGAAATGATAATGTTCATAATTTAATTTTTAACTTAGTTACACTGTATGGGGAGGGTCATTTTGAAAAGCAGAAGGAAGTAGTTCCACACATTCTCATAGATGCAATTTTCTTGGATTTGAGATATTTCAATGAATAAACTTATTCAAAAGATGTTTTTCCACATAGCAACAGAATTACCTATGACAAATAATTATTTCAAATAACAAGCCTATTTGAAATAGACTTTTTTCCAATTAGCAGTAGAACAGCCAAGAGGTTTCTAAATATTAAGCCCAGAATTTTACCTTCTCTCTTCTCTGTGCATTAAAGAAAAAGACACATTCTGCACTGATATCAAGAAACTGGAGGAGAATATTACTGTTGCTCATATTATAGGTCAGCTATAAATCATCAGAAACCAAAACAAACTGGGAATTCATCATGAGAGTCATCTCCTCTTTATTTTATTTATCTTGCATTATGTATGGTGCAACACCATGCTTGAGGTTTTCATTTTGCACTTTTCACTTCTGTAGTTTGTGCATGAAAAAGAAATGTTCTACTTTACCTTTCATTAAACCCCATGTTGAAGTTATACATTTAAAATTTTTTAATTGTTTCTATCTTCACATAAAGACAGCTGCTTCAAAGACATAACAATAAGGCAGAGATAGCAGGAAAGAGATATGTTACTGCTTTTTATTTTCAAGTTATATTTTAATTTTCAAATAGCATCTTAAGGTGTATGTTCTCTAAGGAAGTACATAGTGAATATAAACTGCTAGTAGCTTCAGTTTGATTTCATACAAATAGTATTTTACTTGAGTCTAACTATAACAGCTTTAACTATTATAGAAGATTACATATCTACTGTATATATACCCACATATACATGTTATAAACGTAAATGTATATGTTTCAGTCCATAAGGAATATTCACATTATATCAATGAACCACACTGATGCAGGGTTTGCTGATCTCCACGCTTGATCCCTTAATGGCATCTGACAAAAAGTAAGGGAATTAAACAGCTGCAAAGGGAACAAAAGGCGTCTGCCTTATCGCTGCAACATATCATCGTGATAACTACAGGAAAATTAATCTGCAGCTAACTAACCACTGGCAAAGGTATGAAGAAGCTACATAAGCTAAACTCATTTGTGAGCCTTGTTTCTGCACAGAGTAGAATTTGGGCTAAGATATCTCCCAAGGGATGCTGAAGGCTGTGGCTTCATAGGTGGGAATTCGGGACGAATGCTCTTTTAGCTGAGTGGCCTCAACCTGTGGTTACACCTTGTCACGTTGGTTCACTGTGGGGAAGGTGAGTAGGGGTGGTGAGGAAGAAGAAACATATTCTCTTTTTATCCTATTCTTCAAAGGCTCTTCCTAAGCGAATCTAAGATGATTTTACCTCAGCCTTTTCTCTTCTTCACAAATGATATATTGTATAGACCATGCAAAATGATCAAAAATATATAAGCCATGAATTTTACGATACCTCACTGTATTTCTTATAAAATCAATAGGCTCTTGCAATGGCACATTTTAAGACTAAAATAAAATGTAAATGGAACACAACAAAGTAAAACCAAGCATGGTATCATTTTAAAAATCATCCTTGCAACAATGTGCAAGTTATTACATACCATCATGGGAAAGTGAAGTGGTTACACAAGAGAGGATTGATCTTGAGCTATTTCTCAAGAAAAAGTGCAGGCTGCCAGTGGACACGGACATTTGCTCCTTTGACATTCTTTTTCCCACAAATTCTGAGTATCTAGGGAGCTCTGGAGCTGGAGAAGCCTCCTTTTAAGTGCTCATCTTAAGGTAGCTCTCTAGTTTCTTGACAGGGCCCTAACTCTGTCTTCTGCCAAGCCTTGATTGTCAAAGAAAGTGGCACACGTTGCTTACATGCAGGTAGCCAAGGATGCCATCCACTATGTTGAAATGTTCTCATTATAAGGAAAGAAGTTTTGCTCATTCTTTACTAGCAAAAGCTGGGTTGCATCTGAACGCTCGATTTGCTTTTCTGTGAATCCTGTTTCTTTCTTTGCTTTGACCACTGTGCCTCTGAAAATTAAACTTGTAGTAAATCTCCATATATGCGTTTTTGTGGATTTAGTAGTTTTCTACCCTTCTTTTCATGTGTCCTGATTTTCTCAATTTCCTATTTTATCTGTTTTGAGTGTGTGTGTGTACACACACACACACATATACACATACATACCTATATATACACACACATATATATACGTGAAAAAGGGGTCAAATAATTTAAAAAGGACATAGAAAATTTTCAAATACAAACATGTATCATCATCTCCTTTACCTGCTTTGTGTTTTGCTGTCTCTTATGCATGACTTGCACTGGGATCCTTTTCCGTACCCTCCCCAGCACACTATGCTCAACCCATGGGGGCATGAACACACTCTATTACAATTGTCTGTTTTCTCCTCTGCAGCCTCTGCTCCAGCGGTTCCCAAACATAAGCCTGCATCAGACTCACACAGAGGGCCGGGGCCAGTTAAACTAGGGGCTGGGCCCCCCTCCCAGAGCTTCTGATTCAGTATGTCTAAGTTGGGTCCCAATGGTTTGCATGTCGAACAAATTCCCACTTGATTCTGATGCTATGGGTGCAGGGACTATCTTTGGGAACCATGGATTTAGCTGGGTTTCATTTCCTATCCTGTCATTTTTAAGTGAATTGCAACTAGATGAGAAATTTGAGGTTTCATCAAAGATGAAAACTGTAAAAGACAATTGTATTTTTTATTTCCTCCAATCAAGTTGTCACGTTTGGGAACCCCTGTCCCAAACGGTTTCAGGAGCCAAGAGGAAATTATTTGTACCCGTCGTTCACCCCAGGGTCCATTCTACTGAGTCCAGATCACAGACGTACCACCAAGTGGGCTGCTACCCGAACTATGATTCTTATGACACATGTGTCTTCTGGGGGTCAATTTGTTCACCCAAGATTGAGCTGGAAATCAGTGATTCTCAGCCCTAACTGTGCATGAGAATCATCTAGGATGCTTTTATAGATGTGCCTGTGCTGAGACATCGCTTCCAGAGGGATCTGGATGAAGCCCTGGCAGCAACATTTTTTTTTTTTTTTTAATTTCCCAGGTGAATCTAATGTGCAGGCCAGACTGAGAGCCACTGGGTGAGGTGAGCTCTCTAGGTCTTTCCAGCTCTACCTGGTAGGATTTTGAGGCTTTCAAGTGCTGAATGGAACCACGACTTCTCAACCATGGGACATTTTGACAGTGTATATGACTTCTATTCCATTCTAGTTATTATTTTTTCTTTCTTTCCTCCTCCTTAATTTTTTCCCTTGGTACTGGCTGAGAGTGTGGCAAAACACCTTAGTTAACACCCTCGGAGAGCTGTGAGCTAGCCTGAACCCCAAAATCCCTAAAATAAAGACACCAGAATTTGTTAAGGTGAGGCTCAGAGGGCCAAACAAGAACAAAGTGGTGCAACTTCGGCAGAAAAGAGGGAGGTTTTGATTATTATTTATTAGATAACCATGAAGGAAAGAGGAAAGGTTTTAGTCTAATGTCTAAAGTAAAGGCCATCTCCAAGAAGCTACCCAAACCCAGGACTCCGGGATTATGGCATCTTCAGTCTGCAAAAACATGCAAGCGAGTGGAGGGGAACCAAGAGTCCTCTGGAACAGAGGCGGGAGGAAGGTCATGGTGCTGAGTTTGAGACGCTCAGAGGCCTATAAACGGAAGGCAACTCCCTGGGGCTGCTCCAGAGCCATTTTAATTTCTGAACTGAATTAGACACTGTATTTAAATTTACCTATGTCTGAGGATGGGTGCAGAAGATGTGAAATGAATGTATAACTACTCTGCAACAGTTACAAGGAAGACGAGAACTCAGATATGGTGATTAAGAATGGAGGGGGAAAAAAAAAAGAATGGAGGAAATGCTCAAGCTATAAATACATTCTCAGAGACATATCATGATTTGGTAGCAACAAGCACTGTACCCAATATTCATCAGCATATGTACACAGTGTGCATTTCCTGTTTGCATAAATATATGAATATATAGGTTTAAAAAGGAACTTATGTGACAGAAAGAAGAAAGAGGAGGAGACCTTCAAGATGGCGGAGGAGTAAGACGCGGAGATAAACTTCCTCCCCACAAATACATCAGAAATACATCTACACGTGGAACAACTCCTACAGAACACCTACTGAACGCTGGCAGAAGACCTCAGACCTCCCCAAAGGCAAGAAAGTCCCCACGTACCTGGAAGGGATTAAGAGCGCTGCTTAAAGGAGCTCCAGAGATGGGTGCGAGCCGCAGCTAAAAGTGCGGACCCCAGAGACGGGCTTGAGACGCTGCTGCTGCCGCCACCAAGAAGCCTGTGTGCGAGCACAGGTCACTATCCACACCCCCCTTCCGGGGAGCCTGTGCAGCCCACCACTGCCAGGGTCCCGGGATCCAGGAACAACTTCCCCGGGAGAACGCACGGCAGGCCTCACGCTGCTGCAACGTCACGCCGGCCAGCGCCTCACGCTGGTGCAACGTCACGCCGCCTCTGCCGACGCAGGCCCGCCCCGCACTCCGCGCCCCTCCCTCCCCACCGGCCTGAGTGAGCCAGAGCCCCCGAATCGGCGGCTCCTTTAACCCCGTCCTGTCTGAGCGAAGAACAGACGCCCTCAGGCGACCTACACGCAGAGGCGGGGCCCAATCCAAAGCTGAGCCCCGGGAGCTGTGAGAACAAAGAAGAGAAAGGGAAATCTCTCCCAGCAGCTTCAGAAGCAGCGGATTAAATCTCCACAATCAACTTGATGTACCTGCATCTGTGGAATACCTAAACAGACAACGAATCATCCCAAACTGAGGAGGTGGACTTTGGGAGCAACTGTAGACTTGGGGTTTGGTTTCTGCATCTAATATGTTTCTGGCTTTATGTTTATCTTTAGTATTTAGAGTTTAATATCATTGGTACATTTGGTTATTAATTTCGTGGCTCTCTTCCTTTATTTTATATATATTTTTTCCTTTTGCTTTTTTTGTGAGTGTGTATGCTTCTTTGTGTGATTTTGTCTGTATAGCTTTGCTTTTACCATTTGTCCTAGGGTTCTGTCTGTCTGGTTTTTTTTTTTTTGTATACTTTATAGTGCTTGTTATCATTGGTGGACTTGTTTTTTTGGTTTCGTTGCTCTCTTCTTTCCTTTCTTTTTTAAATTACTTTTTAATTATTTTTAATAATCTTGTCTTTTTATTTTAATAACTTTATTTTCTCTCTTCCTTCCTTCCTTCCTCCCTCCCTCCCACCCTCCCTCCTCTCTCTCTCTCTCTCTCTCTCTCTCTCTCTCTTTCTCCCTTTTCTTCTAAGCCATGTGGTGGACAGAGTCTTTGTGCTTCAGCCAGGTGTCAGGCCTGTGCCTCTGATGGGGGAGAGCTGAGTTCAGGACATTGATCCACCACAGTCCTCCAAGCTCCATGTAATATCAAACAGCAAAAGCTCTCCCAGAGATCTCTATCTCAACGCTAAGATCCAGTTCCACTCAATGACCAGCAAGCTGCAGTGCTGGACACCCCATGCCAAACAACTAGCAAGACAGGAACACAGCCCCACCCATTAGCAGAGAGGCTGCCTAAAATCATAATAAGGTCACAGGCAACCAAAAACACATCACCGGAGGCAGTTCTGCCCACCAGAAAGTCAAGATCCAACCTTATCCACCAGAACACAGGCACCAGTCCCCTCCACCAGGAAGCCTACACAACCCACTGAACCAACCTTAGCCACTGGGGGCAGACACCAAAACAACGGGAACTACGAACCTGCAGCCTGCAAATAGGAGACCCCAAACACAGTAAGTTAAGCAAATGAGAAGACAGAGACACACAGCAGATGAAAGAGCAAGGCAAAAACCCACCAGACCTAACAAATGAAGAGGAGATAGGCAGTCTACCTGAAAAAGAATTCAGAGTAATGATAGTAAAGATGATCCAAAATCTTGGAAATAGAATGGAGGAAATACAAGAAACATTTCACAAGGGCCTAGAAAAATTAAAGAGCAATCAAACAATGATGAACAACACAATAAATGAAATCTAAAATTCTCTAGAAGGAATCAATAGCAGAATAACTGAGGCAGAAGAATGGATAAGTGATTTGGAAGATAAAATAGGGGAAATAAGTACCACAGGGCAGAAAAAAGAATGAAAAGAATTGAGGACAGTCTCAGAGACCTCTGGGACAACATTAAATGCACCAACATTCGAATTACAGGGGTCCCAGAAGAAGAAAAGAAAAGGACTGAGAAAATATTTGAAGAGATTATATAGTTGAAAATTTCCCTAATATGGGAAGGAAATAGTCAATCAAGTCCAGGAAGCACAGAGAGTCCCATACAGGATAAATCCAGGGAGAAACACGCCAAGACACATATTAATCAAACTGTCAAAAATTAAATACAAAGAAAAAATATTGAAAACAGCAAGAGAAAAACAACACACAAGGGAATCCCCATAAGGTTAACGGCTGATCTTTCAGCAGAAACTCTGCAAGCCAGAAGGGAGTGGCAGGACATATTTAAACTCATGAAAGGGAAAAACCTACAACCAAGATTACTCTACCCAGCAAGGATCTCATTCAGATTCAATGGAGAAATTAAAACCTTTACAGACAAGCAAAAGCTAACAGAATTCACACCAGCGAACCAGCTTTACAACAGATGCTAAAGGAATTTCTCTAGGCAGGAAACACAAGAGAAGGAAAAGACCTACCAAAACAAACCCAAAACAATTAAGAAAATGGTAATAGGAACATACATATCAATAATTACCTTGAATGTAAATGGATTAAATGCTCCAACCAAAAGACAGACTGGCTGAATGGATACAAAACCAAGACCTGTATATATGCTGTCTATAAGAGACCCACTTCAGACCTAGGGACACATACAGACTGAAAGTGAGGGGATGGAAAAAGATATTACATGCAAATGGAAATCAAAAGAAAGCCTGAGTAGCAATTCTCATATCAGACAACATAGCCTTAAAATAAAGAATATTACAAGAGACAAAGAAGGACACTACACAATGATCAAGGGATAAATCCAAGAAGAAGATATAATTGTAAATATTTATGCACCCAACATAGGAGCACCTCAATACATAGGCAAATGCTAACAGCCATAAAAGGGGAAATCGAAAGTAACACAATCATAGTAGGGGAATTTAACTCCCCACTTTCACCAATGGACAGATCATGCAAAATGAAAATAAATAAGGAAATACAAGCTGTAAATGATACATTAAACAAGATGGACTTCTCTGATATTTGCAGGACAATGCATCCAGAAATAACAGAATACACTTTCTTCTCAAGTGCTTATGGAACATTCTCCAGGATAGATCATATCTTAGGTCACAAATCAAGCACTGGTAAATTTAAGAAAATTGAAATCGTATCAAGTATCTTTCCAACAACAACGCTATGAGACTAGATATCAATTACAGGTTAAAAACTGTAAAAAATACAACTACATGGAGGTTAAACAACACACTAATAAAAACCAAGAGATAACTGAAGAAATCAAAGAGGAAATAAAAAATACCTAGAAACAAATGACAATGAAAACATGACAACCCAAAACCTATGGCATTCAGCAAAAGCAGTGCTAGGAGGGAAGTTTATAGCAATACAGTCCTACCTCAAGAAACAAGAAAAATCTCACACAAACAACCTAACCTTACAGCTAAAGCAATTAGAAAGAAGAACAAAAAAACCCCCGAAAGTTAGCAGAAGGAAAGAAATCATAAAGATCACATCAGAAATAAATGAAAAAGAAATGAAGGAAACAATAGCAAAGACCAATAAAACTAAAAGCTGGTTCTCTGAGAAGATAAACAAAATTGATAAACCATTAGCCAGACTCATCAAGAAAAAAAAGGGAGAAGACTCAAATCAACAGAATGAGAAATGAAAATGGAGAACTAACAACTGACACTGCAGAAATACAAAGGATCATGAGAGATTACTACCAGTAACTCTAATGCCAATAAAATGGACAACCTGGAAGAAATGGACAAATTCTTAGAAAAGCACAACCTTCTGAGACTGAATCAGGAAGAAATAGAAAATATAAACAGACCAATCACAAACACTGAAATTGAGACTGTGGTTAAAGTCTTCCAACAAACAAAAGCCCAGGACCAGATGGCTTCACAGGCGAATTCTATCAAACATTTAGAGAAGAGCTAACACCTATCTTTCTTAAACTCTTTCAAAATATAGCAGAGGGAGGAACACTCCCAAACTCATTCTACGAGGCCACCATCACCCTGAAACCAAAACCAGGCAAAGATGTCACAAAGAAAGAAAACTACTGACCAATATCACTGATGAACAGAGAGGCAAAAATCCTCAACAAAATACTAGCAAACAGAATCCAGCAGCACATTAAAAGGATCATACAGTGTGATCAAGATTCTTCAGTATATGCAAATCAAACAATGTGCTACACCATATTAACAAACTGAAGGAGAAAAACCACATGATCATCTCAATAGATGCAGAAAAAAAAAACTTTTGACAAAATTCAACACCCATTTATGATATAAACCCTCCAGAAAGTAGGCATAGAGGGAACTTGTCTCAACATAATAAAGGCCATACATGACAAACCCACAGCCAACATCGTTCTCAATGGTGAAAAACTGAAACCATTTCCTCTAAGATCAGGAACAAGACAAGGTTGCCCACTCTCACCACTCTTATTCAACATAGTTTTGGAAGTTTTAGCCGCAGCAGTCAGAGAAGAAAAAGAAACAAAAGGAATCCAAATTGGAAAAAAAGAAGTAAAGTTGTCATTGTTTGCAGATGACATGATACTAGACATACAGAATCTTAAAGATGCTACCAGAAAACTACTAGAGCTAATCAATGAATTTGGTAAAGTAGCAGGATACAAAATAAATGCACAGAAATCTCTGGCATTCCTATACACTAATGATGAAAAATCTGAAAGAGAAATTAAGGAAACACTCCCATTTACCATTGCAACCAAAGGAATAAAATGCCTAGGAATAAACCTACCTAAGGAGACAAAAGACCTATATGCAGAAAACTATAAGACACTGATGAAAGAAATTAAAGATGATTCAAACAGATGGAGAGATATACCATGTTCTTGGATTGGAAGAATCAACACTGTGAAAATGACTCTACTACCCAAAGCAATCTACAGATTCAATGCAATCCCTATGAAACCACCAACGGCATTTTTCACAGAACTAGAACAAAAAAATTCACAATTTGGATGGAAACACAAAAGACCCTGAATAGCCAAAGCAAACTTGAGAAAGAAAAACAGAGCTGGAAGAATTAGCCTGTCTTCAGACTACACTACAAAGCTACAGTAATGAAGACAGTATGGTACTGGCACAAAAACAGAAATATAGATCAATGGAACAGGATAGAAAGCCCAGAGATAAACCCACACACATGTGGTCACCTTACTTTTGATACAGGAGGCAAGAATATACAATGGAGAAAAGACAGCCTCTTCAATAAGTGGTGCTGGGAAAACTGGACAGCTACATGTAAAAGAATGAAATAAGATCACTTCCTAACACCATACACAAAACTAAACTTCAAATGGATTAAAGACCTAAATGTAAGGGCAGACACTATAAAACTCTTAGAGGAAAACATAGGCAGAACACTCTATGACATAAATCACAGCAAGATCTTTTTTTGACCCACCTCCTAGAGAACTGGAAATAAAAACAAAAATACACAAATGGGGCCTAATGAAACTTCAAAGTTTTGCATAGCAAAGGAAAACATAAACAAGACAAAAGGACAACCCTCAGAATAGGAGAAAATATTTGCAAATGAAAAAACTGAAAAAGGATTAATCTCTCAAATTTACAAGCAGCCCATGCAGCTCAATATCAAAAAAACAACCCATCCAAAAATGGGCAGAAGACCTAAATAGACATTTCTCCAAAGAAGCTATACAGATTGCCAAAAAACACATGAAAGAATGTGCAACATCACTAATCATTAGAGAAATGCAAATCAAAACTACAATGAGGTATCACCTCACACTGGTCAGAATGGCCATCATCAAAAAATCTAGAAACAATAAATGTTGGAGAGGATGTAGAGAAAAGGGAACCCTCTTGCACTGTTGGTGGGAATGTAAATTGATACAGCCACTATGGAGAACAGTATGGAGGTTCCTTAAAAAACTAAAAATAGAACTACCATACGACCCAGCAATCCCAGTACTGGGCACATACCCTGAGAAAACCATAATTCAAAAAGAGTCACATCCCCCCCTGCAGCAGCCCCTCCAACCCTCATTCTTTAAGCTGAAATCCTACCACTGGGGTAGAGGTCTGGGAATAGGCATCTCAGAACACCTGTGCCACCCAGAGTCCACGGTGGGGCAGAGGTCAGCGTGCTCGTGAAGGACGGGGCTCAATGCCTCCAGCACAATGCTGCCACCGCCACCGTCCAGTCCTGGCCATGTGACAGCCCACAGCTGACTGGGCAGCAGGCCTGGGTTGGCTGGCTCAACTCCAGCCAAGGCTGCCTGCATACATTTCTCTGGACATCCTACAGCTAATTTTGTTACAACTGCACAGTGGCTGCTGCCATTTTGTATTAAACATTTCGTGAAGCAAAAGAAAGAAAAAATAGAGTCACATACCACAATGTTCACTGCAGCTCTATTTACAATAGCCAGGACATGGAAGCAAGCTAAGTGTCCATCGACAGATGAATGGATAAAGAAGAAATGGCACATATATGCAATGGAATATTACTCAGCCATAAAAAGAAACGAAATTGGGTTATTTGTAGTGAGGTGGATGGACCTAGAGACTGTCATACAGAGTGAAGTAAGTCAGAAAGATAAAAACAAACACCATATGCTAACACGTATATATGGAATCTAAAAAAAAAAAAAAAAAGGTTCTAATGCACCCAAGGGCAGGACAGGAATAAAGACACAGACGTAGAGAATGACTTGAGGACACGGGGAGGGGAGGGTAAGCTGGGATGAAGTGAGAGAATAGCATTGACATATATACACTAGCAAATGTAAAATAGATAGCTAGTGGGAAGCAGCCACATAGCTGCTTCCCACAGGGAGATCAACTCGGTGGTTTGTGACCACCTAGAGGGGTGGGACAGGGAGGGTGGGAGGGAGGTACAAGAGGGAGGGGATATGGGGATATATGTACACATATACCTGATTCACTTTGTTATACAGCAGAAACTAACACACCATTTTAAAGCAATTATACTCTAATGAAGATGTCTTAAAAAAAAAGGAGAGAGGGTGTTTTTCTTTTTCGCATATTGCCAAACAGATATAAGTTCATTAGAGAAGGGTTATAGTTCAAAATAACTGTAATCCTGAACACATATTGCTCTTAAATTAGAAGCAGATAAACTTGATCTAATCGCTATTCCTTCTCACTCAGTATTTTGCACTTTGCTGTGACTGGGCATTTAACAATCTTGGAAATTACCAAAGAAAAGATAAATGTAGCACAGTATAAAGAGCTTTGTAATATGTAGACATTGACTTTTACCTCTGAAGGAGATTTGTACTTCTATGTACCTTTGCCTGAAGCTTTCTGAGGTTGGAAAATTCCTGCTTGATTCAAATCTACTTTAAGACGTTTTTATAAGCAGAAAAAATTCTGTTTTTTTTCCTTTCTAAATGTACTACTTGTTACATCATTTGTCTACAGAATACATATTCTTTCCAAAAATCAGAGTTACTTGGTTAGCCAAATTAGAAGGTAATGAATCAACCCACTTGGTTTTGGTCATGTAAGATAATTTAACAGTCAAGACAATCAGTATTATTGATGACACTGTCATTTCATTCCTGGAAAGATTATCTCCCAATTCAGAACAATTAGAAAAAAGCCTGCATGTCTTTCAAAGATAGAAAAAAAAAAGATATAAATTGCCACTTCTGCTAGCCTTTCAAGTTTTTTCTTATATGTTTCATGTGTGTGTGTGTATATATATATCTCAGTGCCTTCATTTATTGTTTTTGTTCATTCAATATACAAATTACTGAGCTAAATGCTGAAATTCTATGTGAAATCACACCAAACATTTATAACATTAAAATGTGGTGTCATCAATGTTTATCTTTTTGAGAACCTTTACTCTGTGAAATAAAGTAGCATCGTGTATATCTGAATTTTTGCCGAGGACTGCAATGAATTCAATTATTCACTTGGAGGAAAGAAATTAGTTTTAAACATTGTATTAGACTAGCAACGCACCTATTTGCAACACACATCCATTTTTCTCATTTTTGATCACATAAATGAAGAGAGGGCCACTTCACCTTTTGCAGCCTGCCTGCTCTAAGTAGCGAGAAAGCAAGAATTGAAAGTGAGACCTTGTGACTCTGTGTCGAGTCACCCCGAGTAACTCATCTCTGGAGGGTCACCAGCAATGTTCATGCCTGTATTTCCTACCAACTCAGCCGTTATTAAAATGAACAGGAGAAAGGTTGTTATTAATTCCTACAAGACTCAGCAAAACAAAGGCAAAGGCATAAGGAAGACAATAAATTCGTGAACTTCCTTAAGAGTCTGTTACCTCTTGGAAATGAATGCTTCTCTTTAGGTCACTTCGGATAAACTTTCTCACCTGAATGTTGAAGACGGTGAACAGCTTATCTTTTACTCATGGAATGGATGTTGACAAAGAATGTCAGTTTCATTTTTTTTACAGAAAAACTAATAGAAGTAATAGAATATGTAACAAAATTTTAAAAAATCTACTACTGAGTGAATATAAATCTAGGACTAACAAATAGAAAATAGAAGGACACAGGCTATTAACTATTACAAAGAATTGCTTTCACAATTAGAGGCTCTGGAAGGAAAGAGGCTCCCAGGAAATGATATGTCCAAGGAAGAGATAATGTAACCAAGCAGGACCCTACGAGCGTTTCTGGGGATGGACCCCTCCACCATATCCTCTGATGTAGCTCCTCTCGGAAATACTTGGATAACAGTATCTGATGCACATTTCCTGAGTTGTTTTACAGATGCTAAAATCACCACCAAATGGAAGAAATTAATTACTTGACAACCATGAGCACGTAGCCCCCAGACCTACTGGCACTAAAGATCGATAATGTTAACCCCCGTGACACCATCCAGTTACCTCACCGCCAACCAATCAGAGAATTGCGCATGAGCTGATCACATACCCTGTGACCCACTCCCTCGCCTTGACTTTAAAAATGCTTTGCTGAAACACACTGAGGAGTTCGGATTTTGAGCACTGGCTGCCCCGGACTCCTTGCTTGGCGTCTGCAATAAACGCTGCACTTTCCTTCATCACAACCCGGTGTCAGTAGATTGGCTTTACTGCGTGCAGGAGAGCAGACCCAAGTTTGGTTTGGTAACAATAGATAATAAGAGTGCTGATATTCAAGGATTCTCAAAGAGCAAACTGGAAAGCAACCTGGATGGTCCATGAATCTAGGAACCCAGTCTTCCCAATGACCATCATAATTGCCTAAAAGGGGAAGGTAAAGAGAAGTATGCTTTTTCCTCTAAATACATATTTAGAGAGAAAAACTACTCAGTGAAATGTTATTTTGCTTTAAAAATCTTAATTTGTAAAGCATATTTGTCTTAGTTTTTATATTTCAAAATGTAAATTCAAAATGTAAATGTGAAGTGTGTCCCTGGGGACACACAGGGACACATACATGAAACTGTGCTAAGTGTGAAACCTGGCTACTTCATGATGTCACTCCTTTAGGTCCCTGTTCAGTTGCCCTCCTTTGGTCATATCTGCATTTAAACGACGAGCTGCAGAGGGAAATTGCACTTCCTGCAGCTGTGGCCCCATAAACTCAGTTATGAGTCTCAGCAGCACTTTCAATGTGCTTTTCTCTCTTGTTATTCTTAGCACTGCCAGACTTAGAAAAAATATACAGGATGCCCAGTAAAATTTGAATTTCAGATAAACAACGAATACTTTTTACTGTATGAGTGTGCCCCAGTGACAAACTATTTGTTGTTTATCTGAAATTCAAATTTCCCTAGATGTTTGATCCTGCAAAACTCCCTCATTCCACGAGGCCATAAAAAGAAAATTTTATAATCTGTAGATCTGCATTTGTTCACATCTACCGTTTCCTTGTTCTCTTCTACTGGAAAGAAAGACACACCTATTTTCCTCACCACAGTGATCCTTCTATTTTGGGCTCTGGGTCCCATCCTTTTCTACCTTCCCTGTGGGACCTCAATAAATAAGCAATCCCCCCAGTTTCCTACATCTTCAACATCTTTGAGCCCAAGGGTTCTCTAAATAAAAAGCACAAACAGGCCCCCCAATTCCTCTCTCCCTCCACCTGGTCTACTCTCTCTTTCCTTCACACAGTCCAGGGTTTCTACCTGCTCCTTTTCCTTTCCCAGGGCCATTAAATGTTGCTGTTCCATGGGGCTCCCCGTGCCCTTATCCTCTCAGTTTGCAGTTTTCTCTGGGAGATCTTGCCAATCACCACCTATCGGCTCAAGACCCCCTAGTCTTCATCTAAAGTTGCAATGCCACTTCTGACCTCTAGACCTATATATGTCTCTTTGATCTCTCTCTTTGGATGTTTGTTTTGTGCCTCAAACTATCATGTCTAAAACTGAACTCCTCTCCTTTTCTGCTTCTCAGTGTGTTCTCTCCACAGTAAATGGTACTAGAATCTACCCAGTTTTCTAAATCAGAAACTTGAGATCAGATCTATAGGTACTTAATCATCAAGTCCTGTTTGATTTACTTTCAAAATACTTTAAAAAATCCACCTACTTCTTTTTATTCTCATGGCCACCATCACCTCTTTCCTGAGACACCGCGCTGGCTTTCTAACCGGGTTCATTCAGCTTCCGTCTTGCCCTTCCTATCTGTTTTCCAAAAGTAGCTTGAGTATTCTTCCAAAACACAAAAGTGACAGTGTTGTTCTTTTACTTAAAAGTCTACGGAAACTTCGCCTTGTCATTGGAACACTGTCCAAACGCCTAACTGTGGCTGATAAAGACCCCGTGGTTGGCTCCCATCCCCTCCTCCTGCTTCCCTGAGGGGCTACAGGGAATCACTCATCTCTGCGTGCTCACTTGTATCTCTTCTCTTTGCTTCTCCTTTGAATTGTTCCTTAATTATTAGTTTCACAGGGAAACCTGCTTTGTTCTACTAGATCAGTATGTTCCTTTAGCTTTGTTTATTCATGTTTTTTTTTTTTTACATTTGCCTATTTGATTATTTGTTTTACCACCTGGAATATAAGTTCATTAGGGATGAGACCATTACTGCATTTTCCACTGTATTTCCAGCTTCTAGCACCTAGCTGTGATACAGAGTAAATTCCCAAGAAATAGTTGCTCAATGTGTGAATAAATAAGTGGGCACACAGATATGATGACAGGGATAAGAAAAAGGTCCATTTTAAGCACAATTTTCTTAGGGGCTCAGGCCTATGATTCAAAAATAATCTAAATCAATTTTCTAAACCTCAGTGCTTTGTCAAAACGCATGATTCTGTTGCTTTTGAAAGGCAGTCTTCTGCTATGAACACTTGGGAGTTTTAGAAATTTTGTCTCTACTTTCCCATACCCAGATCAAAATTATTGCAACAATTAAACAACTCAACATATAGACTATTTTTTATCATTTTCTCATCCAATTTGCCTCAAAATTTTTTCTTAATGAAGGTGAAGGCTAGAGAAAAATAACATAAAGTATACCTTCAAGTTCACCATCCAACCCAAGATAGATCTAAAATATTACCAGGAATTATTATTTACTTTTGGGCTCTTCCTGTTTTAATGAAACCATTGAAAGAATTTAATATTCCCTCCGTCACCCAATTCCCATTATAGTACCCATGTTTTTTGCAAGTCTCCTCTCTTAGGTTTCACTGATTACAAAGCCATTCCAAAAGTTCCGTGTGAGCCACTGCTAAATTCCCAAGTTATTCTGAGTACTGCGTAGGGCACAGAATAGGTGTGAAACATGAGTCCTACCTTCAAGGAGCTTGTTGTGTAGAGAAAAGGGAACCAACACACTTGAAACCACTAAAAAAATGACTGAATACTAAAGACGTGATGTTGAGAATAAAGGTTATGGGAATTGTAGGAAGGAAAATGTCACCATGGACCAGAATACTTTGGAAAAGCTTCATGGACGAGGATAAACATGAGAAAGCATATCTAAATATGGGCGTTTGGAGAGGAAGAGAAAGACATTTAGGAAGGAAAGAACTGCATTTGATGGTGGTTGAACACTACTACCTTTTTTTTTTTTAACTGAAGTATAGTTGATTTACAATGTTGTGTTAATTTCTGCTGTACAGCAAAGTAATTCAGTCATACATATACATATATATATTCTTTTTTATATTCTTTTCCATTATGGTTTATCCCAGAGCATTGAATATAGTTCACTGTGCTGTATAGTAGGACCTTGTACTGCATTTTTTTTGTTTTTTCCTGCTCATAATTCTTTCCCCACTTCTTCCGGTATAGTGCTGTTCTTTTTGGTGTTCACGTGTTCTTTCCCCAATTCGTAAGGTTCTGAAGGGGTTGCCCATAGCCATATTTTAAATCCAACCTTCCCACCCAAGGACTGGGTCCAAGCATAACGACTCATGCCCTGGTGACAGCGATTAGCCCATGGATGTGACCTAAGGCAGGTGAATTCTATTCCTTCTCTGGGATTTCATGTAACTGCTTGAAGAGAACATTTCCCTTTTCTGTTAAGCCACTGCTGGTAAAATGTAAGCCTGCCACTGTCTCTGTCCACAATGTTTCTTCCCTCTGCTGTATAGAGGAAGCTTGTCTGCAGTCAGAGAAAATAAGAACCACACAGAGAAGGAGAGAGAGTGAGGGAACCACATTGCTTGACTCTCTGGAGGCCCTGAGGGCACCTGTGTACCCAGATTTTCTATTTCTGTGGCTAAGACATCAAGCTCATTTGAACTGGTTTCAGCCAATCTTAACCTGAGAGATGAGTCCTGACCAAAACGGGGGGTAAACGGTGGATGTGGAGAGAGAACAGACGTGTAGAGTCATAAAGGGATGGTGGTAACGAGTAAGAAGACCCAGATCAAAGCAGTATCTGGAGGAAGTGGCAGAACTTGGTTGGGACCAGATATACCCAATGAGAAGAAAACACTGTCAAAACTGGAATTCAGGGGATCTGTGAACTCACTGACAGAAGTGGGTATAGATGGGATGAGGAAGCGTGTTTGAAGGGAAACAATAGTCAAACCATGACAGCTGAGTTCCTGGTAAAGTTGGGACTTTGTCAGTCTATGGTTTTAGCTTGATGACCTGTCCCACACTGGTATGACAGCATGAAATACAGGAAAGTGATCTGATTTGGTGCTTTTTGTGTCAGCACTCCGCAGAGGATGACAGAAAACTCTAATTACGCTTCCCAAACTCAGCCTTTCCCACAGAAAGCCCAGGGAGAATCTGTAGCATCGAACAGTGGTTCTCAAAACGTGGTCCCTGGATCAACTGCATCTGTATCACTTGGGAATGTTTTAGAAACTCAAAGTCATGGGCACAACCCCAGAGGAAGGGCATCAGAATCGCTGGGGGTGGGGACAGTGGTCTGCCTTTTACAGGCTCGTGAAGAATATTCTTTACATGGGACTCCACTGCAGGAGAGGTAATCCACCACTTACTGCTATGATTTCACATAGGAAGAATGACTCCCTTCAAAAAATTTATTTTCCCTAAATCTATTCAATCAAAAACTGTATGCTGAGTATGTGCTATCTATCAGGCACTGTTCCAGGCACTTTGGATGCTGCAGGGAGCAAACCTGATACCGTCAAACACAAAAATACATAGATGTTGGCAATTAAAAATTATGCTATGGTAACTGAATCACAATGCTGTCCACCTGAAACTAACACAACATTGTAAATCAACTATAGTCCAATAAAATAAAAAAAATGCTGCTATGGAAGTGAAGGGGACCTGAGTGTCAGTTAGGGAATCACAAAAGTTTCCCTAAAGAAATGACATTTAAGTCAAGAAAGAATGACCAGGAGTTAGCCTGGTGAAGGGCAGAGTAGGTAACGTGAAGGCATCCCAGGCCCTGAAAGGGACAGGCCTGGCTCTTTCAGAGACCTGAAGACAGCCCGGCATGAGTAGGTCGGTTAATGATGCTTTTGAAGCTGGGTAGGCAGGTCAGATAGATCATGCAGGCCCTTGTGAATCCTATTAAAGATTTTGAACTTGCCACTGACAGCAACTAAGAGGCTACTGACAAGTTTCACGCATGAGCTAACATGATTTTTTTTAATGTAAATTTTCTTTAAAAAAAAGGCAAAGCCTTTCCTACTCCACAAGTGTGGGTGTGATAGTATGATGATTTAAATTCCCTCTAGGTTATAGGAAGGTAGTAGAGAAACTTTCTCTGCGCGAGGCTTTGATGAAGGTCAAGAGTGGGTAGAGCGTCCCTGTGGGACTAAATGCCAGGAAGAAAAAAGGAAGAAGGGCTTAGGAGCTTCTGCTTTGTGGTTGTAGCTGAGACTCATCCTGCCTGTCCATGTCAAGCGGCAGGAGTGCGAGTTCATCTTCCTCTGTACGCAGGGGACCCTGGTGCTCGGGCTGGGTCCATACAGAGGCTTTTTTCCTACACATGATCTCATACAGAGACTTCATTCACTTTCCAGGCATCTCAGTCACCTCCCTGAGAATGATACCCAAATCTATATGTCCTCCGTGACCTTGAGATTTTCATTTTTAATATCCTGATGCGATTGCCCTGTGCTCATACATGACGCTAATGACCATTGCAAACACGCAGCTGTTTAGTGTTGGTCTGTGTATATAGTTCACTACTGCTTGAAAAATCACACAGACCCAGCCGTGACTGCCCTCCTGCATTTCAGTGACGTGACTCACGTTATCTGCTCGACAGTCGACCCTGGGACGGCACTGTCACCACAAATAGCCTGCCTGCAATTAAACTCATCATGTCTTTCCCTAACCAACTGGCCTCTGACCTCCTCTGCCTCTGTCAGTAACATCGGCTTTTACTACCTCCCAGCTTCCAAGGTCTGGAGTCTTTCCTGACTTCTTTGTCTTCTGCCCTCACCGACTGCAAGCACTAAGATTGCTCCTGATGGCCTGGGGGAGGGGGGTAATCCTGCTCACCTGGGGGGATCCCACTCACCTGGGGGGATGCAAATGCCTGCATGCCATTTGTTCCTCCCTTTCGTTCCCCTTTACCATCCTCATCCTACTCACCCCGAAGTAGGCTGCTTCCACCACATCACCACTCCTCCTCCTCAATCTAGGTCCCTTTCCGGTACATCACTGGTGTCACTGTGACTACTCTTACGAGTTGTTCTTCATCAAGCCTATTTGATTTAGCAAAGGCTGTTCTACATTATTTTTTTTACAGTGGAATCTTCTTTTTTTTCCTTAAAGGAATGTTATATAGAACCCCAACCCTCTGGTTAAAGATGGGCTAACGGGAACACAACTGCCTTGAACTGTCCTCGGCAGCCTCTTTGGCACCCAGAGGCTCAGAAAGGCAGTTTGAAAACAGGGGTGCACGGAACAGAGTTAAGCTCCTTGGAAGGATATGCATGTTTTCTTCACAATGTCTTTTTAAAAAATATTCTAGTTATCCATCTATGCAAACCTTCTAACCCAGTCACACAGTTCACAAAGAGTTCCCGGGTGCACAGTGGCATTCCCTAGTCCCTGCCTGGGCCCTGCCTTCAGGGCCTGGATGCAGGCCATGCATCTCTGCCAGGCTAACTTCTCCTCTTCTCAGCCCCAATCCCACCTCTCAAGGGGTTCTTGGATGATGTCAGCTCTCAGCAATTTTTCTTTCTTCAAATTCCTGTAGTATTCCTCTTCTTAATTAATTAATTTATTTATTTATTTTTGGCTGTGTTGGGTCTTCGTTTCTGTGCGAGGGCTTTCTCTAGTTGTGGCAAGCGGGGGCCACTCTTCATCGCGGTGCGCGGGCCTCTCACTATTGCGGCCTCTCTTGTTGTGGAGCACAGGCTCCAGACGCGCAGGCTCAGTAGCTGTGGCTCACGGGCCTAGTTGCTCCGCGGCATGTGGGATCTTCCCAGACCAGGTCTCGAACCCGTGTCCCCTGCATTAGTGGGCAGATTCTCACCCACTGCGCCACCAGGGAAGCCCAGTATTCCTCTTCTTAAACTTACCCTGTGCTATCTTGAACATTCATCTTTTCGGGTATACATTTGATTTCTTCCACTAGAAAACAGGCCACTTAAGGGAAGAATCAAGTCTTCTGTCACTTTATCCTCAGCTCCCAGTATAATATACGGCTCATAGGATTTGCTTAGTGGGTGTATTTTGACGATAACCCACAGTAAGAAATAAAGACTATAGGTCCATCGATCTCACTTTCATTAATAGAAGTCTATGTTAAATATTCTGTCTTTGAAAATGTTCCTCCAGAGCAGTGCTTTTAACTTCAGAGAGCCAGCCACTATGACTTTAATTACAATCATTACTTTTTTCTCCAATTACCGTTAAGCCTACAACTAGCTTTTCTGACTCTCTTTCATTAAATTACTCTGGAAGTAGATTTGGGGAATGACCACAGATGTCTATGACTGGGGAGTTCTTCATCTAGACTAGAAATAGTGCTTTAGTCCATCCCCAGACATTTTAGCAAAGTCACACTTAAATCATAGTCAAAAGATTACAAGAAACTTACTCGTATTAGCATCTAAGTCAAATGGTGTCACTTCTGTTTTAAACCACTTAGCGTGTTTTACAGGGCGCTCTCCACCTCTCTAGCCTCAGCTCCACCACCTCCCCCCCACCCCAGCAGCATTCAGCTCTCAGTTCCCTGGAACCCTGCTGGCATGCTGCCTGGATGGCCTTCCCTGCTCTTTCCTTGATCAGTTCCTGTCATGCTTGAGCCTCAGTCAGCTTGTCACTTCCTTAAGAGAGTCCTTCTCTGATCTCCCAGAATAGGTAAACCTTCCACATTATACGCTCCTACATTCCTTATCACAATTGTAACTAACTGTGAAATAGCTTTCGTGTCTGTTATTCCCATCAGATTGTAAGCTCTAGATGTCAGAGACCCTACAAATCTTATGCACTGTAATAGTTTCAGTGCCTGATGCATTATAAACGCCTGAGTGAATAAATGAACGAACATTTTATGAATGACTATTTCATAAAACTTTCAGAGGAACAAACCATTACAATGTTATTTACATCCAGAGCTTAATCCTCCTTCTCGTCCTGCCCTGAATGTACATAGGAGGTGTTCTCTGGGTCACGTGATTCACATGAACCATACATGTTTTATAAAATAACTTCAACTTTCATAAAAATAAGCCCCCAAAACCAAGCATTATGCAACAAAAACATCACTTGCTCCCGAACAGAATCCAAGCAACTTAAATGACTGGGTATAACAGGAAAATCCAAAATATTTGTTTTGTTTAACATTGTCTTATTTGTGCATACTAGCCTGGATAGTTACATCATTCTTTTAAATTTTAGGTTATTTTGAAAATTGTATCCAGTCGGGTAAAAAGTGCAAACAAGCAGTCTCATAGCTATGAATTGTCTACACATTGAAAACTTTTAGTACACAATTATCACCAAAGTTAATGTGGTCTCCTTCCCCGAAGGCCCCAGCAACCCCGCAGACATGTCCGTGACTTGTTTCTGTGCCCTTTCAGTCTCGAATTATCCTGCTGAGTCAGATAACTGGAGAACAAATTAGCACCAACTGCAGAGGAAATTTTTCTGATACAAAAATCTGACCTTAAACCCCCCAAGCCCTGAATATCCTCTGTCAGAATGCTAACAGTTCACCAGATTTGCACTGAAGAGTCTAAAGTTTCACGCTCTCACTCATGTTTCCTCCACAATTCTTGTCTTACCGAGAGTAGGGATAGGACTCAATTGGTTTGTCAGTTTTTTGACCAGGATAAGTCATTATTCAGTTGAAAGAAGGGGGAGGGGAAAATCTAACTGTATTCTGGAACAGCATTCAAACCCATGGATACTTGTGCATTGTTCTTCCCAGCCCTTTGCTCGTTTTATCACCCTATATCCAATTGGACAGTATGAATAAAGTACGAATAAAGGTTATAAAGTATGAATAAAGTATGAATAAAGGTTATGTTTTGAGGGTAGGTGACACACACACACACGTAATTCACAGCAGGAGGAGATATAGTTGGATGTAATCAAGTCTTTCTCTGGAGTGACTGACCTGCATGCTTTTAAATGATCAGACCCATCACGGTAGGTGGCAGGAGGCTTCTGAAGGAATCCTGCATCCTCCACAGGCTTGCCATCTTCTTTGACTGCCAGCATTTCAGTGCTGGAATCTGTCTCTGAAAACATGCTCTTGATTGTTTCATTTTGCCCAGGCCTGTGCAAGAGCCGAGGATCCCTGTGGTGGTACCTGCCTCTGCTTTCCTCATCCTTCCCTGACGGTCTCTTAATGTCAGAGGACCGTCTTGGCAGGGAAACACTGCATCCTTGGTATGTTGTGCCTTTTCCTCTGTGGAGATTTAAAGAGTAGCTCTCACACTCGGTCAGCTCCGGGTGCTTTTTATCTTTGGATCCTAAATGTACTGGATGGATTTCATTAGGAGCGGAAGACTCATCCAAGCTTCCACTTGGTTTCTTATTTCTCCTTCTCCGAGACAGGCGGAATTTCACTTGGGCTCTTCGTTTTGCCTGAATCCAGTGACTCTCATCGGTGGACGATGAATCTGAAGAATCTGTGTCAGTCTCACTCCATCGGTGGCTGGGGATTTGGAGGTGAAAATCCTTTCTTCTCCCTTTCACTTGTTCTTCTGTGTGCTCGTACCTCAGAGCAGCCCTCCTCTTCCTCCTAGGCCTCTGTTTTACTGATTTCTTACCAGACTCCTTCCTAGCAGGGCTCAGCACCACGACAGGGGTGCTTTGCTCAAATGAGGCTTCTGACATGTCATGTAAGATGGCAGATCTAGACAAAGCAGCAGGCGAAGGATGGAGAATGGGAATGGAGAGGAAAGCCATGGGAAAACAGAGAGAGAGAGCGATGAAAATGACAGCACGGACGCAAAGTTGGTAAATAAAGATCAAATGAGGGAAATGCACTAAGGGAGAAAAATTAGGCTGGTATAAATTATCCACGGACAATGTAAGGCAGAGGCAAGAGTCACACAGTCTCAGCAAACACAGCAAGAGTACAAAGCACTGGTCTAAAAACACACCAAATGGGATCATTTGCTGGGCACTTACCTGCAGATGTCCTGAGTGGATGGACAGACAGACAACCTTGACTGGCTCCTGGGAGCTGTCCCTGTGGTCGGGCTGCTCGCCTGGAGAAACAAGTTAGATAATTTGGCATCTTGGTTAAGGTAATACATGGTCGATATCTTGCTTTTTTTCCACATATTTAAAAAATTACAACAAATGTGGCTGCCGGTCATGTTGCTCGTAAGGCAGCTCACAGGATATAGGAAGTCGGAGGGCCGGTTTTGCAAAAGTAAAACTGATTTGAGGAACTTGGAACAGCTGAGATGCTGTACCACTTTGCTGTTTCTTCATTTGTGAGAGAGGAAGATGATTCCAGAAGTTTCTATTCTATTTACTGTAAACTTTTGAGGGGAATGGTTCAATTTGCCTTGGGAACAAATAGGCAACCCTTGAATAGCCTATGATAGAAAGGACACAATGTCTATTATGTGACCAGGATGATAATAATCCGGGAAGCTTCAATAATCAAATAGCCCTTAGATTGCTAGATACTGCCTGGGGTTAACATTGTCACTTTAAGGCCCCATGAGATGATATATTTAAAAACACTTCATAATATTTAAAAGTCTGCAGTGATTATTATTATTTCATCATTGACACTAATAAAATCTATCCATTGCAACATTACTGAACCTTCATATCTTTTAACCTAAGATAAGAGAGCCTGGAATTATGCAGATTGTTGGCACAAATTTGAGTCCATTTCATGAAACTCCTATCTTTGAAACACAACATTTTCTTCACTATTTTGACTTATTTAACTGTTGTATTTAGTACAGACAATAATGACAAATCAAAAGCTAGACTGTGTTGAGAATTTACTGTGCGTAAGGCACGGTGCTGTGGTTTATCTACTGTCCCTTTAATCCTTACAATAATCTCACAAAACAGAAATACTAATAACTAACAGTTTTGAGGGAATATTATGTGCCAATCACTGTTCTAAGTAATTTTCATATGTTCATTCATCAATACTCACAAGAAACACATGTGGCACATACTAGAATTATTTCCATGTTACAGATGAGGAAACTGAGAAATTGGTGCTGCTCTGTGCTAGTAGCTGGTAGAGCAGGGCTTTGGGTTAGAAATCCTGCTCCTCTATCTGCTCTCATTCCCAGCTAGAAAGGCACCCCTCTCCTTTACATAGAGGTAACTGAGGGAGTCCCAGGTCCAGATTTAGGCCATTCTGACTGCACAGATGAAGTTGCCACCAAGAAAATAATAGTAAAGGTAGAAAGATTAACCCCAAATTTCAAAATAGTTCTAAAACTCTCCATATTAAAGATATATACATAGAAATCAACTACAAGAAAAAACTGCAAAAAAAATTTTAAAAAACACCTAAACATGTGGAGGCTACACAGTATGCTACTAAACAACCAAGGTATCACTGAAGAACTCAAAGAGGAAATAAAAAATACCTGGAGACAAATGAATATGGAAACACAATCATCCAAAATCTCTGGGACTCAGCAAAAGCAGTTCTAAGAGGAAAGTTTATAGCAATACAAGCCTACCTCGGGAAACAAGAAAAATCTCAAGTAAACAACTTATCCTTGGGCTTCCCTGGTGGTGCAGTGGTTGAGAGTCTACCTGCCGATGCAGGGGACACGGGTTCGTGCCCCAGACCGGGAAGATCCCACGTGCCGCGGGGCGGCTGGGCCCATGAGCCATGGCCGCTGAGCCTGCGTGTCTGGAGCCTGTGCTCCGCAACGGGAGAGTGAGAGGCCCACGTATTGCCAAAAAAACAAAACAAAAACAAACAAAAAAACCACAACTTATCCTTATACCTAAAGGAACTAGATAAAGAAGAACAAACAAAAGCCAAAGTTAGTAGAAGGAAAGATATAATAAAGATCAGAGCAGAAATAAACAAACTAGAGACTAAAAAAAAAAAAGAAAGAAAAAAATACAAAAGATCAATGAAACTAACAGCTGGTTCTTTGGAAAGATAAGCATAATTGATAAACCTTTAGCCAGACTCATCAAGAAAAACAGAGAGAGGGCCCAAATCAATAAAACCAGAAATGGAAAAGGTAAATTACAACCAACCCCACAAAAATACAGAAGAGCGTAAGAGACTACTATGAACAACTATATGCCATGAAAATGGACAACCTAGAAGAAATGGGCAAATTCTTAGAAATGTACAATCTCCCAAGACTGAACCAGGAAGAAATAGATAATATGAATAGACCGATTACCAGTAATGAAATTGAATCCATAGTTAAAAAACTCCCAACAAACAAAAGTTGAAGATCAGATGGCTTCACAGGTGAATTCTACCAAACATTTAGAGAAGAGTTAATACCTATCCTTCTCAAACTATTCCAAAGAAATTGCAGGGGAGGGAGCACTTCCAAACTCTTTCCATGAGTTCAGCCTCACCCCGATACCTAAACCAGACAAAGATATCACACAAAAAAGAAAATTCAGGCCAATATCACTGATGAGCACAGATGCAAAAATCCTCAGCAACAATACTAGCAAACTGAATCCAACAGTACATTAAAAGAATCATACACCATGATCAAGTGGGATTTGTCCCACAGATGCAAGGATTTTTCAATATCTGCAAATCAATCAATGTGATACACCACATTAACAAATTGAAGAAAAACCATATGATCACATCAATAGATGCAGAAAAGCTTTTGACAAAATTCAACATCCATTTATGACAAAAACTCTCCAGAAAATGGGCATAAATGGGAATATACCTCGACATAATGAAGGCCATATATGACAAACCCATAGCTAACATCACACTCGATGGTGAAAAGCTGAAAGCATTTCCTCTAAGATCAGTAACAAGACAAGGATGTCCACTCTTGTTATGTTTATTTAACATAGCTTTGGAAGTCCTAGCTTCTGCAATCAGAGAAAAAAATAATAAAAGGAATCCAAATTGAAAAGAAAGAAGTAATGCTGTCACTGTTTGCAAATGACATAATACCATACATAGAAGATCCTAAAGACAACACCAGAAAACTAACAGAGCTAATCAATGAATTCAGTAAAGTTTCAGGATACAAAATTAATATACAGAAATCTGTTGCATTTCTGTATTAATAATGAAATATCAGAAGGAGAAATTAAGGAAACAATCCCATTTACCATCACCTCGAAAAGAATAAAAACTGGAATAAAACTACCTAGGAATAAAGCTACCTAAGGATGTAAAAGACCTGTACTTGGAAAACGATAAGACACTAATGAAAGAAATTGAGGACGACACAAACAGATGAAAGATATACCACGTTCATGTACTGGAAGAATTAATATTGTTAAGATGACCATACTACCCAAGGCAATCTACAGATTCAGTGAAACCCCTATCAAAATACCAAGGGTATTTTTCACAGAACAGGGACAAATAACTTTAAAATGTGTGTGGAAACACAAAAGATCCCCTATAGCCAATAATATCTTCAGAAAGAAGAACAGAGCTGGAGGAGTTAGGTTTCCTGACTTCAGACTATACTACAAAGCTACAGTAATCAAAACAGTATGGTACTGGTACAAAAACAGAAAAATAGATCAATGGAATAGAACAGAGAGTCCAGAAATAAACCCATGCACTTATGATCAATTAACCTATGACAAAAGAGTCAAGAATATACAGTGGAGAAAAGACAGTCTCTTCAATAAGTGGTACTGGGAAAACTGGACAGATACATATAAAGAATGAAATTAGAACATTTCCTCACACCATATACAAAAAAAAAAAAAAAAAAACACAAAAAACTCCCAAAAAACCCTCAAAATGGATTAAAGGCCCAAACGTATGATGTATCTCCTAAAGCAAAGGAAATAAAAGCAAAAATAAACAAATGGGACCTAATTAAACTTAAAAGCTTTTGCAGAGCAAAGGAAACCATAAGCAAACAAAAATACAACCTACTGAATTGGAGAAAATATTTGCAAATGATATGACAGATAAGGGGTTGATATGAAACATATAAACAGCTCATGCAACTCAACATCAAAAAACAAACAACCTGATTATAAAAATGGAAAGAGGACCTGAATAGACATTTTTCTAAAGAGGACATTCAGATGGCCAAGAGACACATGAAAAGATGCTCAACATCACTAACCATCAGGGAAATGCAAATCAAAACTGCAATGGTATAGCACCTCACACATAGCAAGACGACTATCATCAAAAAGAAAACAAAAGGCAAGTTTTGGAGAGGATGTGGAGAAAAGGGAACACTCCTACACATTGCAGCCATTGTGGAAAACTGTATGAAGGTTTCTCAAAACACTAAAAATAGAATTACCACACATGACAGAGCAATTTCACTCTTGGGCATACATCTGAAAAAAACAAAAACACTAATTCGAAAAGATACAGTGTTCACAGCAGCATTACTTACAATTGCCAAGATATGGAAGCAACCTAAGTGTCCATCAACAGATGAATGGATAAAGAAGATAATATTCAATGGAATATTAGTCATAAAAAAAGAAAATTTGCCATTTGCAGAAACATGGATGGACTTGGAGGGTATTACGCTATGTGAAATAAGTCAGACAGAGAAAGATAAATACTGTATGATATCATTTCTATGCAGAATCTGAAAAATAACACAAAATTTTTTTATTGTCATATTTTTTTATATGGTGAATATAACAAAAAAGAAACAGACTCAGATATAAAAAACAAACCAGTGGTTACCAGTGGGGAGAGGGAACAGGCGAGGGACAAGATAGGGGCAGGGGATTAATAGGTACAAACTACTATGTATAAAGTAAGTACGCTACAAGGATATATTCCACAATGCAGGGAATACAGCCAATATTTTATAATAACTATAAATGGAGTGTAACTTTTAAAAATTGTGAATCACTACGTTGTACACCTGTAACTTACACAATATTGTACATCAAATATACTTCAATTTACAAAAAGCTAAAAAAAAAAGATAAAGGTAAATGCAGATGATTGTGGAATCCAGAGGAAAAGAAACTAATTCTAACTCAAAAGGTTAAGAAAACTTCAAGAGGAGGTACGGAAGGCTGAATAATACACCCCTTCACCCCAGCCAAGATGCCAACTTCTTAATCCCTGGAATTTGTGAATCTGTATCCTTACATTACAAAAGGGACTTTGCAGAGGTGATTAAGTTAAGGGCCTTGAGATGGGGAGATGGTCCTGCATTATCCAGGTGGGCCAGGTGTAATCAGGAGGATGCTTCTAAGAGTGAGGCAATAGAGTTAGGGTCAGAGAGAGAAGACATAAGGATGGGAGCAGAGGTTGGAGAGAGGGGGAGATGCTACATTTCTGCATTTGAAGATAAAGCGAGGGGGCTCTGAGTGAAGGAATGCAGGCAGCCTCTAGAAGCTAGAAAAGGCTACAAAATGAGCTCTCCCTAGAGGGTCCAGAAAAATGCAGTCTTGCTGATATCTGGATTGTAGCCCAGTGACACCCATGTTTGACTTCTGACCTCTAGAACTATAAGATGATACGTTTGTGTTGTTTTAAGACAAGTTTGTGGTAATTTGTTATAGCGGTCACAGGAAACTGATATAGGAGGTAACATTTTAGCTAAGCTTAAAAGGAAAGGAGGAGTTATTAAAGAAGAGATTAAAAATATTCTGGGCAGAGGAAGCAGTGTCCTGACAGGGAAGGATGGCATCCTCAATGTGTTCTAACAAACTGATCTACATTTGTGCACTTCTTTTTAAAAAATTTATTTTACTGAAGTATAGTTGACTTATAGTGTCAATTTCTGCTGCACAGCAAAGTGATTCAGATATACATATATATTCTTTTTTATGTTCTTTTCCATTATGATTTATTGCAGGGTATGGAATATAGTTCCCTGTGCTATATGGTAGGACCTTGTTGTTTATCCATCCTATAATAGTTTGCATCTGCTAATCCCAAACTCCGAATCCTTCCCTCCTTCACCCCCCTCTCCTTTGTCAACCACAGGTCTGTTCTCTATGTCTGAGTCTGTTTCTGTTTCATAGATAAGTTCATTTCTGTCATATTGGAGATTCCACATACATGTGATATTATATGGTATTTGTCTTTCTCTTTCAGACTTCACTTAGTATGATAATCTCTAGGTCCACCCATGTTGCTGCAAATGGCATTATTTCATTCTTTTTTATGCCTGAGCAGTATTCCACTGTATATATGTACCACATCTTCTTGATCCAATCATCTGTCGATGGACATTTAGGTTGTTTCCATGTCTTGGCTACTGTGAATAGTGCTGCTATGAACATAGGGGTGCATGTACCTTTTTGAATTAGCATTTTGCCTGGATATATGCCCAGGAGTGGGATTGCTGGATCATACAGTAACTCTATTTTTAGATTTTGAAGAACTTCCATACTGTTTTCCCTAGTGGCTGCACCAATTTACATTCTTACCAACAACGCAGGAGGGTTCCCTTTTCTCCACACCCTCTCCAGCATTTGTTATTTGTAACATCTGCCCCCTTCTGACTTTTAACTTTCTGAGTCTTTTCTGTCAACCCATGAACACTGTGTATTTTTAAAGTCTTTGAACATCATCTTTGGACACCAGTCCGTGTTCGATTATCTCCTTCAATATTTGTATTAAAACTCACTTATTTCAAGTTTTCTAATGTAGATCAACTTCATATCTACCCATCGAAAGCATAGCCAGTTTTTGTAAAAATAGAAGCATTTCTGTACTCGACGCAGTGAGCAGTAAGATTTGTTAGATTGTGTACTGTTTATTTCATGTACACCCATTGAGGTTCATAGGAAGTTGTGCATACAGCAGGCACTGAATAAAAGCCACATGTGCGAAGTTTGCTCCTCATTCTGTTTTTAAAAAAGCAATGCACCAAATGTAAAATAGATAGCTAGTGGGCAGCAGCCGCATAGCCCAGGTAGATCAGCTCGGTGCTTTGTGATCACCTAGATGGGTGGGATAGGGAGGGTGGGAGGGAGGTACAAGAGGGAGGGGATATGGGGATATATGTATACATGTAGCTGATTCACTTTGTTATACAGCAGAAACTAACACACCATTGTAAAGCAATTACACTCCAATAAAGATGTTAAAAAAAAAAAAAGCAATGCAGCCCCAAAATGACCTTCAATCACTGATGATGTGACTATGAATGTGAACCACAATATGATGAGCATCATAATGGGTATCCATGGCTACTTAATGGTGTGTTAAAACCAATTCCACGAAGTTGCACAGGCAAAGGTGCTGCAATAGACATCATCATGATAAAATAAAATTTATAACCTCACAGGTCTGGGCAAATGCATGTTCTGCAATGGGAAGGTGATTTATCAATTAATAATAACACAGAACATTAAAAAACATGCAGCTTTCCTTTGGAGAGAGTTTTGGTCCACCATGACACTAAATCAAATAACATTTATATCTATAACCCTGAAGGATTTTGAAGGGAACTGAAACTGTTCCTTGCTGCCGCTCAAGAGTCTTCAAGTAGCTCACATCCGGTGTTAGTCTATACATATTGAGCGGGTAGTTGGGCTACTGCTGGAGCAGATGCTGCCAGTGCCTCCCTGGACCTTCGCCCTACCCTGAGTTCACTTGCCTGTGGACTGGTCCCCACTTGATTTCTCTGCCTGGGTCTTTCCTGGTACCACGTGCACATGCTGGGCTGCACACAGGCACAGCCTGAAGTGTGGGATAAGTTAACCCCCTGGGGACAGTTCTTGGGTTGGAGTCAGTAGATAAGTGCCCTGGCTTATTCCATCTTCCCAGGGGCAGTTCTGAGAGGTGGCTACCAGAGTTTCTCAAAAGGTCCTGAGCTGGATCAAGGCCCATTTGTTCACAGGTCATCAACACACTCTTTATTGGCATTTCCCCTTTCTCTGTCTTACTTTTTTCATGCCTTGTGTGCTTCCCAGAAAAACTACCTGCACCTGACAAAGACAGCATCTAAATTGACTGGAATCTATTTGACCAGCTGATGGATATGAAATTAATCTTAGCTTGTGTCACTTTTGATTCATTTGCTCAGCAAACATGAATAAAGATCTATCATGTAATCAACACAATGCTGAGTTCTGGGAATAAAGAAATGGATGGCATCCTGACAGGGCTTCTTGTTTAGTGGAGAAGAGGTGTAAGTGAACAGGCAATTTTAATACAGTCTAGAGTATCCTGATAGTATAGTAGTGGGAGTTCCGATGAAGGAAGGGCACCTAATGGAGGGTGGAGCAGAGATTTAAAGGAAGTGTCCCAGAGAAGAGAAAACCTCAACTCAAAAGTGTGGTGTGGGTCATGTGGGTGAGGACTGTCCAGACGGGGAGAAGAGTGTGTCAGAGTAGACTGGGGAGACCATGGCTTGTTATGGGAACCACAGAGACTCTGGTAATGGCTGGAGGGAAGGTGGTGAGGAAGATAGGAAGTGATACAAAGTCAGGAAAAAGAAGTGGATGGAGGTTTTATATGCCACATTGAAAAGCGTTGGTTGTATACCCAAATAAATGGAAAGTCACTGAGACAATCAGAAGCAAATGGAAATGATTAAATTTGGGCACCAGAAAGCTCACTTTGCCAGCTGAGCATTGGAAGGTCCAGAACTAACTATAAATAGAGAGAATTAGGATTGTTATATCCAGGATACAGCAGGGAAGGATGAAAGGAAAAGTTTAAGCAATACCATCCCAACTGGTTGTTTTATTTTTAAATATGATAAAAATCATTTGAAAGATCAGCTGAAAAAAAGTAACATGGGGAAATATCTAGGAAAATTCTTTAATAAGAGCTAAGTGAAATCAGAGTACTTTTACCAAATACCAAACATAGTGTGAAGATTCAGAAATAAGAATATTTGGGTGGCAAAGATACATCATTAAAATAGAAATTTATTTATCTATATATCTATCTTTCTATGCCGTAGTACATAACAAAGTTGCATTTCAACTTTTCGGTGGGAAAAGACTAGGTTATTAAATAAATAGCATGGGCAGAATTACAGGGGAAGATGGCGAAAGAGTAAGACGCGGAGATCACCTTCCTCCCCACAGATACATCAGAAATACATCTACACATGGAAAAACTCCTACAAAACACCTACTAAACGCTGGCAGAAGACCTCAGACCTCCCAAACGGCAAGAAACTCCCCCACGTACCTGGGTAAGGCAAAAGAAAAAAGAAAAAACACAGACAAAGGAATAGGGATGGGGGCTGCGCCAGTGGGAGGGAGCTGTGAAGGAGGAAAGCTTTCCACACATTAGGAGTCCCTTCGCGGGCGGAGACTGCGGGTGTTGGAGGTGGGGAGCTTCGGCGCCACGGAGGAGAACACAGCAACAGGGGTGCGGAGGGCAAAGCGGAGAGATTCCCGCACAGAGGATCTGTGCCGACCGGCACTCACCAGCCAGAGACGCTTGTCTGCTCACCCGCCGGGGCGGGCGGGGGCTGGGAGCTGAGGCTCAGGCTTCGGTCGGAGCGCCTGGAGAGGACTGGGGTTGGCGGCGTGAACACAGCCTGCAGGGGGTTTGTGCGCCACGGCTAGCCGGGAGGGAGTCCAGGGAAAACTCTGGAGCTGCCAAAGAGGCAAGAGACTTTTTCTTACCTCTTTGTTTCCTGGTGCGCCAGGAGAGGGGATTAAGAGCGCTGCTTAAAGGAGCTCCAGAGACGGGCGCGAGCCGCGGCTAACAGCGCGGACCCCAGAGACGGGCATGAGACGCTAAGGCTGCTGCTGCCGCCACCAAGAAGCCTGTGTGCGAGCACAGGTCACTCTCCACACCCCTCTTCCGAGGAGCCTGTGCAGCCCGCCACTGCCAGGGTCCCGGGATCCAGGGACAACTTCCCTGGGAGAACACACGACGCGCTTTACACTGGTGCAACGTCACGCCGGCTGGCGCCTCACGCTCGTGCAACGTCACGCCGGCCGCCGCCTCACGCTCGTGCAACGTCATGCCGGCCTCTGCCGCCGCAGGCCCGCCCCGCACTCCGTGCCCCTCCCTCCCCACCGGCCTGAGTGAGCCAGAGCCGCCAATCAGCGGCTCCTTTAACCCCGTCCTGTCTGAGCGAAGAACAGACGCCCTCAGGCGACCTACACTCAGAGGCGGGGCCAAATCCAAAGCTGAGCCCCGGCAGCTGTGCAAACAAAGAAGAGAAAGGGAAATCTCTCCCAGCAGCCTCAGGAGCAGCGGATTAAATCTCCACAATCAACTTGATGCACCTGCATCTGTGGAATACCTGAATAGACAACGAATCATCCCAAATTGAGGAGGTGGACTTCGAGAGCAAGATTTATGATTTTTTCCCCTTTTCCTCTTTTTGTGTGTATGTATATGCTACTGTGTGAGATTTTGTCTGTATAGCTTTGCTTCCACTATTTGTCCTAGGGTTCTATCCGTCCGTTTTTTGTTTATAAAATTTTTTTCTTAATTATTTTAATAACATTTTTTGTTTTTGTTGTTTTTTTGTTTCTTGCGGTACGCGGGCCTCTCACTGTTGTGGCCTCTCCCGCTGTGGAGCACAGGCTCCGGACGCGCAGGCTCAGCGGCCATGGCTCACGGGCCCAGCCGCTTCGCGGCATGTGGGATCTTCCCGGACCGGGGCACGAACCCGTGTCCCCTGCATCGGCAGGCGGACTCCCAACCGCTGCACCACCAGGGAAGCCCTTAATAACTTTATTTTATTTTATCTTATTTTATTTAATCTTTCTTTCCCTCCCTCCCTCTCTCTCTCTTTCTTTCTTCTTTTTCTCCCTTTTATTCTGAGCCGTGTGGATGAAAGGCTCTTGGTGCTGCAACCAGGAGTCAGTGGCTGCCTCTGAGGAGAGAGAGCCAACTTCAGGACACTGGTCCACAAGAGACCTCCCAGCTTCACATAATATCAAACGGCAAAAATCTCCCAGAGATCTCCATCTCAACACCAGCACTCAGCTTCACTCAACGACCAGCAAGCTAAGGTGCTGGATATCCTATGCCAAACAAATAGCAAGACAGGAACACAACCCCACCCATTAGCAGAGAGGCTGCCTAAAATCATAATAGGTCCACAGACACCCCAAAACACACCACCAGACGTGGACCTGCCCACCAGAAAGACAAGATCCAGCCTCATCCACCAGAACACAGGCACTAGTCCCCTCCACCAGGAAGCCTACACAACCCACTGAACCAACCTTAGCCACTGGGGACAGACACCAAAAACAATGGGAACTACGAACCTGCAGCCTGCAAAAAGGAGACCCCAAACACAGTAAGATAAGCAAAATGAGAAGACAGAAAAACACACAGCAGATGAAGGAGCAAGATAAAAACCCACCAGACCTAACAAATAAAGAGGAAATAGGCAGTCTACCTGAGAAAGAATTCAGAATAATGATAGTAAAGATGATCCAAAATCTTGGAAATAGAATAGACAAAACACATGAAACATTTACCAAAGACCTAGAATAACTAAAGATGAAACAAGCAACGATGAACAACACAATAAATGAAATTAAAAATACTCTAGATGGGATCAATAGCAGAATAACTGAGGCAGAAGAATGGATAAGTGACCCGGAAGATAAAATAGTGGAAATAACTACTGCAGAGCAGAATAAACATAAAAGAATGAAAAGAACTGAGGACAGTCTCAGAGACCTCTGGGACAACATTAAACGCACCAACATTCGAATTATAGGGGTTCCAGAAGAAGAAGAGAAAAAGAAAGGGACTGAGAAAATATTTTAAGAGATTATACTTGAAAACTTCCCTAATATGGGAAAGGAAATAGTTAATGAAGTCCAGGAAGCACAGGAAGTCCCATACAGGATAAATCCAAGGAGAAACAGGCCAAGACACATATTAATCAAACTGTCAAAAATTAAATACAAAGAAAATATATTAAAAGCAGCAAGGGAAAAACAACAAATAACACACAGGGAATCCCCATAAGGTTAACAGCTGATCTTTCAGCAGAAACGCTGCAAGCCAGAAGGGACTGGCAGGACATATTTAAAGTGATGAAGGAGAAAAACCTGCAACCAAGATTACTCTACCCAGCAAGGATCTCATTCACATTTGATGGAGAAATTAAAACCTTTACAGACAAGCAAAAGCTGAGAGAGTTCAACACCACCAAAACAGCTTTACAACAAATACTAAAGGAACTTCTCTAGGGAAGAAACACAAAAGAAGGAAAAGACCTACAATAACGAACCCAAAACAATTAAGAAAATGGGAATAGGAACGTACATATCGATAATTACCTTAAATGTAAATGGACTAAAGGCTCCCACCAAAAGACACAGATTGGCTGAATGGATACAAAAACAAGATACATATATATGCTGTCTACAAGAGACCCACTTCAGACCTAGAGACACATACAGACTGAAGGGGGATGGAAAAAGATATTCCATGCAAATGGAAACCAAAAGAAAGCTACAGTAGCAATTCTCATATCAGACAAAATAGACTTTAAAATAAAGACTATTAGAAGAGACAAAGAAGGACACTACATAATGATCAAGGGATCGATCCAAGAAGAAGATATAACAATTGTAAATATTTTTGCCCCCAACATAGGAGCACCTCAATACATAAGGCAAATACTAACAGCCATAAAAGGGGAAATTGACAGTAACATATACATAGTAGGGGACTTTAACACCCCACTTTCACCAATGGACAGATCATCCAAAGTGAAAATAAATAAGGAAGCACAAGCTTTAAATAATACATTAAACAAGATGGACTTAATTGATATTTATAGGACATTCCATCCAAAAACAACAGAATACACATTTTTCTCAAGTGCTCATGGAACATTCTCCAGGAAAGATCATATCTTGGGTCACAAATCAAGCCTTGGTAAATTTAAGAAAATTGTATCAAGTATCTTTTCCGACCACAATGCTATAAGACTAGATATCAATTACAGGAAAAGATCTGTAAAAAATACAAACACATGGAGGCTAAACAATACACTACTTAATAATGAAGTGATCACTGAAGAAATCAAAGAGGAAATCAAAAAATACCTAAAACAAATGATAATGGAGACATAACGACCCAAAACCTGTGGGATGCAGCAAAAGCAGTTCTAAGAGGGAAGTTTATAGCAGTACAATTCTACCTTAAAAAACAGGAAACATCTCGAATATACAACCTAACCTTGCACTTAAAGCAATTAGAGAAAGAAGAACAAAAAAACCCCAAAGTTAGCAGAAGGAAAGAAATCATAAAAATCAGATCAGAAATAAATGAAAATGAAATGAAGGAAACGATAGCAAAGATCAATAAAACTAAAAGCTGGTTCTTTGAGAAGATAAACAAAATTGATAAACCATTAGCCATACTCATCAAGAAAAAAAGGGAGAAGACTCAAATCAATAGAATTAGAAATGAAAAAGGAGAAGTAACAACTGACACTACAGAAATACAAAAGATCATGAGAGATTACTACCAGTAACTCTATACCAATAAAATGGACAACCTGGAAGAAATGGACAAATTCTTAGAAATGCACAACCTGTCAAGACTGAATCAGGAAGAAATAGGAAATATGAACAGACCAATCACAAGCACTGAAATTGAAAATGTGATTAAAAATCTTCCAACAAATAAAAGTCCAGGACCAGATGGCTTCACAGGCGAATTCTATCAAACATTTAGAGAAAAGCTAACACCTATCATTCTCATACTCTTCCAAAATATAGCAGAGGGAGGAACACTCCTAAACTAATTCTACGAGGCCACCATCACCCTGATACCAAAACCAGACAAGGATGTCACAGAGAAAGAAAACTACAGGCCAATATCACTGATGAACATAGATGCAAAAATCCTCAACAAAAACTAGCAAACAGAATCCAACAGCACATTAAAAGGATCATACACCATGATCAAGTGGGGTTTATTCCAGGAATGCAAGGATTCTTCAGTATATGTAAATCAATCAACGTGATACACCATATTAACAAATTGAAGGAGAAAAACCCTATGATCATCTCAATAGATGCAGAGAAAGCTTTCGATAAAATTCAACACCGATTTATGATAAAAACCCTGCAGAAAGTAGGCATAGAGGGAACTTTCCTCAACATAATAAAGGCCATATATGACAAACCCACAGCCAACATCGTTCTCAATGGTGAAAAACTGAAAGCACTTCCACTAAGATTAGGAACAAGAAAAGGTTGCCCACTCTCACCACTATTATTCAACATAGTTTTGGAAGTTTTAGCCACAGCAATCAGAGAAGAAAAGGAAATAAAAGGAATCCAAATCGGAAAAGAAGAAGTAAAGCTCTCACTATTTGCAGATGACATGATACTATACATAGAGAATCCTAAAGATGCTACCAGAAAACTACTAGAGCTAATCAATGAATTTGGTAAAGTTGCAGGATACAAAATTAATGCACAGAAATCTCTGGCATTTCTATACACTAATGATGAAAAATCTGAAAGTGAAATCATGAAAACACTCCCATCTATCACTGCACCAAAAAGAATAAAATATCTATGAATAAACCTACCTAAGGAGACAAAAGACCTGTATGCAGAAAATTATAAGACATTGATGAAAGAAATTAAAGATGATACAAATAGATGGAGAGATATACCATGTTCTTGGATTGGAAGAATCAACATTGTGAAAATGACTCTACTACCCAAAGCAATCTACAGATTCAATGCAATCCCTATCAAACTACCACTGGCATTTTTCAGAGAACTAGAACAAAAACTTTCACAATTTGTATGGAAACACAAAAGACCCCGAATAGCCAAAGCAATCTTGAGAACGAAAAACGGAGCTGGAGGAATCAGGCTCCCTGACTTCAGACTATACTATAAAGCTACTGTAATCAAGGCAGTATGGTACTGGCACAAAAACAGAAAGATAGATCAATGGAACAGGATAGAAATCCCAGAGATAAACCCACGCACATATGGTCACCTTATCTTTGATAAAGGAGGCAGGAATGTACAGTGGAGAAAGCACAGCCTCTTCATTAAGTGGTACTGGGGAAACTGGACAGGTACATGTAAAAGAATGAAATTAGATCACTCCCTAACACCATACATAAAAATAAGCTCAAAATGGTTTAAAGACCTAAATGTAAGGCCAGAAACTATCAAACTCTTAGAGGAAAACATAGGCTGAACACTCTATTACATAAATCACAGCAAGATCCTTTAAGACCCACCTGCTAGAGAAATGGAAATAAAAACAAAAATAAACAAATGGGACCTAATGAAACTTAAAAGCTTTTGCACAGCAAAGGAAACCATAAACAAGACCAAAAGACAAATCTCAGAATGGGGGAAAATATTTGCAAATGAAGCAACTGACACAGGATTAATCTCCAAAATTTATAAGCAGCTCATGCAGCTCAATAACAAAAAAACAAACAACCCAATCCAAAAATGGGCAGAAGACCTAAATAGACATTTCTCCAAAGAAGATATACAGACTGCCAACAAACACATGAAAGAATGCTCAACATTATTAATCATTAGAGAAATGCAAATCAAAACTACAATGAGATATCATTTCACACCAGTCAGAATGGCCATCATCAAAAAATCTAGAAACAATACATGCTGGAGAGGGTGTGGAGAAAAGGGAACGCTCTTGCACTGTTGGTGGTAATGTGAATTGGTACAGCCACTATGGAGAACAGTATGGAGGTTCCTTAAAACACTACAAATAGAACTACCATATGACCCAGCAATCCCACGACTGGGCATATACCCTGAGAAAACCATAATTCAAAAAGAGTCATGTACCAAAATGTTCATTGCAGCTCTATTTACAATAGCCTGGAGATGGAAACAACCTAAGTGTCCATCATTGGATGAATGGATAAAGAAGATGTGGCACATATATACAATGGAACATTACTCAGCCATAAAAGGAAATGAAATTGAGCTATTTGTAATGAGGTGGATGGACCTAGAGTCTGTCATACAGAGTGAAGTAAGTCAGAAAGAGAAAGACAAGTACCATATCCTAACACATATATATGGAACTTAGGGGAAAAAAAATGTCATGAAGAACCTAGGGGTAAGACAGGAATAAAGACACAGACCTACTAGAGAATGGACTTGAGGATATGGGGAGGGGGAAGGGTAAGCTGTGACAAAGTGAGAGAGTAGCATGGACATATATACACTACCAAACGTAAAATAGATAGGTAGTGGGAAGCACGGACATAGCACAGGGAGATCAGCTCGGTACTTTGTGACCAGCTAGAGGGGTGGGATAGGGAGGGTGGGAGAGAGGGAGACGCAAGAGGGAAGCTATATGGGAAAATATGCATATGTATAACTGATTCAGTTTGTTATAAAGCAGAAACTAACACACCATTGTAAAGCAATTATACTCCAATAAAGATGTAAAATAAATAAATAGCATGGGCGAAAAAGACTCTAGTCATTTAAAGCCTGATCCCTTCCTTACCATTTACACTGAAGTTTATGTGAATGAAAGACATAAATGTAGTAAAATAAACAATAAAAGTATGAGAAGGAAACATAACTGATATGATAGAATATTGTGGAAGGGAATATCTCTCTTAGGATGATATGGAACAAAAATTTCATACAGGAAAAGACAAGTAATCATAATAATTTTAAAAATTGAAACTTCTAATGTATAAAAAGGAAGCACATATACCTACACACCCATACTACCCCAGACAAAAGTCAAAGCCATAAATAATGCCATATTTCATAACATATATGATAGCCAAATAGCTAATTTTCCTAGTATTCAGAGCTCTTCTACAGATCAAGAAAAATAAAATTGATTGCTCTTAGAGGCAAAGGAGTAAAACAGGTAGGTGACAGAGAAGGAATTCCACATTTGCAGAAGAAATTCCAAAAGCCTTGTGTAAAAAGATGGTCGATCTCAATAAGCAAAGAAATGCTGATTCTGCTAACAATGGCATTCACTTTCACTTATAAGATCAGCACTTTCAAAAAAAATTGATAATACCCAGTGTACCTGAGGTGAGGGGACCAAGCATCGCTATGCATTGTTGAACTAATCATATATTGGCATGACTAATTTGGAGGGCAATTTGGTAAACTATTAAAATAGAAATTGTCTATGTTACTCAAGTCAGAAATTTTACTCATAGGAATCAACTTTGATAAAATACTTGCACAACTGGCCAAAGATATGTTCATTATAACAAGAAATTGGAAACAACACAAATGTTATTTAAAATGAAATACATAAGCCATTAAAAGAATGAGATGCACACACATACAAACACACACACAGACATGTGAAGGATACATTTTTAAGTGAAAAGCTAAGTTTCAACATTTTATATAGTGGGATCTCATTTGGGTAGATAACACTTTCATGATGTATGTTATCATATGACTAGGACACATTCAGAGGAGTACACATCCAGCCACCAACAGTGATTATCTTCGTAAGGCAGGATTATAACAAATCTTTATTCTTCAGGTTAAATATATCTATAATATTTAAAATCTTTAATTTTAATAAAAGTGAAAAGAACTTTTAAATCATATTAATGATGATGTGATAAATCACAACCATTAAAATCAAGAATCAAGATTTGTGGGTGTTTTCCTCCAATATTTAAGTGATAAAGTCATTGCTTATTTAGCCTTTCTGAGCTCCACTTTGCTCCTTCAATTAAATGGAGTCAAGACACCATCTACATAAAAGGATTGTTAGGAAGAGAACATGAAATCATTGATCAGATAACTGCTTTTTGAGCGTCTAAGAGTTATAATAGGACACGGATTTTGAAACATTAGAATTTTTTTCTCTCTACATATAACTCAGTGATATCCCCTCTTTCAGAAAGAAGACATGTAACAACAGTCTTAATTCAATGGTTCTCAATCCTGGCTAAAATTTAGAACCACCAGGGAAGTTTTAAGAAAAAATACCTCCTTCCTGTGCCTAATTCCAGAATCTCTGAGGAATGGGGATGAGGGCATAGGACCTGACCATCAGTCTTAAAGCTGTGACTCCATGTATATCCGAAGTTAAAGCTTAGGTCAAAGGGGACACTAATCTACCTTAAATTTCATATTAGATTTTCCCCCTGAGACTCCGGGGGTAATATTCTTGAAATCCTGATTTTTTTTTTTTTTTTTGAGAGAGTGAAAATATTTTCTGAATTCCCAAATCAGACTTTTATATATCTAGAAGAGATCTTGGACTTTGGTCATAACTTTACTACAACCTATAGTGTAGGGAGATAAGGGGAAGGACTTAAAGGAAATTTACAGTTCGCAGAAATAGGAATCACGCTCTGCTTACCACTACTTGTGCTGAAGGGCAGGACAGGGACAGAAGACCAGGGATGACATTCCAGTGTGTCTCCCTCCCCATTTATCCCCCAACAGTACAATTTGGGGAGACGTGTGAGGACAGAGCAGGGTACGTGGCAGGCTCGCCAGGATAGGCTTGGGGGAACACCTAGAGCGTGACAGCTCTTCCCTTCCTGGAAAGACTTGTCTTTCAGATCAGTTTCTGGGTGGCCACGGGCGGTGCCTAGCCTGGCACCTGCTCCGGAGGTGGAGCGACTGAGGGTGGGCCTGAGCAGCTCCCCTAGCTCCGCGTGGTGTGGGCCAAGCATCCGGAGGCCTTGTGCTTCTGCAAGTGTGTGAGATGGCCAGCCTGGGGGGTGGTAAGCGAGGGTCACCAGAGTTAAAGCTAACATGACGTCACACCAGAAGGCACAGAAAAGACTACCCAGGCAAGAGGCCTGGCAAGGGTGGTGAAAACCCAGACTGGCTGGAGGGTCAGCGTCATGCTCGACTGTAATACAGAGCTGGTCACCAGGTCCACCAGCCAGGGGTTGGTGCTTTAGCAACAGGGCTGGTAAAGACCTGTAGGATAAAGGTCTAAACAGAAGCCCCTGTCCCCGTCTATTCCGAAAACTGAAGGGAAAAGAGGAGAAACTTTAAAAGTCTGAATGTGGTTAAGCTCTGAATGGGTAGAGACTGAGGTCTTTTTTTGAAAAAAAATCCAACATCTCCCATATCAGAGGTAAAAGGGCTTAAGAGGAAGATAGGGAGACTGAAGTTACTTTCAGAGTCACATGTTTTTTTCCCTATCTTGTGCAAAAATTTACCACACTACACACTGAGGGCCATGTGGGATCCCTAAGAAACTGGGTAGCACACATCCACACCATTGGCTGATTACAAAACCTGGATGTTTTGATAGAAGAAAGTAATCTTGAAGCTGAGTCTATAATCCCGTGAATTAAAACTGGTGCCTAAAAGGGGAAGCAGGCCAGACATAAAGCGTAGAAAAGAGCAGGGTGGCAAGTTGTCTCAGTGCTCCTTTTGGGACACTAAGTCTTGCAAGGAAGCAAACATCTTTTCAAAAGGGGAAAATCAAATCTACCCTTGGCAATTCATACCATTCGGAGAGAGGCTTAGAGCAGGGCTAGATCTGCAGGTCAAAAAGAGAAGCTGCAACCAGTGGTGCAGAACCTAGCCTGCCCTGAAAGGCCCTGGAAGGCCAGAGAGTGGAGCTGCAGGGGTCTGCAGAGGCCAGACTGAGCCAGCCTGTATGTCCTATTGGAAACAGAGATAGGGCACTGACTGTCAGCAGGGAGGTCATGGCCGGGAATCTCGTTTAAAGCACCAGCTTGTGTTACCCGCCAGTTCTCAAAGGCCATCCACTCCCATTGATATAGATTAGATCCAAGGTAAGCCTCGGCAGCAGTCAAGACCAGGGACCGGGAGATGATAAGTCTGATTCTGAGAGCAAGGATCGTCTCCTGGGGGATGCACAGGGACCATACTGTGAAGGAGTTGAGGACTCATCCTGGTACCCAGGCAATCTAGTAAGATGCAGGCATTCTGGGAGTGGATGGAGAAGCAGACTCAGACAGGTGTCTCTTGTCCCCTGTATCATACCCCTTCTGTCTACGTCCAATGGCTGCAGCCCTGGTGAACACTCCTTGTGAGAGTCAGCTGGTCTCATAGTGACAGTGACCCACCTCAAGTGAGTGCCACATTGTTTGTACTTCCAACTCCTAATTCCATGGGAACCCACTTGGCCTTACATAATCCTCAAGGCAAGGGAGTTCCTAAGTCCAGGAGTAGCCCTCAAAGACACAGGGGCCAGGAGCTTGTGGATAAATGACCCACCCTCCTATCCCTCATGTAGAAAATTCTGAGAGACATTTTGGATATTTCTCAGGAGTCCCATTAGAATCAGGCCCCCATAAGTGACTTCAAAATGCACCCTTAACTTGACTTTTTATCTGTCTTTGTTTTCTGCACCTTAATCCCTCATTTACGATTTCTGGGATGACCTCTGAAATATACCACCTGCACCAAAAGTCTATTGTCGCCACTACTGCTTTGAGGGGAGCCCAAACTGAGTCATAGCTGGTATCAGAAAGAGTGCTGGAAAGCAGACCCACGTAGAATTTAGGAGCTGGGTCACTCATGGCTCGACATAACAGGGAACCCTTTGCTGGTGGCAGGCAGGGCGGTGATAATGCCTAGCGAGCTGTAGCATCGCTATTCCTGGGCTGGCCGAGGTGCAGGTGGTGGAAAGCACGCAGGAGCTCTAGCATTTGTACAGGAAGCACCAATGGTAATTACAAGGACACGTAGTTGCCTGGCTCGGTTTCCCGCCCTGGCAGCTTCTATGAAAGAGAGTGGTCAGTTCAGCTTGGTCAGAGGTGCCTTGTGTATATCCCCAAGGGTAGAGATGGTACCGAGGCAGCCCTCAACCCAGAGGGGGCAGCAGCCGGAGGAAAAGTGCACCAGCCCCCAATAATTCAGGTGGTCAATTCTTGGCAATATTCTTTTTTTTGGGAAGTCTTGGACACTAGTTTTATTTTGTTCTGGGAGATTTTAAAAGCAAACAATTCTCTGGATGCCTAAAAGTAACGCCTAGGTTTCTGTTTTTAGGTATTTAAGCTGGACATAGAAAACAAACTTACGGTTACCAAATGGGAAACGGGGGGAGGGATAAATTAAGAGTTTGGAGGTTTCCCTGGTGGCGCAGTGGTTGAGAGTCCACCTGCTGATGCAGGGGACGCGGGTTCGTGCCCTGGTCTGGGAAGATCCCACATGCCGCGGAGCGGCTGGGCCCGTGAGCCATGGCCGCTGAGCCCATGCGTCCAGAGCCTGTGCTCCGCAATGGGAGAGGCCACAGCAGTGAGAGGCCCACGTACCGCAAAAAAAAGAAAAGAGTTTGGGATTAGCAGACACACACTACTATATACAAAATAGATAACCAACAAGGACCTATTGTATAGCACCAGAAACTATACACAATATTTTTTAATAACCTATAAGGGAAAAGAATCTGAAAAAGAATATATATATGTACGTATGAATATATATCTAAATCACTTTGCTGTACACCTGAAACTAACACAACATTGTAAATCAACTATACTTCAATAAAAAAAATGAAGATCAGGCAGGAGTCAGGCAGATAGCAGTCTTTTGAAAAACCACAGCACTTGTCAGATGCATTTGTATAGGTAGTAGTGACAATGGTAATTATCGCAACACTAGTAATAATCAGAAATAGTAAATATTGGTGATCATTTACTAAACCCTTATAATGTACTTTACTTATATATATCCAACATATACAACCTTGGAAACTAGGGATTATTATTATTATACCCATTTAACAGATGCAAAAACCAAGTCTGAAGAATTTGCAGGATTTGGCGACATGGTTTACGTTTCATAGGAGATCCTAGGGATTCAAACCCATCACTCCACCAGTGGCCTCTTTACACCCTTCTATCGGCTTCTCCCCCTTTTCTGTCTTACTCCCTTTCTCCCTCACTCCTGCTGCCTAGGGAACACTTCCCATACAGGGTACCCACACAAGTCCTTGTCCCGGGTCCTGCTTGTGTGAGAACAACTCAGACCCTGGAGCTCTAGGGTGGGCTGTACCTCAGGTAAATGGTTTGGCTGTCGCCTTCGCACCCGCTGGCCTGGACCACTTCCCACACTCCTGCTGCTGCGTGTATTCTCCACTGCCCAAGCCCTCAGAGACTTGCAGGTCTGCTGCCCAATCTAAGTCTCTCTGCAAGAAGATCAAGTTCCAGATCCTGGCCCTTCCCTTTCCCTGGTGCAGTTAACTGTCCAGAGAGAAGAAAAATATTCTTCTCATAATTCTCACTGCCTCCCGTTCTTCTCCATTTTGGTCTGTATTCCATGAGCTTTGAGATGTATCTTCTTAAGGGAGATTCCCCAGTCATTTCCTTTGTCTTATCAAAAGGCTTCAATGGTTCTTGACTGTCTAATAAATTAAACACAAAGAGACCAGTTTTGGGGATTTTAGGGCCTTTGGGTTCTGCATCCCATCTACTTTTCTGGTATTAAACATCAGTCAGTCCTCTTCATTCCCAGATTCCAGCAAAACCAAGCTTATTTGTTATTATCAAATATGTCCTGTACTTTTATTCCTATGCCTTTCTCCATAGAGAAAAGAGCAAAAGCAAAGGCTTGGAATTTTCCTCAAGGCCCAGTTAATTTTCCCAGCTCTATGCCAGCCATTTCCTTTGAACTCCAAGAGCCCTTCTTCTCTTATGGTATCCACCTTGCTCCAGCATTTATTTTATCAACCATGTTCCTGTCTAACCATTTCCAAACTGTCATAATGTTCTATGGTTCATCTTCTGTACCAGATTGAGAAAACAAGACACATCTTCCTCATTTTGGGGATCTTCACAGTGTCCTCTATGTAGCAAGTATCTAATAAAGAGTTGTGGGGTTGAACTGAACTTGGTAATAGTTGCATTGAGGTGAACTGAGCTTGGGAGTAGTTGGACAGAGTTGAATTGACCTTGGTAAATCTCGTCCTGACTGTGGTGGAGATACAGATGACAATCGCATTACAGTGAACCAAGAAGAAAGGGCTTCCACTCTCTGTAAAAGAGGCATTTCTGCTCTGTAACAAAGTAAATGAACTGAGCCCTAAGTTTTATATATTTCTTGAGATCCCTTCCATGGACTTCGGGGTTAAAAAGTATATCAAATGCAAGATGCATGCTTTGTTTTCTTTTAATGATAGAGATTTCTAGTTAGGAAATGACATAACTATACTGTGTAGAGAAGAGAATGTCTTCCAACAATTTTTAAGCAGGCAGGGTCTGTTTAAAAAGAAGACATGGTAATTGAGGATAAAACTGAATTAAAATCTTTTAAATGCGTGGCCCTATTCAGCATCAATGAATTGTTTTAATTAGCTAGTTGGTACATTATGAGAACTTGGTAATTTGTTCATCCCTTTAATAGGTACAGAAAGAAATGTATTTGGGGAGGGAAAAATAACAATTGGCTGGATGAACAAAATAATATGTCCTTTGAAATGAACCATTCGTTGTAATGGATGTTTATTTCAGATGATTACATTGTACAATGCATTCAAATGGGAAAAACAAACAGGAGACCAGCTGCACTAATTTTATCAAAGTTATTTATATCAGCAGTATAATTAAAGGCAGTAATTTCAAATTAGGTTTTCTGAGAATCCATTTATAGGCAATACAAGACAACTCGTCTCTATGGCATCCAGGCCATGATTGTGCTCTGGGGGCAGTGTTAACTATTGCCAGTTGGCCTTGGCATTTTGAAAATTAATTATTGTTTCGAAAGACGCTAAAGCTGTCGCTTCCTGCTGCTCTGACCCCCTCAGAGCCACTCCGCTGGGAGAACCCGATGGATAATTTACGGATGTGACAAAGAATGATCATGCATAACCATTTACAAATGGCTTCTCCTATTTAGTAATACATTAATAATACCCTGTCAGGAATGATTCTAGAACTTCCGACGGGAAGTGCTGTTGCAGGAGCTGCTTTTTAAAAAAGCCTCTGTTAATTTCAGCAGTAGTTCATGAGTAGCGTGTTCAAGACTTAAGAATTAGAGGAAATATTAAACTGGCTCTAGGGAGTACAAACTGAAAGACTCCTTTTGGTTGTGAAATGATATTTAATGACTATAAATAAATAAATTTAGAGAATATTTTCATGCAATCTCAGCACTAGGGGGAACTTTATAAAGGTGACCCAATTTAATCCCCACAGGACACTATTTATTCTCTTTATAACATTCTCAGTAGCTGATCACTCAGGCCCTGCTTGGCCAGTAACAAAATTTACTGTCTCCTGAGAAAGCGTCTTGCATTTCTCTAACTGTATCATCTGACTGTATCATCCTAGTATCACACTGAAGTCAGTTTCTCTGCAGTTTCCAGCACTAATTCTAGTTTTACCTTCCAAAGCCAAGTAAAAATTGCTTACTCTCTGAGTCTCTCTTCTATATCAGGGCCCTTTACTACTCACTGATCTTCATATATACCGTATTCTTGCACACCATCCTTGGTCCTCTTATGCAAGTTTATTAGAGTATACATGTGCAGTTTTATATGTAATCTTGGAGTATACATTTGGAGCAGTGAGTAATTCATTTTATTGGAAACAGGATGCTGGTGATACATCTTGTAAAGGAAGATTTTAGACAATGATGGGATTTCAATGTCGGGTTAAGTAGTGTTCTACATTATCTGATATGCAATCAGTGAAGGTTCTGATTAGGAGATAAAGATGATGATAACTCTTAAAAAATTAGCCTGTTGAAAACTGAAATTAAAAAAATTCTATTTACAACAGCACCAAAACCATAAAATAGCTACAAAGTCATCAATGGAACAGAATAGAGAGTCCAAAAATAGACTCACAAACACGATCAACTGACTTATGTCAAAGGTGCTAAGGCAATTCAATGAAGAAAGGAACATCTTTCAAACAAACAGTGCTGGAACAAATAGGCATCCACATGTAAGAAATGAATCTCAGTCCTTACCTTACAACCGGTTAGAAAATTACTTAAAATGATTTGATAATTTAAAAAAATCTAAAACTATGCCACTCTGAGAAGAAATATATGAGAACATCTTTGTGACCTAAAAGTAGGGAACGATTTTCTAGATGAGACACAAAAAGCAACAAATCATAAAATAAATTTTTGGTAAATCAGACTTTATATAAACGAAAACTTTTGTTCTCAGAAAGGCATTATAATGAGAGATAAAATGCAAGGTGTATATTGGATAAAAATGTGTAAAGAATTCTTAGACTCTTATAGCTCAAAAATAAACAGACACCCAATAAAGACGGGTTAAAGATTTGAGCAGCTACTTAAAAAAAAGAATATATGAGTTTCCAATAAACATTTGAAAAGGTTCTTCTAAATCATTAGTCATCAGTGAAATGCAAATTAAAGCCACAATGACATACCGCTACATACCCATTAGAAGGGCTACAATTAAAACTACTGACAATATCAAGGACTGGCAGGGATGCAAAGCAACAGGAAGTTTTGTACATTTCTGGAGGAAATGTAAAAAGGAAAATCGTTTGGCAGTCTCATAAAAAGTTAAATATGACCTAGCCATTCTACTTCTATGTATTTACCCCAGAGAAATGAAATCCCATGTCCACTCACACCAAGACTTATATATGAATGTTTATAGCAGCTTTATTCACAACAGGCCCAAACTGTAAACTATCCAAATCTCCATTAATAGGTGAATAGATAAACAAAATGTGATATATTCATGCCTTAGAATAGTACTCAGTAATAAAAAGGAACAAACTACTGACATACGCAATAACACTGATGAATCTCCAAATAACTATGCTCAGTGAAAGAAGTTAGTTACAAGACTATATACAGTACAGTCTCATTTATAAAATGTCAACTAATCTTTGTGACATAAGCAGACTAGTGGCTGCTAGTGACAGAGGTGGAAGGTGGGATGGATGGACTCCAGTGGAGTCTAGAGCCTCTTTGGGGGGTTGATAGAAATATTCTGTATTTTGGCAGGTTCTAAGGTCAAAACTCTGTGAATTGAACAATTTAAAGGGATGCAGTCTATTGTTCTATTTGTTTGAGTTAGAACAATCTAAACTTAGTTTAATTAGGCAATATTGTGAAAAATGGATTATGGTGGGAAAAGACAGACTGGATTCCATAGAAGCAAGAATATTTCTATGTTCAAGGTCAGAGATTATTAATGTAGGCTATAGAACATGAGAAGGGGAATGCAGTTAAAAGCAGGAAATGACAAAAGAAAGAGGGAAAAAAGAGAGAAATGAAGAAAAAATTAAAAATAAGAAAGATGAGTAAAGTTGGAATGAAAAAGAAATTGGAAAGAAAAAAGCTGAGGTCAGAAAAGGAGCAGAGAAAAAGGAAAAACAGAACTAAAATAAAATAATAAAAAGGAGGGATAAAAGAAAAAACAAAAAGATATTTATATTTATATATACTACATGTTGTGGAGAGGAGTCTGGCTGTCTACGGTTTTGAAAACTTTATTCACTCTAGCCTTTATTCCACAGTTTTGCAGGAAATCAATTTTTTTTAACTTAGCTGTATTGCTTAGTTATTGTTCTAAACTGGATCTTCTGAGACATGAAGCATTTAAGGCATATCTTAAAAAGAATAAACAGATATGCATGAAGATTCAAATACATAATATAAAATCAACTGCAGGACTTTAAAAGATATGTAACATGGCTGCTAATTAGTTTGGAGAGGGTTTAAGGAATGGTGTCAAAAAAGGTGAATAATTAAAAAACACTACCTTATGTCTCTTCATATATCTCTTGCTCAAAAATGAATTTAAGGTAATTTACACAAATTAGATAAATACAAACAAAACATAAATACCAAAAGTACAGTTTTAAATATAATTAAAAGTAAATGTAAAAAATTATTAGAAGAAAACATAGAGGGAAAGTCTCATGACATTGGTTTTGGTAATGACTTCTTGGATATGGCATGAAAAGCACAGGAAACAAAGGTAAAAATAGATAAATTGGACTATATCAAAATTAAAAATTCTGGGCACACAATCAACAGAGTGAAAAGGCAGCCTACTGAATGGGAGACAATATTTGCAAATCATATATCATATAAGGGGTTAATATACAGAATATATGACAAACTTCTACAACTCAGCAGCCTCAAAAAACAAACAACCCATTTAAAAATGGGCAAAAGACTGATAAACACATGAAGATGCTCAACATAATTAATTATTGGGGAAATGTAAGTCAAAACCACAATGAGATACCACTTCACACCCATTAATTAGCTTGGTCACTATTGAAAAACCAGAAAATAACAAGTGTTGGCAAGGATGTGGAGAAACTGGAATGCTTATACACTGTTGGTGTGAGTGTAAAATAGCACAGCCACTATGGAAAATCCTATGGCAGCTTCTACAAAAATTAAAAATAGAATTACAAGTATGATCCAGCAAATTCACTTGTGGGTATGTACACAAAATAATTGAAACAGGGTCTTGAAGATATATACGTATGCCCATATTCATAGTAGCATTATCCAAAATAGCCATAATGTGGAAGCAACTCATGTGTCCATCAACAGATGAATAGATAAGCAAAATGTGGTCTCTCTCTATATATATACAAGGAATAGTATTCAGCCTTAAAAAGGAAGGAAATTCGGATACATTTTACAACACAAATGAACCTTGAGAACATTACGATGAGTGAAATAAGCCAGCCACCAAAAGACACATATTGTATGATTCCACTTACATGAGCTACTTAAACGTAGTCAAATTCATAGAGACACAAAGTAGAATGTTACCAGGCAACTGCGGGGCAGGGGAGTATGAGGAGGTGATTAATGGGTACAGAGTTTGAGTTTTGCAAGAGGAAAAGAGCTCTGGATATTGGTTGCACAGCAATGAGAACGTCCTTAACACTACTGAACCGTCCACTTAAAATTGGTTGAGATAGCACATTTTATGTTAGGTGTATTTTAACTACAATTAAAAATTTTAGATATGTAAAAGAGGAAATGAGAGCAGGAAAGATGAGATACATACCTTTGGGTACACTGGCCAGAGCAGTAACCCCAAGGTGGTCCTAGGTTGTCTAGTCCCTGATACAAAGAATCACATAATTTGTACTTGCCATAGGACAAAAACAAACTGAATCACTAGAAGAAGCACAACTGCTGGTGCTGAGACCAAAAAGAACTCTCATGTCCTGTGTGATCATTTAAGAGAACTAGCAATGAACATTTATGCCCAACAAAATTTTTATCATGAATACAGTGATGAATTTCAAACACACATCCACGATTATTTTCCCAGTGGCATAATGTCAAAGTAGACTGCAGTGTGACAGGAAGAGTTTTACTTTGACACTATGCCATCGGGAAACAATAATGGACGTGTGTTTGAAATTCACTGCTGTGTTCGTTACAAAATATTCTTAGCTCCTTCCGCTACCCCCTCCCTTTTTAAATCTTCACTGCTTGTCGTTATCATGCTATTTGGATTGGCAGATAGTGCTACTTAAGGGAGCACAAGAAGTAGAATAGATTACAAAGGAAAAGTCTGAAAAGGAAATAAATAAGATCTAATAAGGAGGTGGAGTAAGGACAGAGTGATAGGGAGCTGAGAACAGCTTTGAGAGTTTTGTGAATAGACAAAGATGAGTCGCTGCTTTAATGAATGAGGACTCGGGGAATGGAGATAAGGAAAGGATCTTTTGGAGTCTTTATTGTATATTCTTTGCCCTGATTCCAACTTTATACCCACCTCTGCCTCTAATCCATAGACCATTCGAAAAAACCCTTATGAAAGAGTTCGTCAGCGCTGTCCGAATTGGAATTGCATTTCTTTTGAATGACATTTTGTGTCGACGCAGAACTTAAATTAGGCGCTAGAAGGCCTAGATTTCTTTAGTTTGTATCCAAGAAAAACAGCCCTACAAGAGAACAAGATATGAGATCTAAAGTCCTCTTTACTATCTGGTTTAATTCAGAAATCAAATTTAGAGCACCTGGAAGAAAAGCTGTAGATCACATAATACTTTACAAATATTATGTATCATAAAGGGTGCTGATGAAGAGTTGAAATGAGTTATATATTCCTGGGCATATGCTTCCACGAAGCTAATCTGTGTGGCCAGTTAAATGTGGAGTCAAGACAAGGTCAATATATATCTTCTTACATATATTGAGGATCCTATCAAAAATGTGTCTGAATAAATATCTGGCAAACAGTCACAAGCAAATTAGGCAAAGGTTTACACAGAGGCAAGGCCAGGTGCTATCAGAAGAAACATCTGAGGTGCACTCAAGTGCACACACAAAAGGACAGATAAGATCTCACATACCAACACCATGGGCCAGAACTATAGATAATTTTATCCTGGAAAAATTTTAAAGTGTGTCCAATCACATCTTACCATGTCCATACAAAAATATACAGCAAACCACCTGCAATATATTTAGCAGCCTGAGCTATATCACCTTCTATTATAACCACCAAGTTCGACATCTTGCCAACTTCATGCCTAAGTCACTGCATAAGTTAGATTTTTATACAGGATTATTGACATTTCAAATAAGCAAAGCACATTAATTGGGCCCATTGTCCGTTAAGGCCATTCTTTTTCATTAAAATCATATTATCTGTATCAAAGACAATGTTTACTTTTGTATTTCAAATGCCAAAGGGGTACAAATGGGCAATGAGATAAGAATGTAGAAAAAGACTGTACTATTAGTCTCAGTTTGCATACTTCCTTCATTTATAATTTGTGTTTTTACGGTTTTAACACAAAATCTCATCATCATGTCAACCTATAAGTGCATTCTCTTTGTTATCTCTAAAGTCATTTAGTCATCTTTAGCTTCTGGCATATATGATACATTTGCTTAATGTTATGTCATTCTTGCATTTCTTACAGGTTAATTTCTAAGTAGTGTCTGCTATAAGAAGCTAAAGAATATTTCTTAACATCCAGGTTGTTATTTCATCAAATCTGTCACTTTTCAAGGATAAAATGATAGTTTAACTTTGATTGAGAGAGCATAGGGAAATCAAGTAATACTATTCGGGAGAAGAAAGAGAAGAACTAAAGTTATTATGATTCTTGTAATTTAGTTGTTATGACTGGTAATCATATAAGAAAATGATGGCTGTTTGCAGGGGAAAAAAAGAGGTTTCTAAGGGAAATGAGTTCTTTCAATCTTCATAAATCTGGGTTTTACTGAAGGTCTTGGGATGTATTCCTTCAAGGCTCTACTCTATGTGATTATCACATATTAGACTAGGGGTAGGAAACTACAAGGAAGATATTAATTCCTGAACTTTTTCAGGAGTGAATAAGTATCTTTAAGCTTACTTCAATGGAAAGCAAATATATACATGCTAATGAGGGAGTCCTGGACATGCCCCAAATCTGCCTCTTTTGCACGTTCATTATTTTGAGGTAAAAGTTCTTGAGAAACAGCAGGTGTGAGAAAGGAGCTCTGACCTCCCCTTTACTTCCTGAAAGAAGTAGATGAAATTCCCACGTGACAGATGCAGTCCCAGTACGAGGAGGAAACAAACATTCTTACCACCAGAGACAGAGAGTTGAGGCCAAGAGAGATCACCTCAGCAAATAGACCTTGCTATAGTTCTTATCTTCCTTGAGTCTCCCCATGTATTTCAGTTACTTTTCCACAATTGCATCTCTTTGTTCCGCCTGGTATATGAGCACTGAGGCCTGGCCGCTTCTTTGGGGCTTCATTTTCCTCGGAGAACTCCCATTACTCGTAAGATTTGATTCAATACAATTTGTATCTTTTCCTCTTGTTAATCTGTCCCAGCTGGAAACCCCAAGACAGCAGAAGAGAAAGGTCACCTCCCCTACAGTGGGGACAGGGCGTCCCTCCTCTTGGGTTTTTGTTGAGAAACATCAATCCAATGGATATATTTAGGAGCCCCCCAAATCCCCAAAGGCAATGCTCTTGGGTGGTCCCTCTCTCTCTCTCTCTGATTTCCATGTATTTTCTTCTTTTTTCTTGCTCTTCGGTTCTTCCTCCCCAGACTAATGCCAGAGATCTGTGGTACCAAAACCAAAGGTGTTTTTATCTATGTTGGAATTAGGTATTTCCAACTTTGCTACTTTCTGTGGCTGGCTTGGCACTGTGTACAGCAGCTCAGAAGCTGCTGAATGAAGGTCACCAACAGAGACACTGTGTTCCTATTCTTAGGGGAGTCTCCCCCACTCCAGGCCCACTCCCGCAAGGACAAGCCTGCCCGTTTTCCAGTGGTTGTGTTATCCAGGCTGATCTCCTGATGTGATCACAGATCAGATCACAAAGAGTTAGTAATTTGACTTCTTATGTGGATCAATTGCTCAACGACTTTAACTGAGCTTAGGTGCACAGATCCTCATTGTACGTGGCCGTGCAATGATTGCACTCATTTTGGCCTTTCTCTTGAGGGTAATTTTGAGGGTTGGCTTTCGGTTTCTGTTGTTCTCCAGTTAAGAAAAATAGACAAATTCCTTGCGGTGGCTTCTCTTGTTGCAGAGCTTCAGTAGTTGTGGCGCACAGGCTTAGTTGCTCCACGGCGTGTGGGATCTTCCAGGACCATGGATTGAACCCGTGTCCCCTGCGTTGGCAGGCGGATTCTTAACCACTGTGCCACCAGGGAAGTAGTCCCTGACCTTTTAATAGTCAAATTAAATTTCCTGGAGTCCTGGGTCACCTGGATTTATTTTTCCACTGAAGTGTATAGCTGTCACTGTTTGCATAAAAGTCACTTCAGTTCTGCGTGACCCATTCTCATTGGATTGATACATCATTACCTTGCATTCCGGTTGAGTTGACTGCATGTCTGTCTTTCACTAAGGAAACAAATTTGCTAGATCTCTTTGTAAAGTTGTTTCTGTAGCTACCGTTACAATTGGACTGTTTCCTATGCTCTGAAGCAAATGGATGGGTGATTAATGGAAGCTTACTGGATATACTATTTATCTGTCTGGTTTGCTCCTCCAGAACTGCAGATCTGCTAACCTTATTTTGTAGAGCTAGGGTATTATGTTTCTGTGGACTTGTCAAATAATCCTCCTAAAAACACCTCTATCTGTAGAGTGACAAAAGAATTATGTGACTACAATGTATGGAATTATTTAACACCATGATTAGGCAAGAAACTGAAAAGTCTTAGATTAAGAATAAGAAAAAATATGCCTTTTTAAAATGGCTTTATTTATTTTTAATTACATGGTACTTTAGACAGTACCATAAAATGTGAAGAAATTAATCGACAAGTTCACACTTTCTCCTACTTCCTTGCTTGGCTTACATGTATCTAGCTTTTTCTTCCTGAATCCCTTATGATTTGTTTTTTAATCCTTGTAATTGTGTAACTTCCCCTAAATATATATGTGTGTGTGTGTGTGTGTGTGTGTGTGTGTGTGTCTATTTTTGGCTTAAAACTATCATGTTTAATTCGTTTATGATTCTGTGGGTTGGTGACTTGGGCTGGGCTCATCTGGTTAGTTCTCTGTTGACTTTTGATGGGCTCATTCATGTATCTTTTATTTTTTTATTGAAGTAGAGTTGATTTATAATGTTGTGTTAGTTTCAGGTGTACAGCAAAGTAATTCAGTTATACTTTCCTGTGTCTCCAGCTTGCAGATGGCAGACTTTTCAACCTTTATAATATTTCAAGACAACTCCGCATAATAAATCACTTTCAGTTGGTTTTGTTTCCCTGGAGAACCTTGACTAGCACACAGTGGTGTGTTCTGAATACTCAGCAGTGATTTCAATGATTTACATTTTTTTAGACATTCTTTCCTTTTTGGGGGCAGATAGGTAAACAACTTTCTGTTTTTCAAAATTAGCTTTCAGTTTATATTTTGTTACCATTTTGTTATAACAGAAAGAAAGTGGTCAGAAGGAAAACATGTAGAAGAAAACCACATATATAAATATATATATATTTGCATATATATATATACATTTAAAATTTTTATTGAAGCATAGTTGATTTATCATGTTTCAGGTGTACAGAAAAGTGATTCAGTTTTATATAAATATATATATAATTTATCAGATTCTTTTTCCTTATAGGTTATTACAAGATATTGAATATAGTTCCCTGTGCTATACAGTAGGTCCTTGTTGTTTATCTATTTTATATGTATTGATAGTAGTGTGTATCTGTTAATCTCAAATTCCTAATTTATCCCTCCCCTACATATATTTTTTGTAAATAGAGGATGCAGATGGGACTGATGAACAAGGAATGTGTGGAAACTACGATGTTAGTGCATGATGTTCCTCCTATGCTATCTTAAAGTTCAAATGTGCTTTATCTCTCTACAGATTATACAGTGATTTTATAAGTGATACTACCCTTGTTTCTTCAAAAAAATTTTTTAAATTATAAAATTTATAACTTTTAGGTAAAGCCAATAAAAATATTTCTATATTTTCTTTAGTACCATGTTTTCTTAATGTTTTAACCATTTTGGGTAAAATATTGTTTTCTCAGAAATGTCCTTCAAATGTATGTTCTCCACAAATACTGAAGCAAATTCAGAAGGCTGGTTGATAAGTTTTGATCTACAAAAAAGAGTATCACCTAATAAAGTTTTTCTATTAACATGAAATAAAACTTAGGATTTTCCCCTTTACATTAGGGACCCATTAAAAAAATGAATCATGTAGTTAATAAAACTGTTTCCAAACTCCCTTTAAAGAAAAATTGTTTTTCTGAGTCAAAACGTGAAATTGAGACTAAGTAAATATTTATCTTCATATAGATCTTTGTTTCTAGGTATTAGGCTTGATTGTTAATTAGTGAGACCAATTTTAGATACAATATATTATCCACTGTGCAGAATATTGCCTAAGAATAATATATTTTATATATATATATTATTATTATTATATTATATTATGAAACAGTGAGTCCGTGATTTTAAGGCATATCTCCTGTGTCCAAACTTTTGGAGTCTGGTGCATGAAACTAGGCAAGTTAGTCATCTTTGCATCTCTTCTAGTTAATCGCGAAGACTTCATTCACTTTGTCATTTTACAGTCTTTATCAGGCGTCAGCAAACTGGTCCATTGGGCTAAATCCATCTAACTGCTTGTTTTTGTAAATACCATTTTACTGGAACACAAAACACTCATTCATGGACATACAGTCTCTGGCTGCTTTCACACTACAAGGCCGAGTTAAGTAGTTGTGACATACTGTGTGGCTTGCAAAGATGAAAATATTTATTATCTGGTCCTTAATAGAAAAAGGTTCCCGAACCCTGGGCTATAGTAAAGGTAAAAAATAATGGGGAAAAGCCCAGCTGGCCACCTTCAATGTCAGATTTAAAAAAAAAAGCTGGAGAGAAAAGAAAATATGTAATGTTGTGGGGAGGATAAAAATAATGGAGGAGCTAAAAATTATCATGGAGAGAAAAGGGCAGAGACATATAAAATAATAATGAGCATATATTAAAACTACAACCCTAGTACTAAACAGCAACTCAGAGAAGAATGGATGTGAGAGGGAAAAAGAAGAATGTTTGGGCAAAGTAACAGAAAACATATGTTTGAGATGGAAAAAAATTTTCCTCTACCTTTCTAGGTGCTTCCAGCTGATCTGAGAATGAAGTTGACATGAGACAGATTAAGAGAAGAAAATCCAATTTAATTACGTAGGTACAGAGGCCCGTAAGAATATGAGGCCCAAGGACAAGTCAGGCCATTGAGACTTAAATGCCCTCTGAGAGAAGAAGCGGGCAGGGGTTTGAGACTTCAAAGGGGAGGAAGGCAATTCACATGGAGATGGGGAAGCATATGTTTGGTAAAGAAATGTTTGCTGGGCCAGGCAGATCACAGTGGTACACAGAGTGGACTCTGGTCTCTAAGCCATGTTCCCCTGCCACATCTAGCCATGTTCTCTGCAGATACACCTGGTGATAGTGTTCTCCCTGGACCAGGCCCTCTATCCAAGTCTTTAGGCAGCTAACAGGCCAGTAAAAAAGAAAGACTTCCTCAGTCTTCTGTTTCTTAAAAATAATTAGTCTAAAATAATCCACAGGTTAGCACAGGGAAATTTATTCAATATGCTGTGATAAACCATAATGGAAAAGAATATAAAAAGTGTATATATATGTATAACTGAATCACTTTGCTGTACAGCAGAAATTAACACAACATTGTAAATCAACTATACTTCAATAAAATAAACTTAAAAAAATAAAATAATCCACACGCCAACGAAATACATTTTGGGATGGCAAATTTGCTCCCCTACACAAGCAAATACAAGTAGAACAATTAAAGCAATCTCTTTCTGTCCTTGCCTGTTACGGTCTGAAGTATTGCTACAGATACCATCGCTGGGGAAAAAACATGTAGGAACACAGGGAGTTCAATGCAGCTTTTTTTCCCAATGTGACAATATTTTGAGGCTTTCCTCAAATCATCATGGTTCTTGAGGGCAAACAGTGCTATTGATGTTGAATGCCTAGAACAAGATCCAAGCCACATGTGATGCATTTTTCTAAAATATGCTGAACTTAACTTCATTTCTGGTGAATTATGTACCTGGTTCAGCATATTTCCGAGAATGAGTTTTTCTTTGAGCACAGTATGTTCCATTAGACTGGATATTCCATTAAGACGAACGAATTCTCTGAAATAGGCAACTGGAGCCCTCACATCACACAAAAAGAATATTTCCTGGAGCATTTTTGGAATTTAACTACTTGAAGCTTAATTTCCTTTCAACCCAAAGGAACACCTCATGCAACAATGGAAGAGAAAGTTATGGGCAGAGAGTTATAAATCAAAACAAACTGCCCCAAAGAAAAGGATATTGGGGAAAACAGTTGGTGATAATCAATGCTTTTGTTTCCAAATCTCTTAGTCTGAGAGACTGATCTGGTGAAATTTTGAACAGATGTTTTTAGGACTTAAATAGCGTCTGCAACGTAAAAGCTGGGCCTTGCTGGTTTCCTAGTAGCTGAGGTTGCAGAGTCTCATCACACAAAGGTCTCAGAACTCCTCACCTCTTAGCCTGATGCCAGTTTTCAAGTGCATGATGTTAAAACAAACAACCAAACAAACAAACCCCCAAACATAGCATTCTTCCTCAAACACAGCTAACTGAAATGCCCCTTACGATACACTGTGGAGTCTCTCCTTGTTTATACCTGGCTCTGTCATTGTGTCTGTGATATAATCGCTTAATGCCTACACTCTCCACCTCAGGAAGACAGAGAGAATATCTCTGTGAGGATAAAGGCAAAATGAGTAGCTGAATAAGTACAATTCACTTGAGATTATTAGAACAGAGAATGCACTCCAATTCACCTTTATGAGAAGGTTTGCACAGGAAGGCGGCAACCAGGAGGCCTTTACTAAAGATGAGAAATGAACAGTTCTGGGTAGATCTCTGGGGTGCAAGACATGATTAGTGACAAGATATGGGTAGGGGTTAAAATTCACATGTTAGAGTGAAAAGAATGAGTAAGCATAGGAGATATAAAAGGCCGTGGCATAGGACTTCTATAAATATACTGGGTATCATTTTGTGAGGTCACTGAGAAGCATGAAGTGGGGATAAAAAAAAGTTGTGCTGAAAACTCTGAGATAACTAAACATAATCAAGCATTTAAGTCTTTTAAGAATAGCTGTTAAAGTAAGAAACTAATAAAAAGAAAAGAATTAAAAAGGGAAAACAAAGCCATTTTCTAAGTTTAACGGCAGAAAAAGATAAATATTTATACAATGGAAAAGATGAAAGTATCTAGAAATTATGAGACTCTGGCATGGACTCTGAAGTCAGACAGACTTATGTTTCATTTCTGCTCTCCAATTCACTAACCCTACACCTCCCAAGCCCCATGAAAGTGTCCGAATTTCCCCTGGTCTTGTTTCTTCGTCTATAAAATAGCGATAATATTCCTGCATTGTCTGTGCTCTAAAGTTTACATTAAATCCAGTGTAAAGTGTCTAGTACACCTGCTATGTTAGTGCCCTTCTTCCTTAAATATGTTGCTGGGAATTGAACTCCACAGAGGAACAACGCAACGCCAATTAAAATCTTTTCATTCACTTCTGCGTTTACTTAATCTGAAAACAGATATCAAGTTTATTACATGTCAGGCATTTAAACATATTAACTTGATCTTCATAACAACCACATGAAATGGATACTTCTATGGTCCTATTTTACAAAAGAGACATGAAGCAAAGAGAGGTGACACAGTCCACCTACAGCCACCCAGTATCAGAGCTGGGATTTGCACTCAGGAAGTCTAGTTCCAGAGTCAATAATCTAATCATCACCTTAAACTGCTTCAATACCTATTTTTCTAATAAATGGATAAATGAATGAATGGCTTGTTTCGACTGCCAATGGGAACCAGCCGGGACTGGTACCTTGGAGTTCCTCGTCACGTTCTGAGTTTCTGTTTGTTAGTCTGTGTACTTACAAAATTTCCTCTCGTGTACCCTACGCATTTGTTGAATTTTCTCAGGACGTTCACGCACAATTCGATCTGGATCTGAAGGCTTAACTGCTTCTGAAACAGACTTTCAACCAGTCCTAGAACCTTCACTCCCACCTTTGTGCCCACCTCCAAAGGCTGGCCTTTTGGGAATTCCTTGCTGGAAATGCAGTGGTTTCTTAGCCTTTCCCGCTGCAAACTTAGGTGTCAGCTTTCTTAACACTGCTTCTTCAATTCCCACAGCTCTATCTGCTTTTCAAATATCACAAGTTTTTAATGCTCTTTCCTATTTTTTAAACGGTTTTATGCTTTTAAAGGAGTCCATTCGTTTTATTTCAGTGGCAGGCTAAAGAAAAGTAGAGGTAAGTAGTCGGGTTCTGCCACAGCATCTTCAACTGAAAGTTTAGGTCTTGTCTTTAACTCCTTTCTCTTTACACTATTTTCCACATCCAAGCTGTCATCAAGTTCCACTACCTTTTCCTCTTTACTATCTTAATCTATCCACATTTCTCCATTCCCTCTTTTTTTTTCCTCAATGACTTTATGTATTTATGGCCACACCGAGCAGCTTGCGGGATCTTAGTTCCCCCACCAGGGATCGAACCTGCGCCCCCTGCAGTGGAAACACAGAGTCCTAACTACTGGACCTCCAGGGAATTCCCCCCTCTTTTTTCAAAACTTAGTTCAAGGCATTCTTTCTTTCTTTTTTTTTTTTTAATTGGGGTATAGTTGTTTTACAATGTTGTGTTAGTTCAAGGCATTATTTCTTGATCAAATGACATCAGCAGTCTCCTCATGGGAGCTTCTTCCAATGATACTCCACTTCCCTAAAGAAATTCATGGCTTTTTATTTTGGCTAACTAGGCTTTATGATCTGGCCCCTGGTTATCTTTGCAGTCTCTTCCCTCCCTCTCTCCATCCTCTGCTTTACTCTTTCTGAATTATTTGTGATCTTGTGATTACTATCTAGGAAGCTTTCTCTGATTCTCTTGGGCTGTTTTAGATGCCTCTCAAGTTTCTCCCATAATAGTCTGCACTTACTCCTACCATAGTCCTTTTTCACACCAAACTGACATGGTCTCCCCGAATTTAAACACCTCTATGGCTTCCTACTGTATTCAGAGTAACGTTCAAACTCTTTATGGTGGCTGAAGATGTCCCAGGTGACGTGTAACTTTGTGACGTCATCTCCTACAGTGTTCCCTTTACTTGCGCTGGGCCAGCCATGCTCTCTTCCCCTCTGAGGTCCTCCTGGAAGACTGAGTACATTTCCTCTCCCCTCTGGCTGTTATGACTCTCCTCCAACTCCTGGCAGAGTAGGTTCATTCTACTTGGCACTCAGCTTCATCTCAAGGCCCTTAATTGCTGCATCTAAAATAGTCCACTGCTCCTCTTGTCAGCTCACACATAACTTTATCTGCTCTATGGTACCTACCACAAATTTCAGCCATGAGAGCAGGAATCCCGCCTGTGTCTTTCAACGTATTTTTTATTTCTTCTAAATATTTCAGAAGGATCTAGAAATGTTTTACTTTCCAGTTAAGGGAAAGGAACCAGATAACTTCATATGTGTACACACATTTCCAAGTGGTATTTTCTTTCTTTTTTAATTTTTATTTTTTTATGGAAGTATAGTTGATTTACAATATTATATTTGCTTCAGGTGTATAATATAGTGACTTAATATTTTTACAGATTATACTCCATTTAGAGTTATTACAAAACGATGGCTATATTTCCCTGTGCTGTACAGTATATCACTGTCGCTTATCTATTTTATATCTACTAGTTCGTACCTCTTAATTCCCTACCCCTGTCTTGCCCCTTCCTCATTCCCTCTCCCCAGTAGTAACCATTAGTTTTTTTGGGGTTTTTTTTTGCGGTACACGGGCCTCTCACTGTTGTGAACTCAGATACAGACCCATGTGGCCTTGGTCCTCCACCAGCACCATTTGCCAAGGGATCCTGCAGTGGTCACACCCACCTATGCCCCAGTAACAGACTCACTGACCTCAGTCCAAGCTGTGGGCTCCGAGGGGGCCCATGACCCAGCTCCTGCCCCTTCTGCCCCATCCTGGACAGGAGACACTCCTACCCACCCAAGGACCCGCAGGGAGCCATGCCCGTCCGGGCTCTAGGGGCACGCTCTCCTACCTTGTTTCTACTGCAGATCTAGAAACGGCCCTGTACCTTGGCACCAGCCCCTCTCAGCCACGCGCTGGGACCACTCCTGCCTGTACAGGGACCCTCCAAGAGATATGCCATCCACGGCCCTGGAGATAGGCATGCTGACCTTGGTCTGACTGCAGGTCTTGAAGTAGTCCTGCAGTACAGCTCTAGCCTCTCTTAGCCATTGTCTGGGGATGGTCCTGCCCACCCAGGGATCCAGAGGGGGACACATCCATCTGCGGTGAGCGAATCACTTTTTCAGTACATCCTTATGGATACCAGATTCTAGTCCTGTTCATTGTCTTTGAGGTTTGGTCATTGACCTGTAAACTAGACTGGAATTCTTCTAGTCTCCTTTGACGTCTGGCTATGACTCTACAAGCTTATGTTTCCAATTTTCTCCCACCCTTCTGACTTGAAATTACTCAGAACAAAAACTGCCTTTTTGGGCAAAGAATCTAAAAAAAGAGTGGATATATGTGTATGTATAACTGATTCACTTTGCTGTACACCTGAAACTAACAAACACAACATTGTAAATCAACTCTACTCCAATAAAAATTAAACAAATAATAAAAAAAAAAACTGTTCTTTTTCCCAAAGCCTTGAAAGCAGAAGCTGGGCAACTTGATATAAACTCCAGAGAAATCACCACAACAGTCCATGTATGCACAACCATTGTTCCTGCTGCTGTGTGAACCCCTCAGAAAGTTCACTGGAAGACCCAATGACATCACCAGAGGTATCCAAACTGCAAAGGATGCTTTCAGCCCAGCATCTTAAAATCTTCGCTACAGGCTGCCCTCCAGACTTAGAAACTTTTTTATAGTCTTCTCCAATCATTAAGTTGTTTTTCTTCTGTCTCCATAGAAATGCCTGTTATTAAATACCTGATTTCTAACACCTTATAGGCCTAACTTTGATAGGAGCCCACCTTCACCATCACCTCCTGAAATGAGACCCAACTGCTTCACGGAACTGACCTATTTTTAAGGACTAAGAGACAGGTTCAGTGAGATGTGCAGCAATCTACCAACTCAACTTCTGGACGGTGAAACTTCTTGGGGAAGTTTCAAAGGCGGGAAATGAAAGGTAGAAGAATATGGCATCCTTAAATATGCCACTTTGGCAAAAGGATTATTTTGAGCTGAAGGCAACTGAGTAGAAGTGGGTATAAGAAAAAATCCTCTGCCTTCCCCCTATTTGACTAAAATCAGGACATAAATTTGCAAAGCTGTCCCTCTTCCCCCCTCTTCCCTACCATGAAGGACAAAAGCTCATCCTCAGACACAACTTTGTACTTTTATCAAGGGAGAAGGCACCCACTTCAATCTATGTAACAGATCTTACTCTTTTTACTGTGCACCAGTTATGGGGAGTGGTAATCTCCCCATAACTGGCCTCCTCCACAGCTTTTTTTTTTGTCTTTCGCTGAAGATGGTATTTAAGTCAGAGTTCTAAGCCACTACTCTGAGTTACTCATTTTTCCTTAGGATATCCCATGTACATATGAGGTATACATGTTCATAAGCTTCTGTTTCTCTTGCTTAAAGAAAATAAAACCATGAAATGGGTGTGATAACCTAGGAATTGCATATAGAGATGAGAGGGAAGGATTACAACACTGGGGCACTCTGACATTGAGCTCAGAAAGGTGAAGAGGAACCCCTGAAAGAGACTCAGAAATAGGGTCCATTTGGGTGGGAGAAGAGCCTGCAGACAGGGGGCCTTGAAAGTCAAGTAAAAGGAGAAGGCAGTTTGAGAAGGCCAGAGAGGACCACTGTGTTAGATGTCCTGAGAAGCCTATTTGCAACATGGAAATCATTGTTGCCCTTGACAGCAAGAGTAGAAGGCCTGACTAGAACACATTCAAGAAAGAGCTGAGATACAGGAATGAAGTCAGCAGCTATAAAGAATTATTTAAAAAAAAAAAAAAGGATGGAAAATGCAAGAGAAAAGAAAAATTAGAGGCAGATGAAGTTTGTGTCAAATGTTGAATTTCTGCCTTTTGACGATCAGAGATTGTAAAAGCTACTCAAGAACGCTTTGGAGTCTCTCACTTTTTAATTATAAAATGTTGTAGGCATAGAAAACGGTATAGAGGCCATTATAATTGAATGCCTGTGCACCCCACAGTTTTTTTGTCTGATCTTAAATTGGGGCTTCCCAACATTTTTCATGTGTTGATTTACATATAAAATTACAATAATATTTGTAGAAAGCAGGGTATATAGAGGCAGCCCCTGGACAGACTGGGTTACCTGGCTCAGGACCATGGCAACCCAAGGATCTTCTTGACTGAGGGATCACTGTGTTCGGACAGTACCTGTAGCATCCTCCTTGAGAAATGGCAAGTTAGATAAAGTTGTTTATTGCGTTGTTGGTATCTTGTATACGTTGTAAAGTTTTGTTTTTTTGATTTAGCAAGTACCGAGAGGGATGTATTAAATTTTTAATGTAGATTTCTCTTTCAAATTATTGTAGTTTTTATACTTTTAAGACTTACTGGTGCATACACGTTTAGAATTAATGTAACTTTCAGGTGAGTTGTTCCTTTTCTTATATGTTCCTCTTCAGCCTTAATAATTGTTCTTCTCATAAAGTCAATTTTGCCTGATATAAACACCAACTTTCTTTTGCCATTTATTTTCCTGTTATCTATTTTTCTATCTGTTTACTTCCAATCATTGTGTCTCTGACTTTAGACGTGCCTTTTATAAACCCCAAACAGCTGAATTTTGCTCTTTTGAGTCCATCTTACAGTTTCTATCATTAAACATCAAGTTTAACTCATTGATATTAATTTTGATTAGTTACATAGTGAATTCCTATTTATTTCTATTATCTTATGTACTTAATATTTACCATGCTTTTTTTTTCCCCTTTGCCCTTTTTCTTTTCTGCTTTGTAATTAAGTTTCCTCTAATCGGGCTTCCCTGGTGGCGCAGTGGTTAAGAATCCGCCTGCCAATGCAGGGGACACCAGTTTGAGCCCTGGTCCAGGAAGATCCCACATGCCACGGAGCAGCTAAGCCCGTGCGCCACAACTACTGAGCCCGCATGCTACAACTACTGAAGCCTGCAAGCCCAGAGCCCGTGCTCCGCAACAAGAGAAGCCACCACGATAAGAAGTCCACGCACTGCAACTAGAGATAGCCCGCACGCAACAGCGAAGACCCAATGCAGCCAAAGATAAATAAATTAAATAAATAGGGCTTCCCTGGTGGCGCAGTGGTTGAGAGTCCGCCTGCCGATGCAGGAGACACGGGTTCATGCCCCGGTCCGGGAAGATCCCACATGCCGTGGAGCGGCTGGACCCGTGAGCCATGGCTGCTGAGCCTGTGCATCCGGAGCCTGTGCTCCGCAACGGGAGAGGCCACAACAGTGAGAGGCCCGCGTACCGGAAATAAATAAATAAATTAATTAATTAAAAAAATAAAATAAAGTACAATGGTACATCTTAACTATTTTTAAAAAAAAAGTTTCCTCTAATCATGTATCCCTTTCTTACCTCCTTCCCACCTCCATCTGCATGGGTTTGGAAGTTATACATTCTACTTTTATTTTTTAAGTTCACTCTTAAATTTTTAACATGCATTCTCTGATCTCTTGCTAAATGTTTATCATCCCCTTTCATCTTACCAGTTATGGTTCCTCATTTTTCGTTTCACCTTGTTGTTAAAAGCCCTTAAGTTAATCATTATTATTGTTATAGTTCTTTAGCTCTATGCATACATTTATTAATTTATTCAGTCATCATTTCCTCTTGTATCTCGTGACATTTTGTACCTACTTTCTTCTTGAATAAGTAAATTTTCTAGTTCTTTTGTGAAGATCTGTAGTAAATTCCATCAGAACTTATTATATCCTTTCTCTTCAAAAATAATTTAGCTGAGTATATAATTCTACATTGACAGGGTTTGTGGACTTTTTTTTAGCTTTTACATGATAGTATTTCATTTTCTTCTGGATTTTATTCATTTTGTTGGAAAAAAATATGGGATTAGCTTCCTTGGAGGTACCTGTCTTTGCTCTATTTTGCTCTTCCCTATTGACTATGGTGTTCTGTATTTACTTTCTGCAGTCTGGATTTTCGTGACATTGACCTTCTTAAATCTAAGGATTCATGATTTTCATAAATTCCGTAAAATTATTCTTCCCCACTTCTTCTCACTATTATTATGGAATTCCAAGTGTTATAATTTTTCACTCTGATTCTTCCTCTACAGATAAACCACTTTCAGCTCATTGAGACGTTTCTTTTGGAATTTACCTTTGTATTGCTAAACATATATTATTATTGATATTATTATTTCTTAATTTGGATGTTATTTGTTGACTCCCTACTATGGAAATTAAGAAATTTACCTTTCTTACAATTCTCCTCCAGCCATACATCCTTTCCTTCTGTTCCCTTAATATAACTGCATAATCATTTTGGCTATACTGTATAAACACTGAGTCATGTACTACACTTTCTGCTACCACTTGACATGATTCCATTTCAGAAGCCCTTTTCCTGGATCCAAAGTCTTCATTTTTCTAGATGCTTTCCTTCGTTGGCAAGGAATACAGATTTCAGTAGGAATCAGAGAATGGGCTGTAAGTCTGAGATTTTTATTTCTGAAAATATTTTAATCTACCTTGCCATTCAACTGATTGCTTGGTGGGATAAAAAAATTCTAGATTACAAATATTTTCTTTCAAAAAATTGAAGAAATTGTTCCCCTTTTCCCCCTAGAATCTAGTGTAATAATTGAGAATTTAGAGGTCATTCTGTTTTTTGATTCTTCGGACATAATCACTTATTTTTGGATGTGTAGTATACTGTCTTTGTCTCCAGTGCTTTAAATTTTTTAAATCCAATTTATTGGGCACTCAGTTTGTCCACGCAATCTGGAAACATATGCTTTTCAGATTGGGGATGTTTTCTTGAATTATTTCCCTGATGATTTCAACTCACTTTTCTTTCTTTTTACTCTCACATCAGAACTCTTATTATTTGGATGTTGAAGCTCCTTAACTATCTTTTCTATTTTCTTTGTCTTGTGCTTTCTGGAAGTTTTCCTCAAGACTTTCTTCCAAACTTTTGAATTATTTTTTATTTCTCCTCACATATTTGTAATATCAAAGCACTCTTTTCTACTCATTGAATCTTCCTTTTTAAGAGTTACCTGTCTTGCTTCAAAGACATAATATCCTTCCTCTCTATGGAGTGCTGTGTTAAAAATTTCCTTCTACTCCTTTCATTGGCTCTATTTTCTTCGATCCTTGGACATTGATTCATATTTAAGAATAAGTCACTAAAAAGCTGATTAGAAATTCTATGTGTGCATTTGGGGCTAGTTGACAGATGGTCTTCTCCATAGGGTGATCAGGCTGGACTGTTTTGGGGGGAAATTTCCTCAACTCAATGTCTTCAGCTATTTTCTCTGCTTCCTCAGTTTCTTAAAAAAAAAATCTTGCCAATTCTTGCCTTAGGTCATATGGCTGATGCCAGCATTCTGGGACCAAGCACGGAAAGAGGACTCATCACCACTCAATGTGCAGACTTACGCTTAAACTGTTTTACAACATTAACTCCACCCTAAGCTGAGCCTGATTCCTAAATGCAGAATCCATGTGAATTATTTTGTGTCCAAGGTTGGGAGGGGACAGTCATCCAGACACCTGGGGCCGGCGGAAGATCTGCAGGCCTTTCTGATTCTTATACACACTTACAATCCAGTTTCTTTTTATTCAGTCCAATGGGAACCCCGTTTTCAAAGTACCAGTCACCTCTGATTCCTGGAGCTCCACAGCACGAAGCAGTTTTCTTCTTGTTCTTGGAAGCTGGTTTAGTTTTGGCTTTTCTCTCTTACAGTCAGCAAGATATTGCTTCCTACTTGCTGAGGTTCTCCTCACTTTTCCAACTTCCAATATTTTTGTTATTGTCTCCTTTCTCCTCTCCACAATTTTTTGTCCCTTTGTGTTTAAACTCTAAATAAAATATTTTGACTATAATATTAGTGAAGTTTCAAAAAGAACACATGCAAACATATGTAATCCATCTTTCTGGTTTAAGCAGAATTCCAGTTCTCTCTTAAGCTGTGTCTTATCTTCTGTTTAATTACTTACTGAGTTTTTAAAAACACATTTACTATATTCTTCAGTTTAGCATTTCTAATATTTTTTCAAACCCATTTTTCTGTGGTTTCATGATATTTTCTTATTTGGGGGTCCTTTTTTATGTCTTTAATAATTTTAAACCTACTAATTTGAAAATTCCTATTTAATTTATTCAAGTACTTGAAATTTGGGGGGATTTAATTCTGTCATTTGTTGGTACTCTTCCTCAGGTGTCTGTTTCTTTGTGTCTTTTTAAGGTTTGATTGTGAGCTCCTCAGGCTGTCATCTGGGGAAACCTGTTCATCCTTCAAGGAGGACCACCCTTCTGAGGGTTTGTGTTTATTTGCCTGGGGTTAACACTGGCCTGGAACAAAAATGTTTCTTAATTTGGGGGATCCTAGTTCATGCAGATTAGACAAATTTGTGTCCCCAACTGGAATGTAGCACAGATCCGTGAATAAATTTCTCAGAGAACATTTTTTTCCTTGTATACACAGAATTCAGGTCAAAAAAAGGACAAGCTTCTTCGTTTTTATCTTTCTGTGTGGGTTGGTTGGATTTGTTTTCTTTTCCTGGCAGATACTTTCCCTGAGACAGCTGTATTTTAAAGAGCCCCCCTCCCTTTTTTTTTTTTTGCAGTACGCAGGCCTCTCACTGTTGTGGCCTCTCCCGTTGCGGAGCACAGGCTCCGGACGCACAGGCTCAGGGGCCATGGCTCACGGGCCTAGCCGCTCCGCGGCATGTGGGATCTTCCCGGACAGGGGCACGAACCCGTGTCCCCTGCATCGGCAGGCGGACCCTCAACCACTGCGCCACCAGGGAAGCCCCCCCCCCTTTTTTAAAGGTAGGGTTGGGGGGAGTTTAACTCCGCAGCCCCTGCAGGCCAGTGGCCCCGGCTCCTTTCCTGAGTGGGCGTGGCACTCACCACGTGATCACAGTGACCAGTTCCCAGGGCAGCCACCTGTCAGCTCTCAGGCCAGCTTCACTGGCTTATGGCGCCCTCTTCCTTCCTGATTCCTGGAGATTGCTGTCGTCCTCTTGCTCATGCAGATGAGCATGGATAAGGATATTTGCTATTTTTTATCTAGTGTTTCTAAGTTTTAATATTAGGAATTATCTCAGATCCTGTCTGCAACACCACTAGTCTCTACTGTCTTATTTTTATCTTTGCCAACAATGGGTTTTACAGGCAAGGAAGTGGAAACTTGTGGACTAAATGACCAACCCAGGAGCAAGCAGTAAGTGGCAGAGCCAGGGTCACCTCTCTCCTGGTCAGTGTTCCCTCCAACACACTGTGTCCCTGGATCTCTTCCAAAGCCTTTTGACTTTAATATACACTAAGGTATACAAGCTAACGGTGCCAGACCCAGTTCCAATGTGTGTGTGTGTGTGTGTGTGTGTGTGTGTGTGTGTGTGGCGGGGGGGGTGGCAATTCTCTGACACAAGCTGGGCCCTATAACTTGACTCAATTCTGACTCTCTATATATAGCATCAGAGACCACAGGTTAAGGGATTTGTCCCACAAGACTTCCCTCTCTTCAGGTTTCAGATGCCAATCAAAAGTCCAGGTGGCTATCTGTACTTCTGACCAACGGGCTATAAATCAGGGGTTCCTACAACCTCCTCTCTGTCTTCGATTAATTTGCTGGGGTGGCTCACAGAACTCAGGAAACCTGTTTACTCACCACATTACCAATTTATTACAAAGGATATTAAAGCCCGAGGAAGAGCTACTTCGTGCCAGGTCCCAAACAAAGGAGCTTCTGTCCTGGTGGAGTTTGGGGGCCTGAGGTGGTTCATAACAAGTGTTCTAGGTCACCAACCTGGAAGCTCTCTGAACGCCCTCCATCTGGGTTTTTATGGAGGCTTCATTACATAGGCCCGGTTGATTAAATCACTGGACATCAGTGAATGATTGAACCTTCAGCCCCTTTCCCATCCCCAGAGGCCAGGGGGTGGGATTGAAAGTTCCAACCCTCTGTTCTTGGTTGGTTCCCCTGGCAACAGCCCCCTTCCTTAGGTGCTTTCCAAAGTCACCTCATCAACATAAACTCAGGTGTGGTGGAAAGGGCCTTGTGACGAATATCAAGACACAGTTATAGCTCTTATCACTGAGGAAATTCCAAGGGTCTTAGAAGCTCTGTGACAGAACCAGGGATAAAAACCAAATAGATACTTATTATAAGTCACAATGTCACACAAGCTCATGTTGATATCTATTATCTAACATTCAGAAGAAAGAAGTATCAAGTACACAGAAATTAATAGAAGCTAAAAATCCCGAGGCTTTCATACTTATGCCCGTATCTTCCACTCTGCACCTCTTATCTCTTCTGAAAATCTCTTGCTACTAGATTGTTCTTCAGAACTTTGAGCTAACATCACAGCTAAGGCAAGGCTTCAATGTACTTGCCAAAACAGGGTGGTTAAAAACAAAACAAAACAAAACAAAAAAACGACAAAAATACCAAAGAGCTGACCAACGCAGTCAGCTGTGATACACGGATTTGCATTGTTGAACTGGCGATCGAACACTGACAAATAAAGTAAGAGTATTTACACTATCTTAGTTTTCACAGACAATAAAATTCAAAGGCACTTGTAATGCTGAAAAGGTCTGGCAAAAATGTTTTCTTTAATAAATCAAAGAGTAAAGAGTTTAAAGCGATGAACTTGTGTATCACCAGTCTCCATTTGTCTCTCCCTGGTAAAGAAAGTGAAGTACTCCTGTTCTTAGCAGTCTACAGGCATGTGGAGCACATACTGCTCAGAAAATTCCAAGATGTTTACAAAAGATCAAGTTAATTAAAAGATACTTTGAAACACAGCAATCGACTTCTATTTGTAAACATATAAATTCTGTATTAATGATTTTCTATCTTTTTTTAAAAAAAAAGCAGTAAGGCTCATTTTTCCAAATTAAATGTTATCAAGGAGTCCTAAATATGAAATAGATAAGTAAAGTGTTCTCTTTGAAGAAGGGGCGGAGATCTCCTGCCTCCTGGCTGGTCGGGGCAGAGGCACCTCCAGAAAATTAAGGAGTCCTCAGACACAGCTATGAATGAACCAAATCCTGGAGGTTTATTGAATCTAAAGATCACGTGTGAAGTTCCTAATCTGATGGAATAAAGACATATTCCATTTGCAGGGTCAGTGTATCGAGCAAGCACAGCAGGTGCAGGGCTTGAGCCCGGTGCTATTTTTAAGGGATCATGAAAATATTTTGATTTTTAGTTTCTTTAAAATTAATATAATAAATATAAATGCATAACAATGAACCCAGATTAGATTATATTTGTCTTTATACTAACATGGTCATAAGGAATAATTTTAATTTTTGTTTTGGAGTAAGGGGCCCACCAGAGGCAACAGTGCTTTGGGCCCATGAGTCATAAGGCAGCCTTATGCATCTGCCCCATTAGTTACTGGACAGGATGCTGTGGTCTCAATCCCAACAACTTTGGAACATTCTGCAGAATTAAAGAGGATCGATTCTGTTACAAGTTTTAGTATACAGGAAAATTCACATGTCACTTTTTATGTCATAATATTTAGTAATACAGATGGAAGTAACTATACAGATACAAATTACAATGTATTTAAATTGCCTCAAAGGTTCTGTCAAGAATATAACTGAAATTACGCCATTTGCAGCAACATGAATGGACCTAGAGATTCTCATACTAAGTGAAGTCAGAGAAAGACAAATATCATATGATATCACTTATATGTGGAATCTAAAAAAAAATGATACAAATGAACTTACTTACAAAAGAGAAGTAGACTCACAGACATAGAAAACAAATTTATGTTTACCAAAGGGGAGGGATAAATTAGGAGTTTGGGATTAGCAAATTATTATATATAAAATAGATAAACAACAAGGACCTACTGTATAGCACAGGGAACAATCTTAAATATCTTGTTAATAACCTATAACATAAAAGAATCTGAAGAAGAATATATATATACATATATATGTATAACTGAATCACTTTGCTGTGTACTTGAAACACAACATTGTAAATCAACTATACTTCAATAAAAATTTTTTTAAAAGGAATAAAATACTGCCCCAAATGGAAGCCTGCTCTGGTTGAGAACTTGGTTGGCTGCAGCCTCTTCTAAGAGCTGCAGATGCTCAGGTGACAGGGGAATTTAAAGGAGACGTCCGGTCCTACTACCTCAAAGAAATCCTCTTCAAAGTGCATTTTCAGGCAGTAGAGATGACTAATGATGTTCTTCCACTCACACTATAGTTTTCTTTTATTACAACAATTTTTATATGTGAGATAGAAATAGTGTTCCCTGGAAGTATTGCTGGAGAGTGTATAACATTTAAAGAAACAACCCTGTTACATAAGCCAGCTTTGCGCTTGAAGATTATTAAGGTAAAGTGTGAATTCATTCCCTTTAACCATCTTTTTCCCCTTTGTTGTAGCTTTTCTTTCCTCCATGAAAAAAAAACAAAAATGGCCCAAGCTAGGTAGAAAACTCTATCCATTGTCACCGCTGCCTGAGAGAGAATAAATCTGTGTTCTAGAGTCAACTCTCAAAGATACTCTACATTTTGTTATAAGTCTTCCTGAAAACATCTTAAACTGCTTTTCAATAGCTAAATGTTACCAGTTTTCTACTGCATTGGGCACACTGACGTAACCTCTCGGAAGGAGAGATTTCTGATGAACCTGAGGCTCTGTAACCAGGGGGTTTGATGTGAGTGACACGCCCACGCCCTTTCGGGCAAACATTCATGTTTATGCTGCATGCAAACACTCTCACTAAAATCTCATACAGTAAGTTAACATGTCTTATTTTACTTAATTCATTACTTTATTCCCATTGCCATTCTAATCCCAAGAACAAATATCAATAAATGGTCCAAGTCATGAATATTGCCTCGTCCATCTGATTCTACAGAACAAAATTAACCAGAGCATCGGAACCATTTGTCCACGAGTCTTCTGAAAACCATAAAATACATCATTTGATAGTATTACTTTGTTTGATGAAAGTTTTGGCCACTGTAACACACAGCTTTATGATATTATTTTTTTCTATTTTATGAGCTTCATCTTGTAGGTGATTTTGAAACTGATTTTGAAGAAATACTTTAGCATTAAAAAAAGCGTTTTTCACTTTCTTGCTCCTAACCAACTCTTCCTCTTTTTAGTTACACACACACACACATTAAACCCTCTCAGGTTTTGCGCCAGTGCTGTGTAAATGCGGCAGCAACAGCGTTATTTAATAAATTTATTACCAGGAACTTGTCAAAGAAGCACACATGCAGATTTAGACCACCTGCATCTCCATAAACATGAAGCACTCGTTTAAAATAGTGACTGTCCCTTCTTCCTGAATTGACTGCTATGATTACTCTCAGTGAATGGGTTGACCGTCTTTCCATGGGTCTCCAGTATCAAGTTTATTTTCAGGGAGCAGAGCAATCAGACGACAGAGGCCATGTCACAAGATAGAATTTACAGAATTCTCTTCTGGGGCCTGTTTTCAGAGACTTGAAGGTTCTGCTTTGTACTTCCTGTTTCTAACCAGTGTTATATGTTCCCATTTAAAAATACAATTTAAAAACAGTTTAAATTCTGCTTTTAAATTGGCAAATAGAAATGACACTAAAACCACAAAGCCCTGAATTTTTGGAATCCTCATGTTAGACTCTAAGAACTCCAACTTTTTTGAAAGAAGGGAACATTTTTATCTTTTACTGTATCTTATCATTTTACCTTTTATCATTATTCTCACTTATTTTTTAATATTTTTATCATTATTATCATTTTACCTTTTATCTCATCGCATTATCCATACATTGCCTTGCCATCTGTAATATTTGGCGACTAAAATAATATGGGGTAAGTCTTCTAAACAAAAAATTGGTTCGACACCATTTTTTTTTAAAGCCAGTTAGTTTGGTGCAAAATACTTTTTAGAAAACCCAGCAGTGTGACTACTTGCAGATGTTCTGACCAAGAACTGCAGGGGGTAAACTGAAGTTGGGCTGCAGGCCTGCTACCACAGACTAGCCAGCAAGAGAAAAGTACTGCACTTTTCAATCATTAACTACGTGTACTTTTCCTCTCTACACTGCAGGCTTGAACAACAACAACAATGCCCCATAATTTAGAAGATGTTGAAAACAGCCTTCTACTGATTGGGTCAAAACCTTTACTGACATCAAAACACGCACACTTACTTTCCTTAATCTTCAAGTAAGATTGGAATTATGTAAGAAGCCCCTAGAAGAGTGGAGAATTCCTTAGGAAATCTTTGTTAGTTTTAGAATGTTTTCTAAGGTTATATAGTTGTTGGATGTCCATTATAAGAAATGGACATCAAACAGCTTTGCAATTTGAGGGGAAAGTAATATTTTATGGTCCTGCTTTTTAAAAAAAGCTTATTTTGGAAGGACCTATGTTAGAATGAATGTATGCACGACCCCTATATGCCAAATATCTCCAGTTAGAAACACTGGTGGCACTTTGGTGATTGAATCATCTGATATAAATATATGACCAACTGATCATGAAATTGTTATGTCACTCTGTGTGGTATAAACAATGCTAATCTGGAGAAACTCTGCTATAGTTTTTTTTAGTATGTTCCCAACAAATCCAGAGTTCACAAGTTCACTGCCAAGCTGGATCCTAATCTCAGGGAGGCAGTGATCTAAGTGCAGGTTAGAGAAAATGAGTGAGACATAGTCAGTACCCACCCTCAAGAATGGCCAGAGTTTTACAAGTGAAGCAGATATGCAAGCAATTAATGTATACACTGCTTGATGAGGCTCACGCATATGACAGAGAGCAGCACAGGGAAGTGACTAACTCCAAGAAGGAAGAGGGGAATGATGGAGAAGAATGGACAGAGAAAGGTTAGAGCAATAACAAATGGGGTGGTCTTTAGGGGAGACCAGGACCTGCCAGATACACGTGGGAAAGAAGCCGGATAAGAGGCAAGTGGACAGCACCTTTATTCCCACTGAAACACGGCATCAGCAGAGCGCTGAGTGGTGAGCTGAAAGAGCAAGGATGGCTTGGGATAATACTTCTGAAGTTCAAAACCAAATCTATCAGAAGCAAGGTTTCTTTATTATTTCTCCTTAATCATTTTCCCAATTGACAGTGCAATGAAGGAATTGTAAAGGACAGTGTGAAACCCCCATATGTGCCCTCCTTTTAGTAGTATAACATGCAGAAAAGTCACCAAAATTAGCTAGAAGTATCACTGAGTTATCACAAAATAGATCAGGTCTGGAGATAGAACATTATGCTCATTTTAGAAGCAGGCTTCAGGCCCCCTTTTGGTCACCTACACCTTTTTCCTTCATAAAGAGAATAATTATTTTGTCTTTTATGATATTACCTTCTTTCTTTGAAAGAGTATTTTCAGCATCTATATATGTAGTCCTAATAACTATGATACAGCTTTGCCTGTTTTTAAACTTTATGTAAAGAGGATCGTATAGTATGCATTATGTTCTGACGGGTATCTCAACATTATATTTGAGATTAATTTAATTTTTTGCATGTATAAGCAGTTCATCTATTTTCATTGCTGTACAGTGTTCAATTTTATAAACATGCCATAACTTCTTTTACGATATTTAGAAATTTGGGTTCCGTTTATTTTATTTAGAAATTTGGGTCCAGTTTTCACTATTAAAATTAATGGTGCTAGAAAGATTATTGTATGCATCTTGGTACAAATGTGCACACATTTCTATTGAATATATAAATGAGCGGAAATGCTGGGTCACAATGTATATGAATTTTCAATTTTAGGAGATAATGCCATAAGTGGTTGTTTCAATTAACCTACCCATCCACTCCCATTGGTCCGTATCCTCTCCAACACTTAGTATTTTCAGTCTTTTAAATTGTAGCCATCCTAATATCTGTGTCACAGTATCTCTTTATGCTTTAAACGTGCATTCCTTTGATTACTCATTAGCTTGGATATCTTTCATACATTTTTTTAAACTACTTGGATATCTTCTTTTGTGACATGCTTTTAATTGCCATTTTTCTATTGTGCTGTCAGGTTGATTTTTTTTCCTCCTTACTGAGTCATAGTTCTTTACATAAATCTTTGTCTGTTATGTGTGTTTAAGATATCATTTCATACTCTGTAGCTTGCCCCTTTACTCCATTAATGATGTCTTTTGATGAGCAGTTTCTTCATTTTACTGCAGTCCAATCAATCTTTTCTTTTATGGCTCGTGCTCTCTGCATCACAGTTTAGAAGTCTTTCACTGTTCTGAATTCATTAAGAAATTCTCTCATGTTTCTACATAACTTCTAGAAACCAAGAAAATAAGCCGAAGGGCATAGAACGCAAGATCCCCTCCCTGGGTACTCTTGGTGAGAGACTCTTAGAAGTGATTGGGAAGATAGAAAGGAAGTCATAACTCCCCAGAGGCTTTTGCAGCTGATGTGTGGGCTGGCCTGAGCTTCACAGTGGCTTTCCAATGACCTTGAGATCCACCCATTTCTCTTCTGCAGATTGTGGTATCTGTGGGAACTTGTGAGAATTTCCTGAGAATTGTAGCAGCTTTTGAAAAGCTTTTGAGAAGTTCTACTTTGTTACTTGTGGCTGAGGGCAGTAATTTTCTGTGGTAGCTTCTCAGCTCTGTGGTCCCCCCTCCCATCTTCCAGGGTGGATGGAAGCCTCCAGGGCTCCCATTAAATGCTCTGTACCTGGAACGCATCCAGTAGCTGCTCTACTTCTGACTGAACCCTGACTTGGCTCTAGTTTTGTTGTCATGTCTCTTTGTATGCCTGGTTATCTTTTTTGTTGGACGTTGTATTCCTAAGAGTGCTTTTTAGAAATAATTTGAGCCAAAGTGAGAATTTAGGTTTGTTCGTATTGGGCACCTAGTGTCACTAGTGATCCAGAATTGCATTAATTCTGTTCCAGGCACTGAAATGATGTGAAACAAGCTGCAGGTGCTTTGAGGCATGTCTGCTTCCTGCTCACACTTCATCCTAGGGTTGAGCCTTGAAGGGCCACCAAAGTGAGGGACGCTCACCAGGTTCCTGACTGGGTGGGCCCTGGACTCCTACTGTGGCCTCTCAGACTGCCAGCTGCTGGGCCACTTCTGAAATTGTTAAATACCTCTACACATATTTCCCTGTATAGGGAAAAGTAGCCCCAAATGCCAAGCTCCCCTCCCTGATTTTTACCCACTTTGGATCTTTGTCTGTTATCTCATCCCTGTCATGTTAATTCTCCAAATTCTTGCACCAAAAAATGATTTTTAAATATTTTTTCAGCTTTTCTAATTGTCTTTAGCGAGAGTAATGATCCAAATTACTTAATTAGTTATAAAGAACAGAAGTCACCTATGGTGACTTAAAGTTTATTTCTTTAAATATCATTCATTAAACACAAATCCTTCATCATGCATAATAATAAATTTCAGTTGAGTTAAAAAGGCTTACATAAAAAACTATAAAAGAAATGGAAAAAGTTATAATCTTAATATGATAAGGGCCTTTCTAAGTCAGACATAAAAACTAGAAACCAGAAAGAACAAAAAGAGAGGGAGAGAAAGAGATTCTACTATATAAAATTTAAATATTTCTGTACTTTAATATTTTTTAATTTTAATATTTTAAAGCAAAGTTATTTGGGGGGACAGGAGTATATGGGAAATCTCTATATCTCCCTTTCAGTTTTGTTGTAACCTAAAACTTCTCTAAAAAATAAAGTCTTTAATGTGAAAAAAATAGCAAAGTTAAAGGACAAGTTATAGACTGAGAATAAGTATTTGATTCATACATAATGACACATTCTTTATGTTATCATCTATTACTCTCTCAATTGCACTTTTCTTTTAAATTTTCTTACTTTGTACATTTTCTTTTCTTTTTTTTCTTATCTCAGGTTATTCTCTCTATAGCTTTACATTCATGCGTCATAGATTTTAAAGACTTGTTGTTACCCATTGAGAATGTGGAATACTTTTTGAAATGATTTATTCATTAATTTAGTGAGTATTTATTGAATGTCCACTCTCAGTCACACAAAAGGTTTAGGAGCTGGGGATATAATTGTTAACAAGAAAGACAAATGTTCTTATTCTGATTGTCAATCACTGTAAGGGTTCTATTTTCCTTATGAAACTTGAGGTGTTTCCTTTCTCTTGTCTTATAGTACCTGGCAATTATAAGTGTGTTTTTATTTCTGTTTATTAATCTTCAAACGAGAGGAGGGCCAGGCAGACCTAGTGTGCCAACGGGAAGACCATTAGATTATCTTTGACATCATTCCTTCTGGGTTCACTTGTTTGCTCGTTAAATCCTTTCCCTTGCATTTAGCTGGATGGTTTATGGAGGTTGTTAGCTCATGGCTGTTTTACTCTTTGCAGTTTTCTGTCTTAGCAGCTGGATACATAGATGTTCTCCTAGACTTACTGCCTAGTCGTATAAATGGATGACTCAAATGAAAAAACAAAATCGTCACTACTTATTGTACCTAGGCTCTTGGGCCTTATCTCTTCCATGATTATAGCCATTTCTCTGTTAACCTGCCTTTTTGTTTTCTGGGAAATACAATTATCAATAAGATGTACTAAAGCTGAGAGTGACTGAGGGTGTTTGAATCAGCACTGGCTACTTCAGAAAGCAGGGGACCCACAGTAGAGGGAGAGCTGCCAAGATTTCGTTAGTAGAGAATTTACATGTTGAATAAGGGTTCAGGTAGAGGCAGAGTCTGATAGTTTTCTTTCAGCAAGAATACAATGTAAATCTTTCACCGTAGCATTTTTCTTTTTTTTTTTTTTTTTTTAGTGTAGTTCTAGTCTGGTAGTTTTCAGTATGTCTTTGTAGGTACTTTCCTTGTAAGTGTTATAGGGTGGGCCATATTAGGGGCTAATCAGATCCCATTTTCCCCCAGGGTTAATTTTTTAGTTCAATTCCTAATGCTACATTTTATCATGTGTATCTTTATTGGTATTTATAAGTAAATGTGTTGGTATTTAAATTAGATTTGCAAAGCTCTGAATGGTATATAATCAAGTAGGTCGTAACATAATTTCATTCTCTAGACCATTACATACTTATAGAAAATCCTTATAGCAATTTACTTTGAAATGAGACAGGTGCTAATTTTTCTAAAAATTAAAGTGAGAATAGAAACTATTTTTCAAGGACCATCTCAACAGACTTTTAAAACTTTTATGTTTTTTTTTAATTTACTTTTTTCTTCATTTCAAAAGTAATTGAAGTTTACTGTTCAGATGAAGAAAAGAACATAAAACATGGACGTCTTCTACCACATAATATTATCATGCTTTATAAGTTTGCTTTGCTTACTGTCCAGGGTTATTTATGTAAAGAGGACTAAGAGTGCAGGCTCAGGAGTCTCATGTCCTGGTTTCAAATCTGTTACCTACTAACTGTGAGCTCCTACTGACTCAGTGCCTTAATGACCTCATCTGTAAAATGGGGATAGTATATCCACTTCCTAGGAGAAATAATTGAGACAATACATGTAAAGCTCTTTAAAATTTCCTGCTGCACATAAAAGCACTTAAAATGCAGCTATTTTCACTTGTAATTTCCTTGTTAAAAATGAGTTAACATTTTGTATGACTTTTTTTAATAACATAATATGAGCAGCACATAAAATATTGTCCTACAACACAATTCCAATGGCTGCATAATACAGATTTTTTGATGCGTCATTAATTAGTTAATGCTTTGTAGTTGATTTGTTTTTAACTTCTTCCTATTATGTACTTTATTAGTTTCCTATCGTTGCTTTAACAAATTACCACAAATTTAGTGGCTTAAAAAACCCAATTTATTATCTTACAGTTCTGGACGTCAGAGTCTAAAATCAAGATGTCGGCAAGGGTGTGCTCTTTAAAGAGGCTCCAGGGGAGGACCCATTTTCTTGCCTTTTCCAGCTTCTAGAAGCACCTGCATTGCTGGGCCCACCCACTTCTTCCCTCTTCAAAGTACATCGCTTCAATCTCTGGCTCTCCTGTTCCATGTTCTCTTCCTGACTTCAACCCTCTTGCCTCCCTCTTCATGAACCTTTGTGATTACACGAGGCCCACTCAGGTAATCTAGGATCATCTTCCCACCTCAAGGTCCTTAATTAAACGACATCTGCAAAATCCGTTTTGCTGTGGAAGGCAACAATATTCATGGGTTCCAGGGCTTTGGACATGGACATCTTTGGAGAAACTAACTTGTGCGCACTTCTTCATTATTTCTTAGAATACATTTCTAGACATAAGTTTCTAGTCAAATAACATGTCCATTTAAAATTTCTGCTCAATATTGCCCTATTTAGGATTTAGCAAAAGCCTAATTGAGTGAGCATTATCTAATTAAATGCAAGAATGTCATATTAATTTACACTCTGACCCGGATTTCATGACAGCTGCATTTTATTTTAATGTTCAGCATTTCAAAATTTCCAAACTTTCTAATCATCTTAACACTAGGCTTTTAGTTGTTCTTTTCTTATTTGTTTAGTCAGTTTTCAATAACAAAATGAGGACTTTTCTTAGTTTTCTATATTGAAATACAACGCTAACAGAACAAAGATATCCTATTAAATGAGATTTGCTTTCCTATCAATCATAAAACAGCTATTCCATGAAATGCAGGTGACAAAGATACGTGAGATGTTGCAACATCCGAAAAAGGAAAGAAATAAAGTTGTGATTTCCTAGAGACATCCATAAACATAATATCATAAAAGGCAAAAGTTGTTTTTTTTTAAGTGCTTGCCATATGCCATAGACTTTGATATATTATATATTACTTTTGAAATCTGTCATGAGTATAATTCATGAATTGCAGTTGGAGAATAAAGATAGCATTGATTCAAATCAAAGAAATATGAGAAAAAAACCCAGAACTTCTACGCCTGTTATGATGGTGAGCTAGCATGAGTTCCTAGCCACTCCTTCAAAATCAAACTTGGAAAAACCAAAGATGAGAGTAGAAACATGACTTACAGGCATCACCTGTTAACAAACAGCCACCCCGACCTGACCCACCCCTAGGAGACTGCCTGGTGCCTTGACCCGGGAGTGTGGGAAGTGGTGAAGGGGACTTTCAAGTTCCTCTTTGCTTCTCCCCTTCATGCCTTCAGACAATCATTCTTTCCTGTCGCATCCTCAAACTCATCACCAACACCTGGAGGATAGTGAGTTCAGGTGCAATCAGGGCCGAAAAACATAACAGAGCCAAACACGAGCAACAGGGAGACAAAGTCATGGGCAGCCTTGCCTCCTCTAAATCCCCAGGGCAGGCGTCGCACCGAGGAAGGAAGACTCCTCTTCACCCTCCTTGTTTCATCTCGAAAGCTGACACTAAACCCTGACCCATGAGTTTAACCAGAAGAGTGACAGCAGGTGGAGGTTGTCAGCAGGGGTTTGGGTATTGGGGGTTTCTGCTGTCCCTCATCCACGGCCCCAGCTAGTAGCCCTTCCCCAGAGCAACTGCTGCCTTCAGGGAAGCAGGAGCTCATAAATCAAATACTGGACACCTGGTAATACAGCCTTTGTAAAGAAAGGTTTAAATTGAACAGCATATACCATTCAAAGCACAATCATTGTAGTCATAATTTAAAATAAGTATAATATTTATGCTTGAGTAGAAAAGGTAAGACATCAGCAATAAGAAACAAGACAAATGTCATAAAATTGGAAACATTAGATATTAAAATATAACGGTTGAACATGAAAGGATGCTCAACATCACTAATCATTAGAGAGATGCAAATCAAAACCACAATGAGGTATCACCTCGCACCGGTCAGAATGGCCATCATCAAAAAATCTACAAACAATAAATGCTGAAGAGGGTGTGGAGAAAAGGGAACACTCTTGCACTGTTGGTGGGAATGTAAATTGATACAGCCACTATGGAGAACAGTAGGGAGGTTCCTTAATAAACTAAAAACAGAACTACCATATGACCCAGCAATTCCACTACTGGGCATATACCCGGAGAAAACCATAATTCAAAAAGAGTCATGCACCACAATGTTCATTGCAGCTCTATTTACAATAGCCAGGACATGGAAGCAACCTAAGTGTACATCAACAGATGAATGCATAAAGAAGATGTGGCACATATATACAATGGAATATTACTCAACCATAAAAGGAAATGAAATTGAGTTATGTGTAGTGAGGTGGATGGACCTAGAGTCTGTCATACAGAGTGAAGTAAGTCAGAAAGAGATAAACAAATACCGTATGCTAACACATATATATGAAAGCTGAAAAAAAAAGGTTCTGAAGGACCTAGGGGCAGGACAGGAATAAAGATGCAGACTTAGAGAATGGATTTGAGGACACAGGGAGTGGGAAGGGTAAGCCAGGATGAAGTGAGAGAGTGGCTTGGCCATATTTACACTATCAAATGTAAAACAGAAGCTAGTGGGAAGCAGCCGCATAGCACAGGGAGATCAGCTTGGTGCTTTGTGACCACCTAGAGGGGTGGGATAGGGAGGGTGCGAGGGAGACGCAAGAGGGAGGAGATATGGGGATATATGTATATGTATAGCTGATTCACTTTGTTATAAAGCAGAAACTAACACACCATTGTAAAGCAATTATACTCCAATAAAGATATTTTTAAAAAAAGATGCATCAGAATCGTAAACTGGAAATAAACTTAAAAAAATAATAAAATAAAATATAATGGTTGAAATAAAAAACATAATAGAAGGGATAAATACCAGGGTAGATATAGCTGAAGTATAAATTAGTTCCATAAGATAATATGGAACAACTTTTCCAGAAGACAGAAAAATGTACATAAAATATAATAATAAATACAAACTTCACAAGATTAAAGAAAGATGGAAGACTTCAGGGTGAAAGAATTTAGGATTCTAAACAAGGGGAAAAGGGAAAACAATTACCTAATAAAAATAATTAAATTTAAGAAATCCAAGACAATGAGAGTGTTCCGGAAAACATTTAGAGAGAAAAGCAAAGTTCCATGTTGGAACAAGAATCAGGTTGTCAAACATTTTGATAGCTCACACATAATAAAACAAAAATGGAGTAATATTTTTAAAGTATTAAAAAATATCCAGTTGAATAATTCTTCAAACATGAGGACGTAAACATATTCTCATGCATTGAAAATTTCAGAACTTTTGATAATGTCATACAATGAAAACATTCTTGAAGTAAGTACTCAAATAAGTAAAGAAAAATAAAAAAGAACCCCAAAGATGTTACAAGTATCAGGGAAAGAAGAGGTAGTCAAATTATTCAGTAACATTTAGTGTGTGTGTATGTGTGTGGGTGTGCATGTGAGAGAGAGAGAGAGAGAGAGAGAGAGAGAGAGAGAACAAGCACAAAATCGTAGGACCTAGTTAAACTAGTAAGTTTATCCATAAAAATTAAGTTCTAGAAAATATTAATAAAATGAGGGCTGGGGAATAACAAATTAGATTTAAAAATGTTTTCTGCAAGTGACACTCCTAAAGCAAAAAGACAAAATCTTTTAAAAGGGAAAATATGAACAACATAAACCTGGGGTAGCAATCTGAAAACCTAACAAAATAAAATTTAAGAAAAAAATATCATGTGAGCACACAAGGATATGCTATACTGGAAAAGAAGAAAAATAGGAAAAGAAGGTGTGATGTTATAAACATATGTGCTCCTATAAGACAGACTCAAAACGTATACATCAAAACTTTCCAGGGAGAAACAGGTAAATGAACGAACGACTGTCATTTGAGATTTTACATATCCCTCTCAAAAACTGCAATCAAGTTTATAAAAAATAAGCAATCTGTTCTCCACACAGAACCTAGAATAATTTTTTAAACATGTAAATTAGATTATGTCTTTTTTTTTTTTAACCACAATTCTTCTGTAGCTTCCTGTTATTCTTAGAATAAAATCTAGAGGGTTCTACACATCTCTCACGGCTCATGATTTGTTCCCTCTTATTTCACTATTTTCTCTCCCTTATTTATTACATTTGTGCCCGACTAGCCTTCTACTGGTACTTACTTGGAAGTTGCCAAGCTCCTTCTTGCTCAGGATTCTGGAGTTTATTGCTGGTGCAACAACAGTCTCTCACTTACATCTAGTGATTTTGCACCATTCAGGTGTCTCCTTAAAATATCTCTTTCTTGGCTATCGTAAATAGTGCTGCAATGAACATTGGGGTACATATACAGACTACTATATATAAAATAGATAATCAACAGGGACCTACTGTAGAGCACAGGGATCTCTACTCAATATTCTGTAACAACCTATATGGGAAAAGAATCTGAAAAAGAATAGATATACGTGTATGTATAACAATCACTTTGCTGTGCACCTGAAACTAACACAACATTGTAAATCAAATATACTCCAATATAATTTTTTTTAAAAATCTCTTCCTCAGAGAGGCCTTGCCTATTCATATTGCACTGAAAACAAACAAACAAAAAAACCAAAAACTTTTGTCCTCCCCCAATTCTCCAGGCCCATTATTTCTTCAACAGCTCTTACCACCATCCAATAACACAGTATGGCTTCTATCTTGACTTGTGTACTCTTGGTCTGTCCCACTAGAGTGAAAGCTCTGTCGGGGACGTGACTTTTTATCCACCGCACACGCCCACCCTTAGCAGACACGGCACACACTGTGTGTGATTCACATGCATCACTGAATAGGGCAGCGGGCAGAAGGGAAGCGCAGGGCCTTCGCAAGCCCAGATTTCCAGCTCACCAGTTGTGTCATTTTGGAGCTCTTCTGGCCTCAGTTTCCTCGTCTCAAATACTTTGTGTGTGTGTGTGTTTAAAGAAGTGAGCTAGATCGTAAGGATGAACTCTCTTATGAGTTAATTCATGTGAAAATGCCTAGAAAGGTGTCCAGCTTTTAGCAGATACATCGGAGATGATAATGAAGAAGTTTGGGTTTTCGCCCCTCCTTCCGTAGTTCAATTGCCCTTGATACAGGATTACCTGTACCACTATAAGCTAAAACGGCCACGGCAGAATTCTTTGGGTCTCTGCCCTTCCTTATTCCTTAGAGTAAAACACTAGTGTTACCTTCAGGTCAGAAAACCTCCTGAACTTCATTCTGATGATTGTGACAATGTTATCAGGCCTGCCAGGTTAGAGCCATCTCCAGCTCTGTATTGTCTCTACGCTCAGGCAAAGGGGATGCTGTGCACGGTGATTAAGTTATACGGAGTCTGCCCTGCCTCTTGCATAGAATTAACTTTGGTATAGCTTCCATTTCATTAGAGAAACGCTTTAAAACAGGTCAAGTGTAACCAAGACAAAATTGAAAATGCATTATTCTATTTTGATAGGCCCTCCAAGCTGATACGTATTTAATGCAATTTTAGAAGGAAGTTCAAATGTCAGGCAGACTCCTTTAAGGAAACAAATGTCTTAAGCCTCACACTCAGTAATTTTAGAATAAACACTCAGTATATCTCCCCTACTATCCTAGAACATTTTCTGAATGGAAAATAAGCCATTTGTGTGAGTTATGTGGAATGCAGCCGACAGCACTACACTGAATACTGTTTTCGATAACGTCTGTCTCTTTGGGACTCACTTTATGCTTTCAGGAATACCTTGAAGTTTTCTATATTTTCTTTCTTTGTATTGAATTCTTGGAATTATCAAAGTTTAATAAAACTTAGGTCTGTGCCTTGCTGCTCTTCCACGTATTAACATAATATAATTAAGTCTTATTCATCAGGTTATTCAATCAGCTGGGCAACTACAGTCGCTTTCAACTTTTCACTAAATGCAAAAGCAGCTCCGTTGAGATGGAACCACTTTCTGCAGTTGTCAACACAACTTAAAAAAGGAACATTTTATTTCTACCACTGTCGTGATTTTTCAAAAATGAGTCCATGGACTAATGAGTGGTAGATGTTGGGAATCAGCGCTGGGTATGGTGGTATGGGATCTGGGCAAAGAGAACAAGGTGTGAAGTGGGTCGTGAGTTGTGGCCATAAGTCATTATCATAGTGTTTGGCTCTTGAAACATTCAAACCAATTGAAAGAGGAGGGGGTGAAATTACTTCCCTTCCTGCCAGCGTGCTTTGGGAGAATATGAAGTGAGAATTTCTGGGCTTAATGTTTAAACTTGTGTCATGAGTTTCAAAAATCACTGGATTTTCCAGGAATATGTTTCCAGATTTAAGGACACTCTGAGCTGATCATTTTCCAGAAGAAAATCTGAGTGTATATGCTGATATGTCTGTTTTATTCCCACAGCCCAGATCCCTCTGCCTAGAGCCTGCTGTCATTTAGAAAACCCCAGGATACCTCAACCCTGTCTTCTTCCCTTCTTCTCCCCTCTGTCCTCCTTAGCGGTAAGCGCAGTCCCTGCCCCACGTGTTCATCCTGGGACTAAAGATGGAGACCTGAACAGCATCCTAGGCTTCTCCCTCATCTTGTCCCCAGCCTCCAGAGTCTTCAAGTCCTAACACTTGGCCTACAAAGGACAGCTCACATGTCTCGCCACCTCTGAAACTCCCATGTTTCACTCGGCTCAAATGCAGTTGCTTCGTAACTGATCTCTTGCTTTGTGTCTGTCCTGTTTTGAAACTGATCAACCTTACTGCTGTAGTGCTCTTACTAAAACTTAGATCTTTTAACGTTACTTTCTTGTTTTAAACCTTCCAACGTTTCGCATAACCTTTCATATCAGGCTCCACTCCTGGACCTCGTCCAGGGATCTTGGGTGATCTCGTCCATTCCACTTACCTCCCTAGCCCGGTCTCTGTCATCTATTCAAATGCAACCGCTTGCTCCAAACCACTGGCAGCTCCAGAGCACGCCACCCTCTCCTGTTTCTCCGTGGCTTCCAACACCTTTTAATCTCACTATTGCTTTACCTTTACAACTCAGCTGGAGCTCAACCTACCCCAAAAGCCTCCTTGGATGCCACAGCCTAAATTTGAATTCCTCTTCCTCATGAAGCTGTAATATTCTCCTTGTGTCCTTATCAGAGAACCCAGGACCCTTTTCTAAACTTGAAGGTGGCCAGTGCTCACGTATTGGTCCAACCTAATAATCTCTCCTCAGTGTTCATCCTCCCTAAACTAAGGACTCTAAGGACTCTGGAGCACCAGCTCTTTCTGAAACAGTCTCCTCGCTGTGTTCTGAGGCTCTGACTCAGGTTTGCTCGTGTCTCTCTGCCACTTCTGTTCTTCCAGGGCACCTTCCTCTGTGGAACAAACGGTGCTCATTGCAACTCTTTTTTCTCACACCTTTACTCCCTGTGATTATCATTTCTTATATTTAGAACCACCATTTCTATGGGATAAACCCTGACTCTATTCTCAATCCAGACCTGTGCTCCAAACATTCCACTATGACTTGAAATTCCTTCATGACACTCGTCAGCGTTCACCATTATATATTTACATATCTGTATGCTCTTATAACTGTTTGAATAACCCATTACACTGTAGATGCCATGGCTCATCAGTATATTCCCAGTGCCTGATTTTATATATATATATATATATATATATATACACATACATGAAATCAATAAATACTGGCTAAATAGAGAATAATGACCAGATGTTATTGGGCTATGTTAAATGGGACTGTTTCTCTTCCTGAACTGCATCTAAAAACAAGTAAACAGTATCCCCATATTTTAAAGGGCTGTGCTACTGAATCTATGTAGGGCTTGTTAAGAGATGGCCCCCTCAAACTAGCTCTGTGACACTTCTAGATCATTAATCATCTTCAGGTTAAGATTGAAAGGGGAGAAGAGCTATTTAGTGTGATTGAGAGAATGCTTCCATCCACTTCAAGCCAAGTAAGGAAACCTTGGAGAAGAATTTTCAGACTGGCATGTACAGTTGGGCAGGTTGTATACTGCACCCTAGGGGTGCCATTCGCATCACAGGCATTATAGTTTTGTATAGTTAAAAAAATGTTCAGAGTGGCAGAAGTAAAATATTTTGTTCTAATAAAATTAGTAAATATGACGAGAATTTGATGAGGGAAGTATGATATCTTGAGTAAGTGATGCCTTTCTCTACTTTGCACAAAGGGCACATATGCACTGGTGGTTGGCCCGAGTTTGGTATTTACTGTCTAAATTTTGGAAGCTATAGAGAGTCTGTCTCTCATTTAGAAAAGTTTAAAGATGAGAGACTAACTGAATCTAGGCACTACTGCTGAGTGAGGAGAGAAACCAGCTGGAATAAGATGGAATAAGAATAACTGCTAAGGAGCGTGGGTTCCTGTTTCCTGTGGGCTTAAGTTGTCTTGAAAGAAGTCAGGTCTTCCTTCTAGGACAACGTGACCTTCCTGGAAAAAGTCTGTGTGAACGTGTTCTACTTATGACGGCTAAGTGACATAGTATCCCAAAACTTAGTGGCTTACGATGATGACATGTATTTCTCTTACAAATCTGTAATCTGGACAGGGCTCAGCAGGAATTCCGAGGAGGCTCACTGGCTTACGTGTCCACCACTGGGGCTGGAGCAGCTGAGGCTCCTCGGGTATCTCTCTCTCTCTGTTTGCTGACCATGTGGTCTCTCCAACATGGTGGCCTCAGGGCGGCCAGGATTCTTCCACTGGCATCTCAGACTCTCAAGGAGTGAGTCATGGGAGACAGGTAGCTAGGCAAAAGACACACAGTAGCACTTCTGCTACGTTCAACTGGTTGCAGAAATTACAAAGGTCCACCTACTTTCAAGGGGAGGGAACCTGGGTCTTCCTCTTGGTATTGATGGACAGGTGGGGATGTCATGTTGTAGGAAGAGCACGTGGCATGGGGTATGATGCATTGGCATAGCCAGTAAATGGAGCTCTAGCAGGGTCAGGAGATGCTAGGTACAAAGTCTGTTGTCAACATCAGGGAGAATTCCAGTTTGGGCAGTCTCCAAAAATACCTGCTGTGCCTCAAGAGAGCCAAGATTTGGGCACCTGTCACACCAGCACCTCAACGCCAGAGGACAGAACACCATCATTTGATCTTTCTCCCAGGCTAGAATCTCTCTGTAAGATTCATTTCTCTTTATTTCATCCCTTGTTTCTAATTTTTAAAAAGTAACTCATTTCTTTATTTTAAATATCAATCATGATCAATATTTCTTCTTTCCCACTGTTGCTAGCTAGCCCAAGTACTCAACAGCTCAGATCCAGTTTATTGTTATGTCTCTAAGCATTGCTTTCTGCTCCGCCAATCTCTCCCACATATGGCTACCAATGTTTCTATTTTTTCTAGCATCATATGAAAAATGTCAACTATACATAAAACCTGAAAGGATTATGCAGTAACACCACTATACCAAAACACAGATTTCTAAAATTTTGCTAATTGTACTTTATCACATATTTAGCTATTTATCCATACCTCTATCCAGTTACAAATCCATATTTTTATGATTCATGTCTAAATAAATTGCATGTAAAAGTACACTCTATTGGTAAATAAGTTAGAATGTATACCAGTAATCAGCACTCAGTATTTGTGTACAATTTTTTAAGGTAAAATTCACATACAGTGAAATGCATATATCATAAATGCACCATGTGACAAGTTTACACAGCACTGTTTTTTAAATGCCATTTTTATGATGCTATTCCCCTTCTCAAGAAACCTAAATGGCTTCCCACCCTCCATCAAAGTAAGCTCCCCCAAATCTTCCCTTAATACAACCACATTCGTTCTCCAATTATATTCACAATCACCTCTCTTCCTTCTGTGCTGTGAGTCCTACATAATCTGGGATGGCCATTCACATTTCTGCGTGTGTCACACTGAAGAAAAGTCGGGAGTCCTGTGGGGTGGTCTGTCACTTGCGACCATGGATGAGTAACTCCTGGTGTGTAACACGTAGCTTAAAATCCAGGCTCTGCCACCAAATTGTCTTGTGATTTAGGGTAAACTACTTGATTTAGGTCTTAGTTTTCTAATCTTTCAATTGTAATCTAGCTAAAAAGGCTCACACTTATTAGTGATAATACGTGTACAGTACCAACTAGGAGGCTTGACACATAGTAGATGCTCAATAAATAACAGCAGGTGTCCTTAAGGATTCTTAGTAATGTTAATAAGACACAGCAAAGTTCCGACCTCAAGAAACTTAAAACTCAGTCCAGTATTGTGCTAATAACAAAAGAATTTTCAATAGAAAACAATATTTTTCCCTCAGATATATATTTTTTAAATATAATTTTATTATGCATTAAACAAGCAAAGCTTCTCTTTACACTGGGGCAGAAAGTACCTAAAATATACACTCACTGAACTATCTCTATCGTAAGGTCTGATTTTCTGAGTACCCACATTGAAAAACCTTCAGCTCCTGGGTAAAATGTTGAGCTCACAACATTTTTTTAATTGCAAACACATAAATTTGCAATAAAAGTTAACTATTATTATTATTGTTGTATTTGTCCATTTAGAAAAGAAAAAGCAAGTCAAAGACTCAGCTGACATAAGAAAAACGCTTTTTCATACAGGGTATGCCCATGTAGAAAACGAGTCTGCCATTACAATTCACTGTGAAAAACCTAGGAATACAGGACTCAGTTGAAATATTTGTGGAACCGTTAAATAATTATTATAATTTTTATTACTTTTAGCTATTTGTTCAGTTCTCGGAACAAAGGTGTTTTCTCAAAACCAAATACTCTTCCATTAGAAGTGATGAAATAAAATTCCTATTTTAAGGCAAGACAACAAAAATTTAAACATAAAATTTTTTCCCGGCCTTTGGCCTCCTCCCTCCCCTCTGGTGTGCATTGTACATCTGTGTTATGTGTTCTCCAGACCTTCCCAAAGGCAGAAATACCTGCTCAGTCATAAAGATTCATTTTTCTTCTGACGCCAGCCTTAGAAGATAACATTTCTTTCTCAATCCTGTCAAGGGTCATGATGACCCACCACTCGCCTTGTACATGCAGACATCTTTGGTGAACTTTATGTACAAAGCCAATCTATCATTTCTCTTAAAGATAGTGATTGGTGCAGGACAGACTGGTCAGACCACCTGGGGAGATAGTGGGCCACACCGAATGGAAGATTTTAGCTTAAATACTTATTTATGACCTGATGAATGCTACTCTCTTTATTACTTGTATTCTGCCTACTTTACCTGACTGTTGTTTCTTGCATTACCAAATGTGTGACTGAACCTCGGATAACAATAATGATGGCTAGGCAACTTTAAACGACTGACCAAATAAGTTCTGTAAGATCAATGACTGTAACAGTGTAACTCTATATATGGGAAGAAGCAACAAGAGGGAGCCGTTTCCTGGACCATAACAGACAAGTAAGACAGGAGGTCCAGGGATTTCTGGTTACGGTTGATAGTAATAGCACGTGGAGTGGTCTATCAATGCAATCTTCGCCTGGTCTGGGAATGAGCATTCCTAGCACCGTGGGACAAAGTGGTCATGAAATGCCTCCCAAAGAGTCATTGAAATTAAGAATGAAAGGGAGGTGATCATAAGATAAAAAATGTTGCCCACCATTCCTGAGCTTTGCCCTGAGTTCCTCCCAGGGTGTACTGTACAAGTACAGAAGTTTGCTGAGTAAAAATATAAAACACTAGTTTACTGTAGTTTGGTCAGCAAAAATGTTATTTCTGAAGACTGAAGGCCTACGGTGAGCTAAAAGGTAATTAATTATTCTATTTTCATTTTTAAAGCTAAAAATCAAAAGCTATTAAGACTGAGAATTTCAGTATGTTGCGAGGGGAAGTATGTGTATGAGCTTTGGGTTTAGTGGGTGCAGGGTCCCCTCTTTCTCCCTTTCCCTGGTGGCGGCACAAACGATGTATTCTTACAACTTTTCCCTTTCCTCACTTACGGAAAACAATGCAAGTGGTTATCGAATTTCATTTTAAATTGGTGCTGTTTATACGTCACCATGCCTTCATAGAGCTTAGACTGTAAATTACAACAAAATGAGAATCAAATGAGGGAATAAACCATGCGTCTCTGCAGTAACTAGTGAGACAGAGATTTGACAATTATCCAGCTAACCTGATTGGCAAAGACAGCCAAATTGGGTAGTTTAAGTCTCAAAGTGGATTTATATGGCCTAGTCAATCCAAACTGACTACCCACATTAATTACATTACCAACACAGCTGCCAACATTCTCTGAACTGTAGGATACATGGAAAGAGCTCAAAGAAAGGGGTGATGAAGGACACAGGAAGGAAAAAAGTATTAGGTGATAGCAAGTAAACGAATCAATGAAACTGAGAAAAGCAAAAATACAGGATTCAATTGTAACCTGCAAAAAAAGAAAAAAAAGCCAAGACCTGCCCAACAAACTTAAGCAGACAATTATTATCTAATAATGTCAGAAATAATAGAGAAGGAGAGAGACACAGAGGAGCAGTGTAATGCCATAGAAAATATGTCAATACAGCACCTTTTAAGTGGGTTAAAGATGATCAAAAACTTACTTCTTTGGCTTTTAATGACTTAAACAATGCTTCCTTTATTTACTTGTAGTATTTGAACTAGCATGTGTCTAAGTCCTTAAGAGATCAATCTTTATGGTTGCTGGAGCTAAATGCAGCCTATTGTCAGGAGTGGGGAAATCTCAAAATTAAACTGTTTCCTGAAATAAAATCATAGGTGAAAAATTCAAGAGGGTATCCATCAAACTACCACGTTAGATAAAATGAATTTAGGTACATTTGGTATAGCTTATTAAACGATCCAAAGTTTAAACATATCCAAAGAAAACAAACACCCGTTTGGCTTCAGGTCAATTTTTCTTGCATTGAACTTTTAGTGGAGGAAATCCAGAGGCAGAAAGTTATGATTGCTTATCCCATCTCCTCCCCCCAGCCACCAGAATCTCAGGAAACTATTAATTCATGACCAGTTAGACTCGGAATGTATGCTCCTATTTCATCAGAGATTCAATAACTGGAATTTACGAGTATCTGCAAAAATTAGAAATACACTGAATGCAATCAGTCTCATTTAAAATAAATCCCTTCCTTTAGAAAAGAAACGACAACTGCAAGGTTGGTTTTTGTTTCTGCTCTGTAGAGCAGAAGGATGAGCAGTGATGTCGGATGATTTCCACCCTGGCAGCACAAGACTACGTGGTCTTCGTTCCCTTTCAGAATTGTTAAGAGAACCGTTTACTGGCCCCCTTTTGCTTTATGACCCCATCTGGAGAAACTACTTCCCACATGACCACAGAACCAAGTCACAACCATTACAGCCCTGTCATTTGTCCCCTGGCACCTATTCATGATCAATAGTTCTTGATCTTCAGTATTTCTTGTTACGAGAATATTACATTAAGCCAGGCAAGGCTGAATGGCAGGCATCAGGATTTAAGAGCTTGCAAATTGTTGAATTAAGCATTATCACATATTATATTATCACAGATAATAACTGTCACAGATAACTAAGTATGATCACAGATTGGGCTTATTTTTCTAACTGTGTTGAAACTGTCTAGGCAACATTCACATACGTCTTTCCACAGAGGAGTCTGATGTATTTTCTAGAGCAGCAGAGTCTGTCTGATAGAGCTTTTGGTGACGATGTGAATATTCTGTCCCTATATTGTCCAATATGGTAACCACTGGAACGTGGCCAGCACAACTGAAGAACTTATTTTAAAATTTTATATAATTGCAATTAATTTAAATTTAGATAGCTACCCATAGCTAATGGCTACCATGCTGCTTAAGAATCAATAACCAGCTACTTACTACTGTAAATTCACCTGGATAGAATATTTTTTTCCATATGTGTCATAAAACAAATCTTTTTCATCTTGCCCCAAAGGACCCAGACTCTTTGAGACTGACTTCCCCCATTACTTGTAGGATGGATGAGAACTGTTTACATCATTAGACAGGTAAATGACACGATATCCTAAATTCATCTCACGAATCTATTAACTTATATTATACTAAAAAAAGAAATTAGAATATTCAAGTACAATACTGAAGAGTTTGAGTTAAATCGAACTGGTCCATTTCTTACATGTTTGGTTGGCCACCGCCAGTGTTACTTAATATCTTGGCACTATTCTCTCATTCTGCCTGTTCTCTCCCACTGAGTGGTTGGCATGACCTATTTTCTGAGTTTTTTAGGAGCCTGTACTTAGCTGGGCATTGGGTCAGGAGATCTGAGCTGTCTACACTCGTCATGATATCCAGAGTTCTTCACCTAAGGAGACCAAGGGTACACAGACTAAACGCCAACAGTGATTCCCACTCCCCACTGGTGTCTGATTCCCGGGCCAGCCTGCAGCCTTGTTTCTGAACTTCACCTCCACAAACATAATCCTTATTATCAACTAATTCTGTTTTCAACTAAAATTACTTTGACTCTGGACTTCACTTAAAGTGAGTCAGTCTTCTTACAGGATGTTTAGAGAGTCAATACGATGCAAACGGATTTGAAAGAAGATGACATCCATCTACTCAGCACTGGGGGAGATAAAATGTTACTGATCCTAACTTCTTAGTAGGTGTTCTGTCCAGGGATTTAATCACTGACAATACTTGAAAGTGGAATTAAAAGCAGACCTTAGAAACTATGAAGCCAACATAGTGGTGAATCCCTTTCACCACCACCATCCACATGTTTGTCACACTAAGGTACATTTAAAAAGTGTCTCCAAGGACGGCCAACCTCACCCCAGATCTCAATGACACTCCTACTCAGACTCAGCTCCCCGCCTGCCAAGGAGCCAGGCTGCACCCCGCTGGTCCCATGTTGGGGGCGGGGATGGAGGTATCAGCCCCACATTTCCTATTTCAGATGCCAACAAGCTGTGACCGAAGGCACGACAGGGAACACCGACACCACAAAGGAGCATAAACGATGGCTTGAAGGCCTGGACATACCGCCTTCCACGCCCATGCTGCTCCTGCATTAAGAAGCTGCCACTTGCTGTGTGAGACCTCTGGGCTGGAATTCTCCTCGAAGCCGGAGACGGTTCCCGGAGGATGATAATACTCAGTACTTTTCGGTGCAAAGATGGGGAAGTGACCCAGAGCCACGGGGTTGTTTTGCAGACAGAGGAGAAGAGGCTCCTGCTAAGAAGCCTGTCCACACAGACGCCAGATGGACCCCTGTGCCATCTCACCCCGACGGCCCACACAATCTCGGGAGCACGGCACCCTGATCTGTGCTTACTAGTGTCTCCCCAAACCTGCTCTTCCCACCCTGCCCAGAAGCCCAGGGAGCATTCCAGATGACGTTGGCCACTGGAGGAAAACTTCTGTGAACTTTGCTTTTGTCTCTGACACGTCTCCTACCTGCCCACTAAATCCTGCCTCAGTGCAACATCTATCCTCCCACCTGGACCGTCAGTTTCTGCCCACCTGGCCTCTGCCTTCAGATCGGCTTGTCTCCAGCCCCAGTGCGCCCTCCAGTGGCGGCACTATTGCTGTGGGGCTGGCTGTCCTGCGCATCCTGGGTGTTCAGCAGCATCCCTGCCCGCCCCCCGCGAGATGCCAGGAGCAACCCCCTACCCAGCTGTGACAACCCAAAATATCTCCAGATGTTGCCAGATGTCTCAGGGGCTTTCATCTGGGCTGTACATTCAAATCACTTGGGAAACATCTTAAAAAACACCAATGCCTGGGCTCCACCCTACTTAATTACCTCTTAAGTAAATCAGAAACTAAAAGAAAAAAGTACCTCCAACTCTTCCTATTGTCAGAAGGCTTGACATGGTACGGTTGTTGAAACAACAACTAAATATAGATTACATAGTTTAGGGATGGAAAAAGGAGAGAGTATATTTCAAGCCCTCTGCTACCTATCGCTTGCCAGAATACACATGAAGCCACAGACATAATTTAATTGGATAACAAAAACCAGCTAGCATTACAGTATCCAAATCACGATCCTTTATCACCTCTGGTGTGGTCATGAGGTCACCTCAACCAATGGTCATGTCAACAGCCTTCCCCAGGCTGGCCCCCAGCACTAGACCACCATACCTTCAAAATGCTTTAGCAGAAGGCAGAGTTCACCTGTTACTACACCCAAAGCTTCCCAAACGTACGGCTTTTCCTACTTCTTGAAATCCAAGAGCGCTACGGAGACCCGTCCTAGAGGAAATTCCGAAAAAACCAACCAACGAACCAAACCAAAGCCAAAATAAACCTTTTAGCTAAAGGTAACAAACCAGAGAAATGTTCAATAATCCTAGAATATATATTTCATAATGGCCGTGACTATAGTAGCTCTAATAGCTTTGAATGTTTAGCATCTAAAATAATTTCTTGCATATAATAACTGGGCATTCTGTAACTATTCAAGGTATGAGTGAAAAATCATAGATGCCGTCCTATTCTGTTTTACAGAAAGTAGTAGGGCAGATCAAGCCAGTTTTAGCAAACAAACAAACGAAGCTCATGATGAGCCAGAAGACTGAGCGTTCATGTGTATTTCTCTACAGATATGTGGAAACATCATTTTCATCTTTGCACATTTTTCAGATGATGAAAACTATGTAGTTTCTCCCCAGATGCATAAATATACACACACTCAAGTTAATTTGAAGTAATTTCTTTTTTTTTTCTGGACTTTCTAAAGCATTCTAGACAATTGAGAAATCTGGATCTTCTAAAAACATATTAGATGCCCCAGGGCAGATTATCTGTAGTAAAGAACCGATTCTGTCTTTCCCTCTCTTCCTCTCCCCCACCCTTTCTCTTTCTCTCTTTTTTTTCTCTACAATCCTTTACGGACTAATACACTTGAAAATACTATTAAAAATTGCCGTGGGATATGTGTGCTGTAAGAATGTAAAATTGCTAAAAAGTTTCTAAGCTGCTTAGGTCAGATTCCCTAGAAGCGGAGCCTGAGACAAGAATTCTTGTCCAAGTGATTTACTAGGGTGGTGTTTTTAGAAGTGGAAAGAGGGGAGCAGTTATAGAACACGAGCTACAGAGCCGGGCAGAATTTTGTCTTACCTGAACGTTAGCTTCAGCTGATCCCATATGGCGGCTCTGACACCCACACTGAACCAAGCATTAATCCCACCTTCAGGCAAGGGGGTCAGTGCCCCCTTCCTTCCAGCAGCCCTTGACCTCGTGGGCAATAAAGTTCTTGCGTGACCAATGACAGGTCTCTGGGGAGGGAGCAGCTGTGAGTTACATTATCAGCCAGCACTCACAGCAGCTGTGTGACGGGGTCTGTAGTAGGGATCTGGGTGGGGACTTAACAGCGTCCACTTGAGATGATGCCTTGGACCACTCAGATCCACCTGCGGTTCCCATCAAGTTCACCCCACCTTGACATAGCCTCTCCAGGATTCTGACTGGTTCCACTTTCAGGAGAGTCTCAGCAGAGGAGGTTAAGAGGGATGAAATATAGCCCCTGTTGCTGCATTTGGTCCAGAGATCATGGCTGATACCTCAACATCTTCCTGACTGCACACCCCTTCTAAATTCCTTTCACCTTTGTCAACCATTCTGTTGGTCTGGGTGGCTTGCCTGAGGGACTGAGCCCTGGTTACTAAGCCCTTATCAGGCTGTAGTTGTTCTACTTGCCCATTTACACACTGAAAGGAACAGAGATGCTAGTAAATCACACGAGGGGCAAACATATTTCCCCCTGTCCCAATGTTGTATAAAGGTTAAGGATAAGGTTAATTGCTCCTGCTAGAATGGTAACAGATTTCTTTACTTGCTGGGATACTAGCTGGAGGCGCTCAAGGTGAGCGGACAGCAGTCATAGCTTTAAGTTTAGTGGGATTCTTACTGTGTCCTCCGGTGGGACTGTGTGCCTTGTGAACCAGCACTTAGAAGCCCACCGAGCCTAAAGTGATGGCTGTGGGAAGCACAAAGTCCACAAATGGATCACTGGAAGTAAGGTAACTGGATCTGTAAGAAACAAGGCACTGTTTCATGGGTGCTGGTTTCAAACACGTAATGTATCTTGTGGGATAGTGTCCCATTCTCCCAGGGAGTCTTCTCTAGGCTGATAGCTCGCAGCCATCTTCAAAAGTCTGTATGATTGGGGCTTCCCTGGTGGCGCAGTGGTTGAGAGTCCGCCTGCCGATGCAGGGGACATACGGGTTCGTGCCCTGGTCCAGGAAGATCCCATATGCCGCGGAGTGGCTGGGCCCGTGAGCCATGGCCGCTGAGCCTGCGCGTCCGGAGCCTGTGCTCCGCAACGGGAGAGGCCACAACAATGAGAGGCTTGCGTACCGCAAAAAAAAAAAAAAAAAAAAAAAAAAAAAAAAGTCTGTATAATTGCTGTATCAGACTGACAGCATCTGGCAGACAGGGTGTGTGCTGCAGGAGGCCTGTGAATCCCACAGTCACACACACACTGCTGCACCTTTCTGCTTTACACTGAGTCCCTGGGTCTGATGTGATGCTGGCAGAATCCTGCATTGGTAGATCAGATGCTGAGTTCGGACTGCTGGCAGTAGCTGGAAGCTGTTACATGAGGCACAGAGCCAGGACTCAGACACTTGCCTCAGGCATGCAATGTAAGAGGGCACTGAAACACTCAATAATCAAGAGAAAAAAAAAAACTTTAAAACAATATTTTAAAAAATGCAAAAAATCCATGATGAACAAATACCAAAAAATTAAATACAGAGAAAACCAGTAATACAGAATTTTCCCTTTGCCTCTGGCTGCATAGGGCCTGATACAGCACTGATCCTGTTTCTATTTAAAATGTTGATACCCTATTTATAATGGAGTTTTGGCAAGACACTTGTTTCCTCAAGTATTGCGTTAAAATTTATGTTGATTACTGAGGTTTTTGGCATCCCATTGCCGTTTGTGTCTGAGCCTAGTGCTCTTCTTACTTCACCCTAGGTCTAACTTTTCAAAAGAGGCAAACCCAGAAGGCCTGTGATGCAATCCAGCCGCTATCAGGGGCTGGTTGGTTTTCTTGATAAACGGTACTAAATGCGGGGGCTCGACATCAGCCTCTGCTTCTTCATGTCAAGTGTTCATTCAGCAAGGCAGGTGGCTGGATCACCCCTGGTGAAGAGGAGACCACGGCATCGTGCCCACGCAAGGCATCCTTCTCTGCCACCAGAGCTATTCCATTTATGGGCTCTGGCACAGCAGTGGGGGAGCTTAGGACAAAGCCTGGCTGAAATCCACTGGATAAGCCATCCTTTCCACCTATTTAGCACCTCTTCTGCAACAGATGCTCTTTGGTGGGTATTAAAGTATGATTTTTTTTTTTTTTTGCGGTACGCAGGCCTCTCACTGCTGTGGCCTCTCCCGTTGCAGAGCACAGGCTCCGGACGCGCAGGCTCAGCGGCCATGGCTCACGGGCCCAACCGCTCTGCGGCATGTGGGATCTTCCCGGACTGGGGCACGAACCCGCGTTCCCTGCATCGGCAGGCAGACTCTCAACCACTGCGCCACCAGGGAAGCCCTAAACTATGATTTTTAAAAATGCTCACATGTTATGTATCTAGGGTGAAAGGCTAGACTTCACCCACTTGACTTAGGGAAAATCTCTGAAGAAGGAGGCAGCTGGTGAATTATGTGAAAACACTCAGAGAAGCTGGGAGAAGGTGGCTGGTGTTGGGCATCTGGGTGGGGCATCAATTGCATCCATTATAAACACATGTACTTTCACCTATCTTGTGTGTACTGGAACAGTGAGTCATGGACTGGCCTGGTCCAGGGATCACTGCTCTGTGCACCCACAGATTCCACATTAGGAACATACATTCTAAAGCTAACAAAACAAAACAGGCTCTATTCTCTCATTCAGCACATATTTTTTGAGTGTATTTATCAGTCACATTTCTAGGTGCTGAGGAAGCAATACTGAACCAAGAAATGAAGTTCTTGCTCTCATAGACCTTAAACTAAACAAATAAAGAGAATATATAATATTGCAGATTACAACACAATCCTTAAGGGAAAATAAAGCAGGAAAGGAGATAGGTCCTCACTGATAAGGTGGTATCTAAGTAGAAAAATCGAGAAAGCAAGCCATGTAGACATGTGGGGAATAAGAGTTTTGAGCAGCCAGGGCAGAGACAAATGCCCCGAAGCAGAAGGGTTCAGTGAGTCTGTAGCAGAGCAACCCAGAGGAAGAGCAATAAGAAATACAATTAGAGAGAGACTGCAGGGACAGCTTAGGGATTTCTGTTTTACTCTGGGTGATATAGGAAACGACTGGAGGGTTGAAACAGGAGCAAGACACTATCTGGCATATATTTGAAAAGGATCATATTGGCCGTTTCATGAGAATAGACTTAAAAGGATATAAGGGTGGTCGTTTCCGTCATGTCACTTAATTTCTAGTCTGTTCCTGCTGAAATATAGTGGGCCAGGCACCCTCACTATCAGAGCAGACCAGCATGTGGTATGAATCTACTTTCCTAGTAACGTGTTCTTTCAATATTCATCATAAATGAGGATCAAAACCAATTTGCATTCACCTGGCATGGACAGCAGTACACATTCCTGGTCCTGCACCAGAGATACATCACAATATAGACTGAAAGTAACCTTAATTGTCTGACGGTTGTCAAAATCAGTTTAGTCCATTTTGTGATGATATCATGTTAATCAGGTCTAATGAGCAGGAAAGGCCAATAATCTGAAGGCTTTTTTAGGACACGAGGGAGGGACAAAAATTCCACAAACATTCAGGAATTGGCCAAACCAGTGAAAATACTGGGGATCCCATTTTGTTGTGCGTGTCAAGACATTCCCTTCAGACACATTTGGCATCTAATCTTGCTATGAAGAAAGACGCAGAATGCTTGGTAGGATTCTGAGTCTTAGAACAAGACAACACTTTGGAATAATTCTCAGGCCCTTTATCAGATGACTCAGAAGGCTACCACTTCTGAGTGGGGACTAGAATGAGAAAAGTTTCTGCAGCAGTGTCAGCTGCGATACAAGCAACCTTGATGCCAAAGCCGTAATAAGTGGCAAGTCCCATACTATTATCATTACCATGGTAACTAGGAATGCCAGGCAGGTTCTCTGTCAAGTCCCAGATGGAGAATTACAGTGAAAACTTCAGGGTTTTGGATCAAGGTCACACCATTGCAAAGTTCTGATAGTATAGAAAGCACCTCCTGGTATGCTAATTGGCTCTAGAAAGACTGGTCAGGACATCAGTGGACCACAGGAATGGAGCTTTCCCTCAAGAGTGACACAAGTTATGTGGTCTGGTAGACAGAGCAGCAATTCACTCAACAACAGACTTGGCCATCATGAGGAGCTAGGGTGGCTGCTACATAATGAGGAATCCAGATAAGTCTCAAACTTGGGGGGTCTGCTGTAGCATTTTTCCATTTATCCAAACACAGGTTTAACTTCAAATCGTTGGTTACATCAAGCACAACCTGTTAAGGGCAAGGTAATCAGAGACACCTCACCAGCACACTGCCTAGTCTAAAAGAACTGATAATCAAGAATGAGGTATATCAATACATAAGGCAACTGCTAACAGCTATAAAAGAGGAAGTCGACAGTAACAGTAATAGTGGGGGACTTTAACACCTCACTTACACCAATGGACAGATCATCCAAACAGAAAATTAATAAGGAAACACAAGCTTTAAATGACACAACAGACCAAACAGATTTAACTGATATTTAGAGGATATTCCACCCGAAAACAGCAGATTACACTTTCTTCTCAATGCACATGGAACATTCTCCAGGATAGATCACATCTTGAGTCACAAATCAAGCTTCAGTAATTTAAGAAAATTGAAATCATATCAAGCATCTTTTCTGACCACAACACTATAAGATTAGAAATCAATTACAGGGAAAAAACTGTAAAAAACACAAACACATGGAGGCTAAACAATACACTACTAAATAACCAAGAAATCACTGAAGAAATCAAAGAGGAAATCAAAAAATTCTACATCCCATTTTACTTCATCAACCTGTCAAATTTACCCTCTCAAGGTATGTAGTCTGAAGGTATGGCTGATTTATAGGTCCCTTATAAGCAAACCAAGATGGATCTCTCACTAACTCAGAACATTAAACGCCTGTTCAGAGATGCAAATACTTGGCTCAGGGTCAGCTGAATGAACTCCCAATACATGTTAAATTGGGGGAACACATTCACCTTGACCTTGCTGGAAAACACACTGGAATCTTAAAGGCAAATCTGGCAAAACAGGAAGAGATGAAGACTTACAGAAGTAGAATCAAGGTATTTATCTGATCAAAAGAAAATACCTATTTAAAATGTACATCCTTAAAAATGTCTGTTGAATAAATTGTGTTGACTATACTATACACCTTTATTTATTGCAGAATAAGCTGGGGCACACAGAGAGGGAAAGGAAACACTTTAGCATTAATATTTCATACACTATGTACTGTCTTTACCTTAACATTGTATATGATATTTCTAGGTAGATACCAACTGAACATTTTAGATGACGCTTTGTCAAGTAAGTGAGGTCTAGGGAATATAATAGGGAATAATGGAAGCTAACTGAAACATCATTTTAAGGTAGTAGCTTTTGAATTTCTTTTCATAAGTAGATTAGATTTCATGAGCTGCTTCCTACATAGACCAAAAAGCATAAAGTGTTTTGTTTAAAAGAAAATGCTAGATGTTGATTTTAACTGAAAGTACAAGCCTTTCTTTCCTTTTGACAGTTTGCTCTTGAAAGGTTTTTCTTGTGAAATACATAATATACTGTTGCTAGTTGAATGTAATGAGGCCTCACCCTAGAAAAAAGAGAAGAAAAGCCAAATTTGGCTAATTTTGCTTCCCGAGGAGCCTATCTGTGAGCCATATGTGTGTTAAAAGGCAGCAACAAACATTAATATCAAAAGCAGCTTTTCAGAGGAAAAGTAAGTGAGGAAAAAATGAAAACTGGCATGTTCACACTGAGATATTCTGACAATCTCACATACATTGTTTTAAACTTATATAGCTTCTCTGTAGCTTTTAGAGCAGCGTTAACATATCCAAGGCACACAAATCCTATTAGAGTAAAAAAAAAAAAGAGTCACAAGTATATCTTATATTCCTAAAACAAGCTAGAAATATAAACTAATAAAAAACTCAAAGTTGGAATGACCAGAAAATTCAAAGTATAATTGCAACTGAATAATATAGGGTAGAAATACTGAGGTAAAGACTAAGGAGAAAAAGTTTAAATGTTTACTAACAATTCAACATTTGTTATTTATCCCACACTTGGATATTTCGTATTCACAGCAGCAAGATCACTCAGGACTTACACAATCCTGAATATCAAAAATAATAATGTTCCGTTTCTAATGTTCTGTTTACTAAAAACTGTCTCAAGGATCTCAATGGATTCTAAATCCATCTCTATGTTTCCAAGCCAGGGAACACTTGTACAATTAAAGAGAATGTATCCTACGACCAACGTTCCATGTCAAAGGTCCCTGAAGATTATTTTGAGTACCTTTCTTCTTCTAATCCATGTTTTCTGGCTTCCATGCCTTGTACTTACATGCCTTTAAACATACTTTCCTTGTATTGGATCAAGTCACACCCCTCCTTCAAGTCCCTGTTTATATACAGTTCTTCCCTAGTGCTATCCTGTCACCAGATGGGAGTGGTCATTCCCTGAACTCTCATAGCCTGCGGTCTGTACTCTTTTGGCTGGAACTCCAGAGGGTCCCATGACTATGCTCAAGGGCAGTGATTGCCTAGGACCCCTCATAGGACTGAACTTGTAGCCATATTCCTCCCTACGGTTTATTACAGTGAAAGGACACAAAGCAAAATCAGCAAAGGAAAAAGGCACACGGGGTGAAGTCCAGAGGACATGAGGAGCAGAGTTCCAAACTTCCCCAGGTTTACTCCCAGAGGAGTCATAGACGCGCTTAATTCCTGCAGCTGTGAGTTGTAACACCAGATGAGAAGTGCTGTCTACCAGGGAGACTCGTGAGAGATCCAGTGTTCCAACTTTTTACTGGGGGCTAGTCTTATAGGTACCAACTGTCTAGCATGTACCCAAACCCCAGAGTCCCAGAAGGAAAGCAGGAATCTAGGATAAACTGGTGTTTTTGCACAATTTAGGCACCATGCGCCATTCTTACCAGTTAGGGTGGTGGTACCCCACTACTGAAATCCCAGGTGCCGACCAAGAGCCAGGTCTTTCTAAAGGTGAGAGGCGCAGGGTTGCTTGCTCTGTTATCTTTTTTGCACATAGTTCTACTTAATATATATTAAATTATAATGTATGTATATATTAAATTACAAGTTATATATCTATGTCATATCTCAACTCCTTCACTGTAAGCTCACTGAGGACTTGGAGGGGATTTTTTCATTACTCCGTCATTCCCAGTATAGAATAAGATTGCTGATGGAGACATTCCACAAATACTAATGACTAGAAGTTCTGATTCATTAAGAAACTGTAGGAAACAGGCAGGAAAGCAGACTCAATGGCATGCAGGACGCTTCTGCTACCCCAGCCTGGATGGAGTCCTCTGAGCTGTGACTGCCCTTTATCAAAGGCTCAGGGATGCCACAAACTTGACAACAGTTAAGGAAGATGCCCATTATGAGTTTTAGTGCTACTGACCTAACAGAATTTTTATTGTTAAAAACACATGCACTTTTTAATGAAACAAGAATGTGCAGTATTTTTTCAAAAAAATTATGTCACATCACAAACGTTTTACTTAATCCTAAATTTAACTTAATCCTGTCCAATCTGTTACTTATTCTTAGTCAGCCGAGAAAACAATATGTATACTATTAACTCGTGTCACAAATTCACTTGCTCACAAAAAGATTACTGAGTACTTACTGTACTGTGAGACATCAGTATTAAGAGCCCCATAATAAGAGCAGCTCATACTTACACAGTGCTGGGTACTGTGCTAAGTACCCCTCTGAGAGAGATATTGTTTGATACTCTTATTTTACAAATAAAGTTACTAAGGAAGTGTACTATGCTCCTAAGCAGTTACTCTGAATCCATACTCTTAATTACTCTATTATGCTGATTATCACACCCTTGAGAAACTTAGTCTTTTTTGACATAAAAATTATTTTGACAAAGTTAGAGAAAATATACCCTTGTTCTACTTTAATCTCTTTTTTTCCACCACTTTAAAAGTTAAGGGGCTCGAGGAGACCTTCAAGATGGCAGAGGAGTGAGAGGTGGAGATCACCTTCCTCCCCACAAATACATCAGAAATACATCTGCACGTGGAACAGCTCCTATAGAACACCTACTGAACGCTGGCAGAAGACCTCAGACTTGCCAAAAGGCAAGAATCTCCCCACGTACCTGGCCGTGTGGCTGACAGGGTCTTGGTGCTCTGGCCAGGTGTCAGGCCTGTGCCTCTGAGGTGGGAGAGCCGAGTTCAGGACATTGGTCCACCAGACACCTCCCGGCTCCACGTAATCTCAAACGGTGAAAGCTCTCCCCAGAGATCTCCATCTCAAAATAAAGACTCAGCTCCACTCAATGACCAGCAAGCGACAGTGCTGGACACCCTACGCCAAACAACTAGCAAGACAGGAACACAACCCCACCCATTAGCAGAGAGGCTTCCTAAAACATAATAAGGTCACAGACACGCCAAAACACACCATTGGACACAGTCCTGCCCACCAGAAAGACAAGATCCAGCCTCATCCACCAGAACACAGGAACCAGTCCCCTCCATCAGGAAGCCTACACAACCCACTGAACCAACCGTCGCCACTGGGAGCAGGCACCAAAAACAACTGGAATTACGAACCTGCAGCCTGCGAAAAGAAGACCCCAAACACAGTATGATAAGCAAAATGAGAAGAGAGAGAAACACACAGCAGATGAAGGAGCAATGTAAACACCCACCAGACCAAACAAATGAAGAGGAAACAGGCAGATCACCTGAAAAAGAATTCAGAGAAATGATAGTAAAGATGATGCAAAATGAAATTAAATAAGGAAACACAAGCTTTAAATGACACATTAAACAAGGTGGATTTAATTAATATTTATAGAACATTTCATCCAAAAGCAACAGAATACAATTTCTTCTCAAGTGCTCATGGAACATTTTCCAGGATAGATCATATCTTGGGTCACAAATCAAGCCTTCGTAAATTTAACAAAATTGAAATCGTATCACGTATGTTTTCTGACCACAGCACTATGAGACTAGATATCAATTACAGGAAAAATTCTGTAAAAAACACAAATACATGGAGGCTAAACAATACATTACTTAACAACCAAGAGATAACTGAAGAAATCAAAGAGGAAATCAAAAAATACCTAGAAACAAATGACAATGAAAACATGAGGACCCAAAACCTATGGGATGCAGCAAAAGCCGTTCTAAGAGGGAAGTTTACAGCAACACAAGCCTACCTCAAGAAACAAGAAACATCTCAAATAAACAACCTCAGCTTACACCTAAAGCAATTAGAGAAAGAAGAACAAAAAAACCCCAAAGTTAGCGGAAGGAAAGAAATCGTAACAATCAGATCAGAAATAAATGAAAAAGAAATGAAAGAAATGATAGCAAAGATCAGTAAAACTAAAAGCTGCTTCTTTGAGAAGACAAACAAAATTGATAAACCATTAGCCAGACTCATCAAGAAGAAAGGGAGAAGACTCATATCAATAGAATTAGAAATGAAAAAGGAGAAGTAACAACTGACACTGCAGAAATACAAAGGATCATGAGAGATTACCGCAAGCAACTATATGCCAATAAAATGGACAATCTGGAAGAAATGGACAAATTCTTAGAAAAGCACAACCTTCTGAGACTGAACCAGGAAGAAATAGGAAATATAAACAGACCAATCACAAGCACTGTAATTGAGACTTTAATTAAAATCTTCCAGTAAACAAAAGCCCAGGATTAGACGGCTTCACAGGCGAATTCTATCTAACATTTAGTGAAGAGCTAACACCCATCCTTCTCAAGCTCTTCCAAAATATGACAGAGGGAGAAAAACTCCAAAACTCATTCTTCGAGGCCACCATCACCCTGATACCTAAACCAAAGATGTCACAAAGAAAGAAAACTACAGGTCAATATCACTGATGAACATAGATGCAAAAATCCTCAACAAAATACTAGCAAACAGAATCCAGCAGCACATGAAAAGGATCATACACCATGAACAAGTGGGGTTTATCCCAGGAATGCAAGGATTCTTCGATATATGCAAATCAATCAATGTGATACACTGTATTAACAAACTGAAGGATAAAAACCATATGATCATCTCAATAGATGCAGAAAAAGCTTTCGACAAAAGTCAACACCCATTTATGATAAAAACCCTCCATAAAGTAGGCATAGAGGGAACTTACCTCAACATAATAAAGGCCATGTATGACAAACCCACAGCCAACATCATTTTCAATGGTGAAAAACTAAAACCATTTCCACTAAGATAAGAAACAAGATAAGGTTGCCCACTAGACCACTATTATTTAACATAGTTTTGGAAGTTTTAGCCACAGCAATCAGAGAAGAAAAAGAAATAAAAAGAATCCAAATCGGAAAAGAAGAAGTAAAGCTGTCACTGGTTGCAGATGACATGATCCTACACAAAGAGAATCGTAAAGACGCTACCAGAAAACTACCAGAGCTAATCACTGAATTTGGTAAAGTAGCAGTATACAAAATTAATGCACAGAAATCTCTTGCATTTCTATACACTAATGATGAAAAATCTGAAAGAGAAATTAAGGAAACACTCCCATTTACCATTGCAACAAAAAGAATAAAATACCTAGGAATAAACCTTCTTAGGGAGACAAAAGACCTGTATGCAGAAAATTATAAGACACTGATGAAAGAAATTAAAGATGATACAAATAGATGGAGAGATATACCATTTTCCTGGATTGGAAGAATCAACATCGTGAAAATGACTATACTACCCAAAGCAATCTACAGATCACTGCAATCCCTACCAAAGTACCAATGACATTTTTCACAGAACTAGAACAAAAAATTTCACCATTTGGATGGAAACACAAAAGACCCTGAATAGCCAAAGCAATCTTGAGAAAGAAAAACGGAGCTGGAGGAATCAGGCTCCTGGACTTCAGACTATACTACAACGCTACAGTAGTGAAGACAGTATGGTACTGGCACAAAAACAGAAAGATAGATCAATGGAACAGGATAGAAAGCCCAGAGATAAACCCACGCACATATGGTCACCTTATCTTTGATAAAGGAGGGAAGAATACACAATGGAAAAAAGACAGCCTCTTCAATAAGTGGTACTGGGAAAACTTGCCAGCTACATGTAAAAGAATGAAATTAGAACACTTCCTAACACCATAGACAAAAATAAACTCAAAATGGATTAAAGACCTAAATGTAGGGCCAGACACTTAACAAACTCTTAAACGAAAACAGACATCAAACTCTTAAAAGAAAACATAGGCAGAACACTCTATGACATAAATCACAGCAAGATCCTTTTTGACCCACCTCCTACAGAAATGGAAATAAAAACAAAAATAAACAAATGGGACCTAATGAAACTTCAAAGCTTTTGCACAGCAAAGGAAACCATAAACAAGACCAAAAGACAACCCTCAGAATGGGAGAAAATATTTGCAAATGAAGCAACCGACAATGGATTAATCTCCAAAGTTTACTAGCTGCTCATGCACCTCTATATCAGAAAAACAAACAATCCAATCCAAAAATGGGCAGAAGACCTAAACAGACATTTCTCCAAAGAAGATATACCGACTGCCAATAAACTCATTAAAGAATGCTCAACATCACTTATCATTAGAGAAATGCAAATCAAAACTACAATGAGGTATCACCTCACACCAGTCAGAATGCCCATCTTCAAAAAATCTAGAAACAATAAATGCTGGAGAGGGTGTGGAGAAAAGGGAACACTCTTGCACTGTTGGTGGGAATGTAAACTGATACAGCCACTATGGAGAACAGTATGGAGGTTCCTTAAAAAACTACAAATAGAACTACCATATGACCCAGCAATCCCACTACTGGGCATATACCCTGAGAAAACCATAATTCAAAAAGAGTCATGTACTACAATGTTCACTGCAGCTCTATTTACAATAGCCCGGAGATGGAAACAACCTAAGTGTCCATCATTGCATGAATGGATAAAGAAGATGTGGCACATATACACAATGGAATATTACTCAGCCATAAAAAGAAACGAAATTGAGCTATTTGTAATGAGATGGATAGATCTAGAGTCTGTCATACAGAGTGAAGTAAGTCAGAAAGAGAAAGACAAATACCGTATGCTAACACATATATATGGAATTTAAGGAAAAAAAATGTCATGAAGAACCTAGGGGTAAGACAGGAATAAAGACACAGACCTACTAAAGAATGGACTTGAGGATATGGGGAGGGAGAAGGGTAAGCTGTGACAAAGTGAGAGAGTGGCATGGACATATATACACTACCAAACGTAAGGTAGATAGCTAGTGGGAAGCAGCCGCATAGCACAGGGAGATCAGCTTGGTGCTTTGTGCCTGCCTGGAGGAGTGGGATAGGGAGGGTGGGAGGGAGGGAGATGCAAGAGGGAAGAGATATGGGAACATATGTGTATGTATAACTGATTCATTTTGTTATAAAGCAGAAACTAACACACCATTGTAAAGCAATTATACTCCAATAAAGATGTAAAAAAAAAAAGAATTACCATACAACCCAGCAATCCCACTACTGGGCATATACCCTGAGAAACCATAATTCAAAAAGAGTCATGTACCACAATGTTCACTGCAGCTCTATTTGCAATAGCCAGGACATGGAAGCAACCTAAGTGTCCATCGACAAATGAATGGATAAAGAAGATGTGGCACATATATACAATGGAATATTACTCAGCCATAAAAGGAAACGAAATTGAGTTACTTGTAGTGAGTTGGAGGGATCTAGAGACTGTCATACAGAGTGAAGTAAGTCAGAAAGAGAAAAACAAAACTGTATGCTAACACACATATATATGGAATCTAAAAAAAAAATGTTTATGAAGAACCTAGGTTCGGGACAGGAATAAAGACACAGATGTAGAGAATGGACTTGAAGACATGGGGAGTGGGAATGGTAAGCTGGGACGAAGTTAGAGAGTGGCATGGACTTATGTGTATTACCAAATGTAAAATAGATAGCTAGTGGAAGCAGCCGCATAGCACAGGGAGATCAGCTTGGTGTTCTGGTCCACCTAGAGGGGTGGGATAGCGAGGGTGGGAGGGAGATGCAAAAGGGAGGGGATATGGGGATATATGTATATGTATAGCTGATTCACTATGTTATACATCAGAAATTAACACACCATTGTAAAGCAATTATACCCCAATAAAGATGGTAAAAATAAAGAAGTTAAAGGACTCAAATATTACTAGAATTTGCCACCTCCTTCTTGGTAAGTTATGTGGTCTTAATGAAGGGTTTATCACTTAGTAATTCATTAAAAAGTAGTGAGGGCTCTACAGTGGATTTAGGATTTGTGGCTGTCATTCTGAATATAAGTAAAAGTAGCATTATATTGGCTTAAGTCTAATAAACTTAAGCACACTGAAATCTTTTCACCCCCATGGGTGTGTGATGGTTTGAGTTTTTGTGACTGTACAATTAGAATGACTGTTTAAGGGGAGAGCTTTTCTTTTCTCTCTGAATAGAATGCATTTTATCATTAATTGTCTCCCACACAAGCCTGCAATTAAAATGTATCAAATAAACTGTTTAGTCATAACTGAAAAAAAAAAGAATGAGTCTAGAACGTTTATGATGCAGTTTGGCAAACCGGTTAATAAGACCTGCCACTTCATGTTCCTAATCTAAGATAAATTACCATCAAAATGGATTAACAAACAATATTTATATCTAATAGCTTTTGCAGGTCATCTATGAATAGAATATGGATTAGCAAATACTTGTTAGACTGAGGACAGCTCACACTTGTCTTACTGTCCCAAACTTGTATCATCTTTTTTTTTTGTATCATCTTTGAATAAAATTTCTTCATACTACTCCTATTTTAAAAGTGTTATCAATAGTCTGTGAATACTGTTAATACAAAAGAAAAAAGTATTTCTGAGAGTAATAAGATGTACATGAAAGATATACATTAAACAGTAATAAAATCAATAGTTTGCCCCAATAAAATCAAGAGTGTTGCTCTTGGAGAGGCAAAAACACACAAAAAATGTATCAGAGCCTGGAAGGCGAATTCATAGAAGGGAAACTACATTTCTGACTTTTTCTTAAAGAATAAATGCAAAGGTAAAAGCTATAAAAGCTGCATCATGTCAAAGTCAAACAGCAGTTTGGAAACGCAGATACAATTTTACCCCTGGATCACGAAGCAATTGGCATGACAAAGGAGTTGTCAGTACTGCCTACAGGTTTCTAGGTCAACATTAACACTCACATTCAGAAAGATGATGATGCTCTGTAGTTGCAGGCAAGGCTCTCCATGATGTGATGGAGAGGACTGACATTTGAAAGGTATTGTTTTGATTTACAACCACTTAAGAAAACCTTCAATGACTGATACCATCGCCTCATGTCCCAGTGGAGGCAAGCGTGTCTCAGGGCGGTTAAGTGAGTGTCTCAGGTCCCATAAGTAGGAAGTGACAGTGATGACTTACACTCACATCCTCTGTCTACACGGCTAGTGCTTTAACCACTGGGCCACATGGGCTCTCAAATATTAGGAAGGCGCCCAGATTGCAATGTGCTTAGAGATGTACAGTTCCAACTACTGAGATACAATTCTCTGTGGGTCTCTTGCATCTCTGCACGTCTTGGAAGCAGAAACACTGACTGCTTTTGTTCTGGACTATCTTACTAAGCTTGTACAGTGGAGAACATTGCAACACAGTGATGTGGTCTGCCTATGGAGCACCGGACAGGCATCCTTACTGTGTATTAAAAATACGAGAGTTTCCTAAGAGCAGGATTCCATTCCCATACTCAACCCAGTGTGCTGACAGGTGTCAGCTGACCAACTTAACATTGTCTCGTAAGAATCAGCCTCAGGAAACCCACTTAAGAAAATGCTGATAATCTGGCCACTGCTATTTTTCAATGAGTAATAGAAGTCCTTTGTTTGTGAAAACAAGACAAAACAAAACAAAAACTTTTCTAAATTGGAAGTGGGTCTATGTTCTGTAGTGCCTATGGTTTATTGCTGTTTTGGGGGCCCCCTCGAAGGAAAATAATACAAAATTATGTTTACAAAATTGAGCTCAGGGCTGTGGTGTTGGCAAGTGAGGGGCCCTGCTGTGGAAGTTCTCGTCATGGTAAATTCAGCTTTGTCAGAATTATATTTTTGGAAGTCATAATTTTCCAATTTCACAAATGGCCCTAGATGATTTTTCACTCCCCAAGTACCAAGTCTATAAACTGCATAGTGCCTCATCTTAGAGAACAGCTCTTAATTTTTGTTTTCTAGGAGAAATAAAAATCTAGAGGATCGCTCCCATGCCATGGGATTTTCAACACCCTCGTGTCTTGCTTGGATTTATAGGCAGTCTAGGGAGTATTTTGTTTTTTTCATCCATCGACTCTATAAAGCAGGTATGACCACACTAGTGTCTTAAATTAAATTGTTTTCTAAAACCTGTCCTGGTTAGATTCCAGCATAGTTGAGCCCATATTCCTGGAAAAACTGAATTCATGGGAATTGTACCATGATGTTGATAGAGTTTCACCTTGGGTGTGTGGTAGCTTTCTGAGCCGAAGTGAGAGAAGAAACATATTTTGAGTGACACTCGGAAAGTAGCAAATTGTCTTTTGCATACAGCACTGAAGACGAAAAATAGCTTCACTCATTTTGCTGTATGAAATCAATCACGGTAAACTCTTAAAATATTTAAGACCATTAACAAGTCATATTTGTGTATTGCTCACAGATAACAATAGCAGGTTAAATGTTAGAAAATATTTACTTGAACTCATAAAATATGTAAATTAATAAACAATTAAGAAAATGAATACAGTTCACCTACTTTTGAAATATTACTTGATCGACTTGCAGATCGCCCTGGGGATTTGTCATTCTGAAAAATAAAATTAGAGACATTGATTAACAACAGCAGTATTCTTTGCTGCTGAGAAAAGAAAGCACAGCACAGGCCAACGTGTAGATGTCCTCTGTATTGTCCTAACAGACATAAAAATTGCTTACACAGGATGGTATTTCTTTTACCAAATTTTATTTCTCTAGTGTATATCAGTGTCCTTTTGAAAATGTTTCAATTATTATCAGGTTATATATCAGTCTAGGAATATTTATTTCCAGGAAACACTTATTTCTCTAGAAAAACATATGAAGTTCCTTTGAAATAGAATTAGAAATGAAAATATAGTCCATTATTTCCCCTTTTCTTCTTCTACCAGTAAATTCTGGTCCTCAGTGTCAGTAAATATTGCATACTGGGTACATGGTACATAACACCTAACTCCTGTTCTGCTAAAATACATTTTATCTGTCTGTTCAGTTACTTTATTTTCAAAATTAAAAAAAAATTAAAGGTAATTTAAAATTTTAAAACATTTAATCATTTAAATTAAAAATATTGAGAAATTATTTTAAAATTTAAAACTTAATAATAAGTTTTAAAAAATTATACCTCAGTTCTTGCCTCTTAAGGAATTTCCCATTTCAGAGGAAAGAAGCATGAAAAAAAGCTTTTGAATAGATACATTTTTTTTAAAGTCATGCAACTGTAAAGTCGAATGGGTCCTTGAAGAGTGGCACTACCTCATTCAAAGCCTGGAGGCCTTCTGTTGCCTGTAAGCCGGGCCAGTCCAGGGCCTTATGGCCAGAGCTGGCAGGAAACTGACCTGACAAATCAGAATGTGTGGTACATATACCAAGAGATCACAGCACACCTTTCCTGCTGTGGAAAAAGTGTTGGAAGAGCCTTTTCCGGAAACCAAAAGTTCCCTAGCACTTTAGGATTCTTTTTAAAAAACATTTCTGAGCATCTGGACTCAACACCACAATGGATCTGAGTAGACAACTACAGTGCATCTTGACAGGGGTCTTTTTTTTTTTTTTTTTTTTTTTTTGCGGTTCGCGGGCCTCTCACTGTTGTGGCCTCTCCCGTTGCGGAGCACAGGCTCCGGACGCACAGGCTCAGCGGCCATGGCTCACGGGCCCAAGCCGCTCCGCGGCATGTGGGATCCTCCCGGACCAGGGCACGAACCACTGTCCCCTGCATCGGCAGGCGGACTCTCAACCACTGCGCCACCAGGGAAGCCCCGACAGGGGTCATTTTTGAGAACGAAGCTGTTATAACAACCTGTGGGTCTGAAATTGTTCTGTGATGACTGCTCGAGACAGTTTCAGAAACACAGGGTAAATGTGTTATGGTGGAAACACAGTAGCTGCATTCACTGCAAGCTGTCACTGTCTGGCACAGGCTTGCAGACATTTCAGCTGAACAGCACTTTTTCTTTTACATGCAACATCCATCTCATCCAACCACGGACGGCACGGTGGAGCATGTTATTACAGACCGAGACGAGTCACAACTGTACGATTAGTTACACCTCATAACAGCCCCGTGATCCAGCTGGAGATTAATGTGTGTGTTCCCTGAAGACATGTTTCCTTGATTAGCTTCCTCTGGTGATGGAGAGAGGTGCTTTTCTACTGACATTTCAACTCCTCTTCTAGAGACAAGAAAACAAAACCAATCCATCTTTCCTTCTCAGTGAAATTGAGGATTTTGACACAGGACTGTATAGCACAGAGGTCAATGATACATTAACAGGCTTTGAGAGGAGTTTGGTTGTCCTGGTTGTTTTACTATGTTTTCTATTTTTACATGATATTTGAGAACATGATCAAGGAACTAGAATTGAAAACTCTTCAGCAAGAACCAAGAAGTACTATTTGTACAAGAAATTGATCTGGCATCAGATTACTTAATTTTTCCAACCAAACAGGACTTTGTCGTGTTTTGAGATTAAAAATAAGGAGGGCCATGTCCTTCCATAACTGTGAATGAGTTCAGTGTGAGGTCGTAATAAGCAGATAATTCCCATATGCTTCAGCCTCCCCCAATCTAATGGGAGGAGGCCTCTGCTTTATTATTTTGTACTTCAAGAGACCTTCTACGTTGAAATCAGTTAGCTCTATTTCCTCTTAATACAAGGTTAGGCATTGAAGAAAATAAACAAGCTTAGGCAAAGGCTAACTTTTTGCCGTGGCTAAGATCTCTATTATTTCCATTCCAGTTTACACATGGGAACAGAGAGGTTACCCTATTGCTGCAACGGCGGTGATATAAAATGGGGTTTTGACTTGAACTAGACCTGTACCCGTGCACTCGTTCTAGCAGGAGTGTATTTGAGATCCCAGACCTCCAAATTCCTCACTGTGAAATGGGCAGATAATACATTGGGGATTGGATCAAATGAGTTATAGATGAAAACATTTTAGAGATTACAAGTTTATAATATTTCCATTATTATTCACAGGTAGAAGAAACACCCAAAGAGCCCCCTCAAAAATCAGGACAATCATCACAGGTTACTAGACCCATAATTTTAACATAAACACCTCTCTATCCTGCAATTCCACCTCTGCTGTGGATTAGATTCTGGCATATAAAATTCAAGGATGGAAAATCATATTTCTCTCTACCAAAGGGGATTAAGGAAGTCTGGTCTCCTTGCTTTTGAAGCAAAGCTCCACAAGCACTTTCCCTCTTGGAACACTTCCAAAGCAATCTGTTCAATTTGCTACTAATTAATTGAATGGCTTGTCCCATTACTATTGCAATGACATATTCTTCTTTGTAGATTAGCCAAATATGGTTGTCATACCTCATTATGATCAGTTTAAATTTTTACCTTAGATTAAATAGAAGCTGTCTCAGAATCTAACATAACTTACTGGTACCCTAATTATAGTGACCTTGTAGGTCACTAAAAGCTGAAACCAACAAGAGTTCCAGACAAGTCCACATGAAAATTATGGGATCGTCAAGCAATAATTTTGATGAGCTATCTTAGTAGAACAATCTTAGCAGATTGTTCACAGTATGCAGAGGGAGAGACTTCTAGTTTCATAAGCATGTTTAAATCTTTGCAAAATTTCTAATTTTTGGTTTGATATGAATAAATCTGCTATTGTTAGTTTTGTTTTGTGATTATTATTATTAATATAATAATTGTTTTTCAAATTTGACCTTACTAAACATGGTTGGATTTTTATTACCAGCAAGAAAAAATGATTACCAAATGAGGAAATCGTGACTAAGTTGTTTTAATATATTTAATATTGTAATCTAAGGAAAGTGACATAGTTCCTTTAAAAGGGGATGCTCTGTGTTAAAGAATGCGTAATGCAGTGGACTCGTATTTATCTACAGAGGAATACTCTATATATCCATCGATCAGAAGATGGCAGTCAGGAAGCCTGAAGGAGGGTTTTATTTATTTGTTTATTTTTTATGTAAACTAAAGGAAAAAACAAATTATTTCTGACTTCAGAAATCAGAATAAGACAATCTCACACAGACCACTGCTATGATGCTATTCTGTAGTTTTCCTCCTTTGTCCTCTGCCCCACCCGCTCTCACCCCAGGCTAAAACTCAAGATATTTGAAAGGAGGAAAAAAAAAATGAGGCAATTTTGAGGGTCATCTGAAAAATTCTAAGTAGACCATGAAACTATTTCTGTGAGAACAATTAAAGAATTAAAACTTGAAATAGAAGAAAAGTCTTTGAAAGCAATGTGGTTTGTAAACAAAAAATAAATGATACAGAGGAACTGAATAATACAATAAAACTCAATTAATAGATGTATTAAAAACCTCATGTCCTTTAAATTAAAAATACTTAAAAAATTTATGTGGCTTCAAATAATACCTCCACAAAAATCTTCAAGTAGAGATTTTATAGGGTACTTCTTTTGATATTGAGTCAGCAAAATTAGAAATAAAAATTTGAAATATTACTAATAAATCTTGATCACCTCAAAACTAACACATGTTAAGATAATGCTTGGTCCAAAGAAATAACTAACTGGAAAATTACAGACAGAAACTCTTGGAAAATGTTATACTAAGACCTATGTAACACAACAAAAGCTACATCCAGATAAAAATTTATGACTGTAAAGGCCTTCGTTATTAAAGAACACAGTAACAAAAGAATGCAGTAAAAAGAAATAATAAAAAAGCTAAAACTCATTAAATGTATATAAATAAGAAGGATAAAGAAATATTTCTTAAAGCAGGCTTTTGAAAATAATTACAAAATAGATGAATTTCCTATAAGACTTATTAAGGAGAACAGAAATATGTAAGAAATAAGAAAGGATAATCAAGGACACAGAAAAGATTAGAAAAATTATAAGAGAATGCTCCATGTAATGGTATTACAACAAATTTGAACACCTAGAGGAAATGGACCACATGCTAGCAAAATAAAAGTTGTCGGAATTTATTCAAGAAGAGGAAAATTTGAATAGATAATTAACAAAGAAGAGATTGGGTAAGTAAATAAAAGTCTATATGCCCTGCAAAGGATAAGGGCATGATGATTTCACAATTGAGTTGTATCTTACTTTTAAAGAACACATAATTCTAATTTTATTTACAGTATTCTTGACCATAGGAACATAAACTTCCTTAATCCATATTATTAATTCTGCATAAATTAATCTCCAAATGTGTTAAGACAGTATCCAAAAAGATATAAAGAGGGAAAAGAAAATTATGCTCTGGTCTTATTTTGGACTACTGACACAAAAATTCTTTTAAAATATTAGCATATATCTAATAGTAGTATGTATCTTTGATACACCAGCAGTGTACCAAAAAATGCTGAAGGAATAAAATAAATAGGATTTATTCCTGATACTTCCTTATCAGGAAATCGATCAACAATTCATTAGATTAATACATCAAAAGCAAAAAACTATGATCTTATAGTTAAGATGTTTAACAAACCTCAACAGTGTTACTAGAATGTAAGCTCTGAGTAAAATAAAAATTGAAGGAAATCTTTAAAAGTGATAAAGACAATATCCTAAAAACCATTACCAAATATTATTCTAAACGGTAAAATACTAGAACTATGTTAATTAAAGAAATTCTCTTAGGGCTGTTTGCTCTTGCTCTTATTATGCAACTTGACTTTAGAGTTTCTAACAAATTTAACAACAAGAAAATGAAATATGTGATAGAAAAAATTATTGAAAAAGAAGGAATAAACCAATTTTCTCTGATTGATGATATATTATAGAAATTCCAACTGCCTCTAGTTATAAAAGAAAACTGCAGTAAATGAGACTTTAGTACAATGGCTAGATACAGGATACATATATCATGGCAGAGTCTACTAAATTTCCTAAAACCCACTATCCCTTCTTCTGTCCTCAGAAAATAGTAATTAGGTATACATCACCCCAGTCACATTACATCTCCCAGGCTTCCTTCCGGTTACAGGTTGCCTATGGCCAAATTCCCTCCAGTGAGATGTGGACAGAGCTAACAACTGTCAGTCTCCTGCTTGTCCCGTAAATCTAAACTTTCCTCCATACTCCTTTCTACTGCTCTGTGCTAGGATGGTGTCTATCAGAGCAAGCCAGGAAGCACATATTAAAGATGGTAGAGCTGAATTCCCCTGAGTTCCTGAATGAACACACAGTGAAAAGCCATGTGCCAATTTGGAACACACACTCTAAACCATCACCAGAGAGAAATTAACTTGTATTTCTTCGGGGCCACCACATTTCTGGATTTATTTATATAGCAGTTTAGTCTAGCCTAATGGAAATACTGCAAAATCAATAGCTTTCTCTCTTCTAGTTTTAAATATCCAGAAATGTAAAAATAAAAACCAAATCTATAAAACATTTAAGAATAAATTTAACAAGGAAATCATAAAGTCTTATTAAAAATATAAAGTATAATATCTTCGGAGTATAAATCATGATCTGAACAAATTCTTTGATGGCAAGAATATTTCATAAAATATAAATCCTCTACAAGTTGCCGTATAAATAGAATGTGGTTCCAGTGAAATCTCCAATGGGGTTTATTTCTTCTTTTTGGAAGTACAAAGGAGATAGATAAAATGATCTTAAAGAACATATATAGAAAAAGAAATGCCTGAGAATATTCAAAAAATAATGAAAAAAAGGACATCTTGTGCTAGGCACTGACCACATTAAGTCAGTGTAATTAAATCAATATGGTATTGGCATAAGAATTAATTAAAAGTCAGTAAAATCCAGAATAAGAAATCCAAAAATAGGCATAAGAATTTCACATTTAAAAAAACTAGTATTCAAGTTAATATTGAAAGGATAGTTGATATAATAAATGCTTCTGGACACCTGGCTATCCATGTGAAAGAAAAAGTGAGACCCGTATCAGAGAATATATACAGTCAGACTCCATATAAAACAAAGTCTAAAATGTAAAAAATAATAAAGTTTTAAAAATAAGCGTATAGGGCTTCCCTGGTGGCGCAGTGGTTGAGAGTCCACCTGCCGATGCAGGGGACACGGGTTCGTGCCCCGGTCTGGGAGGATCCCACATGACGCGGAGCAGCTGTGCCCGTGAGCCATGGCCGCTGAGCCTGCGCGTCCGGAGCCTGTGCTCCGCGGCGGGAGAGGCCACAGCGGTGAGAGGCCCACGTACCGCAAAAAAAAAAAAAAAAAAAAAAAAAGCCTATATTATAAATGCAGTCTTGGAGTGAGGGAGATCTATATAACTAATACAGGAACCAGAAGCTATAAGTTGCTTTTGGTTAGATTATATTGGAAAAAATACAAAAATGAAAGTGAATAAACAATTGAGTTAGAAAAAAGTACAACACAGAAGGCTGATAAAGTTCAATTTCTATAATAGTCAAAGAGGTTTTGTCTAGTCACAACAAAAGGTAACAGAAAGAATCCCAATAGAAAAAAAATCAAGCAAAAGATAGGAAAAGAAATGCACAGAAAAGGACTACAGATTGTTAATAAGCATATGACAACATACTTAAAATCACAAGCAGTCAGGAGAATGCAAATTAAAGTAACAAGACATTGCTTTAACCCATTATGCTGGAAAAATGGAAAAGAGTGATAGCCTCTATTTCTGGTGGGGATAAGAAGAAAGATTTCTCTCAAAAACTGCTAGCAGGAGTGTGAATTTTTGCAGTATCATTTAAAAAAAACATCTGGCAACATCTGTTAAAATTTAAAATATCATTTTATGCAGTAATCTCACTCCTGAGAATCTATTCTAGAGAAATAAAATCACGGGTACAAAAGGATATGCAAATAAGGACACACTACAGCTCTATTCTTAACTGACAAAAAAATCTTGGCAATAAAGATGTGCCAGTTGTTAATTTAATGTCTGGAACCTTTAAACCCGCCCTCCTAAATTCTACTCTGATGCTGGGACTCTGCGAAGTCACCCAGCTCCCTCTGAAGAAGGAGACTGCAGGGAAACTGGAAGCTTGGGAAAAGAAAACAGGATTTGCTTCCTGTTGGCTTCTTATCTGCTTCTTGTGTTTGAGCATTAGTCTAGGAACGATTCTTAACCGTGGCAGCAGCAGTTCCTTCCTGCAGCCACTGCTGAGCCTGTGCAGCTTTTCTCACACCTGCAGAAACAGGTTTTAGATATCAGCACCCGGCAGCTGGCTCCCTCCTCAGAAGTCTGAGTTTCAGTTCCATGGGGCCCCTCTTCCAAGCTTTTAATAATTCCAATTTCTTTCCTTTGTTCACCCAGACCTAGGGGGGACGACTGCTTCCTGCAATTCCAATTTGTAATATATTGCCGTTCTGTTTTTATTTTTTTTTCCCCCTTCTCTCTTACTTAGTGATCATTTACAGCCAGGCAATAAATCTTTACAATAAATTCTCTGTGATAAAACAAAAAGTCTGTTTTCTCTCTCCTGACTAGAATCTGACTAACAGAGTAAACAATGCTCATCAGTAGAGAAATGATTAAATAAGTTATAGTGGAGCCACACCTTGGAATATTATACAATAATGAAAAAGGATGAATTGGATCTCTGCCATTTGACCTAAAGGGATTTCCACCAAATAAGACTGAGTGTGAAAAGTAAAACGGGAAGTGGTATAATAGGACTATTTGTAAAACATATAAGGGCGACCCTCCCTAAGTGTCTGTGTGTGCACACATTAGTGTGTAGACATGCACCATTACCCAGCTAGGTGAAGATGGAAAAAGTCACAGAAAGATATGCATAAATTTCTGGGGGTGCGGATGGGAGGGCAGATGGAGGAGATAAGGGGGAAAAGTCCTTATAAAGCAAAAGAGCATGTGGAAATTGTTTATGTAAAATTATATATGGATGTGATGCACACATAGAAATTATGATCACGTATGAAGTTAGGCAAATGGTAATATACATGATATGATAAAGAACAATGTGTAGAGGGTGATTTCATTTCTTTAAAAACTAGTATATAGCTGGAGGGGAAGATGGCGGAAGAGTAAGACTCGGAGATCACCAGATACACCAGAAATACGTCTACACGTGGACCAACTCCTACAGAACACCTACTGAACGCTGGCAAAAGACCTCAGACCTCCCAAAAGGCAAGAAACCCCCCACGTACCTGGGTAGGGCAAAAGAAAAAAGAAAATACAGAGACAAAAGAATAGGGACGGGACCTGCACCAGTGGGAGGGAGCTGTATAGAAGTAAAAGTTTCCACACACTAGGAGCCCCTTAGTGGGCAGAGACTACGGGTGTCAGAGGGGGAAGCTTCGGAGCCGCGGAGGAGAGCGCAGCAACAGTGGTGCGGAGGACAAAGCGGAGAAATTCCCGCACAGAGGATCGGTGCCGACCGGCACTCACCAGCTGAGAGGCTTGTCTGCTCACCTGCCGGAGCGGACGGGGGCTGGGAGCTGAGGCTCGGGCTTCGGTCGGAGCGCAGGGAGAGGGCTGGGGTTGGCGGCGTGAACACAGCCTGCAGGCGGTTAGTGCGCCACGGCTACCTGGGAGTCCGGGGAAAAGTCTGGACTTGCCGAAGAGGCAAGAGTCTTTTTCTTGCCTCTTTGTTTCCTGGTGCGCCAGGAGAGGGGATTAAGAGCGCTGCTTAAAGGAGCTCCACAGACGGGCGCGAGCCGTGGCCAAAAGCGCGGACCCCAGAGACGGGCATGAGACGCTAAGGCTGCTGCTGCCGCCACCTAGAAGCCTGTGTGCAAGCACAGGTCACTCTCCACAACCCCCTTCTGGGGAGCCTGTGCAGCCCGCCACTGCCAGGGCCCCGGGATCCAGGGTCAACTCCGAGAGAACGCAAGGCGCTCCTCAGGCCGGCGCGACGTCGCGCCGCAGGCCCGCCCCGCACGCCGTGCCCCTCCCTCCCCCAGGCCTGAGTGAGCCAGAGTCCCGGAAGCAGCTGCTCCTTTAACCCTGTCCTGTCTGAGCGAAGAACAGACGCCCTCAGGCGACCTACACAGAGGTGGGATGAAGAGAAAGGGAAATCTCTCCCAGCAGCCTCAGGAGCAGCGGATTAAAGCTCCACCATCAACTTGATGTACCTGCATCTGTGGAATACATGAATAGAAAACGAATCATCCCAAACTGAGGAGGGGGACTTTGAGAGCAAGATTTATGATTTTTTCCCCCCTTTTCCTCTTTTTGTGAGTGTGTATGTGTATGCTTCTGTGTGAGATTTTGTCTGTATAGCTTTGCTTCCACCATTTGTCCTAGGGTTCTATCCGTCCGTTTTTTGGTTTGTTTTTATTTTTTTCTTAATAATTATTTTTTATTTTAATAAATATATTATATTTTATCTTACTGTGTCTTCTTTCTTTTTTTCCTTCCCTCCTTCCTTCCTTCCTCCCTCCCTCCCCCCATCCTTTCTTTCTTCTACTAATTCTTTCTTTCTACTTTTTCTCCATTTTATTCTGAGCCGTGTGGATGAAAGGCTCTTGGTGCTGCAGCCAAGAGTCAGTGCTGTGCCTCAGAGGTGGGAGAGCCAACTTCAGGACACTGGTCCACAAGAGACCTCCAAGCTCCACATAATATCAAACAGCGAAAATCTCCCAAAGACCTCCACCTCAACACCAGCACCCAGCTTCACTCAACGAGCAGCAAGCTACAGTGCTGGACACCCTATGCCAAACAACTAGCAAGACAGGAACACAACCCCACCCATTAGCAGAGAGGCTGCCTAAAATCATAGTAAGTCCACAGACACCCCAAAACACACCACCAGACGTGGACCTGCCCACCAGAAAAACAAGATCCAGCCTCATCCACCAGAACACAGGCACTAGTCCCCTCCACCAGGAAGCCTACACAACCCACTGAACCAACCTTAGCCACTGGGGACAGACACCAAAAACAACAGGAACTACGAAACAGCAGCCTGCAAAAAGGAGACCCCAAACACAGTAAGATAAGCAAAATGAGAGGACAGAAAAACACACAGCAGATGAAGGAGCAAGATAAAAACCCACCAGACGTAATAAATGAAGAGGAAATAGGCAGTCTACCTGAAAAAGAATTCAGAATAATGATAGTAAAGCTGATCCAAAATCTTGGAAATAGATTGGACAAAATGCAAGAAACATTGAACAAGGACCTAGAAGAACTAAAGATGAAACAAACAACGATGAACAACACAATATATGAAATTAAAAATACTCTAGATGGGATCAATAGCAGAATAACTGAGGCAGAAGAATGGATAAGTGACCTGGAAGATAAAATGTTGGAAATAACTACTGCAGAGCAGAATAAACATAAAAGAATGAAAAGAACTGAGGACAGTCTCAGAGACCTCTGGGACAACATTAAACGCACCAACATTCGAATTATAGGGGTTCCAGAAGAAGAAGAGAAAAAGAAAGGGACGGAGAAAATATTTGAAGAGATTATAGTTGAAAACTTCCCTAATATGGGAAAGGAAATAGTTAATCAAGTCCAGGAAGCACAGAGATTCCATACAGCATAAATCCAAGGAGAAATATGCCAAGACACATATTAATCAAACTGTCAAAAATTAAATACAAAGAAAACATATTAAAAGCAGCAAGGGAAAACCAACAAATAACACACAAGGGAATCCCCATAAGGTTAACAGCTGATCTTTCAGCAGAAACTCTGCAAGCCAGAAGGGACTGGCAGGACATATTTAAAGTGATGAAGGAGAAAAACCTGCAACCAAGATTATTCTACCCAGCAAGGATCTCATTCAGATTTGATGGAGAAATTAAAACCTTTACAGACAAGCAAAAGCTGAGAGAGTTCAACACCACCAAACCAGCTTAACAACAAGTACTAAAGGAACTTCTCTAGGCAAGAAACACAAGAGAAGGAAAAGACTTACAATAACAAACCCAAAACAATTAAGAAAATGGGAATAGGAACATACATATCAATAACTACCTTAAATGTAAATGAACAAAATGCTCCCACCAAAAGACACAGATTGGCTGAATGGATACAAAAACAAGATCCATATATATGCTGTCTCCAGGAGACCCACTTCAGACCTAGAGACACATACAGACTGAAAGTAAGGGATGGAAAAAGATATTCCATGCAAATGGAAACCAAAAGAAAACTGGAGTATAGGACATTCCATCCAAAAACAACAGAATATACATTTTTCTCAAGTGCTCATGGAACATTTTCCAGGATAGATCATATCTTGGGTCACAAATCAAGGCTTGGTAAATTTAAGAAAATTGAAATTGTATCAAGTATCTTTTCCGACCACAATGCTATGAGACTAGATATCAATTACAGGAAAAGATCTGTAAAAAATACAAACACATGGAGGCTAAACAATACACTACTTAATAACAAAATGATCACTGAAGAAATCAAAGAGGAAATCAAAAAATACCTAGAAACAAATGACAATGGAGACACAACGACCCAAAACCTATGGGATGCAGCAAAAGCAGTTCTAAGAGGGAAGTTTATAGCAATACAATCCTACCTTATGAAACAGGAAACATCTCGAATAAACAACCTAACCTTGCACCTCAAGCAATTAGAGAAAGAAGAACAAAAATACCCAAAAGTTAGCAGAAGGAAAGAAATCATAATAATCAGATCAGAAATAAATGAAAATGAAATGAAGGAAACGATAGCAAAGATCAATAAAACTAAAAGCTGGTTCTTTGAGAAGATAAACAAAATTGATAAACCATTAGCCAGACTCATCAAGAAAAAAAGGGAGAAGACTCAGATCAATAGAATTAGAAATGAAAAAGGAGAAGTAACAACTAACACTGCAGAAATACAAAAGATCATGAGAGATTACTGCAAGCAAATGTATGCCAATAAAATGGACAACCTGGAGGAAATGGACAAATTCTTAGAAATGCACAACCTGCCAAGACTGAATCAGGAAGAAACAGAAAATATGAACAGACGAAATACAGGCACTGAAATTGAAACTGTAATTAAAAATCTTCCAACAAACAAAAGCCCAGGACCAGATGGCTTCACAGGCGAATTCTATCAAACATTTAGAGAAGAGGTAACACCTATCATTCTCAAATTCTTCCAAAATATAGCAGAGGGAGGAACACTCCCAAACTCATTCTACGAGGCCACCATCACCTTGATACCAAAACGAAACAAGGATGTCACAAAGAAAGAAAACTACAGGCCAATATCACAGATGAACACAGATGCAAAAATCCTCAACAAAATACTAGCAAACAGAATCCAACAGCACATGAAAAGGATCATACACCATGATCAAGTGGGGTTTATTCCAGGAATGCAAGGATTCTTCGATATACGCAAAAATCAATCAACATGATACACCATATTAACAAATTGAAGGATAAAAACCAGACGATCATCTCAATAGATGCAGAGAAAGCTTTCAACAAAATTCAACCCCCATTTATGATAAAAACCCTGAAGAAAGTAGGCATAGAGGAAACCTTCCTCAACATAATAAAGGCCATATATGCAAACCCACAGGCAACATCGTCCTCAATGGTGAAAAACTGAAAGCACTTCCACTAAGATCAGGAACAAGACAAGGTTGCCCACTCTCACCACTCTTATTCAACATAGTTTTGGAAGTTTTAGCCACAGCAATTAGAGAAGAAAAGGAAATAAAAGGAATCCAATTGGAAAAGAAGAAGTAAAGCTGTCACTGTTTGCAGATGACATGATACTATACATAGAGAATCCTAAAGATGCTACCAGAAAACTACTAGAGCTAATCAATGAATTTGGTAAGGTAGCAGGATACAAAATTAATGCACAGAAATCTCTGGCATTCCTATACACTAATGATGAAAAAATCTGAAAGTGAAATCAAGAAAACCCTCACATTTACCACTGCAACAAAAAGAATAAAATATCTAGGAATAAACCTACCTAAGGAGGCAAAAGACCTGTATGAAGAAAATTATAAGACACTGATGAAAGAAATTAAAGATGATACAAATAGAGGGAGAGATATACCATGTTCTTGGATTGGAAGAATCAATATTGTGAAAATGACTCTACTACCCAAAGCAATCTACAGATTCAATGCAATCCCTATCAAACTACCAATGGCATTTTTCACAGAACCAGAACAAAAAATCTCACAATTTGTATGGAAACACAAAAGACCCCAAATAGCCAAAGCAATCTTGAGAACGAAAAACGGAGCTGGAGGAATCAGGCTCCCTGACTTCAGACTATACTACAAAGCTACAGTAATCAAGGCAGTATGGTACTGGCACAAAAACAGAAAGATAGATCAATGGAACAGGATAGAAAGCCCAGAGATAAACCCACGCACATATGGTCACCTTATCTTTGATAAAGGAGGCAGGAATGTACAGTGGAGAAAGGACAGCCTCTTTAATAAGTGGTGCTGGGAAAACTGGACAGGTACATGTAAAAGTATTAGATTAGATCACTCCCTAACACCATACACAATAATAAGCTCAAAATGGATTAAAGACCTAAATGTAAGGCCAGAAACTATCAAACTCTTAGAGGAAAACATAGGCAGAACACTCTATGACATAAATCACAGCAAGATCCTTTTAGACCCACCTGCTAGAGAAATGGAAATAAAAACAAAAATAACAAGTGGGACCTAATGAAACTTCAAAGCTTTTGCACAGCAAAGGAAACCATAAACAAGACCAAAAGACAAGCCTCAGAATGGGAGAAAATATTTTCAAATGAAGCAACTGACAAAGGATTAATCCCCAAAATTTATAAGTAGCTCATGCAGCTCAATAACAAAAAAACAAACAACCCAATCCAAAAATGGGCAGAAGACCTAAATAGACATTTCTCCAAAGAAGATATACAGATTGCCAACAAACACATGAAAGAATGCTCAACATCATTAATCATTAGAGAAATGCAAATCAAAACTACAATGAGATATCATCTCACACCAGTCAGAATGGCCATCATCAAAAAATCTAGAAACAATAAATGCTGGAGAGGGTGTGGAGAAAAAGGGAACACTCTTGCACTGCTGGTGGGAATGTGAATTGGTACAGCCACTATGGAGAACAGTATGGAGGTTCCTTAAAAAAACTACAAATAGAACTACCATATGACCCAGCAATCCCACGACTGGGCATATACCCTGAGAAAAACGTAATTCAAAAAGAGTCATGTACCAAAATGTTCATTGCAGCTCTATTTACAATATCCTGGAGATGGAAACAACCTAAGTGTCCATCATTGGATGAATGGATAAAGAAGATGTGGCACGTATATACAATGGAATATTACTCAGCCATAAAAAGAAACGAAATTGAGCTATTTGTAATGAGGCAGATAGACTTATAGTCTGTCATAGAGTGAAGTAAGTCAGAAAAAAACAAATACCGTATGCTAACACATATATATGGAATTTAAGAAAAAGAAAAAAATGTCACGAAGAACCTAGGGGTAAGACAGGAATAAAGACACAGACCTTCTAGAGAATGGACTTGAGGATGTGGGGAGGGGGACGGGTAAGCTGTGACAAAGCGAGAGAGAGCCATGGAGATATTATACACTACCATACGTAAGGTAGATAGCTAGTGGGAAGCAGCCGCATAGCACAGGGAGATCAGCTCGGTGGTTTGTGATCGCCTGGAGGGGTGGGATAGGGAGTGTGGGAGGGAGGGAGACGCAAGAGGAAAGAGATATGGGAACATATGTATATGTATAGCTGATTCATTTTGTTATAAAGCAGAAACTAACACAGCATTGTAAAGCAATTATACTCCAATAAAGATGTAAAAAGAAAAAAAACTAGTATATAGAATCTTTCTACATAAAAGCAGTGTCCAGACTTCTGAAGGAAAGACTGTCTCCTGGTGAGGGACTTGGCATTCTGTACAAGTTAGTGCTTGTGATTCCTAGCATGCAAACAAAAGGAGATGAGTTTTTTAAAAAGTTTGCACACTCCAGTGTTTCAAACCAAGTCTTATTTGGATGGAAAGAAAACTAAGATAGAAAAGTGATTATTGGCTAAGTTACCAGAGCACCAGGGAAAAGACTGTGAGGGTTTAATTTCCACATCTTTCCAGTTATGAAAAGACAGAGAATAAGGGGCACAGAATGGCTGCTAAATGCGGGAGGTGATGGCTTCAGTTCAGGGGCTTGTGTGAAAGGTGGTTACTACTATTTTTTTTTTTTGTAATTACTTCTTTTTTAATTGAAGTATAGTTGATGTACAATATTATATGTTACTAGTGTACAATATAGTAATTCACAATTTTTAAAAGTTATATTCTATTTATAGTTATTATAAAATATTGCATATATCCCCCATGTTGAACAATATATCTTTGTAGCTTATTTTATACCAATTACTTTGTATCTCTTAATCCCCTACCCCTATCTTGCCCTTCCCCTCACACTTCCCCTCAGTGGTAACCACTAGTTTGTTCTCTATATCTGTGAGTCTGCTTCTTTTTTTGTTATATTCACTAGTTTGTTGTACTTTTTAGATTCTACATATAAGTGATGTCATACAGTATTTTTACATTATATAAAGTCAGGTCAGCATAAGCTCTTAGTGTACAGCAGTTGAACTCATAAAACTGAAATGTAAGCGATTTTGTTCATTCCCACAATTCTGTCCTATGTGACTATGTTCACATTAAAAGTGGGAAGCTCACCAACCTCAAGTATTCTAAGAATATACACGTAATTGACAAAACTTCTCAGATTTCATATTGATCCACGTATAAAATTACCTTTGGTCATATTCTTTCTTTCACAATAATATTCCTACTCCACTTTGCCAAAAGGAAAATCCACCATCAGTTTCCTTAAAGTTTTTAAAAAACATTCTTTATTAATTATTCATTCCCTATTAATTAATTGACTTTTTCTTATAATTAGTTAACATTTCACTGACTTTTAGGCTTTTCTTCCTGCCTTGGAATTTCTGACTTTCAGTAATAAAGACTTCATGTGTTCATTTGAGTTGCAAATGTATTTGCAGGCTTGCTTGCTATCTCGTACTTGTCCCTTGGGATCCACGCCCCACTCTCCACCCTTCTCCGTGCCCAGAAGGTGCACTGGCAAGAATTTCATCACAGCCTCCTTTCTTCTCTAACTTGCAGTTTCATTCCACCATTGCAGAGCCCAGTAGGAGATTGTAGGAACAGAGGATAATGAGTTCAGAGGTCTTCGTCCCCTCCCTGAGACCTACCAGAGGCTGGCTGTGTCCCTCAGTTGGAGTCAGGTGGCCCTGTCCACAAAGCCCTCTCTGTCTCTGGTCCAGAGAATACTCCTTCTCCCTGGCTTTTCAAGCCTGTAGGTGGTAACCACCCACTGCTGCTTCCAGCCAGGGGGTACTGACCTATCCCTTGTATTTTCTTATACTGTGCTCACACTTGCTGTAAATAGACTCTTAATTCTCCCCTAATTACCCAATTTGGCAGTGCCATCTCTTTCTCTCTAGACCCTGATGAAGAAAAGTCATCTCTAGTATTCTTTGTCTAGTCTTATTGTTATTATTATTAATAATTTTTGCTTTTTTAGTCAAATTAAGATTTTAGAAGTTTACTCTGGAGGTACAGTCATATTTTATCAACCACAGTCTGCAGCTACTAGGAAATCTATCAAGTAGCTTTCGAGCCACTTTTGGTATAAGAGTTATATTGTTTTCTTCTATGGGTTTAATTTGAGATTGGAGACATGTTTATAAGACAGTATACACATTAGAGACCAAGCATTTAAAATGTGTCACTTGGTCAGATGCTTGCATTAGCATTTTTCATCTTCCATTCTATTGGAAGTGCATTAAAAAAGCACTCTAATGATTAAAACATCTATTTCTTAAGATATTGTCAGGGAGAATTCAGGCTAAGTTTTTTTACTAAATTCTGGAACAGGATTAACAAATTCTGAAACCTTCATGGAGCACACACACATATGTTTCGGCAAGTATATGTTTTGGCAATTTTAGGGTCTGTGCAAAGGTTGGCAATTCTTCCTTCTGTACTTGTGGAAGAGCCTCACTTTGTGATGTTGCTACTTCAAGCCTGTTTGTCCCACTCTTGTGCCAGCCTTCCCCTATTTGTGCTCCCCAACTCTATTATGCAACTTTCTCTCTCCTTCCTCCGTCAGTAATTTATAAAGAAATGTGATGAAATTTTATCCCTGGGTATGTACTTTTGGTTTTGTAAAATAGCTGAGGACACATGAGATTTCCCTAGTTGGGCAAATGGGGACAGTGACCTAGACAGGGACCAGAATACAGTCACAGAAAAGGTGGTATTGCCCAGGTGTCACACCTTTCCCTCACTGTCATTTATTTATGGTCCATTTTTTTATAACGTCTTTATTGGAGTATAATTGCTTTGCAATGGTGTGTTAGTTTCTGCTGTGTAACAAAGTGAATCAGCTATACATATACATATATTCCTCATTATATGATAACATTGGCCCACCAGGGAGTGTGGAGTTACAAAACTTGAGGCAACATTTTATGGGTTATTTTAGGAAAACAGCCTGAAAGTCAAACTTAGTTTGCATGAATGCAAATCCCAGCATGCACGCAAGAGATCACAGTCAAACTGTTTCTAAATCTTTATAGCAGCTTTAAGACAGCCTTTCTGTCTTCATCTTTTTCTATTTCTCACCTTCCATTGCTAGAGTAATCCCTTCAGTAGCTATTTAAAAGACAAGCACAGGGCTTCCCTGGTGGCGCAGTGGTTGAGAGTCCGCCTGCTGATGCAGGGGACACGGGTTCGCGCCCCGGTCCGGGAGGATCCCACATGCCGCGGAGCGGCTGGGCCCGTGAGCCATGGCTGCTGGGCCTGCACGTCCGGAGCCTGTGCATAAATGTCCTGAGTGGTATAACATGATAGTTGTTGATTAATTTGTTTTAGTGAGAAGTTCACATTTCAAGCATTTAAAAAGTTGGTGATAAATATAGTAGCACAAAAGAAGAAAACACAAAGTATGGTAAAAGAAAACTTTAAAAATGGGAATTTAAGTGGTAATAGTAATGCACTTTCCATTCAATAAGTGGTTTAGAAAATTAATTTCAAAATAAATCCTCAAAATTTTCATAGTCTGTATTTGTGAGGCAGTATAGAACAGCATGTAAGGGCATAGAATCTCAAGTCGGAAATTCCAAAGCTGAAGTTCTGGCTCTATCATTTGCTGATTAGCTGCACAATCTTAGGACACTTACTTAACTCCTCTGTGCCTGTTTCTGTAATTGTAAAAGGTAAGTAACAATGGTACTTATCATTAAATACCTTTACTGTAAGAATTAAATGGGATACTAAATATTTTAGCCTATAACAAGTTAATATGTTTTTCATTTTTATTAAAACTATCATGTTTAGAATGACATTATTTTATTTTTCATGGCTTCCATTGATCTAATAATGCAAAAAATTTTTTTAAATGATGAGAAACATAAGTGATCACTTGTCCTTAACTTTTAATATTTCACTGCATTTTATTGCATAGAATTACACATTTTATCAAATTAATATTTTAAAAGTAACGCTGTACGAAGAAATATGCTAGCATGAGCCATCAGAGCATTCATTACCAAAGGCCAGATCTATGAGGAACCTTTTGAACTTTCTATTTTTACAGATGAAATAGATATGAATGAGTGCAGTAATCTACTCGAGGCCCTGGTTAACTTGTGGCACCTTGGTTTCTGCCATAAATCTAGCATTTATTCAGCTGAACTTATTCAATATTCATTATTTCATTCATTTATTCATTCAACAAACACTTACTGACATAAATAATACCAGGTATCAGACACCCAGCTATAACCCTCTGTTGCTTTTTGACAATACAGTGAGTAAAATGCAAATGTAAAGGGCATAAAATAACTAACATTTATAGTGTACGTATACGTATAGTGTACGTATTTTATTGATGTTAAAGAATGTTTACTAAGTGATCTGTGGGGCTATCAACCTGAACTTCACAGAAATAGGAAATGATGAGAAGAGTTTTAAAGACAGTAAGGTCTGTGTGCCCTGTAACCTTCACATAGGAAAGAGAAGACCAGGAAAAATGATTGCCATGTTTCAACTAGTTGTAATCAGCTTGCTACCTATAATAGCAATAGTGCTATAAGACCTTTGGACCTGAGCACGTGAGTTTCCATTACATTAACCTCAGTTGGGTGAGCCCTGGGAATACAATATAGTCATTTACCTCCCCGTCTTATAGCATAAAGTCATACAGCAGAACCGACGTATGTTTATGGGCTTATTTCATAAGTACATTGCTTCTCATTTCAAGCACAGACATTAAGAAAGCTGTCATTCAGGATTTGCACCCACACAAGCCTACGGAAACTGAAAACAGCCCTGTCACATCTTCCATTAGAGATGGAGTGCCCTTTTAATTATTTCTTTACTTGTTTAACTGCTGTTTTCTTTCTTCCATATCCAAACAGCATAACATGTACCTACTAATTGTGGTTCAGTGAGCTCTTGGCATCACACCCCCAAAAAAGTCAATTACTTTTTATTGCTTCTCCCCCTCTCAGTGTCACCTCCACCTCCATTAACCATGGTAACAGTCTTTTTGCTGACTTCTCCTTTTTCAAACTCCTAAAAGTTGGAGTGCCCCAGGGATTACCTCTTGATTTTCTTCTCGTCTTTACCTATACTTAACCTATTCGGCGAGCTCTTCCGGTTCTACGGGTTTAAGGATAACCAGTAACATGAAGGCTCTGAATTCATAACTCCTTGTCCAATCTCTCCTCTGAATTTCAGACTCACCTGCCCAACTTCTTTCTCATCATCTCCAAAAACTTACTTAGCATCTCTATATAGATATAAAATAGGCAACTCAAATTTACTTGTCCGAATCTAAGTCATCCCTACAATGATGCAGGACAAGAACAACTCAGATAACCTAGGACCTGCTCTAGATAATTGCACTTGAAAGGAGACACCACTGTCCACACCTTTCATGAAGCCCTTGGTGTTTAACCAAAAGAATAAATTTTAAAACCGAATTTTAATTATGTTCAGAAAAAAGTAGGATAAAGCTCCCTACGGCCCAATACACCACGACACATACACAATCAATTCTCCTCATGGCAATTAAGATGATTCTTTAAAAAGCAAATCAGGCCACTCAGGAATAGGAATCCTGTGAGCATTACTCACAGTCTTGATTCAAGACTCAGTAAAAAGACAACAAACAATTTATAAAAAATGCAAAGATTTGAACTCTTAACCAAAGAAGACATACAGATAGCAAGCAAGCACATGAAAGATATGTAACATCATTAGTCCATCATTAGAGAAATAAAAATTAAAACCATAGTGAGCTACCACAAACAAATAATTAGTGTGGCCAAAATTTAAAAACAAAACACAAAACAACTGACCAGTATAAGTGTTGGCAGGACATGGAGAAACGGGAGACCTCATCCACTGTTGGTGGGAATGTATAATAGTACAAGTACTTTGGAGAATAATGTGGTAGTTTCTTAAAAAGTTAAATATACATCTACCATATGACTCAGTCATTCTACTCTTAGATGTTTTAACCCAAGAGAAATGAAATCATATGCCCATAGAAACACTTGTACACAAACATTCATAAACCTTATTTGCAATAGCAAAGAAACCTGGAAACAAGCTAAATTTCCTTTAGCAGGTGGAGAAATAAACTGTGGAATATTTATGCAATAGAATATTAGTCATCAATAAAAAGGACTGAATTACTGATGTGACACAAAGTGGATGATTCTTAAAATAACTGTGCTGAGTTAAGAAGCTGGACCATCATCAAAAAATCTACAAACAATAAATACTAGAGAGGGTGTGGAGATAAGGGAACCCTCTTGCAGTGTTGGTGGGAATGTAAATTGCTACAGCAACTATGGAGAACAGTAGGGAGGTTCCTTAAAAAACTAAAAATAGAACTACCATACGACCCAGTAATCCCACTACTGGGCATATACCCTGAGAAAACCATAATTCAAAAAGATACATGTACCACAATTTTCACTGCAGCATTATTTACAATAGCCAGGACATGGAAGCAACCTAAGTGTCCATCGACAGATGAATGGATAAAGATGTGTCACATATATACAATGGAATATTACCCAGCCATAAAAAGTAACAAAATTGAGTTATTTGTAATGAGGTGATGGATCTAGAGTCTGTCATACAAAGTGAATTAAGTCAGAAAGAGAAAAACAAATACCGGATGCTAACACACATATATGGAAACTAAACAAACGATACTGATGAACCTAGGTGCAGGGCAGGAATAAAGATGCAGACGTAGAGAACAGACTTGAGGACACAGGGGGGAAGGGGAAACTGGGACGAAGTGAGAGAGTGGCATGGACATATAAACACTACCAAATGTAAAATAGAGAGCTAGTGGGAAGCTGCTGCATAGCACAAGGAGATCAGCTCAGTGCTTTGTGATGACTTAGAGGGGTGGGATAGGGAGGGTGGGAGGAAAACGCAAGAGGGAGGGGATATGTGGATATATGTATATTATAGCTGATTCACTTTGTTGTACAGCAGAAACTAACACAACACTGTAAAGCAATTATACTCCAATAAAGATATTTAAAAAAAAAGAAGCTGGACAAAAGAAGAGTGCACACTTTTTGTAATATTCCAATTATAGAATGGAATGTCCAAACTCTAGAATATTCAAACTACTCTAGAGATAGAAGAAACATGGGTAGCCTCCTGGAGATGAGAATGGTGGGGAGTGGCAGGATGGAGGAACTGCCCCAGGATACAGGACCTCCTTTGGGAGAAGGTCATGTTCATTACATTGGTTGCAATAATGGTTTCAACAGGTCTGTACATATGTCAGAATGTATCCCATTGTACACTTTTAACATTGGCAATTTATAGTATGTCAGTTATACCTCAATAACACTGTAAAAATATATTAAATCAGATCTTACCACTCTTCTGCTCAAAGCCCTCTATTGCCTTCCCATTGTTTTGGAATAAAATTTGAAGTTCCTACGTTAAGTTAAAAGGTTCTACATAATCTGGCCCCTGTAACTCCATCTGGTCTCCCTCCTGGTCCATAATATATCAGACATGCCCCTGATCGGGAGCATTTACTATTCCCTCAACTGCACACATCTTCCCTACGAATCCTCACAGATGCTTCCTCACTTTCTTTATTCTCTAATCAAATGCCACCTCCTCAGAGAAGTCTTCGACCAAAGCATTTAGAGGAACCCCTACAAACTCACCACATTCCACTCTTGATCCCATTACCCCAACCCATTTATCTCCCTGGCTATCATAACCACCCAGTATCATATTAAATAACTGTTTATTTATTTATTTTCCCCATTTGAAAGGACAGCTATGGCAATGGAGAACCTGTATGTTCTGTTCTGTGCTAAAACTTCATCACCTGGAACACATAGCTAACATATTATGCACTCAATAAAGATATATTGATGCGATGCCCTAGACAACGCTAAACCTTTCGTTGTATGCTATTGTTCTGAAATAGTCCTTGTCATTTCTTTAAAACTTTCCTTTCCTTTTTTTTGGTCATTCTCATGATATGCTGGAGTAGTTTATGTGCCAGGATTGGAATCAAGGGGGAAAGGGGGGGGAGGGATAAATTGGGAGATTAGGATTGACATATATACACTACTAAATATAAAACAGATAACTAATAAGGACCTACTGTATAGCACAGGGAACTCTACTCAATACTTTGTAATGACCTATATGGGAAAAGAATCTAAAAAAGAGTGGATATATGTATATGTATAACTGATTCACTTTGCTGTACAGCAGAAACTAACACAATTTTGTAAATCAACTAGATTCCAATAAAATTTTTTTAAAAATTGTACATACTGCTCCCAACCTACCTTTTCCCAAAGTGAAAAGAATCATGCTGAAATGGGTGCTGATCTGTAAAATGTCTAGGATGTAAGGAAGCCTAAGAAATATAGGGCAAAAAATATGGGCTATTGTAAAGAAAACTAAAAGGTGTAAAAATCAATAGTAAATGACACTAAGTTATATCATATCTAAGAAATATAATAAAAAATTCCAAAGTGCTCAACTAGAATGCTTTTGTTCTATTACAGTTAACAGTTTTTGTGCATGTATGAGCAAGAAATTGTTTTTCATTACGAATAAAGTCTTGCATAAGATATACTTTACTTTGTTCATGGTCATTTAACTCTACATCCTTTCTTAGTTTTCTCTCTTAGTACACAAAAGTGAAAGGCTCATAAGTTTATGATGGACCTAACATATTCAGTTGCAGGTGACAAAAACAAGCCATAACTCACACACGTGAAAGGAGAGAAACAAGCGTAGGGCTGTGTCTAAACTTCTTTAAACCCCATCCTCATGGCTCAGGCACAGAGGCAGAGCCCTCTGTTCATGGAGAGAAAAGGAGGATGTGTCAGGAAGCAACCATTGTTCGACAGGGCCTCTGTCTAAGCATCTGTCAACTGGACAAAGCCTGTGGCCATGCCCCTTTGGTCAAATCACCTTCCAGCATTCACAGCTTTCTTTGTCGCTTCCTCTGGAAGCAGTTTAGGCTTCCTGGTGGTCTGGTAGGCATGCATTGAGGGTGCATGGTAGGGTTCTGTGTTACTCTGAAGTCTGCAGGCTGGTCTGCCCTGTAGACCTTGTTTACCAAAGTGGTTCAGTTCTTTTTTTTTTTTAATTGAAGTATACTTGATTTACAATGTTGTGTTAATATCTGCTGTATAGCAAAGTGATTCAGTTATACATATATGTATAAACTCTTTTTATATTCTGTTTCATTATGTTTTATCTCAGGATACTGAATATACCTTCCTGTGCTATACAGCAGGACCTTGTTGTTTATCCATCCTGTATGTAATAATTTGCATCTGCTAACCCCAAACTCCCAGTCCAAAGTGGTTCAGTTCTGACTCTCGGTGCTTCAGAAAAGGCTGAAGGAGATCTGAGTCTGTTTTCAAATTGGCCTTAATTAGTAGGGTCAACAGAAAAATTCCAAAGGCATATTTTATATTCAATTCAGGCCCTTGAAGCAAACATGAGTCTTTCTCAGTTGATTTTAGAAATTTCCACCAGAGAACCAAAGCCTTCTTTCGGGCTTTGAAAGAACAAAGCTGAATGCATATGGGCCTGGGGTTTTGTTTCACTCAAGCCTTATCAGATCCCAAAGTATATTTAGCATCAGAGAACTTTTACATATTTTTTAAAGATTATTTTCGTCATCTATTATTGCCTTTTAGGTAATATGACACATGAGACTATACACTTTTATGCAACAAAACTTTCTTCAAATTGAAAAGTAATGTATTATCTGTCACCTGGTACTTTCGTATTAGATACCCAAACACGCCCCAAATGTCTTTATGTACGTGATAAAGGGCTACATTTCTTATTCAAAATGGTATTTTTAGAGAGTGCTTTATGCCAGGTGATTAACATCTCCCAAACTGCAGTTCTCACAAATGCAAAGCAGAACAGAATTTCATTCTTCTGTTCAGGATTCAGCCTGAGAAAAACATTTCACTGCTGTAAACACAAAACCACAGCTGGATAAATGGCAAAAAAAAAAGCACTCATGAAACGTTAAAACCCGAAGCATCTTTTTAAATTACAAATTGCTTTAAACATCATATATTTTCCTGATACTCAGGCACAGTAACTAACCTCTACCTCCTTCCTAACGAATTTCTAGTTGAGGTTTCAGTTGCTGCTGAGAATCCATGGATGAAAAAAGGAAAAGAGATCTGTAAGCCCAGAGCTGAAATTTCAGAAGGCTTTTTTCTTTTTGTCAGATTCTTTTCAGATTAGTGATATTTGCCTTATGGAAGAAAATACTAGTCTGTCACAAAAATCAAGCAAATATTCTACAAAATCGAATTTGATAGCATTTTGATTTTCATTTCTTTTCTCTAAAAAAAGTTTACATGTGGAATAAATATTTGTTCGCATCTCAACTAATCTTACAACCCTGTACAACACACTGACTGTAAATAGATTTTATACTCTTCTTCCAAGTGATACATTACAAAGACCCCTGGTAGGGTGGTCACTGAATCAGACTTTATACACTGAAATACGAGGACAACTAGACAAATCATAAAAGGACACAGTAGACTAGTTCATTGAACAAGTGATTATTCACAGATTATGGAGGCTAATTGTTATATATGGGAAAATTCAGGATGATGAAAAGGGCGTGCCTTCTCTTGACATTTATCCAGGCAGAATGACAAAACTGTACGTGTGAATGACAGAACGGTAATTTCAAAGTACACCATATCTTTAGTGAAAGAACACTAAATTGAAATGTCATGAACTCAAACCAGTGCCCCACTACACACACTTTTAAAAGCCTTTGAGAACACTATTTGGTATTTAACAACTAAAACAGTGTAAGAGATTATCAAATAAAATTCACTAACATGACATTCAGAATAAATTCTCAAGAGGAAAGTTTTCAGTCATTTAAACTTCTTTTATATGCTAATTTTCAGAGATAATTTCTATTCACACTTTCATGTTAAGATTAACGTCCATTTTCTTTAAAATACAGTAACAATCATCACTTAAGACTTCAAAGCATCTTGTCCTGTAGTAAAAACTCTATTTTTCTCATTTCTCAGTGGAGTCTAATTCCCTCTGATATGGTATTCCACTCATAGGTCAGAATGCCTGAATGGTGGTAAAAGAAATAATAAATTGTGATTCACTTTCTTCTTGTTGCAATCACTTTTTGCCATTTACTTACCAACATGTAAATTACCTGGTCATTACAGGCAGGCTGCACAATTGACCTGACCTTGATTCACAGTCATTTGAAATGAGAGACTTGATGATTCCACACCAGCTGAGAGAGAGCTCAGTTTTAGCCCCTGATAAAGACCGATAGCGTTGTAAAAACTAGCTAACCTCATCCACTGTCCCCTTCCTGCCAGGTTACTCTGCTCTCACTAACCCCCTGCAATGCAGGGCACCCTTGTTGGTGTCACCTACCATTACATGCTTTGGTCCAGGACAGGTCCTGTTCCACTGATGCAGGCAGGAGATGCAGAACTTGTGGATCAAAGACAAGGACAGTTTGTTACTTGGAGTCAGAGTACCAGCATTTATGCTGGTTGTGTCCATGGCTAATTTACCCTGGACAAAGCGGAGAGAGCCAGGCAGTGTCTACACTCAGCGGGATGTGTAACAGGAGAGCAACTCTGGGCTTTAGGAACCCGAATCACTTGTAATGGCCGGAAAGCATGCCTGCTCGGTGCTTTGGAGGGACACATAGTCTCTCTCTTCTAAGGCTCTTCCTATATAGCATCCTTTCAGAGACGGTACGAACATAGTGCCTCTCCTAGCAAGATGCACAGAAATGCAAGAGACTCATGGAGACTTGTATTCCAACATTAATTTAACTTAATGTAATGCATTTTTGTTGTCTTCCCTGAATAGGTAAAGAGTGAAATGAAGAAACTCTAAGGCAGGTAGTTCACAACAAGCTATGCATCTTGCTACTCAAGAGCAACGAGAAGGGCTTCCCTGGTGGCGCAGTGGTTGAGAATCTGCCTGCTAATGCAGGGGGCACGGGTTCGAGCCCTGGTCTGGGAGGATCCCACATGCCGCAGAGCAACTGGGCCCGTGAGCCACAACTACTGAGCCTGCGCGTCTGGAGCCTGTGCTCCGCAACAAGAGAGGCCACGATAGTGAGAGGCCCGCGCACCGCGATGAAGAGTAGCCCCCGCTTGCCACAACTAGAGAAAGCCCGCGCACAGAAACGAAGACCCAACACAGCAAAAATAAATTAATTAATTAATAAACTCCGACCCCCAACATCTTAAAAAAAAAAAAAAAGCAACCAGAAGACACACGGTGGCAACTGGAGAAAAGGAGATTCCACGTCATCTACTGCAAAGAAGAGCCTTGCCATTTCTAATAAATGACGCCTGTCAGTAGGGACCTCTCCTTTCTTCCACTTCGACCCTTGGCCTTTTGTGAACTATCTTCTCTATTGTTTTTTTCTCTCTGTTACTCTTTCATCTACTACTCTTTATAGGGCAGAGGGTATGACGTAGAGCACACTGCCTGGAGGTCAGAAGACTGGCTTCTAAACTCAGTTCTTCTACGTATGAGTTATGTGACCTTGGTTAGTCATTCAAAATCACTGAGTCTCAAGTGTCCTGCTATGTAAAACAACACATTTCCATTTCCAGCCCCGTTCTATTACCCCAGTTATTCTTTTATCCATGGTTTCACGGTTTAATTGCTCAGGATTGTTATTATGTGTGTGTGTATGAGGGAGTAGAGAATAAAAGAGAAGGGGGGAGAGAGAGAGAGAGAGAGAGAGAGAGAGAGAGAGAGAGAGAGAGAGAAAGAGAGAGAGAGAGAGAGAGAGAGATTAATTTGCCTTTAACGTCACCCCTAATTTGCTCCCTAAGGAAAACCCAAATCTTCATTTATTTATTAACTTACTTCTTATGCAGTGTATTATGAGGAAACTGTCTGCTAGAAAGTTTTCAAAAAGGATCTATTCTGGGGCTTCCCTGGTAGCGCAGTGGTTGAGAATCTGCCTGCCAATGCAGGGGACACGGGTTCGAGCCCTGGTCTGGGAAGATCCCACATGCCGCGGAGCAACTAGGCCCGTGAGCCATGGCCGCTGAGCCTGCGCGTCTGGAGCTTGTGCTCTGCAACGAGAGGCCACGACAGTGAGAGGCCTGCGCACCGCAATGAAGAGTGGCCCCTGCTCGCCGCAACTAGAGAAAGCCCTCGCACAGAAACGAAGACCCAACACAGCCAAAAATAAAAAAAAAATTTAAAAAAATTAAAAAAAAAAAAAAGGATCTATTCTGTCTAGTAACTGTGCATAATACATTCCCTTGATCATTCTGATTGATCTTCACAAAAACCCTTGCCGGTGGGTATACCTCCTGTCACCTATAGGGGGTGGAATAAGGATTTGCACTGAAAGCAGAGACATGGATTCAGATCCTGAGTCTGCCCTCTTTGAACCAGTGATCTTAGATAAGTTACCTTATAACTTAACCTTTGTTTTTTCATTAAAACATCTGAATAATAACCTATATTATGAAGCTATTCTGAAGATTATACATTTTTTTGAAATATAGATGATATACAATATTATGTTAGTTTCAGCTGTACTATATAGTGATTAGACATTTGCACACATTATAAAATAATCTCCACAATAAGTCTAGTAACCATCTGTACCCATGGGTTTATGAAATGTTTCATGTAAATTACCCTAGTACATATTTGATGTAGATAAATGTAAACATTTCTTACCTCCCATTAAAAAAATTAGGAAACCTAACATCAGGGTGTTTAAGTGACTTGCACAAGATCACATAGCTGGTTTCCCTCCTATGTCATAGATGTTTCCTGAAGGAAGTCTGTCTCACAGGAGGTCTGGCCTTTAATAGAGGGGACCAGGACTGTGGTATGTTCACTCTGTCTTTAAACTTCTCTCATCGCTCCAGCCAGCCACCACAGGGCACACCAGTATTCTGGACTGATATGTTTGAATACTATTTCTACTTATGTCCACATTTTTTTATTATGATCAAATATATAAAATTTACCATTCTAACCATTTTAAGTGTACAATCCAGTGGCATTAAGCACCTTCACCATGTTGTACAATTCTACTTACCTTTATCTCATCCTGTCGTTTCTATTTTTATATATGCCTGCTACCTATATAATGAATCAACACAGTAGTGCATTCATTTTTGAATTATTTTTTAAAATATAGCACACTGAGGGTGTGCTTCCAAAGTTTTCTCATGCGTACATGACCCCAAATCCTGGAGACCACGGCTTATGGAAGTGCTCTTTATGACCCTAGCCCAAATCCACCCGTTGAGCTGTGCTCTCCCTTGGTACTCTCTCTCCTCATTCCTCTTCCTCTGGCTCGCTGGGAACACTGAATGAAGTCAAACAAACATGATAGGCAACCGACCAGTCCTAAAGGGGATTAACTCTCTACTTCTGAAAGATTAGGACCCGTCACATCACCAGGAAAGGTTGGGACAGAGAAAACAAGTGCTTCAATTTCGTTACCGCACGCGGGCTTTCTCTAGTTGCGGCGAGCTACTCTTCATGGCGGTGCGCGGGCTTCTCACTGTGGTGGTGTCTCTTGTTGCGGAGCACGGGCTCTAGGCGCGCCGGCTTCAGTAGTTGTGGCTCGCGGGCTCAGTAGTTGTGACTCGCGGGCTCTAGAGCGCAGGCTCAGTAGTTGTGGCACACGGGCTTTGTTGCTCCGTGGCATGTGGGATCTTCCCAGACCAGGGCTCGAACCCGTGTCCCCTGTATTGACAGGCGGATTTTTAACCACTGTGCCATCAGGGAAGCCCTAAATGCCATTTTAAAGCTGACACACGCTTCTACGTATTGGCTGGAATTAGAAGCTTCAAAGGATTGAAACTAGAAAATGGGCATTTGAAGAAACAAAATATTTTCTGAATTTTAACATGACACTTGATGAACTTTTTTTAAATTAAGTTTTATTGGAGTATAGTTGCTTAACAATGTTGTGTTAGCTTCTACTGCACAGTAAAACGAATCAGCCGTACATATACATATACCCCTTCCCTTTTGGATTTCCCTCCCACTCAGGAAAATGGTATAGATGACCTTATTTGTCAAGCAGAAACTGATGAACTTTTTAAGTGAGGCTAATGTAAGAAAAGTATTTACCTATGTAAATGAACAGTCTCTAGATTTGTGAAGTAATACAAATTCACTTTTATGTTTTTGTCATAGATTGCTTACTAATATAAATTAGTAATTCAAAATCAGTCCTCAAATACTTAGAATTATAACTAATCTCAGTGGAGGTTCTTGCTGACTCCTGTGTCCCAATAGATTGAGTAATTTAGACATTAAGGCATGTATTATTGATTCCAGTGACTGTCCTTCTGGGCTTTAGAGGACATGAGACCACTCTATGAATGTAGGCATGAGGGCTGAGGTGGGAGTGACGGTCCCTTTGAGGGAGATGGAATTCTCTCCATCTATCCTGGAGCAGGAAGGATGGAGCCTTGTCCTGGGGTTGAGAAGAATCCTTATTATAGTTGGTGTTAAGGAGAGTTTGGTTTTGGATCCTGACGTGAGAGAAGAAGGTCAAACAGGATTCCAGTGAAGGCGAGAGAAATTGGCCCTTGAAACATGGAGGTCGGCTACAAGCAAGGGAGAGAGAAGGCCTCACCTCTGGGAACATTTATGGCCAACAGGCTCCAGGAAAAATATGTGATTTTCAGTTTAAAGTTATATTTTTCTTTCCTTCCCTGATAAGACCAATTGCCAAGCTCTCAGTAATAAGTGCAATATGCATTGCTCTGCTTTGTGGAAAAAGGAGAAGTACTTCTTCCTTTGGTGGCAGCAGACTGAGGAACTCCAGTCTGATCTCCAGTCACCACGCTCCACCCCCTCACTCATTACCCTCCTGATATTTCCAGCAACATCTCTGGGACTGTTATGTGGGCATTAGCTCCAAGGGGATCCCTTATGAGAAACTCTCATTTACTCGATTATTCCTGGAGGGTAACTGCACTGTAGGAATGCAAACAGATGGGAACAGTTCAGATTGTATAGCTCAGTCAGTAGAAATCGGGACTAATAAAGTCAAGGTCAGGAGATTGTTCTCTATGGTAATCAGAGACAGGAAAATAAGATGATATATGCGAGAGAGGTAATATTTAGGCTCTTATCTCTGTGGCTGGTTATGGTAAAGTTAATGTATAAAGAAAAGGACACGAATTACCCCACCTAATTTTGCTTCTCCGTTTAAATAGATTCACTTATAATAATAAAAAATGGAAAGGTGATACACCTTCTTTCACAGAGTAGTGCTAAACAATTTGCTGAAATTGGTCATCTCTCTTAGACTTAAAAAAATTATAACAAATAAATATACCCTGAATGTGGTGCTGAAAGATGCATTCTGTATCACAGTTCAGACTCTCAAATGTGTGACAGTAAATTGTGGCTGTAGCTGCAGCTTTGGCTGAGTATATGCAATAAATCACCTTAGTTTTAGTGAGAAATACTTCAAATAGAATTATTCCATAAAATATTAGATTAAAAACTGACCTTTATTTTCAAATCAATTTCTACTTCATGAGCAGACGCTGGAGCAGTTTTCAAAGTGACTGTACTTAGCCCATTCTCTGGGAGCACTGATGGATTTATTAGTGTGGGAATATTTTGTTACTACGAGAAGACTCCAAGGGCCCACTGGGTGATTTTTCACAGACTTTTATTTGTGTTATCAAACCAAAGTCTTTTTCCCTATAGTGCAAAAGGAAATAGACATCTTACTCTTATCTTATTCTGTTTAGGGTGATGCTTTGCATATTTCAGGTGCAGAGTTATAATAAAAGTCCACACATTCCAAGAATAACATGGGAAAATAGCATGTTATTCATCTGAGTTCAATAGACTCTCTTTATAATAAGCATTTCCTCAGGTCTTGTCTAGATAAATATCACTACCATGTATTGCAATGAGCTTGTATTATAGAGTCCGTTAGAATTTACTGTTACTTAAGCTCTCTGATCATCAGGTGTCTTGTCTGTAAAATGTAAAGAAAAATACCTAATTTGTTGGTAAATATTGTGTGAAGGTCAAGTTTGTAAGATATAAATGTGCCTAGAATAACACCTGGCAGATGAAGAAGTATATTTGTAGAGCATTTTCCCCCACGGCCGCTTGATTGTGTATGGTTTACATCACGGTTGAAGGGTGAGAGCCCAGCCATAAATTGGCCCTGAAGTAAAATGTAAGGCTCCTTTTATGTACGTGTATGTAGACTGCCTCATTTCACAAAGGACTGAGACAACTTATAAAAATATAGAAAAGACAATAAAACTGAAAGTAAAATTGAGCCAGAAAATATATTGATAGACTAAAAAGTATAAAACTGGAGTAAGATAATATACAGATTATGAAAAATAGACATTAAGTTCTACATTTTTTCCACTAAATAAGGCTGAAAATTTGGCTCTGAGTGACCAAAGCCAAAAGAAAAACAAAACCAGTTTCAAACTTCGATTACCTATTTTAAAAACCTAGCAATCTCACACCAGAAATGAAATTTTTCATAATACTTAGCTTCAAAAATTGTCGTATGGCTTATTTTTCAAGGGACATAGTAATGTAGTGGGCGATGTACTCACTCACACACTCAAAAACACAGAGGGAATGGGATCCTGGGAAGATGGCAGAGTAGGAAGCTCCAAGAATCCGCCTCCCCACCTAGACAATTTCACTGGCAGAATCTGTCTGTTGGAATGATTTTGGAACTCTGGAGTCCATTAAAAGCCTAAAATTTCCAAGGGAAAGCTTGGATGGTAAATGATGGTTAATTCTGGTCAATTTCAGCTCTTAGCTCAGTAGCAGCTACCACCTCCCACTGCCTGGCCCTGTGACAGGTGGTTGTGCATGTGGTCCAAAAGCAGTTCGCGGGAGCCAGGGTGGGCAAAAAGGACCTTGTCCTCCAAATATCGGAGATCTGTGCTCTGACTGCCTGTTCCTGTTTCTGATCTCAGACATGAGGACAAAGAGGCAGGTGGCTACTGTTGCACCCCAAACCCCAACTGTTACACACACTTCCTCCTCCTCCAGCTGAAGGGACTCCCAGGGGATTTAAATGGTTGACATCCTTTCCCACTCCTTTTATTTTTCTCTTTTTTCTCTTGTGGGAGCCAGACAGTAGCGACTAGGACATTCAAAAGCAACTTCATAAATGGGAGAAATTAGAAAGTACTATATGTGCCTAGGGAAAGCAGCAGTCTCAGAAAAGACCTGAGATGACCTTGAGTTCACACTTCAGGCTGATCTGCAGCACAAAGACAGCCTACAACAATAATTTTTAAAAATAAACAAACCCAAAAAATTTCAACAAATCCTGGAGAAGGGGGAGAATCTGATTTCCAGAGTTACCACATTATTAGATTCAAAAGTCCAGTTTTCAACGAAATACCCCAAGGCATACAAAGAAACAGATAAGTATGGCCCACTCAAAGGAAAAAAATCAACAGAGATTGCCCCAGAAAAAGACTGGATGGCAGATCTACTAGACCAGGACTTTAAAACAACTGTCTTAAAGATGCTCAAAGAGCTGAAAAAGATGTGGAAAGAAAATTATGTATAGATAAAACAGAAACATCAATAAGGAGAAAATCTAAAAGGAAACCAAAAAGTAAATTCTGGAGCTGAAAAGTATAGTAACTGAAATGAGAAATTCACTAGAGGGATTCAAATACAAATTTGAACTGCCAGAGGAAAGCATTAGCAAATTAGAAGTTAGGACAAAGGAAATGATCAAGTTTGAGAAACAGAAAGAAAAAATATTGAAGAAAAGTGAACAGAGCCTAAGGACCTTTTGAGTCCCATCAAGTAGACCAACATATGCATTGTGGGAGCCCCAGAAGAGGCAGAGATAGAAGGGGTACAGGGAAAACTCAAAGAGAGAATGGCTGAAAACTTCTCAAATGTCATGAAATACATGAATACAGGAAGGTCAACAAACTCCAATAAGATGAACTCAAAGAGACCTCCAGGGACACGTTATAATCAAATTTTTGAAGGACAAGGACAAAAAAAAAAGAATCCTGAAATCAGCAAGAGAGAAGAAACTCATCACATACAAGAGTTCCTCAGTAAGACTGTCAGCAAATTTTTCATCAGAAACTTTGGAGACTAGAAGACAAGGGACGAATATATTCAAAGTATACAAAGGAAGATTGTCAACCACAAATTCTATATCTGGAAAAACTGCCCTTCAAAAGTGAGGGAGAAATCAAGACATTGCTAGATAAACAAAAGCTGAGGAAGTTCATTACCATTAGATCTGCCCTGAAAGAAATGCTCAAGGGAGTCCTGTAAGTTGAAATAAAAGGATGCTAGACAGCTAACTGAAGCCATATGAAGAAAAAAGATAGAGCAAAGATAAATGCACGGGCAATTATAAAATCTAGTATTTTATAACAATGGTTACTAATCCAGTTTTTACTTTCTAGATGATTTAAGAGATTAATACACTAAAAAAAAATTACTAGTTTAAAAGCTAGCACTATTATAATTTTGATGTGTAATTCTACAATTTGTTTCCTAGATAATTTTTAAAAAACTAATACATGTAAACAATCATTAGTGTAAGTTTTTGGAAACACAATGTATGAAGATATAATTTTGTGACAACAACAACTGAAAGGGGTGGGGATGGAGCTAGCTGTAAAGAAACAGAGTTTTTGTATGTTATTGATGTAAAGCTGGTATAAATTCAAATTGGTGTGTTATAACTTCAGGATGTCAAATGTAATTCCACAAAAAATTATTAGAACTAATAAATAAATAAGCAAAATATTAGGATACAAAGTGAACACACAAAACATCAGTTACATTTTTATACACAATGAATAATCCAAAAAGGAAATTAAGAAAATAATTTTGTTTACAGTAGCATCAAAAAGAATAAAATACCTAAGAATTAATTTAACCAAGGAGGTGAAAAATTTGTTCAATGAAAACTCTGAAATGCTACTGAAAGAAATTAAAAAAGACATACAAAATGGAAACACATCCCATATTCATGAATTGGAAGGCAATATTGTTAAGACATCAATAACTTAATACTTATTGTTTAGATGTCAGTACAAAGTGATTTGCAGATTCAATGCAATACCAAAATTCCAATTCTGTTTTTTGTAGAAATTGAAAATCCCATACTAAAATTAATATGGAACTCAAGGGGCCTCAAATATCCAAAACAATCTTGAAAAATAAGAACAAACCTGGAGGATTCACACTTCCTAATTTCAAAACTCACCACAAGCTATAATAATCAAAATAGTGTGGTACTTGCATAAAGACAGATATATTAATCAATGGAACAGAACTGAAAACCCAGATATAAACTCTTGCACATATGGTCAAATGATTTTTGACAAAGGTACCAAGATAATTCAATGGAGAAAGGAAAGTCTTTTCAACAAACGGTTCTGGGAAAACAATGTCACATGAAAAAGAATAGTTTGACACTTTCCTAACACCATACACAAAAATTAACTCAAAATGGATCAAAGATTTAAATGTAAGAGCTAAAAGCATAGAATTCTTAGAAAAAAAACACGGAGTAAAAGATTACAACATTAGATGGGCAATAATTTCTTGGAAGTGACACCAAAGACACAGACAAACTGAATAAAAAATACAATTGGACTTGATAAAAAAAAATTTTTTTAATGTATATCAAAAGCCCTGATCAACAGAGTAAAAGTCAACCCACATAATGGGAGGAAATATTTGTAAATCGTGGATTTACGGGATTAATATCCAGAATACATAGAGAATCCCTTAAATCCAGGATTTAAGGGATTAATATCCAGAATACATAGAGAAGTCCTAAAACTCAACAACAACAAATCCAATGCAAAAATGGCAAAAGACTTGCATAGAAATTACTCCAAAAAGATATACACATGGCCAAGAAACACATGAAAAGCTGCTCAACATAACTAACCACTACTATTAAAACTACAATGAGATACCACCTAACACCATTATGGATTTAAAAAAAAAGAGAAAATAACAAGTGTTGGCAAGGATGTGGAGAAATTGGAATCCTTGTGCACTGTTGGTGGGAATGTAAGATTTTTTTCTAGCTCCTGTGGAAAATAGTATTCCAGTTACTCAAAAAATTAAAAATAGAATTACTATATAATCCAGCGCTTTCACTTCTGGGTATATACCCCAAAGCATTGAAAGCAAGATCTTGAAGATATATCTGTACGCTTATCTTCACAGCAGCATCATTCACAATGGCTAAAATGTAGAAGCAGTCCAGGTATGCATTGATTAATGAATGAATAGGCAAACATGGTATTTACCACAGTGGAATACTACTCAGCTAAAAAATGGAAGGAAATTCTGACATATGCTACAACATGGATGAACCCTGAGGACATTAAGTGAAATAGGCGAGACACAAAATCCAAATATTGTGTGATTCCACTTTTATGAGGTACTTAGAGTCGTCAAAATCATAGAGTCAGAAAGTAGAAGGAGAAGGGTTCTTGCTCGGGGCTGGATGGTTGGAGGAATGGGGTGTTATTCTTTATTAGGTATAGAGTTTCAGTTTTACCAGATTCAAGGTCTTCTGGAGATGGATGGTGGTGATGGTAGCATAGCATTATGAATCTATTTATGACCACTGAACTGTACACTTAAAGATGGTTAAAGGTGGTAAGTCTTATGCTATGTGCATTTTACCACAATTTAAAAACTGGAAAAAAAATTGTAGGGAAGATCCCTTAATGAGGCCATAATGCTAGGTTAACCCATGAACACCCTCTGCTGGAAGGTGGGCGGGCATGCTGACTCCTGGTGTGCAGCTCTCACAAAGCTTTGTACTGACCCTTCACATCTTCTCAGGCATTCTGCTCAAACAGTGCAGCATCTGATCAAAAGTCACATTCTTCAACTGCTCATCCCAGCAGCAAAAAGCCATGGGAAAACACTCGGGACCTGCTAATGCGGCAGCAAGGAGCATCCCATGTGCAAGACACTGCTCTTCTCCCCTGCGGACTTTAGGAATTCCCTTTCCCTGAGAGAAGCTGGGTTGTTGTGAAGCTGGGAAGGTTCTGTAATAGACACCCTCACTTTTTAAAAAACTAAACTATTTTTTGGAGCAATTTTAGGGCCATAGAAAAACTGAGCAGAAAGGACAGAGATTCCCCATATACTCCTTGATCCTACACATGCACACCTCCCCTACTATCAATACCCGCATCACAGTAGTACAGCTTACAACTGATACAACTGATGAACCTATATTGACACATCATTATCACCCAAAGCCCGTGGTTTACATTAAGGTTCGCTCCTGGTGTTGTACATTCTATACGTTTGGACAAATCTGGAGTGACCTGTATCCACCATGATAGTAACATACAGAGTATTTTTCACTACCCTAAAAATCCTCTGTGCTTTGCATGTTTCAACCATCCATCTTCCTTAACTCCTGGCAACCACTGATCTTCTTACAGTGTCCATAGTTTTGCCTTTTCCAGAATGTCATGTAGCTGGAATCATACACTATGTAGCCTTTTCAGTCTGGCTTCTTTCACTTAGAATTTTGCATTTATTATTTTGCCTCAGGCTCTATTTCTTCAGAAACACAGGCTAAGGCACCCGGCACCCATACCATGCTACTCATAGGCTAGCAAAGTGACTTCACCTCAGGATCCCTCATCCTCATCATGGTACATCAGCAGTGGGGGAGTTTTGTAGACTGAGGCTTCTTACTCAGAGGCACAAAGTAAGAAAGATAAGTAGACCATTAAAATGGTCTTTGACCTTGAGCATACTTTCAAAGCTGGGTGAACTTGATCAACATTTTCTAATATCATACTCTGCCGAGGTACAGGAAACAAAGTTGAGTCTGCCAATGGCACTGTTTAATAGGAGAGATACATAATTTGAAGCATTAAAGGATTACATTGCCAGTGTCATGAGGGAATAGAAAAATTTCATCTCCTTTCAGGGAACTATAAAGAAAATTGTCTTTCATGAAGCATAGCACTTCCAAGAGGGGAAAAGTACTTTCCCCTGCGAATTTGTAACTATAACTACCCTGAATTCACATTATCTGGCTGGACCAAAATACCTCAAGCTGAGAATTTATTTCAAAGTGATCTCAAGCTGGTAGTGCCCTGAGGTACTGGCAGAAGCAAATATAAATTTTCTCTGATGGAACTTAGTTTTAGATCTCAAAACAATTCCCACAGGTAATATTCCAAGATATATGAGCTCACAGTCAAAACTCAAAATACACAAGATAACATGGTATCATATATGAGAACCAGCAAATTAACTGACAGCTGAATCTGACATACAAAGTCTTCAAATTCTGGAAGTATGAAATAAACAATATATTTAAAATGTTTCATAAAATAAATGAAGGAATTAAATATATGACTTAAGAAGAAAAGTCTATTAAAAATTATCCAGGGCTTCCCTGGTGGCGCAGTGGTTGAGACTCCGCCTGCCAATGCAGGGGACACGGGTTCGTGCCCCAGTCCAGGAAGATCCCACATGCCGCGGAGCGGCTGGGCCCGTGAGCCATGGCCGCTGAGCCTGCACATCCGGAGCCTGTGCTCCGCAACGGGAGAGGCCACAACAGTGAGAGGCCCGCATACCGCAAAAAAAAAAAAAAAAAAAAAATTATCCAGCAGATTCCAAGAGAGATCAAATTGAACTTCTAGAAAAAAATGATATATAATAATGTAATAATTTAAATTATAAACTCTGGGATTGGGTTTAACAATAAATTAGATTTGCTGATAAGATAAATAAATTTTATAGAATATGGCAAAGAAATAAAAATACAATAGAGAAGTGCAGAGATGAATAACTGAGTGAGAAGGTGTAAGATCTATCTAGCCAGAAAAGACAGATGAGGTATTCTAGTCTTTTACTTCTCCACGTATATTTTAGAATCCTTTTGCTAATTTCTAAAAAAAAAAAAAAGCTTGCTAAGATTATTAATAGTATTGTATTGCAACTATCATCATATTGAGAAGAACTGGTATTTTTGTGATTTCCTGTCTTTAATCTATGAATGTGGCATATCTATTCACATTTATTTAAGTCGTTTTCCCTGCAGGTGTTCATAGTTTTAGGTGTACTGGTATTGTGGATTATTTTGTTGACTTTATTCCCAAGTATTTTATATTTTGAATGCCATTGTAAATAGTATTGATTTTCTATTTCATTTTAAAATTATTTTCATAAATAAGAGAAATATAATAGATTTTCTCCACCATCTGGTCATTTGTAAATAAAATGATTTGTTTCTTGCTTTCTGATTTTTAAGACTTTTATTTCTTTTTCTTGCTTCTTGCCCTGGCAGGGAGCAATAGTAAAATGCTGAATAGAAGTGATGAGGGTATTCATCCTTGCCTTTTCCACATCTTAGGCAGTTCTGTCTTCACCACTGTGTATAATGTTAGCTATAAGTATTTGTAGATGGTCTTCATTAAATTGGGGGGTCTTTTCTCTATTTCTAGTTTATGGAGAATTTTTATCATGAACAGTTATTAAATTTTGTCAACTGTACCTTCTGAATCTACCGAGTTGATGGTATGATGTGGTTACATAGATTCTCAGGGACTGTTTTGTGAAATCAGCCAACAGAAGCACTTAACAGAGGCTAAATCATTAATATATCCAAGTATTGGCTTCTGTCCTTGTCCTTTTCTATTTCATTCCTTTTGTCCCTCATTCTTGCTTCTTGTGAATGAAATGTTTAAGATGATTCTGCTTCCTAGAAATCCCAGGCCCAAACACCTTATACCTATTAAAGACACAATCAATAGTGAAAAATATTCTACAAAGAGAATACAAGACTCAGATGGCTTTACTTATGAGTTCTCTCAAACTTTCAAGGAGAAAATAGTTTCAAGCAAGACAGACTCCTCTGAAAAATAACAAAGGATGCCTCTGCCTCATTTTATGACGTTAGCATAACCTTGATACCCAAACTAGAATATTTAAGAGAAAAAATTAAAAGACAGTCTAATTCATAAACACAGATGCAAAATTCTAAACAAAATAATAGTAACCAAATCTATGGATATAGAACAAGATAATAAAATTACCAAATTTGTATTTCTCTCTGGTATGTAAGAGTAGACTAAATTTAGAAAGAATTTTTCCATTTTACCACATTACCAAATTTAAAGTGTTTATACTAAAAGATATAGGAAAATGATAAACGTCAGGATCAATTCAAGATAAATACTCTTTGTAAAATAAGAATATAATTGAGTTTTCTGTAACTGATGTAAGAACAGATACCAAAAAAAAAAAAAAACCAGGGCATATTTATATTACACTTAATGTATAACACTAAAAATATTATTTTCAAGATTAAGAACAAGACAAGGATATCAGATGCCACCACTTCTATGCAACATTGTCTTGGAGTCTGAGCCATGAAAAAAGGCACAACAAAAGGAAAAAAAAGACAGAAGAGAGGAGAGAAAGAACACCAAATAGCCATTTTTTTCAGGAGATACAATTATAAAGAAAAAAATTCAAAAGTACCTACAAATAAATAATCATAATTAACTAAAAAAGCCTTTTGAAAATTCCTAGATATAAAATTAATATATGACAATAAAATGCAAATTTATGTACTACCAAAAATTATAATATATGATATATGAATAGATATAACATCAAATGACCAAGAGCTTTATGAGGAAATTATAAAATTTTATTGATCTACAGTAACATAGACTTAAATAAATAGTGAAAAATACCGAATATTCATAACTGAGAGATACAATATTGAAGAATATCACTTCTCAAGTGATACATAGATTTAATGTAACTTTGGCCTCACTTGCTTCATTCAAATATTGTGGGATCATCGAAAGTGTTAAACGTTATTATTATAAAAGGGAGAAAAGACAAATCACAAATGTGAATACAATGTTTGCAGAACATATAACTGACAGAGGATTAATATATAGAATATACATAGAATACTTAAAAAAATAATGAAACACAAAAACCCTATCAGGGGGACTTCCCTGGTGGTGCAGTGGTTAAGACTTCATGCTCCAAATGCAGGGGCCCTGGGTTCAATCCCTGGTCAAGGAACTAGACCCCAAGGGCATGTCACAATTAAGAGTTCTCATGCCACAACTAGGGAGCCCGCCTGCTGAAACTAATAGCCTGCCTGTTGCAAATAAGACCCAGCCCAAACAAATAAATTTTTTTTTTAAAAAAAGTAATGCTGTCATGAGCACACACACACACACACACACACACACACACACACACCTTTTCCCTGCCAGGAAAAATTGACAAAAATAGTCTAAATAGGTACTTCAAAGAAAAAAAAATCACAAGTGTTCAATAAGCACGTGAAAAGTCATTCAATCTCATTTTGTAATCATAAAATATAAGCAAATCCATAAGATAGTATTTTACTTCCTTTACATTGGCAAAAACTAAATATTTTAAAAATATGAAATCTTGGTAAGAATGTATTGCTATGGTTAGTAGTCTGCAAGTGGAAATTTAAATTGCCACCACTTCTTTGCAAAATAAGTTTTCATTACCAACAAAGCTGAAGGTATGTGCCCTTTATGCAAGGTTCTTCAAAAGAGTGATGAGTACGTGAAGTTCTTTCCATGTGTTCTGTCAAATACAGACATAAATATATATAATGAACGTTCTTTTGCATTTACTCATTTAATGAAAGCAAAATAAGATAAAATGGCTCCTTGGCACTACCTTGATCACTCAGATTTCTTCCTGTGTTAGGATACTATGGTTTTAAAATTTTTTATTTTAACATTTCAGTTATTTAATGTTCAGGGAAATGCCTTTTCAGCCTGTTGGTGCTGTTTTCTTCTCTGCTTTTAATCGTCACAATTCCATTTTCATGAAAGGGTGTTGGCTGTAGAAGGAGAGATGTTGTCATAAACACCCCCCAGAGACCCGGGGGGCGGGGATAAGGGAAGTCTAGATGGGCTCTAATCCTTGAATGCCGAGATTCTCTAGCTCGGGGTTACATCACATGGCTGGAAGGCCTGTGGACAGGACATGCTGAAGTGATTTCATAGGGTCTCTGTGAGGCAGAAGCAACAGTTCTCACACTGAGAAGGCAGAGTGCGACAAGGACAAAGCGTGAGCAAGGTTTCCTCCTCACTCTATTATAGGTACGATACAGCCAGAGACGGCAATGCCCGTAGGAGTGATGCTTGCTGGCTCGGGAGCTTAGAGAAGTACCTACTTTGTGGGGACACTGGTGTTATTGCACCAATGCCAGGACTAACAGCAATAGCAGTAGAACAGCAGATATCACCTAGGGGACCTGGAGTAGACGAAACAAGAGACAACTCCAAGGCGTATCAGAAATAACTGGATGTTTCTGTTAAGACTCCTGGTGGCAAGTGACAGAAAACCCAACCTGACTTGACTGCTATGTTGCTGTTGCTCTCCGAAGGTCAAACCCAAACTGACTTAACTGTGATGCTCCTGTTGCTTTCAGGTCAAACCTGCTATCAGGAGCAGCTGTCTCCCCTTTCTGCTGATTTCTGTCCTCTTCCACCTCTGGTTTCATTCTGAGACTCCACAGAGCTGTGATCATTTCAGACACCTCTCACCTACATTCTTCCAGGTTTAAGTCCAGCAGGAAAGGAAGCTTTCCTCTATCCCTACAAACCCAACAAAATCTCTAGTCTCATTGGATTAGGTCTGTGTCGTGGGCATTGCTCCTCCAGCCAGAGGTGGGAACCCTTTCAGATCACCTGAACCAAGCGAGGAAGAGGGGTTTGCCTAAAAAATAAAATCTACGGCTGTTGCTGGAAAAAAGAGGACAGAAAGTGGGGAGGAAAACAACAAATCTCTACTATACAGGATGAGATTCGTAAGACTAGACGTCCTGGATTTTTCAGATGAGATCACGTACTAGAGAACAAATTGGTTACTACCGATAACGACACCACTAATAATAAAAAGCTGATACAGAGGATGTACGGAGGCAAAATTTGCCATCCCAAAATGTGTCCCTTTGGCGTGGTAATTATTTCAAGCTGAAAACGATCGGAGGTAAAAAGACTCAGGAAGGACCTTTGATCTTCCCCCTGACTGGCTAAGAGAAAGTGGATAGAGGACCTGTCCCAGGAATGAAGCTGCTGCCACAGTTCACTAGTACGAACCAGGGTTGTGTACGGTGAGGAACTCAGCAAAGTCTGCTTGTTAAAATCCCTCTCTGTGTCCCACTGTCTCTGCCTGGCCCAGCCAACATTTGTTTACCAAACATTTGCTTCTCCATCTCCACGTGAATTGGCCCCCTCCCCTCCGAAGTCCCAAATCACTACTCAACATGCTCCTTTGCTTTTAGCTGAAGATGGTATTTAAGGTGAGGATTTGGGCCATTTTGGTGACTTACTCAGCCCTCCTGTGTCTCTCCCATGTAGACACGTTATTGAATTTTGGGTTGAGTTTCTCCTCTTCATCTGTCTCATGTCAATTTGATTCTTAGACCAGCTAGAAGAACCCAGAAGGGGAGAGGGCCATTTCTTCCTCCCGAGGACCGGATTCCTTGGATAGCTGGCTGCCATCTGGGGATGATCTTTTGGGAAAATTAATACTTTTGTATGATCCATTTCTACCACCAGGACCTTGCAAAGGCTCAACACCTAAAACCCCATGATTAGAATTTGACTGCTTTGATTTAAGCCTATTAAGGACTCTGCTCCTAGGTAGAATGTAAAATGTCATTTCACACTTACGCAGGGATAAGAATTTGTTTTCAGAAGCATTGAGATGAGGGGGAGAAGATGGGGGGGAAGGAAGCAGCAAGGGAAAGCAAAGATCGCAAGGATAAATCCTGCAATGTGGCTCCTGCCTCATTATCCCCTTTATTTTTTTGTTTTTGTTTTCTTTTCTGGCTGCATGGCTTGCGGGAGCTCAGTTCCCAGACCAGGGACTGAATCTGGGCCACGGCAGTGAAAGCCCGGAATCCTAACACTAGACCACCAGGGAACTCCCCCTTTATTTTTAAACTCGTGGTTTTCAACTGGGGTGGTCTCCCACCCCAGGGGAATTTGGCCATGTTTGGAGAAGTTTTGGGTTTTTCCAAATGAGTAGGGCTGTGATGATGATGATACTGGGCATCAAGCAGGTGGAGGCCAGAGATGTGTAACATCCTATGATGCAAAGGAAAGCCCCTCACAACGAACACTGTCCAGCCAGTACAACGGGAGCGCTGAGGTTGAGAACTCTGGGCTTAGACTTATCGTCAGACGGCTGGATCAACAAACTACAGTGAGATTGCTCCCTCTCCTGGCTGGCTGACAGCAGGAAGTCATAACTACAGCTAATGAAGCTTCTATCTCTCCTTCAAATACGCTACATCACGGGCTAGCGTTCTTTGTGACTCTGGTTTCCAACAGCAGGTCAAGCCTGTGCCACCAGCTCACCTAAACTTTAGGGCTGGGAAGTACCCACTTCAGCAGATGTTGCATGTTGAGTCCCTGACAACACTGGAACTTCTGTTTTTTTCTGTCAATTTGATTTCCAAACTTAACATCAGCAGTGAACACAACTGTCTGACCCTCTCTCAATTTGAGCAGATCATGCAGAAAGAAAGAAAAAGTGAGCCACAGAGCAAAGATCCAACTTTTCTCCTCAAAGAAAAGGACTCAAGAGGTGAAACGATTTGTTTGGCTGGTCCAAGCACCTTTGGACTATTGAGCATCTGAAAAGGAAAATAAAATCACCCAAATAATTGAGGAAGCAATGCTGTATTTCTATTATAACAAGGGAGCTAGTAAAGAATAGAAATTCTTGGTGAGGTTTAGATTGCATGAGCAAGCTCAGTAAATCTGGTGCTAGAGGAGAAATTTCCTAGAGGACATAGAGAACCAGGTAAAGGTGCACACGAGCTCTGTCATTCCAGGGAAGTAAGGGGTATTACAGTTGAATCCAAGTTACTGGGCCTTACCTACTATCAGATATATATTGGTGGCAACCTTATCCTTCCAATGAGTAAGGAGAGAGATTTTACTCTATGATGTAATCTGACCTGACCCATGGATGCAGCCTAAGTAATCCAGATGCTTTTCATTTTAAGGTTACTTGTGACTCCTCAAAGCAACTCAAATACTACTTAACACTTACAGCAACACTGAGCTTACAAATACTTTCACATACAATTTATATTTAGACCATCACAATAGCCCCTAGACAAGAATGAACATTGGGATACAGAGCAAAAAAGGATGCTTTATGCAAAGTCATAGAGCTAGTAAACCTGGAGCCAGAATCCAACCCTGTCTGTCTAATTCCTATTCCAGGGCTTTTTCTACTGCACCAAAACAGCTTCTATTCTTAGAGAGATCAGTGGTATAAAAGGAAGTGTACACTGTTGGTAGGAATGTAAATTGATACAGCCACTATGGAGAACAGTATGGAGGTTCCTTAAAAAACTAAAAATAGAACTACCATACGACTCAGCAATCCCCTGAGAAAGCCATATTTCAAAGAGTCATGTACCACAATGTTCATTGCAGCTCTATTTACAATAGCCAGGACATAGAAGCAACCTAAGTGTCCATCGACAGATGAATGGATAAAGAAGATGTGGCACATATATACAATGGAATATTACTCAGCCATAAAAGGAAACGAAATTGAGTTATTTGTAACAAGGTGGAGGGACCTAGAGTCTGTCATACAGAGTGAAGTAAGTCAGAAAGAGAAAAACAAATACTGTATGCTAACACATATATATGGAATCTAAAAAAAAAAAAAAAAAAGGTTCTGAAGAACCTAGGGGTAAGATGGGAATGAAGACGCAGACCTACTAGAGAATGGACTTGAAGATACAGAGAGGGGGAAGGGTAAGCTGGGACGAAGTGAGAGAGGGGCATGGACATATATACACTACCAAACATAAAATAGATAGCTAGTGGGAAGCAGCCGCATAGCACAGGGAGATCAGCTCGGTGCTTTGTGACCGCCGGGAGGGGTGGGACAGGGAGGGTGACAGGGAGGGAGACGCAAGAGGGAAGAGATATGGGAACATATGTATGTGTATATATATATATATATATATATATATATATATATATATATATATAACTGATTCATTTTGTTGTAAAGCAGAAACTAACACACCATTGTAAAGCAATTATACTCCAAAAAAGATGTTAAGAAAAAAAAAAAAGGAAGTCAGTTTAAAAAATTAACAAGAAAAAATGTTTTGGACCCTAATACCAACTTTCATGTGTTCTGAGAATGACACAGTGAAATTTGAGTAAAATATTTAATATCCAGGTGTCTAATATAAACACTGTTTATGTTTAGATATCTAAGGTAAATTTGTTTAGGATTCTGATATTTTGTGATATATCTGAAGAAAAGAATTAGCAGAAATATTTCAAGTGAAAGAGAGCCAGGACGTGGAAAGAAAAAAAATGCGGTTGATGTTTCATTCGTCTTTCAATGCCTTTCATCAGAGACCTGCAGGCCTCAGAAGCCATAGAGGAGAGGAAACGGGCCTCCCATCTTTGTTATAGTGAAGGCTTACATGGATTTAGGAATCACACTTGAGATGAAAGTGGAAATGAAACTCAACTCTTCCTACAATCCAAATCTTTATTAAATCAGTAATGTTTGCAAATTAAGATTTTGGGGGAAGTCATTGTGTCAAGTGGCACACACACAAACTCATTATCAGAGAACTTTCTGAATGAGCGATCACACATGTGCAAACATCAGTGTGAGCAGCTCTCCTCCCAGGGACTGAGAGGGTCTTGGTGTCCCTCCTGGATAACAGACCCCATGTCTGTGTGTGAAGAGACTGAAACACCATGAAGCTAGGGCGACAAGGGACTTCATCAAAACACCACCTCATAGTAATTTATAGTTACTGCCAAAGAATTTATGAATAAACTGCAGAGAAAACGTGGACATGAGAAGCATTAGTAACGTTGATTGGGCTTAAATCCAGCTTGTCCTTTGGATCCCCTGTCCATTCCTATCTCTGGTCCTTAATAATGGTGTCACGTTTTGCATCCTAGGGATGTCAGTTTAGGGAATGCTAAAGAGAATATTACTTAAGAAGACAAGTGCGCTTTTATCTGCTGTTCAGCTCAAGGGCAGCAAAACGTTAAAAAGTGAGAGTTCTTCAAAAAGAATAGACCTATTATAGAAACATGATTTAGTTCAGTCTTGCCTTCATAGCTTGAGAAACAGGCATTTTAAATGAATTAAAGGTTGTGTTGACCAACATGACCATGGACCTTTTAGAATTTGTTACATTTGTTTGACTAAATGGCCTTTTATTCAAATGACAAAATGAGTCAGTAGTGTAATTACACCAAGAACAAGTATTAACATGCCTTATTATACTGATAAAGCTGTCACTGTTTACAGTAAAAGAGTTTAGGTCCAGCCTATTAAAAGAGTTAAAGTGATATTTCAGAGCAACTGTTCCTGCACTGAAATATATTTGTTTAGTTCATGACTTGATTTTTTCATTAGTTACAGAAAAAATGGTATGATGAGATTCTAGAGAAAGAGATGACAAAATATTAATTATAATGATTAATTATAAAGGCCAAAAGAGTTTTATTTATTTTCTTATCTAGTATTTTTTCCTCTTTTATTAGTTTTCTTTTCCCATTAGTTTTCTCTTTCAAGAACATTTTTATTCAAGAACAGATATTTTCAGGGACTGATTTCTTGGACTGGCAACTTGTTGGGAGATGGAGAAGCCTGGAAGGTAGGGACCCAGCTCGGGGTGCCGACTTGATGATTGCTGCTGGTTTCATAATTCCAAAAATCACATTTATGTAAGACTGGGCTGGACGGGGCTGGTGGGGAATCTCTGTCAGTTTTCAATCTGGGCTCTGAGGACCCTCAGGGGTTGCATGTAGAGGAATGTGACAATGTGAGTGGGACTCAAGTTTCCCCATCCCAGCTCTGAGTTCCAATTACTCATTGCTCTGAGGGATAAACCAAGGTCCAGAGAGCTTTGGTGTCTTTTCCATGGTCACCCCAGGAGCTGGAAGAAGACTCCTGATGTCGTGCAGTAAATCACTGAAATTGAAGCACAGGAGCCTGAACTGTGATTTCCATTCCCTCAGTGAGCACGGCAGGTTAACAGACACGTGTGACTGTCATGGGTTAAGGCAGAATGAATGATGCAATGCTCTCCACCTTGACATCTTAAAAGACACACCAGACAATCTGAGCTTGGTTTGGACCCCCTAAAACGCCGGCTTTGTATTCTCTCACAGTCTGCAACTTTTCAAACACAGATAGATGCCTCTTTGTTTTTTCCTTTGATGTAGAGCATATTATAATGACTTAACTGATGCAAACTAAGGAATGTAGCTCACCATCCAGCCCTACTAGGATTGAATCATTAGCCACTATAGTCGCTGACCTACAGTACACACTGAAAGAAATTCAGGGCAAAGATCTGGATGAAGCACTATCCTCTGCTCTGGGAAAAAAGACAAAGCAGGCTCTCAGATAGTTAGAAATATTATAGGGGAAATTTTTATGAACTTGGATTCTTGCATCTTCCCATACTTAGAAAAGTACTAAATCATTAACTGAAATATCTGTTCCGTGTAACTAGCAGCATCCTTCTACAAAGATGCATGCTTGATACATGAACCACTTTGTCAAAATCAAATATATTCTGGCCTGCCTCCCACCTCTTCAGAGCAGCTCCTCAGGGCTATCTGAGAGGCTGGCTCTGGGGCAAGAGTCCTCAGTAAGTCCCCAAGTAAAACTGAAACTCACGGCTCTCGCATTGTACACTTTTATCTCAGGCAACGGTCCTGGCAACCATCAAGGGACCCAGAGCAGACTTCTCTCCTTCCCTTGAACTCTATGAAGATCTGGGGCCTTGGTACCAGTAAGGGTCCCTTGTGCCCGTCCACCCCCTTGGCAAGTCCAGATGAATTTGTGTGAGTCTCCTCTGGTTTCAGATCTCCTGTTATTGGTTGACAATCTGAGTTTTATTTGGTGGTTGATAAAAAGGCACCTGACTTCTCAGTTGAGACACTGAGGAAGATTTGCTCAGTTGAAAGACATTGAGTGGTTTGGACCGGATGACTTGGTAGGAGGCTGGCCTAACATCTTTCCTCAATTTGACAAATTCTGTTAACAATTTAACAGAATTTGTTAGGATAAAAGTGAACGTATTGTATAAGAGCTCTCTGCTCCAAAGAAAGGTCCTCCCACCTGGCTATGGCTTTCTCAGACACCTGAGAAATTTATGGGAGTGACGGAGGCAAGTCCTCTCTCACTGAGCAGCAGTCTCATAGGTAAACCCCCTCATTAATTAAAAGCTAGCTTCAGGGATGCATAATATAAGAGTTGGTCACTCAGTGCTCCAAAGAGTCGCAGCTGTTTTCGACTGCTGGAGGGACACATAAAAGAGCTGAAATGACTCTAGCATGACACCTAGAGGAATTAAGCTCACAAACAGCACATCAGCTCACCATACAGTCTCACACAGTTAGTAATTTTATCCCAACAAACCAATGTTAAAATGGGGAAAAATGTTTCTCAAACAGAGAAATGAGGGGTGTCAAAGAGCCAGCCTCCAACTAACACCCCTGCCAGGTTTATGTAGATACAGAACTTATACTTGCAAGGGCTTATTTAATTGGGGAAGCTATACTAAAGGAGATTCCAACCTCAAATGGGTCAAACTGGGACTCTTTTTACTTTTGAAAACTTATTTTTGCATATGCAATTAGACGAAGCCAGCTTGATGAAGCATCTTTTCAAAATTCTTACCCTAAGGGATAAAGTCCTTCTTGGAGGAGCTTACATTTTTCTCCCTTTGAGATGTAAATGTCCTACCAGAGCTCTCAGGAGCTCTTATCTTACCCTTATCTAGATCATCTCTAATTCCTGAGACTGAGAAAAAAAAAAGACTGAGAAAAAAAAAAAGACAAAGAAAAAGAGAACTTTTTAAAACTTATCTCAACTGTTATTTACAAACTAGTGAGTTTTAATACCTCATTCACGACTAAGTTTCAAAATGAAGCTAAGAGATCTCTGGCTGTGTCTGTCTATATGTCTGGAGTATGTTATAGATATGATATGTCTCTACCTCTGGAGAGTACTGACAAAATTAATTTGTAAATGAGCTCTATTTTAATTGACTTAAAGAACATTAAGCACTTACATAAATTCTCAGAAATACAAAAGAAACTAACCCAAATGAATTTCAGGTTCATGTGATTTGAGAAATATTAAATTAATATTTGATATTAAAGTTATTTTAATTTTGTTGGGGTCTTCTCTGTTGGTGCAGTGGTTAAGAATCCACCTGCCAATGCAGGGGACATGGGTTCAAGCCCTGGTCTGGGAAGATCCCACATGCCGTGGAGCAACTAAGCCCGTGCTCCACAACTACTGAGCTTGTGCTCTAGAGCCTGCGAGCCACAACTACTGAGCTCACGTGCCACAACTACTGAAGCCTGTGCGCCTAGAGCCCGTGCTCCACAACAAGAGAAGCCACGGCAATGAGAAGCCTGCGCACCGCAACGAAGAGTAGTCCCCACTCATTGCAACTAGAGAAAGCCCGCGTGCAGCAACAAAGACCCAACACAGCCAAAAATAAAATAAATAAGAAAAAAATAAATTTAATTTTGTTGGTTTAATTAATACAGACATGTCTTTAGAGTCATCAACATAAGTACTTTTATTGTAACTAGGTTTTCTAGAAGTCAAATAAGACATTACTTCTGTTACAACATTTGTCAGCAAGAAAAATGATAAAATTTTTGTAAGTAAATTAAATATAAATAAGGTAAGAAGTTTCTTTAGGTGACCTCTTTAGGAATAATTATGTTTTATGTTATGTCTACTTAAAATAGTTTCTCCAGATTTCTGGTAACCTGAAACTTCAGAGTTTTGCAAAATTAAGTTAAATGATGAAAGTCTATTGAATACGCAGATCATTCTCAAATAAAATGAGACGCTGAAACATTAATTACTTAACACAGGCTTCCTTTTATGGAGAAACTAAAGATATTCAGGTCTATTAATAAATATGTTTGGTGTCACACTAAGACATTCTTTGTAAGAAAGCAAGTTTTTAGAAATTATAAATTATAAATAATGTTTACAGGTTTGCCAATCTACAGAATGCTTATGGAAAATGCAGTTCATAACTGCTTACTTCTTAGTTTTCACTAGAAGTTAAGGTTTCAAGAGTTGAGATTTCTAATTAACATATGTTTCAAGTTACCAAAAATCTGCACTGGACTGGTCTAAGGAGAGGACTGCTGACCTCAAAATCACCTTAAAAGAATGCTCAAACAGAGGATAAATGACACCCACACTGAGATAAGAAGAAGACAGCTCTCCTAAGATGCCAGACCTGAGCTGTATGATCACTTACAGTGTTTTCTTAGACTTTTGCATATGAATCAAATGTTTTTCTATCATGGGCATGATCCTATGCAAATTTTAGAAATCAATCCCATTGTTGGGTTTACCGTCAATTATCTACATCCAGTACTTCTGGTTACCATGGTGGATTTATTCTCTCCAAGGCTCTGACTGGATGGCCCTCAGAAAATTCATTTTAGAGGAAAGAAGTTATAGTTCTATTCAGGCCACTGCTGATATTACTAGATGGGATCCCATCACGTGGCTGATCAAAAATACCTTCTCAAACTCAGAACAAAGAGCTGAATCTCAGTCAAAAACCGTAACTTCCTGCTTATTAGGAGGAACCTTCCTGCAATTATGCGATGGATTTATATGGATAACACAAGGCTATGGCCATTTGAGTTTAAAGGTCCCTTTATGTTGGGAACAATTAAATCATACTAAGGATAATAAGCCTAGTAACTCTAAGAAACTGGGCTGGGTGCTTTATGAAAAATGCCAATATATTATTATCCTTAAAGATAGCAATTGGTGCAGGCTGGACCAGATGACAAGGGATATACTGGGTTGTACCTAATGGAACTCAACAGCTTTATGGTACCAATTTATGGCCCTGGCTGTTGCCAGGATGGACAGGAAGATGTACCCTAGGATTCCCTTGGACTCAAGGCTACTTGAGTGCAATTTAGATATGACCCCAGCAAAAGAAATCCTTACCAGACCTAGGAATGAGTCTTCCTAAGCCCCATGGGACAAATTGGTCATGAAATACCTCCCAAAACTTGGTTGATATGACCTACAGGGGGCACTGCAAACTAAGGAATGTCATTCACCATCCAGTTCTACAAGGATTGAATTATTAGCCACTGCAGTCTGTGGTCTACAATACACCCTGAAAACAACGATGAGATACTCTGTGTTCTGGGGAACCGAGCAAAATAGACTCTCAGAGAGTCAGAAATATTTCAGAAGAAATTTTTATGAATTTCCTGGACTCTTGCACCTTCCCATACTTAGAAAAGCACTAAAGTCATTAACTGAGATATCTGTTCCTTGTGACTAGCAGTCACCGAGATGTGTGCTTCCTTCTACAGAGATGTGTGCTTGAATACATGTACCCTCCTTCACCAAACTCACATATACACTGGCCTCTCCCCTTACCTCTTAGGAGCAGTTTCTTAGCACTGAAAAGTTGTCTCAGGGCTATAGTCCTCAGTAAGTCCCCAAATAAAACTGACACTCACAGCTCTCACATTGCACATTTTTATTTCAGTCCACAATGATAACAATTGAAATGTCTTACATGTTGACTTTCACCTATAAATTTTGGAATAAGCAAATAAAAGTTTTTCAAATATTAGGAAAGTCCTCTTATTACTAGTGCTTTTAATTACTAGAATCCTAGTTACTAGAGTTATTAGTTACAGCTTGAAAGAACTGAAGTAAACATTCAATCAAATGATAAGTTGTATATGTACAAGCTGTTTCATCTTTTCTATGTAATTTTTAACTATCTTTTATGTTTCATTTATATTCACTTTATTTTTCTACGTAAGAACAAATTATTCATGCTGGTGATTGTTTTCAAGGTGTAAAGGTTTGGAAGGTAGGGGCTTTATTATTCTTACAGCATCAAGTATGAGTTGGAATTATTTTATGTTGATGGAGAACAAAAGGTGGAAGCAGGTAAGTTCTTTTTCTTATGGTATGAGCTTTCCTTGATGTATGGAAGTATAATTTCAGAAAACACGTGGCTTTCTGGGGGAATTAATAATATAATATACATGCATGGATCATTATTTTATCATGTCAATATTTCCTTTAATTTAATCTCCCAAAAGGTACAAGGTAATTTGGCTTAGATATATTCAATAATGGTTTATAAGCTTTTTCTTCATTTGGTCAATAAATGATTAAAAGCATTTTAAGGTTAATGATCTCACGATGTGATCAATCATTCTAAACTACAATCTGCCACCAGGGCTTCTCATTTTGCAAATGACTTCTTGATAATGATCACAAGAAGCACATCTGTATGCTGGTTGAAAAGTTAATTAAAATGTGATTCCATCTGGTAGTCCTGTTGGGAATGTCACTATTCAATTTAATCTACATTGAGCTGAAATGAACTCTGCATAATCAAAAGATATAATGCAGTGGGAGACACGGGAAGTTAGTCAGTCAGTGTTGCACACGTTCATTTAAATCTTTTTTCCTTCTCTTTTGATTCTTTTATTTTTTATAAAAGTTAGAAACCTGGGAAAACAACATTTCCTTATGATTTTCTCATTATGGGCACACTTCCCTTTATGTGAATTTTGTCTAACTGCACACTTATTCTTATTTTCCCCATTGGTTTTTAGTAGTGCTGAGAGAGCTGATGTGAGCGCATCATTCTCTCAAAGCTGCAGACTTCAATCACTCATTTTGTTCTGATGCCATGTGTATTAGGTACCTATTGCTCTTGTAAAAACTTACCACTAACTCAGTGATTTAAAACAACATAAATGTATTAACTTACAGTTCTGGAGATCATAAGTTCGACATGGGTCTCATGGCTAAAATCAAGCTATAAGTAAGATGGTGTTCCTTCTAGAGGCTCTTGGAGGGACTCTGTTCCTTGCTATCCCAGCTCCTAGAGCCTGCTCACATTCCTTGGCCTGTGGCCCCCTTCTGTCCCCAAAGCCAGCAGTGAATGATCACGTCTTTCTCATGATGCTATCTCTGATTAGGACTCTTCTGCTTCCCTCTTTCTGTTAAAGGACCCTTGTGATACATGGAGTCCACCCACATTATACATGATAATGTCCTTGTCTTAAAATCAGCTGATTAGTGACCTCAATTCCATCTGCAACTCTTATTCCCTCTTATCGTGTAACATGACATACTCACAAGTTTTGGGGATTGGGATGTGGACATTTTGCGGAGGCCATTCTTCTATCCTCCACACATTGTTACCAGTTTATTCTAATGCTAATGGTTGGGTAGAGACTAGAATGATGCCCCTCCTTTCCGCTCAGAGTAATTTGAAGTGTTTTCCGGTTTGGCTGATGTTTACCAGTTTGCACATATGCTGACAAGTGTTTCTAGTTATAGATTTTTCCAAGGGATGAAGAACTGGAGATAAAACTTACATTAAAAGATTCTTTCATTGGGTATTATTGCAATGTAGAATTGAGTTCATATAAAATCCCATTTCTTTTCATGGAAAGGCTGAAGTTTAAAAAAAAAAAGATAACTCAGGGGCTTCCCTGGTGGCACAGTGGTTGGGAGTCCGCCTGCCGATGCAGGGGACACGGGTTCGTGCCCCGGTCTGGGAAGATCCCACATGCCGTGGAGCAACTGGGCCCGTGAGCCATGGCCGCTGAGCCTATGCGTCCGGAGCCTGTGCTCCGAAATGGGAGAGGCCTCAACAGTGAGAGGCCCACGTACCGCAAAAAAAAAAAAACTCAGAAATTCAATTTTTTAAGCCACTAACTTTGTTATTATGGGTTGGCCAATATTCCATCTTATAAATTTATTTTCCATCTTATTTTTCTTTGGAAAGTGGAAAGTATTTATTTTTCATCAGTTAAATGTATTTCTGCTAAACTCAAACAGGTAGGACATTAGACTTTGCTTGTTGAATTTGCAATTTTAATCCAACTCTAAGTTTGAGGCTCCAAAGAAAATGTCTAGCAATTTTCTGCAAATAAAATGTACCCAACAAAATAACCATAAAGGATTACTAGGATAGTGATAGGATAGTGATAATGCAAGCATAAAATTATTTGCATCTGGAAGACAATCATTTTAAAACTAAAAAAATATAAGAAGTTCTGAGGCTAAGATGTTTAGTCTATCAATCAGTCATATTTTAATAGGCAGACATTAGAATATATATTTATATACGAAAAGTTTTGTTAGACAGGTTTATTTTTCATTTTTAAAAACCCATTTTATTAAAGTATGGTTAATGTGTAAAAAGCTGTTCATATTTAAAGTATACAGTTTGATGAGTTTGGGGATAAGTATACACCTGTGAAACCATCACCACCATCAAGGCCATGGACACAACCATCACTTCCCAAAGTTTCCTGCCATCCCCTTTATTATTTATTGTTACTACTATTTTTGGAGGCTGTTTTTTCCCCAGTTTTATTGAGAAATAATTGACCTACATCACTGTATAATTTTAAGGTGTAGCGTGACGGCTTGATTTACACCTATTGTGAAATGATTACCACAATAGGTTCAGCTAACATGCATTGACTCTGTTATACAACACAGATTTGACTTTCCACAATTATGGGAGCTGGTGAAGCAGTTTCTCGCCTTTATGTATCTGATGCTGGAGCTTAAAGTCTACGGAGCAGGAAGTGGAGGAGGAAAGACAGACGTGGAGAAGAGGAGGGTGTGGGTAAGCTGTAAGCTACAAGCGTGGGTTCAGGCCTAGGAGAACAGAACAGAACCCATTCAGCTCTTGCTGCCTCTGCCCTTGAAGATACTGGTGTCTTGCAGAATCTGAGGCCCTTTGTCATTGAGTCCAGGAGTAGGAGAAGCTAAAGGAAGACCGAGAACGATGTAAGGGCAGCTGCCTAGCCCTGCCTACTCAAGTCCCACAGTCGCCCTTTGCTGCTCATCTTACCTGGAAACACACAGTGCAGGGAGTCTGTGCAGCCTTGCCAAGTGGACACATTACAAAGCCACCACACACAGTCTGGGAGCACTTACGTTCTAATAAAATATTCATCTCTGGTGAGTCTCGAACCATAAGAAAAACACATAACCTTGCTTTGCCCCTTTCCCTTCTCCACACTCAGTGTGGGTACTGAGTTGTTTTATTGAAATACACATTATAGAATATTTTTCTTTGGGATAAAAAACACTGATAAAAACTTTAGATTTATCATTTTTCTTTCTCAGTATATTGTCAGATGTCATTGGTCTTTCAAGTCAAATAATAATTTATTCTATTTCAGAAATGGGAAATAAGGGAATAGGACAGGAATTTAGGTACCCCTTTATATAGTAGAGCAATACTTTTACTAGCTAAATGAAATAGAAAATTGAGGTATTATCTGTGTTATTTCAGGTTTTTCTTTAAAAAGCCTCTCTCACTTGAATTTTATTCTTCCGAAAAATAGCTTGCTTACTTTGTATTATTCAGATGTTTCCATTTATTCATTATTTTATTTCACATTTGTATGTCTGGCCTATATGATTAATACACAGCTTTTTATGAAACCAGCTTTCAGAAAATTCTGTTCTAACTATGGTGAAAAAAAGTATAACCTGGACTTTGTTTTAAAGCAAATGGCAAAAGTAACTATGAATGTGTTGTACATAATCAAAAGAAGAATTCCAACAATTACTTGGATCATGTACAAAGAAAAAATATCTTTTTAATTGGATATTTAAGGCAAAATTGCATTATTTGGGCTACTTTATCTTCAAAATTGTCCTGGTTGTCCAGATCCCATTATGTGCACAGAAAGTTGGACAGAAATATATACCTAGAATATTTATATAATATATAATATATTCATATAATATTTACATATTAGATAAATTATTATAATATATATATTAGATATACGTAATCAAAGTCAATCTAAATGTAAGAATGAAGATTTTTATATTCTAGAATATTTTAGAAGAAAATACATCCTTTACTTATTCGATCACTGTAAATATATATTATAAAGATTTAAAATTATACAAATAGCACACTTTAATAATTAAAAAATCTTTAAAAATGTTTCTAGCATATATTTGTTGAATATGTGAAACCCCGGTGCAGCGTTTTATATATAAATATATATATATTTTATTTAGAGAGTTAATATGTGATCATGTATCTTAGCTGGACATTATGTATTGACTATTTTGGGGTTAATTTTCTTACCAGACACTTCCCTGATGTTCGTTACGAATATGATAAAAAGAGTAGGGCCACAATGAAAACATACATGGCCACTTGATAAGCTTACTCTAGTCTTCTTCATTATAAAATAATCATGTATCTCCCTACTACACATAACAAGGCTCTAATTACATTGAAATGTTCAAGGGATAACATATACTTTGTTGTCCCTTTGTTGTCCCCTTGAGGCAAAAGGCAGTGCTCTTGGCATCAAATGTGCTTATTGCATTCTGAGCACAATTTTAACATTTTTTTTTTTTAATACGTGTAGTGAAAGGGAAAGCTTAAGTGAGAAGACCTTATGATTCCTATTTCTTTAGAAATCTGTCAGGATGCAGCTCTTTCCTGCACTTGAACCTCTGCAGTTCATTCTACCCTTAATGATGTCTGAGGACAGAAATCAAAGGAAGTCCTAGGAAAGCCTCTGGTACTCGAGTAGATGAGTTCATGACCCGTGCCTGTCCTCGTTTCCATACCTGCTCCCGCATTATTGTTCACTGAGCACGTGAACACATATTGCTCACAGGAGCATGTTTATTTGCAGGGTTGCAGCATTCTCGTCCCGTCCAGAGGAGAATTAACCCTCCCCTGGCTTAGCATTCGTTAATTTTATTTGCCAAGGCTTGCCCAAACTGAGTTTCTCTGGAGCATTTTTAATCTGTAGACTGTAAAACGCCCTGTGTAATTCATGCAAAATTGTCTGTTATACGTGGATACTCATTTTTCTGGGGAGAGGAATCCAGGTCTTTATAAGACCCTCACTGGGACTCCGACCAACAAAAGTTTAAGAATCACCGCTTTAGAGCATGTCTGAACGACTTCCCCTGAGCATTCTACTGTCTGCTAATAAAGTCTTCACACACTGTGTGGCATTTCACAGTCATACCTTGTTTGGGGACATTTTGTACTGGAGAACAATGAAGGCTCTGATAGTAAGGACTCATAACTCTACTTTTTAACTGAGTCAGACTGTTACACAGGCAGTGAATTATTTAGTGCTAAACATCATGTATTAAGCGTGCAAGTAAATTAGACTCAAGGAAAAAAAAAAGTTAAAATCTGTTTTCAAATGATACCAGCTATAAGGCTAGAGTCACATAACCCCCATTACCCCACCTTTTTTGAAATCTGTCATTTAAAATTTGTTTTTTGTCATTTTAAATTTTTCATGAAGAAATAAACACCATTCCAAGTCTATGCCAGTGCAGGCAACTAAGGCCAAAAACACAAGACTCTACTCCTTCACCACAAGGAATAGACCCAATTCATTTTCTTTTCTTTTTTGGCCTGAGCCTGAGTCAACTCCCCTGAACCATACATTCATCAAAAGAGTCATTGGGGGCTTCCTAGGTCTATGTATTGTTCTAGCACTTTAGATTGTAATAGATGGTAATACTATTTAGGAAGAAGAAACACCAGGTTGTGGCAATTTACAAGTTGTAAAAATGAGGGAAAAAGAAGAACCCAGTATTACATCCAGGTTTCTTGCTTTGATAATTGGTGGACAGAAGTGACATTTAATAATATAGGAAGAAGAATATGTTAAAGGGTAGAAAGCAGAAGCTCCTTAAAATATTTTCAGTGGCTAAACTTCTTATTTTATTGCACTAAAAATTGAGGTCTGAGCACAGAGGAAAAATCTGTAAGGTTTCTCTATTTGCTAATTCTTTGGAGAAACAGTGGCACATGTGTCCACAGAAGAGCATGACAGAACTTCACTGCGAGCCATTGAAGGGGTTCAGAATGAGCCTCCCCAAACTGTGCCAATTCAGCAAGTGGATTATTTTGAGCTGAAGACAAGTAAGGCCGGAACAGGAAGAGCTTTTTATCTCCCCCTTAACTACCTAGAAGAATTTAGATAATGGACCTGGCTTAGAGAGAGAGCTAATACCAGAAACAACTTTCATCTGAATGACCTATCTGCCTGGCAGGACAAACATCTAATTAATAAACATCTGCTCTTTTTATCTTCCTGTGAATTGCCCTCATGCCCTCATCCTCTTTGAAGTCCCCCGCTCCTACCCCTTCCTTAGCTCAGGATTCATGTAGCCTCAACTGCTCAACTTGCCCTTGGGTCTCAAATCTCCGAAGCTCCCATATGTATGTACTTAAATTTGTTTTTCTCCTGTTAATCTGTTTTATAACAATCTAATTAATGTACCAGCCAAAAGAACCTAGAAGGGTAGAGGAAAATTTTTCCTACCCAACACCATTTTTCACTTTGAGAAAATGTCTTTGTAGTGGAAATCCACAAAGATTAGAGAAATTCCTAAAATGTACCCTTTTCTGAGTATTATATGGTCTCAAGGTCTCAAGTTCTCTGTGACAACTACAGTTACCATGTAAATGTGTCAATAGAAGACCCAAGAGGGGTTATAAGATTATAATCTCTAATGGAGATTAGACATAGTGGTGAGTCAGCAACTGAGTATTATTAGTTTCAACCATTTCCCACTTTGTTGCAGGTTGTCATTATGACACCATAACTGGGACCAATAGTATCAGTATGTTGGAGCTGGTTTGTTTTGGCCCATGAGAGCCAACTGTTAAAGCTTCAGGAATATTGTGAGCAGTTGTTAATCACAGGCATTATTAAGAAGCTAAATTACATAAAGTCACAACTAAATAAGTTAGACTAAAACAAAAATAATAAACACTCAATGTCACTATTTCTTAAATTTTTACTACATTTTACTATTACCTAACCTCTAGAGCATATTGATGACTATTATATCTGTATGGTGGAAACACTATATAATGGTGTTTGCTACTGTGCTTCTTTTCTCAACTCTGCATTTAATGAGGTCACATTGGTAGCTTGATCTCAGTCATGGTGAGTGTATACCATTGAAATTGGCAAAAGCTACAAATCAAGGTTTATTGTTTCTTTGATTGTTAGATTTAAGACTGCAGAGAAAATGTTAATAATGGAGATTAAATTTAAAAGTGTGTTTTGTCTGTAGCCATTATAGTTTAAGTAACATAAAAATTTGAGGTTATATTCTTCCAGTATTTGAAGAGTATTCTCCAATTTACCAAAGAAAACATTCATCACTGACCACTGATGAATACATGACCTTCCAACATACAATTTTCACTTTCATCTTACTGTCAAATAAAACGAAAGCATCAACCAGCATTTTTGTCGGAACAACACTCATCTGTCAATTGCAGCCATAGGTTATCTATGGATAGAACATATCACAAAAAGTAATTAAAGCATTCTATGACCATCAATAGACTACATGGAATTTACAATAAAAGTATTACATATTGTATTATTATTTGTAAACTGTGTGCTACAGATCTTTCATGTCAGTAAAGTTTGTAATAAATGTATATACGGATAGGTATGCAGTTTTTTTTTTTTTTTTTTTTTGGTGAATACCTATTAAACACCACTGTCTCAGACATAGAACCTATGGCTTGACCCCCTTCCTAGTGTACAAATGGCAACATTTGGAACTAGCTGGCTGTATTATGAAATAACTCAATAAATATTCATGGAATATTCCCTAGCTCTGCAGTCATAACTTTAAACTGATATATTAGAAGCAAATGAGATGGGTAATTAAAACTAAGAAAATAATATTATTCATATGAACATTTTATTGACACTATTCTCATATCATATACAGTTTTCTCAAGTCTAATTGACTTCTCAGATTAGGGGCTAGAAGAGATACCTTCTATTTATATGGAATTTTCAGTTTTCATACATTTCTACATAATCTCATGGATCCCCATAAAGTTTGTGAATAGACAGGAAAGTGTTACTATCTTAAGAGACACAGCTGAGGATATCACTGTGTGCAGCATAACTTGTGTTCAGCGTGCAGCTATTCCTTGCCAGAGCTGAGAACAGAACTTAGGACTTTTGGTGAACTTGCCACTGCCTGGCCACACAGATTCTCCTTTCTTGCAGAACTGCTGACTGTGGGCTTGGAGCCTTCTTTCCCTGTGCCAGGTAAGAGAAATGCAGTGGACCGAAGTGGTAAGAGCAATGGCATTGAAGGAGGTCTGCCATGGATTTCAGAGAAGGAATTTTTCCTCTCTGTGTTCTGAACCCTGAATGACAGGTCTAAGATTGCTCTTCCCCTTAATTTACGGTTTGAGTTTCTTTTTGTGATTATCAATGGGTTCTCACATGAGCATGCAATCATAATGAGTCAAACTTCAGCAACTTCCTGACAAGTTAGAAAACAATAAAATACTCCTAAATGGTGTATCACAGGAGATGATATTTTTAAACCAGAGGTGTGGTGACACCTATATATCATCTAGGCATTCATCTTGAGATTTCTATTCTCACTTGGAGAAACTAAAGGAAAAATGTACACAGAAAATGTCATCCAGGGAAAACAAATGTAACCTTGGAGAAATTAAGAAGACCCAGAAGTCTTCTGATGCTTACGTAAATTGGAGAAGAGAATGCTTTTCTGTCTCAATTCTTCTCACCCCATATTTACCCTTTATCTGCACTGCTAAAGGTTTGAGAATTTAGCACATAACATTAAAGGTAAAATATAAATGGCTGATCATGGCTTCTCAAGAAATATCTTTACTTGAATGCACAATCTAATTGCAGGTCTATCATGTTTTAAAATGAGCCCCTGGGAAAAGGGACAGAATCCAAAGTTCTGAAACTCCATCTCATCAGGTGAGTCAGTCTTAAGGAGGAAAAAGAGGTAGGGTGGCACCCCATACCTTTTAATAGACTAACACATCGCACCTTTGTTCTATTTCTGAGCAGCTGGGCATTACCCACAGGCTCATTATTAATGTATAGCTGCCAGAATAGGCTCACGATGGTATTTTCCCATCAAGAACCCCTCCTGGGGGGGGGGTTGCTCCCACAGGGGAATACTCCCCTTTGTTAAAAAATAACAACAGGGCTTCCCTGGTGGCGCACTGGTTGGGAGTCCGCCTGCCAATGCAGGGGACACGGGTTCGTGCCCCAGTCGGGGAGGATCCCACATGCCGCGGAGCGGCTGGGCCCGTGAGCCATGGTCACTGAGCCTGCGCGTCCGGAGCCTGTGCTCCGCAACGGGAGAGGCCCCAACAGTGAGAGGCCCGCGTACCGAAAAAAGAAAACAACAACCACCAAACCCCAAACGCCTAGAAAAGCAAAACAAACAAACTAGGGCCCAAAGATCTTTTACTTGGTTCTTCTTCACAGAGATGAGACAAAAGAGGCTTTTCAAAACCACTTTTAAAACTGCATTGATTTCCAAGTGTACATGTTTGACTTCCAATAACCTTAAATCTAACAGGCAGGTTCAAATTTATCGGACTGGGATTGCTTCTGAATTTCCTGCCTCGCTGTGTGTCAGCGTTCCAAAGCAGCTAGTTTATCAGTGCCCTCCTCACAGGTCCTTGAAGAAGCTGCCTTCCCAGCCTTGTCAACCCTGTTCCCCTCTCCTGTCCACCACCTCCCACTGGTAGGCCACCCACCATACCCTGGGGCCCTGGCTGCGAATGGAAAGGCCTCTCCCCCAAATAAGGGAGAAAACCGTACCTCTGCAGGTTAATTCACTACAATCCTTCACTCAGTCACAGAAACACTGCACGACACAGGTTACACACCTAATAACAGGAAATGCTTTCAAAGGGACAATTAAACATTTGCTTCATTTTTCGAGCTAGATGGATTATTTACCTTTCACTAACAAAAAATCCTCTGGTATTATACAATGTTTCCAAGCCATGGAAACATTGCGAGTTTTCTTAATGTTTTTGCATCTACTATAGAAATGTCGAAACTTTTATCTCTACGTAAAAAAGTTTTCCTCAGGGATTTTTGTAACGTAATACATAGATTGTTATAATGGGTTGTAAATATAATAATTACTATATGCCAAGCATTATGACGTACAATTTTTCATTATCTCATTTAACCCCCATGAAACATCTTCAGGGTACGCGCTGCTGTGTATTTTCAGATAGGGAGACGGAGATGTGGCAAAGTTAAATGTCTCGCCCAAGGGGGTATAGCCTGTCAGTGCTGGATATCCGCCTGATTCTAAGTTTCCTTCCTAGAAATTCCACTCATTCCCACTGGGGAGGAAAAGCAATCTAGACAAGAGGATACTGCTTTTTTAATAACCAGTGAAAATATGAGGAATTCTGATTCTGCCTAGTTATCAGTAGAGAACACAGTGCCTTGTCTTCAGCCCCATTATTGCCATTTTTGACCCAGCGGTGACACCAAACGTTAGGCTGGCCTTTTCCCTGCCCTAATGTTCTGTTCTATCCTTATCTACAGATTGCGTGGTTTTATCTGTTCCCTCAAGTTAACATTAAAAAATTTGCTTCTACTTCTTTTATTTCAGTGAGTATTACTAGACCTCAAAACAGGCTTTTCTTTAAAAAAAAAGAAAAAAAGAAAAACTAAACTAAAAATGAAAGAACCTAATTTTATGTGATTTATAAATGTGCTAAGGCATCATCTCCTTTTACCAAGTAGGAAATTTGGGGTTTTACCTGTTCGGTTTAAATTTTCAGCTTGGGGCTCTCTGTATGGGAATGGCCAGATTTATCTAGAAAGAGTGCATTTATGAAACAAAACAAAACTTCTTCATAAAAAAAAAAAAGCTGAAAATGAGCAATCATATTTATTAAAAGATTTAAGGGAAAATTTTAAAAATATGATTCTAAGGTTTGATTTTCTCGATGTCGAAGTTGAACTGAATACTCTCTAGAGTGTCTAGGAGTTTGCATAACCTATGATAATGCTTCCTTGAAGCATTTTGGACTAGATTTTTTCTTACTTTTACTTAAAAAAATTTTTTTTTCACCCTTTGCTTTCACTGTAAGATCTTCTCCCCAGTTGGAGATCTTCACTCTGACTCTTAAAACACAGTAAAACTCTCAGACACTCAGACCTGCTTCTCTCCCAAACAGAACAACATTCTCTTTTAAAATACCATTGTATTATTTTAAAAGGACAGATCCTGTTTTCCCTTTAAAATACCATTGTATTATTTTAAAAGGACAGATCCCATTTTCTCTTTAAAATAGTCCAAATGTACCAATAAGCAAAACAGGATCTAGGTATCTGAGTTGCATTAACTGATCTCCAGGATGCCTCATTCTTTCCCCACATAAACGCAGAAGACAAATCTCATCTGGTTCTCTCTGCAGAGACACGGACCCTCTTGGCTTGTCTAACTTTCTCTTCCCGCTGTGTCATCAGACAGGAATTCCTCCAAAAAAAATTACAGGTGATATGTGGAATTGGATTTAATTTGGTTAATGTTAGGAAACATTTAAAAACCCTTTCAACTGCCACATATTCTTAAATTAAAAAGAAAATCAGAGAGCCTGGCAAAAGAGTATAAACTTGCAGCTATCAAATGAAGAAGTCTGAGGATCTAATGTGGTGACTCTAGTTGACAACGCTGTCTAGTGTAATCGAAATTTGCCAAGAGAAGAGAACGTAAATGTTCCCATCAAAAAAGAAATAAATGAATAAAATATGTGAGGTGATAGATACGTTTATTAGCCTGATAGGGGAACCTTTTCACAATGTATATCAAATCACCACGATGTACACTTTAAATATCTTACAATTTCATGTGTCATTTATAATGCAATCTGAAATTCTTAAAAGGTAGAACTAGAAAAAAGTCATAAGTATCAGTATAATGTGTTTAAACCTCTCATGTTGAAAAGAACACTATGAACACAACCGCAGTGAGTTACAGAGACACACTGTACTGGCTACATTAAAAAATTATGAATATATCATAAATATGATTCAAACTAGCTACAAGTATGGGTAGTTCTACTGATTTTGAGGGAAAAACAAAACAGGAAAAGTATTGCTAACAGGGAAGGTCATTCAGTTGCCCTAAATCTAAAAAGTCAGGTGAAAAAAGTTTGAAATATTTTATTAATACAATGCTACAATAATTTCATTTCTTTTTTCTTCAGTAACATGTAGGTAATTATTGTTTTGCAAGAACCTGAATAAATGTCAAAGATGGAGTGAGTCATCTTCAGTACAATGCTTATTATGGAACTATTCAGTGTCACTTTTGCACTTTGTAGTGAGCTTCTGAAAATTCTACAAACCAAATCGAGCCTCCTTTCTTTGGTTTGAGTTTTGACAAACAAGTAGCAAAGTAAAAACTTAAAGTCAGTAATTTTCCTGCCTGTAGAAATAGGATGAAGTTTCCTATACTTTCTTTTTCATTAAGCCATTAGCTCTTCAATTGACATTAAATCTCTATGTCTTAAATATCTGGACATCTTGGGGTCTACAACAATCCTGAAAATATTTAGTGTGGATACATATCTTAAACTATGTGAAAAGTCCAAGTAATAATAAGTCCTGTTTCTCCTCAGTTAGCAAAAGGCCACTGTAGAGAAAAGCAGACCAGGATATTTTAACAAGTGACTTATAGCTATATATAAATGTATATGTTAATTATATATATAGTATATATGTAAAAAAATATATATAAGAATTAATAAGAACAAATTTCTGATTTATTAATAAACTGATTTATTAATTAGTTTAAACTAATTAATTAGTTTAAACTAAATAAATTAATAAGAATAAACAAATTTCTACCCATGCCTTTATGTCTATCCCTAAGATTAAGGAAAACAAACAGCCAGACAGGCACCAGTTCAGGAGAAGTAAAATGATATTACTATGTTATTAATTAATAATATTATTATTTATTAATAACAAAAATGGAATACTTTCCATGGGCCTAGTCCTGTGCTAATCACTGAACTTATTTTATTGCATTTTATCTTCACAAGAAATCTATGAGGTTGGTTCATCCCCTTTTCAAATGAGGTGACTAAGATTTAGAGAATTTACGTTATTTGCCAAAATGGTGCACACAGCTGGAGTCAAACCCATGTCTGTCTACTCTGAAGACCATGTCTAATTCCACTCCTCTGCATTGTTTTTCCAAATAAATGCTAAGTGACAGACATGAGAATAAATGAGCAGTATTCAGGCCACCTTTAACAGAGTGACTAAACTCTGCTCAGTAAACCATTTCTTCTAGGATGGCCTCTGGATTTGAGAAATTAGCAGTAGCTGGGATAGACTTAAGTTTTTTTCCACTTTTCTTTTTATTGAGATATAGTTGATGTACAATATTATAACTTCCAGTTGTACAACATAGTGATTCACAATTTTTAAAGGTTACACTCTATTTATGGTTATTATAAGATATTGGCTATATTCCCTGTGCTGTACATTACATCCTTGTAGCTTATTTTATACATAATAGTTTGTACCTCTTAATTCCCTACCCTTATCTTGCCCTGTCCCCTTTTCTCTCCCCAGTGGTAACCACTAGTTTGTTCTCTATATCTGTGAGTCTGCTTTTGTTTTGTCATATTCATTCACTCATTTTATTTTTTACTTTTATTTTTATTTTTGGCTTGCCATGCAGCTTGCGGGATGTTAGTTCCCCGACCAGGGATTGAATCTGGGCCCTTGACAGTGAAAGCATGGAGTCCTAACCACTGGTCCACCAGGGAATTCCCTGTTTTGTTTTGTTTTGTTACATCTTTATTGGAGTATAATTGCTTTACAATGGTGTGTTAGTTTCTGCTTTATAACAAAGTGAATCAGTTATACATATACATATGATTCCATATCTCTTCCCTCTTGCGTCTCCCTCCCTCCCACCCTCCCTATCCCACCCCTCCAGGTGGTCACAAAGCACTGAGCTGATCTCCCTGTGCTATGTGGCTGCTTCCCACTAGCTATCTGTTTTACGTTTGGCAGTGTATATATGTCCATGCCACTCTCTCGCTTTGTCACAGCTTACCCTTCCCCCTCCCCATATCCTCAAGTCCATTCTCTAGTAGGTCTGTGTCTTTAAGGGAATTCCCTGTTTTATTTCTTAGATTCCACATATAAGTGATATCACACAGCATTTGTCTTCCTCTGTCTGACTTATTTCACTTAGCATGATGCTCTCCTAGTCCATCCATGTTGTTACAAATGGCAAAATTTTATCTTTTTTATGGCTGAGTAGTATTCCATTTGTGTGTGTGTGTGTGTGTGTGTGTGTGTGATTTCACAACTTCTTTATAAAAATTCTATAATAGATACACACACAAAAGAAAAAGGAATCCAAAGATAACACTATAGATAGTCATCAAATCACAAGAGAAACAAGCAAAAGAAAGGAATAAAACATACCTATGAAACAACCCCAAAACAATTAACAAAATGACAATAAGAATATACATATCAATAATCACCATAAATGTAAATGGACTGAATGCTCCAATCAAAGAGACAGACTTAATTTTTTTTCAGACTTAATTTTAAATGAGTAATTGCACCTACCACACAGACTATTTCACTGTGTACGTATTTAAAATCATGCTTTTAGTGATTTTACCTTACAATTGTGTGTAAAATAGTTAGCTGGAAAAGAAAGGATTGTGCCTCGTAAGGATGGCAAAATGAGGAGCTGAAGTTACTCAGATACACACATGGCTTATTTGCTAGATTGCCTTAACAATAAACTTCAACATGAAATATGAATTCAAAGGAGGCATTATTACTGGTGATATAGAAGCATGGTCGTCACAATACATTTTTCCTCACTGAAAACACACACATAGTCATCTAATAGTGATGGGGATTTACACAGACCCATAGAAAGTTTCAGAGTCAGATTTTTACTGATCTGTCTCATTTGTGGAGAGAAAAGTGTGACATGCTATTCAGCAGAGATATTTGCCAGAAGCAAAGGACCACTAAACTGGCTGGGAAAAAATGGAGAGGGGTTGGAAACAGTATTTCATGGTTCATGAGAAATGTTGAGGACATAATTTTTTTAAAAAGCACTCTTTTTCACAGCTTTTATTAGAGAGTTACAGTCTTTTGAAAAGCAGAAGAACTGCTAAGCCTTATAAAGGCATGAGTATTAACCAGGACTTCACAAATTAAAGTCAATTATTGCAAAGTTCAAACTGAATTAAGCAGGGATTGATTGAAAAAAGTTGCACTTAGAAATTAGTGTCTATCTAGATACTTTTAACTAAACAAGTCATGCTATAACTTTCATAGCGTATTTTTATGGATATACATTTATTCTATTTTTATAGAAAAAGAAGTGACTGAGTCCTGTGCTAAACATACTTTCAGTTATGTCTTTTCTAGATAAAGCCTAAATCAACAATCTTTGAAATTTAGAGCCGGGGGGGGGGGGGGATTTTGCTCCCTGGGGGCATTTAGCAAAGTTTGGAGGGACTTTTTGTTGTTATGACTGGGGAGGGGGTGTGCTACTGGCATCGACTGAGTAGAGACCAGAAATGTTATTAACATTCTCCAGTGCACAGGACAGCCACTCACGAAAAGAATTATCCATCCAAAACATCAACAGTGCTGAGGTTGAGAAACCCTGCTTTTGAGTAACATAAGATGCATCTGAGGACCTTATTAAAGATACAAGTTCTTGGGCTCTGCCTCCAGCAGTTCTGATCTCAAGGGTAGAGACAGAATTCAGGAATCAGCACCTGGTTATTTTCCTCAGGTTACATTCCATTCCCCTCTCTCAGGTGACATTTTGAGAAACACCAGACTGAGTATGTAGTTACTTCAATCAAAGTCAATTCAACACTATTTGATGACCATTATCTAACTTATAAGAATGGTGCCTAAGAGGAATTACACATTTCAATACGGTTAGTCATGCAACTACAAATTTTAGTTGAATTTCTTGAGTTATATCCACAAACAAAGCTACGAGGCATCCCCTGGAAATTGGTGTGAATCTCAAACCCCAACCTAGACCCACAGACGCAATCTGCATTTTCATAAGAGCCCTGGCTTTTGTGAAACTTTAAATAAAATAATACACTGGCAGAATTTAAACATAGTGTTTAGCATATTCATTCACTATTAGAGGTGGTGGTGGTGGTGATGGTGGTGATGACAGTATAAATGAGGCAGCAAGGAGAGGTTGAAGACCGAAAACAATTTAATGAAAAGATTCCTAAAAGGAGAGAAGAATAGATGTAGAGTGTATTTGTTTTCTATTTCTGTGTAACACACTGCCACAAACTTAATAGTTTAAAATACCCATTATTATCTCACAGTTCTGCAGGTGTGACTGGGTTTTTTGCTTGGGGTACCACAATGCTGAAACCAGGTACCAGCCTGGCTTGTCTGGAAGCTCCAGAGAAGAGTCAACTTCCAAACTCATTCTTCTTATTGGCAAAGTTCAGTTCCTCGTGGTTGTGGGACAGAGGCTCCTGTTCCTTGAAAACTGTCAGCAGGGGTCTTCTCTCAACTTCTAACCACTCACATTCCTTGCCCATGGGACCCTCCATCTTCAAGTCAGCAATAGCTCACTGAACCTTTCTCAGGTTTTGAATCTTTGACTTTCTTTTCTGCCAGGAGCCAGATAAAAATCTCTGCTTTTCTCATGTGATTAGGTTAGGCACCCAGATAAACTCCCTTTCCTAAAGTCAACCATCCCATAAGTTTATTTTCCTTACCATGAAAATAAAATCCATATATTCACATCCACAGGGATTATGCTGGGGGGGCAGGGAATCTTGGGGGACAACTCTGCCTGTCACACAGAGTCCCTGCAGTGATGAGCCCCACATGGAAAGGCAACCTCTGTGGCACCAGATAAAAGAAGGAGATAGGAGGGTGTAATGGTAAACATAAATCTGGCTGTGCTGTGATGTCCGCAGACCTCTATTCTATTTGTCACATTAGTGTTTAATTTGCTAAAAGTAAATGGGAGCATTTCAGTTTCAAAGCTTTAAGGCGACTGAAAGTTTTAAGACGCTGCTACAGGCGACGGGGGAGAAGTTTAACAGAAAAAAAATGAAAGAAATGTTGCCGGAGAGAGCAGAGATTCCAGCAGGAGGCGGGATGTGCCTCAGAGGAGCAGGGTGCTCTACACAAGGGAGGAGCCGTCATGGGCTGGATGTTTGCTGACGTAACGGGGAGAGAAGGAAGACGCAGACTCCCCTGCACAAGACAGCCCAGAAACCTGTGTCCTCAACGGGAGGCTGGGTACCCCCAAGCCTGGTGATACCCCACATCCTGTGAGCTTCAGGATTTTAAGTAGGGGGACGACAGCACTGAATTAATTTTTTCAGACTTTTCTAAGCCACAGAACGTCACCACTTCATCCTGCTTCTTGGGGCTCTGGGGCCAGGGCTGGGGTTGCCCGGCTAGGAGTGAAGATCCTCTCGACAGATTCATGGTAATGATGTTCAAACAACATAGAATAGAGGGAGATGACTTTATCTTCCCTCCCACTTCATTACAGGTAAGAGATGGGGGCTGACACCAGCAATGGGTGACACCAGCAATGGGTGACACCCCACTTGTCATATGCCTCACAGACTCCTGACCTTGGGGCTGCTCTGGTCCTCCACACCTTGCTTCCTGGCACCTGCTCCTTTGTAGGCGAGCAGAGGGCAAGGTTTCTGTCTTACCCCTCACCGTCAGGCCTCTCTGTTAATGGTGTGCTGTCTCACTTTGGGTTTAGATCCATGTTCTGCTTTTGTTTACTGAATAAAAATTTTAGAAAACGTTAAACAGGTTCCCATAATGCGCAGGTAGTCTTATAATGTAATTTAAAAAGTAGGTTTGAGTGTCAGTGGAAAAAAGAATTAAAGAATTCAAACTTATTATGGTTTTATACATAATAATCTCCTTTTTCCCTGGGTTCAAACTTCTGCCAAAATACTTTGCAAAGTGTTGACATTTTACATAAGGTTTTGAAGAAAAGTCTATTTGAGAATTTATCAGTGAGAATAAGACAAAGATTGTACATGTCTGTTTCCCTTAAGACAGGTTCATGAGTTCATTTACAATAAAAAACACTTAAAGCCATGAATGGTGCCTCGAAAACCATATAAAACAGGTCAAGTCACTATTCACAGTAAGTTAGAATCATACCTGGTTTTGCAGCTTTCCCTTAAATCCAAATATTTTGGGGATTTTGCGTGAGATGACTCAAGATTGCATACATAAAGCATGAGGACATGGGTATCTTTGGTATCTATCCAAAGTGACCACAGTTGTTGAGATGTGATCCCAAGACAAACATTATTACGGAGAGAGGTAAAGCTGATATTGACAAACGCACTTGCGATAAGGTTTAGGATTGTACTTTCAATAAAGGGTTCATCACGTGTTAGGCATTCTGGTAAGTACTCATTTAATTCTCTCAATTTGACAAGGCAGTTGTTCTTTTCCCCATTTTTAAAAAAGGAAAGTGAGCCTCAAAAATGTGGGGATATCTCATCATCGTCTAGTAGGAGATTTGGAATTTGTGTCTAAACTTCGCTTTGATTTTTCCCCCCTAAAGAGAAGTCATGTTGTGTCACGTCGCTGTTCCAAAGTCTCTACTGGATTCTCCTCTCTCTCAGTAACAACCCAAACCATTACTGTTTCCTACCAGGTAGGTCCTGAGTTAGCTATTGCTGCATCCCCACCGCCTACTTACGCCAGCTCTGCTCCAGCTACACTCAGGCAGGCTCCTGCTCTCAGCCTTTACATTGCTGCTCTCTCTCCCCGAATTCTCTTTCCACCAGCATCGGCATGCTTTCCTTGCTTCCTTCTTTCATATTTTTACTCAAATGTCAACTTACCAGACAAACCTTTAATCATTCTCCCCTTCCTTTACTTTATATTTCATCATAGTACTTATTTATGTATTTGTTGACCTGTTTGTTGTCTGTCTCCTTTCTCTCTGCATGAGAATATGGCTTTGTTTTGTTCAGTGCTGTGCCCCTTATTCTTAGAACAAAGCCTGTCATGCAGCAGTCACTCCAATATTGTTGCATGAATATATGAATTATTAATATTTTATAATATCAAAGGAGAACATGCATTATGTGTCCAGGCCCTAAAAGTCTCAAATTCAGCTCAGGAAGGTTTAAGAGGAATTTGTGGCCAACCCTCAGTCCAGCCAGGGCTTTACATAGAGCAGATATAATTTTCAGGGACAGATTAAAGGACTTGATTCACTGATTTAAAGATAATAATAAGAATGGCAGGCTTAAGACAGATGTTAGAAAAAGTGCTTAGTTTGGGGTGAAGCAGAATATTTCCAAGGAGGAAACGGTGAGTAAATTTATCTGAGTCGAGTATAAAAGAAAAGAGGGGAAAAAAGGGGGAGACCAGGTGGTGGGGTCATTTAGAGCAGCCTGTGATGGATGGTCAAGGAGAGAGAGCTTGCACTCTGTCTAAAGTACTATCAGTGTCTGCAGGTGGTCAAAGTGGTTGTAACGCTGCAGTGAGAATGCAGGTGGAGAACCGCCCTGGAAACATTGCTAACCATGTCCTGGAAAGAGCGCAACTTTTGGCTATATTTCTGCCAGGAGGGCGATATAGATATGAAAGGGCATGGGGGGTGGCGGAGAAAAAAAGAAAACTAGCACTTTATTTAGATCCTACTACAAGTCAGTGTTCAAGCCCATATCTACTTCTCAGCATTCATTCCCCCTGTTCTCTCTTCTTCAGTTTTTGTGGTTGCTGTTTATATAACTGAGATTTGCCAACCTAACAGATGCTGAAAGAAGAAAATTTAAAAAAATGTGGATCCAAGAAAATGCTCAAATGTCCCAGTTGGAGTTAAGCTTTTACTTTATTTGAATATTTAATGCATTTTGCCTTTTGTGATGCTTGACTGTTCTCTCCTGCTTTCCTCTTCACTAGACTATCCATCCACCAGGGACTGACACATTTCTCACATGGCTCTGTATCGCCAAGACTCAGCATATCGTTTTATACACAGAAGATATGCAAATTATTCTCTGTGAAAACTAGGTAACATTTTAGAAACAAGACAATCCAAAGAGGTATTACGGAGGCAATTTGCTAATATCATCACTGCTGTAGAGAGGCTGGGTTTGATCACAGAATTTAGACTATCGAAAACGATTTGAATTGAAAGTATAGATCCTCTACTAACATGTTGATAACATAGTCATTTGGAGAGATGGGAACAATCTGTGGCAATTTTTCTACCCTCAAGATACACTGCCACTGTACTCTCTTTAGGAACTCTTTTGCTCTAGCTTCTTTGGCTTTTTAATTCAACCGCTTTACAAAGGAAATCACTTGTAATTGATATTTAAAGGGACACTGCATAGACTTTCAATCCTTGTGATGGAGGTCAGAGCGTTTTATGATGATCTACCTCTAGGTCAAGACACCGGCTTCTCGGAAGCGTCGGTCGATGGATCTAGTCTAAGTTGCATGCTAACCTCCGTGAGGATGAGGTTATGCCTTCCCTGAAGATAAATGGGCCTTTCAAATGGCAGCCTTGCAGCTGGAATTTAATGAGAACATAAATGCCACAAAAAGATATTTTCTTTTGCTAATGATGGACCACTCACTCCTTCCTTTTTTTTTTTTTTTAAATGATGAAAGGCTGTATTCTAAAATTAACAACACAGCACAGAGCTGCGTATCTATTTTTCTCTCAGATGTCTGCATTGCATCATTTTAAGGTCTCTTGTGGCTTCTGTGGATGTTTTGGGCTTTGCTTCAGAACTTCTATTGAAATATATTACATGCTTATTGTGCAAAAATTATACGGGTTATTATCAATTGATTCTTTAAAAAACTATTTTCTTAAGACCACAGTGATAAACACTGAAAACCGAGAGCTTGGGATCAGCAGAGAGACCACATGTTTTATTCAGGGATTCTGTTTATTTATTTTAGCATGTTTAATTCTCATTTTGTGAAAAATGTTCAAGAGTATTAGGATATCAGGCACAAGAGGGAAGCCTATCCAAACATGTGGTGATACTTTTACTTAAAGTTTTCCTTCACCATATTTTGTACCGTTTTACTGTCAGTTTTATTGACTGTAATTTACATACAATATAACCAACTTTAAATGTACAATTTGCTGAGTTTTGACGAACGTATATAGTTGGGTAATGATCATCACAGTAATACTTCTGAATATTTACATCATCTCAAAAGGATCCCATGCTCACTAATGCTTGGCATTGTCAGTCTTCCAAATTTTAGCCATTCTAGTGGGTGTGTCATGGTATCTCACTTTGATTTTAATTTGTATGGCTCTAATGAATAACGATACTGAGAATATTTTCATGGGCTTGTTTGCCATCTATATATCCTCTTTGGCAAAGTGTCTGTTCAAATCTTTTGCCCATTTGTGAGGACGATTTGTCTTCTTACATCACTTATTTTAAAAGAATGCAGAAAAGCAAAGAAAGTAACCCAAATTTGGCTTCAAAAGATTGACTTTCACCTGCCATTGCCCCCTCAGGTCTGCCATCCAAGCAACAAGATCTGGTCACTGAACTCCCACAGCCTAGGGACAAGTCTTGAGTAGAATTTTGAGAACTGGAGTCTTGAACAGACAAAATGATAGACTTCTTCATAAGGCTCTTGAAATACACATTAGTTTCTCTCCCTAAACCCAATACTATCTCTAAGAAACCCCACGAGAGTATTTTTCTCTCTTTTTTTTTTTTTTACCATGTTACATCTGGCTGTGAGGAATCTTTTCAACGCAAAATTCTGTTTATTAATTTACTGAGACTACTTCAGTGGCTAATTAGGCTATTCCTTACAGTTTTGTATACCTCCGATTGGTGTGTCTTCTGGTCGCAGTATGTTAATAATTTCTCATAAGTAAAGCTGTAAATTATATACTGCCTAGAATCAAGAATAGGGCAACCCAATCAACAGCTACTGGGCATTTCTTGAGTATTTAGCTCAGTAACAAGTATAAAGACGATGCTAAAAAATTATAGTTTCTTTTTCACAGGTTGATGTCACAAACCTGACTCCTCTTTACAATGAAACACGGGTAGTTCTGTTAGCTTCGCATTCCAACTTGAAGCATAGAAATGTAGGAGTATTCTAAACGGCAGGTAAAGGTAGGAATTGAACATGAGTTTTTAAAAACTTGTTTACACCAACCAAGCTACAATCCAGACAGAAGTGACAAACGATGGCATTTACTTCAAAACACTTAAATGACCCTGGATCCATTTTACCAATGGCAACTTTTCCAAAGGTGTCATTATTCTGAAGTATTCTGCTGGCTTCAGAAAAAGGATTGGAATGCTGCCTTTTTTTCTCTGTGCCCTGAAACCACTGTTTCCCTCCATCACCAATCCACCTCACCCCTGCTTCAATATGACTGGTGAAGGGTCCGATTAGAGGAAATTGCATTGGCTCATGGAGTTTTCAGCGGGCAAACTGACTCCACATAGATCATTAGATCAGACATTTCTCTGATTTACCCTTGAGAACAGTTATTCACTCTTATTCACAAATGTAGGGACACTTTGTTAGAATCTAACATTTTGCTAAACAAACTTCTCTCTTTTAATATTCTCTCAAATATTAAAATGTACTCACAACCAAAACTAACTTCTAATAAAGGGGTCTGAGTCCTGAAAAGATTATTTGAGAATTTTTCTTATGCCCGTAATCTTTGTTCACAGGTAAGGAATAAATACAGGATGATTCTACCGTGTTTGCTTTTGCCTTCTTAGAATGGGACGCACAGGGAAAGTCACTGAAACGTAAGGTATAAGAGGCATGAATTCTGTCCAAGCAACTAGAATCATGCTTAGTACATATTAGGCACTCAAAAAGTTCTTGGACGCTTAACAGTGTCTTGGTGTCTTTTCCTTGTCTCCCACATGACCTATCAAGTTTTTAGAACTCATTTTTCAAGATGAAAAGAAATGTAACCGAGCAGGACCCTCTGAGGCCTTCCCAGGACAGACTCCTCCCCCCATGCCCTCTGCCTGCTTCTTGTTTGTAGCAAAGCTGTAGTCTCCCAGGCCTCCCCTGAGTCACAAAAGCCTGGCTCAAGAATGACTGATTGAAAGGATGTGAACATGTAGTGACAAAAACAGCAGTTGGGCCAGGAAAACTGATAAGAATTTAAATAGTAAATCAGCCATATAGCAGTCACAGAATCTTTAGTTCCTCCCTGAAGGACACAGATAACAGTATCTGGTGCACATTCCTGAGTTGTTTCACAGATGATAAAACCCCCACCAAATGGAAGAAGTTAACTATGTAATGACCATGAGCACGTAGCCCCCAGATCAGCTGTAGCCTAAAGAATAACGTTCACCCCTATGACACCGCTCTGTTACCTCACTGTCAACCAATTCGAGAATCATGTACAAGCTGGTCACATACCCTGCAACTCCCCTCCCCAACCTTGCCTTTAAAAATGCTTTCCTGAAACCCATTGGGGAGTTCAGGTGATTTTGAGCATTAGCTGCTCTGAACTCCTTGTCTGGTGCCTACAATAAAGGCTGCACTTTCCTTCACCACAACCTGGTGTCAATAGATTGGCTTGACTGTGCACGGGCGAGCAGACCCAAGTTTGGTTCGGGAACAGATATTATTGAGGTTCTGCAGATTGTCCTTTACTGAATTGTGACTCTCAGGAAGTAGAATTGAGTATAAACCCCGATGTGAGCAGAATAATGAAAAAGTTAACTGATCAGATAATGGAGTCAGAGTCAGGCTGGGAATTCTAAATCTGCCATTAATTCTCTGTAATTCCCTAGAGAAAGTATTTAGCTTTTTCCAGACGTCATTTCTAATCATAAAAGGAAGCTATAACATCTTACAAGAACTGTTCATGAGGAGACTGTCTGCAGCTCATAAAAATAGGAAGGCTTACGATTCAGTGGTCCTGGACTTAAAGGTGAAGGCAGTGAGGAGAAAAGAATTTCCTTTAGGAAGTGGAGAACTTGCACTTGGATTTTACAAGGCTAGCTGGTTTATGTGAATAGGACACTTGAGAAGATCACATTTGAAAAAAGTGTGCATGGATACTGGGCAATGAGTGGATTGTTGTTTCTGATTTCCAAGCACACCTTCCTCCTTCTGATGAGAGAACCATCTTTTCCACAAGGAAATTATTTTCTTGTGAGGTCGGTAGCACTGTCTGCATCTCCTACAGTAGCATCCATGTGACCGAGCCCCGGCCAATCAGAGCGCTACGCCTCACATCTCCTGACCACAGTTCTTGTCTGAGAAACAGCATGTGATTGAAGCGGGGTGAGTCAGGTCCCTCTTTGGTAGTTTTCTGCCAGAGTCCAAGTGGAAGACACCGTTTTACTAATGGGATCAGCAGACTGGTGGGATATGAGCTTTGACTGTTGGAAGACATAAGGAAAGGTCAGTTTAAAAGAAGAGAGAAAACATCTTGACCTAGATTCTGTCAGGCATGGAGCCAGATGTAGTCTTGGACTTTTCTGTCCATGGCCATATTTGCAGGGTGTGGAGGGAGCCTGCAGCATGACTTATCTGGTATCATTTTACATTCTGTCATTTGGAACGAAAGGAGTCCTGACTGATGCCTTGGGCGGGAAGATGGGCTAAGGTCACTAATGGCCAAGGGGTTCAGGGGGTTCAGCTGAAAGGAGGATTCAAATTTGGCAAGTGATCCGTGTTTGCTAAAGGAGTAGGGAGAGGAAAAAATAGGCAGGAGTTGTATCGAGAGTAGTGAATTCCCACAGGCCATCTTGCACAGGTTCAGTGTTTTCTGCAGCAAGAATAAAGGAGAAAAAATAGAAAGGAGAGAGATAATAGGAAAACATTTCTGATACAGGGCCCAAGGCCAAAGGAGACCAAGTTTGGAGTGGTCATATGTGAGTTATACCTATTTATGGTTAGAGATTGCCTTTACAAAGTTAAGATCTCCATCTGACCATTAATCTAACAAAGCCACCTGTGGCATTCCAGAGTCCTTATCCAGGTAAAGTTGGATAAGGTCAGTGCTTACACTCTGAGTCACTATAGATGGTGTTCATCTTAAGACCACTAAAAGTAATAGGTCCCCTCGTATCACAGTAACACTCTACAGCTTCTTTGTGCGTGTGTTCAACTATCTAGAAAAATATATGTATATATCTTAAAAATTAAGGAAAGCCCTCTTCCATGGTTACCTGCAGAAAACTATTACTATTGACTCAAAAGAGAAAAAACAATATGTTCTAAATGAGAACAGAATAGCTTTAGTATTACGACAACCCCTGAAAAAATGGGAATTAAGTAGAGTGTGGCGGAGGCACTCTGATTCAAAGACCTGGTAAACTCTCTGGGATGAGGTTGGTGCTCAGGGCATATATTGTGGTAACAATGAGGCAGGTTGGCACTGTCCGCCAGTATGGCAACGGGCAGCAGATGACAGTCAAGACTGAGTAGGCACTGGAATGTCCTGCAAATGGCCATGGGCAAGCACGCATGTAGTCACAGGGATGGAGAGTGTGAACCCACGGGCGTGCTGTGAAGATAGGCATGTATCTAAGGGCATCAGGGAGAAGGAACAGGAAGTACTAGTACTGGGATTTAGGACTCCAGTCTCCAATAGCCATTCAAGGGAAGTGCGGAATTTGAGTCTCATTGGAACCGAGGTGCCCAGTAGACTATCAATGTAAAGAACTTGGACTGGGAGGAAAATAGTAAAATAGAGACCCTGATTATTAAAATAATAGTGTCAGGCAAAACCAGGGACAAAAGAACAAGGGAGATTACGTTGGTCATTTTAAATTAGAGATAGAGCAAGATCCAGATGCATGGATGACTTAAATCCCCAAATTAATAAATAATGTTAACAAAGCACAATTATCCAATGTATGTCTTACACTGTGTTGTTATGTAAATGCTTAATTTTCAAAATAAGCCCCAAGTAACCCCAAAATGTAGCACTTTGGCATACTGAGTAATTTAAGCTAGAGGAATTTGAGAAATGGCTTGTGCAGGAGGGACTTTCTGACCTTCTCCTGAAGCAGGTTATGTGAGAGGAGCCCTCCCTATACCTGAGGGAAAGGAGCATCCTTATCTCCAAGATGCAGAGAGGAATCTGAATGAACAGGCCTTGCTCTTTCCTCCAGTTTACTACACTTAGCTCATACCGCTTTCTGTCCTATCACATTTTTCCATGACTCTCCACTCTTCGTCACACTTTGCCTAAAAATAGTGAGGTTTAACTGCTTCTCTGAGTCTTCATTTCCATATGAGGGCTCCCATGCCATGTACAACTTTAATAAACTTATATTTAATAAATGTGTATGCTTTACTCTCATTAATCTGTCTTGTTTTCAGAGTGGCCCCAGCCAGGAACTTAGAAGGGTAAACAAAAAAGATATTTTTTCCTCCCCTACACCGGTAAGGTCCAATTATTATTATTACCCTTTCACAGATGATAGAATTGAAGCTCAGACTGAAGTAACCTTAATGGAAACTAGCAAATGGCAAAGTCAAAATTTCTGACCATTAAAGTTCTAAATTTTAGACAGCAGAATCTACTCCACCTAGCTTAAACAGGGAGAGATTTAATGTAAGATATGATGCAGCTCACAGAATCCTTGGAAAGGATGGGGTCCTTGGTTATAGGTCAGGTTTATAAGACGGCTTCCAGAAACACACCACGGAATTGGCCTGACAAGTGAGCTGCAGACTCCCATGAATCAGAATCACATTTCTTCTGCTTTAATGATAAACCTGTCTCACCACAGCACCCAAAAACCACACTGCTTCTGCTGCCACCTGCACCAGTCATATCTTCCAGTTCACTTCTGAAACAAAGTCTGAGGGCATACATCTAAGGGTCAGAACCAAGGTAGGGACCAGGGAAAGGCAAGGGCTAGGGTGTAAAATTTAAGGAGGCACTCATTCTCAGGGTCATGCATGTGCCCGGTAAGCAATGGAGGGTGAGTGCTTCCTTACATTTTAAGTGGGCTCCTTGCTTTCCTTATACAAGCCCAGGGCCCAAACCCCAGTTGTCAGTCTTCATCCTAGCCTCAAGAGAGGTAGGCAAGGTAGACTTTTTAAGAAAAAAGAATTGTTTTCTTTGTCTTGAAAGTTTAGAAATTTTATTGTAAGAAAATATCAAGTTGTGAAGAAGACATTTTACAGAGTTTTGTACCATTTCTTCTCGTATTGTTTGAAGTACAGGAGCGATTGGCTTTTCCAAGACTTCTTGGCTCTATATTTACGAACTCTCTAATCTTTCTGCTTGCCTGCAAACCAGGCAAATCTGGTCCCTTTCTTTAAGGTTTTGCTTATACATAGCATGGAGCAGCAACAACACACACCAATATTCTGGCTCTTTACAACTATTTTTCCTAGAACTATGGGCTTGGTTGGCACTAGGTCTGCCTTTCTAGAAACCACAGGTCATAGTGTCATCAAATATTTCACCCTGACAAAACACAGCTTATAGCTTTCCCGTTTGCAGTGTCTGTGTGCTTGCTGTTTGCAACCTACTGCATGACCATTAAACCAATGCTAAATATTTCAAGTTTTTGTTAAAGCGGCACCTCAATTCAAGATACAAACTTCTGTATTATGGTCAATGAAAATATAATGTTCAAACCAGCAGAAGTTGTTTCTCACTCTCTAAAGTGGAGAGTTTCCAATTGAGAGGAAGTACTTTTCCATTAGGTCTGTGGGGACCCAGGCAAAGAGAAGGTATTCTGTTTTCCAACATGTGACTTTGAACATTGCTCTAGTCATCACTGTACTAGTCTGCAAATGGTGAACAAGGACACAGAGCCCGTTTCCTGGGAGGTCCAGTGGGTCAGGGTGAGAAGTAACCAACACACTTTTTCTCACATTCTATTGGGGAGAATTTGTTTACATAGCCATCTTTAACTGCAAGGGAGGTTTGGAAATAAAGTCTTGCATGTATGGAGTAAAAAGGAAAGTGATTTTGTGGAAAGCTAGCTATTTCTAAGGTAGTATTAATTGTACAATTTAATTGAATATTATGTAAATTGACTGATTACAATTATAAAAAGAGTTGCTTACATGAAAACTACGCTGTATTTTTGCAAAGGTACAAAAAAAGTTAGGAAATATTTACAAAAACACTGTTGAATAAAGAGTGTATGAAGAAAATATAAAGACTGGATTAAACAATGTTAATATTTAGAAGAATTTACATCTCAGAGTGGTTCTATTTTTTAATAACTTTTTAAATGGTTGTTTTAATCTAAAGAAACTAAAATTACAAATCATAAGTGGTCTAAGCAAGATGGCAAAGAACTCCAATTCAAAGGAAGTGTGTGTCGTGTAAAACTTAGTGAATGGGGGAGGGGGAAGGGTAAGCTGGGATGAAGTGAGAGAGTGGCATGGACATATATACACTACCAAATGTAAACTAGATAGCTAGTGGGAAAGGGCTGCATAGCACAGCGAGATCAGCTCGGTGCTTTGTGTTCACCTAGGGGGTGGGATAGGGAGAGTGGGAGAGAGACTCAAGAAGGAGGAGATATGGGGATATATGTATACGTATAGCTGATTCACTTTGTTATACAGCAGAAACTAACATACTATTGTAAAGCAATTATACTCCAATAAAGATGTTAATAAAAACAACTTGGTGAATGACATGCATTTATGGAATTTTATTTTTAAAAATATAAGGTATATACAGATATTTTGTATTGTTACATCTTTAACCAACTTTTTCAATGAATCCACCAAACACTGGTCTTGATTTTGTTGGTGAAGAGGACAGCTACTCTATTTAATATTCATTAATGTTCTTTAGTTTGTAAAATTAATGTTTATGGCCAAAACTTCAGATCTCCTGAAATGTTTTGTCCTGTCTTAAGTGACAAAAGATGACAAAAAAGTTTCATTTTGAAAAGTATTACAATATCAGCTAACCTATACCCGTAAGAGGACCAAGTTCTTTCAGATGGTGTTATCCTCTCACTTGGGGTGTTGTTTGATACTCTTAGGAGGAAGGTGAAATTATCTGATGGATGAAAGAATATTTTTATTCCTTAACGAATCCTAAGTTTATGGAACTTTTTGGAGTTCCAGGACAAATTTGTTTTGGAGCACCACAGCAATTCAGCCAAGTCACAGACTGAAAACTCAGCTAGTAGGTCTGTTTCTACCTACACTGCTGACATAAGATCTTTGATAATTTGCTTACAATTTGGCTCTCCATTTCTGGAAAAATAAGAACTGGGAGATAATGCTATTTCATAGGGACTGCTGAAGTCCATAATTGTTAAAGACCTTAACTGCTTAGCAAATAAAGAATGGAATAAGCAATCAATACGTATGTTCTTCTAGTGATTAATTTCAAATGAGGGTTTTTTTTCCCAAACAGCAACTTTTGGTAGAAAAACCTGATTCCCACCAATAGATATTCCACTTTAGATATTCTTGATTTGCATACCTCTCCCCAGCACTCACTGAGAAATTCAAATACTACACGCAAAGATTTCTATCTGATCTGTAGGCCTCTCAACTTCATTCTTGTAAAACACGGCCTGGTCTCAATCAATATCCTTTTGTACCAGCCAAGATATTGACTACAGAGTGGAGAAATGTGTTCACAGCATTAGGACAAGAGAAATACCAGAGGAATAATTAGTCTTAAAAAACTCTAAAATAGTTACATTTGGGTTGCATTGAGTTTGTAGGTCTAGTGCTGCTAGAAATCAGAATCACAGATTAGAGAACTTAGCATGAGGAAAAATTAAGTATTTCAACTTGCAGTTCTCCACATAGGAAAATGACATAAATAGCATTAGTTCTCCAAATATATATTAATTTATAACTTGAAAATTTCTCCACAGTTTCTCATACAGAGGACCACAATTTACTTGCCCATGTCTATAGTTTGCTCTGATTCAAAGTGTGTCTCACGTATTTTATCTAAAGCAGCTGGTATTTCACACCCTGATAATCATAGCTAAGGAGGCTTTTCTAATAGAGGTGTTGTCAAATACTGATCTCAATTTATTCTTCTATTATTCTCATTTAGCTAGAACTGAAACACAATTAAGACAGTGGCTTTTTTTCTTCATTCTCAAAAAAAATATTTTACTTATGAAACACAATGTGAAAATACATGGGAGAACAATATTCCATTGCTGTTAGAGGCTATTAATTAAAGAATAAAGGATTCTGCTTTACACTTTGTTAGACGAGGCAGATAATACTAACATATTTCCACAGTGTCTGTCAAATATCTTCCCACAGTATTTGATTAAAAGTAACACATTTGCCCCCAATTTAATGGATGTCAGAGGAAGAAAAGTCACTGTTAATGACAGAATAATGCCCCCTACAGAGGTCCACATCCAAATCTCAACACCTAGGCGTGTTACCACACATGGTAAAAAGGACTTTGCACCTGTGATTAAATCAAGGATTCTGTGATGATGAGATTATTCTGGATTATCTTGGTGGGCCCAGTATAATCAAATGAGTCCTCTTAGAAGGGAGAAAGGAGGGTCAGAGTCAGGGAAGGAGACATGATAGGAGGACACCAAGGGTGGAGAAAGAGATGGGGTTGGTGGGGAGGGAGAGAGAGAGATTGCGAGATTTGCAAACTTGATGCTGCAGACTTTGAAGACAGAGGAAGTGGCCTGGAGCCAAGGAAAGCAGGTGCTTCAAGAGGTGGAAAAGGCAAAAATGCGGTTCCCTAGAACCTGCAGGAAGAATTCAGTCCTGCTAGCATCTGGATTTTAGGAGTTCTGACCTCCAAAAATGTAAGATAATAAACTCGTGTTGTTTCAAGCTGCTCAGTGGTTATTTGTTATAACAGGAAGCTCATACATTCACTCAATCACACCTCTACTTTTTGAATTTCAACATTTATAAATCTCTAATGGAAATTAAATTAAGGGTGTTAAAATTCAGATTATATATTTGGGATAGATTTGAAGATATAGACAATGAAAATTATTCCTAAAATGGCACTTCAAACTATTTGTAGCATTTAAGTAGAAATCTTTTCTCTTACGTATATATATATATATATATATATATAATTATATATAATATTTAAAATTATACAAATTTTTCACATAAATAATGAATGATAATAAAATAGTAATGGAAATTATTAAATTTTCTTTTTTTTTGCAGTATGTGGGCCTCTCACTGTTGCGGCCTCTCCCGTTGCGGAGCACAGGCTCCGGACGCGCAGGCTCAGCGGCCATGGCTCACGGGCCCAGCAGCTCTGCGGCACGTGGGATCCTCCCGGACCAGGGCATGAACCCATGTCTCCTGCATCGGCAGGCGGACTCTCAACCACTGCGCCACCAGGGAAGCCCTTAAATTTGCTTTTTAAACATTGACAATAATAAGACATTATAGTAAATATATAAAATAAAAAGAGTAAATAAATATTTAGTGTTCACAAATTCATGAATTTTGCCAATATTCCTGGAAAACTAAATGTTAAACTTATTATACATTAAAAAACTTTTTGGCTTTCTAACAATTTTGGGTTACAAACACAGTAAAATGTTAACAAAGATGATAGAGTTCCTGTATTATCTTCTGACATTAACCCAATGCTAACATTTTACCTAAGTATATTTATCAAAATGAATAAATTTACATTGCTCCATTGATAGTAACTAAATTTCTGACATTATTCAGATTTCACTAGCTTTTCCACTAATGTCTTTTTCTGTTCCAGGATCTAATCAGGGATACCATATTGCATTTGTTCATCATGTTTCCTTAGTCTCCTCTGATCTGGGAAATTTTCTCAGTGTTTCCTTGTTTTTCATGATCTTGACACTTTATAAGTACACTAGCTAGGTGTTTTATAGAATGTCCAGCAATTGGGGTTTGTCTTATTTTTTCTTGGGAAAGGAACATCATGGAGGTGAAGGGCCTTTCTGATTGCATCCCACCAGCAGGGGCATGCTATCAATATGACCTACTGCTATTGATGTTAACCTTGATCACTCGGTACAGGGTGTCTGCCAAGTTTCTGCAGAGTATTTTTCCCTAAACCCAGACTGCACTCCAGAGGTTGGGAATTCAGCTTCCCCTCCTGCAGGGAGCAGAATCAATGAATCCATGGAAATATGTTAGAAGCCTCACATGATTAATATTTTGGTGGTGATATTTTGAGGCTATGCAAATATTCTGTTTCTCCTCAAAGTTTTTGCCACTAATTTGAGCATTTATTCGTGAATCAGCAGCAATTCTTACTGGGATGTTCTAATGGTGATATTACATTTCTCTTATTGTTCTGCATTTTTTAATTGGAAATTTTTGTGCAACAATATGCCTCTTTTCATATATATATTCAGACATTTTTTAATATCAGCAGAGATTCATGGATATTTATTTTACTCTTTGGGTTATAATCTAAAACTATCATTTAAAATTTTGTTGCTCTTTAACCTCATATTTTAAAACATGCAAATACTGTGGGATAGAAATATAAATGATATAAATCCTTTCTGTAAAATATTAAAAATAAATGTAAAGGTATGCGTGTCAGATTCAGCTGAGGAACCTGATAAAATGCAGATCCTTGGCCCTCCCTCCGTATATTTGTATCTTTGTATTTGTATATTTAGCAGGTCTGTGGTGGGGTATAACACTGGCATTTTAATAAATATGCCAGGTGATTCTGATATGTACACATGAAAAACTTTGATATATATTGCTTGAAGTAAACATCAGTAATATCACTTGTTTAATATGTGGGAAAAAGTATGTACTTGAGCTTCCTTCTTTCTTTCTACTTGTGAATAAATGGATTTGTAAGAACTTGCTTGGAGGACCTTAAAGGGGAAATGTTTAGAAAAGGTCATGTATTAAGAAAAAGTTTAAGAATGCCATAAGTTCAGTGTTATATCTGCTTTATTTAATATGGTCATGAATTATGTAAGTAAAAGAGTAAAAGTTATTTCTTTCAAAGTTGAAAATAACATTGACAACTTCAAGAAGCACCAGTTCAGTAAGAACAACCACACACAAAAAATGTGCATGATAAATATCTACGGTGAGGAGAATTTTCATCTTTTCAAATACTTTATTGATTGCCCTCCATCTTATTGGTTTCATTATAGCACTCGGTAGGTATAAGCAAAGGATGCTTACAAAAGGTGGTCATTCACTCACGGGAACTTTAAAAAGAATTATATGGACTTCCCTCGTGGCCCAGTGGTTAAGAATCCGCCTTCCAATGCAAGGGACGGGGGCTCGATCCCTGGTCGGGTAACTAAGAGGGGCAACTAAGCCTGCGTGCTGCAACTAGAGAGAAGCACGCGTGCTACAACTACAGAGCCCGCGTGCTCTGGAGCCCACGCACCACAACTAGAGAGAAGCCTGGGTGCTGCAATGAAGAGCCCACGCACCACAACGAAGACCCAGCGCAGCCAAAAAAGAAAGAATTATAAATGGGGTTTGAGTGCTAGCTCTGCCTTTTGCTAGCTATGACAATGGAAAGTTATTTTACCCCTGTAAATCCCAGAGAATACAATAAGATAGTGCATTTAAATTCTGTACCCAAAAACCTGGCACAAGCCTAATATTTGGCAAGTTATTATTATTACTATTCCTATTATTCTTGATAACTCAATGTCTTAGATATCAACTTCATTTTTTTAGGACATATCTAACCAAAGACAAATTTATTAACACGAATTAGAAACATCATAGATGTATTTTTTAGCACTTATGTGCATAAGGTACCTCCCTCAAAGTTCAGTTAATGTGCAAGGACTCTATGTGGTTTGCTAAGACTTATATTAGCTGGTGCTGAAGTTGAATTCCTGTTAAAGTTGTAGACTACACCCACTTCTTAGTCAACTTAAAAAGTTCATTAATACAATGTGAGAATGTATTTCTTACAGTTGGTACTGAAACTATGGAAACATAGCAACAGTTCCTGAAATGTATTTTAGCACATGTGTGTTGATGTATGTAGACCAGGTAAAAAGCCTTAACACATGAGTGTTCATATCTTTCCTCTTGACCCAATTTATAAGGAACAAAGATACCTGCTTTCTGTGTCAGCTTCTGGGCTTGAGTTGTTTTGAGAATTTTGATCAGTGGGTAAATCTCAGAGAGAAAGCAAAGAAGCCAGAGAAGCTAACTTGATGTAGCTCATAAAGGTAACAGAAAGAATACGGTGGTGAAGGTTGGCAGAAAGAGAAAGAAATGCAGCACGGCATGAGTTTGGAAGGTCATCTTGACATGGAGGTAAAAGTGAAGCATCAAGAAAGGGAGTCCTTGGGGTGGCTTTGGGTTCTTTGAGATCAGAAGGAATAAGAAAAGGAAGGTTTTGAGAAATGTGATGAGTTTTATATTAAATCTCCATTACTCTTCCTTGAGATGGTTAAATAGAAATGTAATATTTTTACTTCTGGGTGTTATGCTTTGAATGAAACACAAGTTAAGATTGACCCATGTAGGGCCTGGGAAGTTAGGTTACAAAATGTCTTATTTCACCTTTAATGTATATAGGCAGAGACCTTTCTCACTGAGAGTGTCACTGACTGAGAGCACAGTGTCCTTCTGTGATCTTGGCATTCTTGGGCCCTGGTGATATCAAAATATATGAGAAGTAAAGGTATCATAATTACTTGCTCAGTGTGTTCAATAAGGAAATTTTAAAAGAAGCTTGCAGCTTAACAGTGCTTTATTTTCCTACTGTTTTAATCTTCCCAAAAGGTCAGACAAGCCTTTATTGTTATTCATGAAATCAAATGTCCGTAGCCCTGAAAAGACAAATGGTAGTGGCTCTTTTAAATTACTTAGTGATGTGGATGAAAACTAACCACTTGACGGAAGATGCTGAAACAACAAAAACCCATGTCCTCCTTCTAACGTAGCTATTCATAGGATGGATATTCATAAGGACTCAGAAAGCAGAATATTTCGCCTCTCTACACAAACTTCACTTAGGTACTAATATGTCTCTTCGGTTATACAAAGACCTGAAATAAAAACCACCTGCATCTCAGAGTAATGTCAGACTCAGCTTATCCTAGAAACTGACAGATTGAAAGAAGAGTTCTTAGAAAAACTGTTAGGGGAACCACTGACTGAAACCGCCCACCCTGGCCAGGCCCAACAGTAACCACTTGCATGAGTTCTTACAACAGGAGGTCCTGGTAAGGAATGTGGAACTCACAAGCTACCACCAACTGGAAGAATTCGGGAAAGGTCAAAAGGAGAGAGAAGACGCCAGCCCATATGTCCTACCAACCTCCCAGAATCTTTTCGCTGGAAGCCATCTTGGCTGAGCGATGTGTGCACCACCAGGAAGGATGCTGAGTCAGAATAGTTGTCCAGAGACAACTGGAAACTCATCCCATCACCACAAAGCTGGAGACCACGAGCCATGTGGCACAGCAGTTCTCCTGGGGTCCCTTACCCTGCTGCTCTCTGCCCGGGCGCCCCTTCCCAATAAAGTCTCTTGCCTTGTCAGCACGTGTGTCTCCTCAGACAATTCATTTCTGAGTGTTAGGGAAGAAAGAGCCCACTCTTGGGACCTGGAAGGGGCCCCCCTTTCCTGCAACAAAAGGACCCAGAGAAATGATGAGTCTGGACCTCTAACAGCATACATTTTTCATCCACTAACAGCACTGCTGACTGGAAACTGAACCTGCAGTGCTGGGGCCTGGGGGTGGGAGAGTGTCTTCTTAGGCAGCAGTGAAATGAGGAGTAGGGGATGAGAGGGAAGCCACCTTCTCACACTGGGATGAGGGTTGAAAACAGAATTTCTGTAGTGGCTAGTGACCTGGCTGAAGACGCTGTTAGCATGCAAGGAATGTAACTAAGGGGAAAGTTTTTTACTCTCATTAACACCTCATAGCAATGCAAATACCTCATTTTAAGTCTCCTTTAATATATGTTTGAAAAAGGGATGAGAAAATTACTCAGTTATTGATTCTGGTTTAGCATGGAAGGCATTCTGACAACGACTTCAGGATAAGAACATAAAACCACAGTACCTCAAGAGTTCCGAAGGTACAACGAAGAAAATAACATGGTAAGAGCACATTTACGCACTCCCTGAACTACAGTATATATGAATGTTTTCTTCTTCTAGCTGAAAATGAACCACCTCTGATTTAGAGACTTATGACAGGTATGTGGCTATGTAGCCATTGTTATATATTTTGTGTACTACTGTTGCATTTATTCCATCACAGGTGGGTTTTCACCATAATGTGTCTCTTGTACAAACCAAGCCCATATATGGTATGACTGAAGTCCCAAAGGATGTCCTAGTGTAATTATTTTGAGGGCTACAGTTTCATTTAAAGGTGTTAACTAAGAATGCCTCCTGCCACATCAGTGAACGAAGGATGTTGCGGCCATCAAGCCACCACATTACAGCCACCCCGACAGCGAGCCCTGAGGGAGCTCAGGAGGGAAACAAAGAATGCCTGCCATGTAGCAGTCAGCTGCTGCAGTCACCCCTGTTGGTACCCCCTAAGGAGACTCAGGATGAGAAGCACAGGATACTGGTCCCAGATTCCTGAGGTGCATATCAAAGGAATGATTTCAGTGAGCCCAGACTCTTGCATCTTCTCATACATAGAAAAGCGCTAAATCCCTTAACATGAGAGAGCTGGTTTTATTGTATTGTATATCATTTTTTATTAACAGTAATCTTTTTATGTTCCGACCACCTGGTTTTGCTGCAAAACACTCCTATATACCCTGGCTGCCTCCCTTCCTCTTCGTAACAGTTTCTCAGAGTTATCTAGGATGCTGTGTCCTGGGGCTTAAGTCCTCAGATTTGTCCACCAAATAAAACATAACTCAACTTTTAGGCTGTACATCTTTTTTAGCTGACAAAGGTAATTATATATGAGTCATAACACCTTAGCATTTTTCGTACTCTGGAAATCATACACATTCATATTAACTTCAGAATCACTTGTCAATCAAAAGTGTTTTTATGTTAGACTATGACATCATACCAGTGTAAACCTCACCCCTGATCAACAAGGGTGGGTATTACGGGACTACAGAATAAGGATTGAGGCCCTGGCTCCTGAACAGGGTCCCCTCCTCTTTACAGAGCAGATCAAGTCACCCAGGCATTCCTTCCTGGCTCCAAAGACCAACACAACTTTTCCAACCTAATCTTGCACCTTCAATTTGTTTCTTTCCTTTGATTTACTCTTCACTGCTAAACTTCTCCTGTGCTTTCTACTTTCATCGCCCACCAGTCCTTAAAAGCTTCCTCTCTGCGTTTATGCCCATGTCACTCTAGTAGAAATTTTCTTGCGTTCAAATACTGATGCCCCTCAACTGCCCAAATAGTAACTGTTTCTGAGAACTTTTCTTGCTGGGAATCAAGAGGGGGAAAAAAAAAATGTGGTTCTTAAACCATGATGTCACCTTTTTTCTACTATCAAAACACTTCCTTCCACTCGCTGCTTCATAAAGACAGAATCCATGAACAGAATTTTCACTGTTTCATTCCTGCTGTTGCCACCAGTGCTTCTAGGTTAACAGATTATCACAACAAAGCTATTTAAATATCTCCTAAAGTCTACTACAAAGGATCTTCTCTTTGTATAAATCTTTACATTCTTTTATTTGAGATGAAAAAAAAAATCTCTGCAACAAAATGTAAAGAAAATGATATCCAATTTTCAGTAAACAATATTTAGAGTCTATGGAGAATTTAGCAGTCAGCTTAATTTTAATTTGATGGCTTATAGATATAATTCATGTCTGCTCCTTTGCTCTTCTGATCCAACACAGACATCCTCTTATGTTCAACAAATGCATGCTGATCTTCAAAACCTAATATTTGCAATGCACAAATCTGTAAATTTGTATTAAAGTATAGATATAATTCTTCCATAGTGACATAACAAAATCCCCATCATATGTATAGCTGAATCCTAACTACTTAATTGGTATCATCTTCTAATGCACATGGCATGCGATTAAAACATCTGAATAACTATTTTAACTGAGAAGTAAAACATAATCAAGTCAATCCTGATTTAGATGCAATTTGCTATACATGGAATTTAGAATTAAACACTAAAAACCACACCACTTAAAACATGTATATTGCAACGCACATACTGGTGATTCACAAGGTGGTTGTTGTCAGTTACAGAGAAGAGTTAGACTAGGAATCCAGGGAGAAAGCTTGGAGGAAGAAGTGTGCAGCAGTGAAGAGGTCCTGGCCTGGGAATTAGGGCCACCAGCTCTGATAGACCCTGGTTCTATTGCTACATAACTTGATCTTAAGCACAGCAAGGTACTGAAATTTCTGTCTCCTCCTAAAATGGCACTACCGTCCAAGAGTCCTTGGAGAACTGAATGCAATGGTGTGTACAAACAACTCAACTCAATGCCTGACATATAGCAGGTGTTAAGTAGATTTTAGTCTCCCTTTGTTTGAACACCATTTGTCATTTTCGATTAAAAGGCAGTAAAAAAATATTATCCCTAAATGAAAAGTATAACAGTCAAAAATGTCAACTCAATCTAGGGATGTAAGTTGCCACGGCAATGCAAATATCATCCTACTATTCTCTCTACTTAGGTAGTAACAGGAATATATTTCACAGATTGAAAATAGCATTTAGAAAAGTCTCAGGTGTGACTGGCATTGGTGGATTTATAAAAGTTACTTGCTGGAGAACAGATCCATCCCCAGGCCTGTAATTCTTCCCAAGTAGCTGGAGGAAAAGATATGGACCTCAAGGGAAGAATTTCTCAACCTTTAAGAAATGTCCCCTTCCTCTCCCTTGAAAGATATTTCCTGGCTTTGAAAATAAATTTGATTTTTCTGATAGAAAGAACAGTGTAGAAAGTGTTCAGTCACACTATTAAGTTCACTATGCTATCTTCTCTCTCAGTAATTGTTAAAATAAATGTCATTTATGAAAATTATTGGGGACAGCCTCTGAGAGGAAATTGCTTACGGAAAACCCTTATTCCTTCATTTTAATAACTAACAAATAAAAGCAGCAGCTGTGGTGCAGAGTGCTGACGATTCAGATTGACATTAGTGTATGAAATACATGTTTCCTCTGTCTTCCCCCCCTTTTTTTGGGTTACTAAAATTATATACTTCCTGCACATTATGTATCTTTCAGGGGATGTAACCTCTGATGCATTTTCAAGTTTTAGCTTCTAAAATATTGCTATTTCTGAAGAGAATTGCTTGACCAAGCACATCAGTTTCAACTACACTTTTTCATAATAAAAGGTATACTTTTTCAAAATTCCTAACACATCAAATAATAAATGTGTAATGGTCAATGAAAAAGTGTAACACAAATGGATATATAATAAAATAGTAATTCTGTAGAAATTCACAAACAGATGCACACATTCGCAGAGAAAGAGACTAGAAGTATAATGATATTCATGATGCTTAACCTGGATCCTGATGATTTTTATTTATCTGTGCATACTTTCTGTATATTCCCAATTTCCTTGATTACACATGCATTCCAGTTATATTAAAATATAGTTTACTTTAAAAAGTGAATAACAATTATTGAGTTCCATATATAAAATGGTAAATATCCTCATTTTTAGTTGTCAATTCTGCAGAGCAATCAGCCGCAGATTTATACTGTTAGTTTAAAAAAAATGTTCTGAAAGAGAGCACATAAAAATATATATAAAAAATAACTTGGGTGTTAAATATAATAAAACAGATTTAAGTCCACCAAGGTTAAGAAATAGAAAATTCTTTGCCTACTTTAACCACTGCCCTTCATCTTGTTCTTCTTTTCCCAACATGTCTTGATTATTCTTCACCTATTTTCTTTCCATATATATTTGGGACTCATTTTATCAAGTTGCAGAACAAACTACATTGGAATGGAATTGTATATACAAATTCATAAAAATCTGTTTGTGAAATTGATTTTTTCTCTCCAATTATATTTATTTAATCTTTTTTCAGTGTGTTTCAATAAAAGATGCTGCACATTTTTGGTTGGATTAATTTGCAGGTATTTTAAGAATATTTTCTAACAAATTTTTACTTGTATAGGCATACCTTCGAAATATTGCAGGTTCCATTCCAGACTACCATGATAAAATGAGTATCTCAGTAAAGCAAGTTACGTTTCCTAGTGCATATAAAAGTTATGTTCACACTACATTGCAATAGCATTATACCTAAAACATGTACATAACTGAATTAAAAATACTTTATTGCTAAAAAATGTTAACCCTCCTTTGAGCCTTTAGTGAGTCATAATCTTTTTGCTGGTGGAGGGTCTTGCCTTCATGTTGATGGCTGCTGACTAATCAGGGTGGTGGATGCTGAAGACTGGGGTGGCTGGGGCAATTTTTTAAAATAAGACAATGACTCTTCCTTTTAGGAACAGTTTCTCTGTATCACGCATGCAATGCTCTTTGATAGCATTTTACCAACAGTAGAACTTCTTTCATCAGTGTTACATAGTTTTCAGAGTACAAGTCTTTCACCTCCTTAGGCAGGTTTATGCCTAAGTATTTTATTCTTTTTGTTGCAATGATAAATGGGAGTGTTTCCTTAATTTCTCTTTCTGATTCTTCATTGTTGCTGTATAGGAATGCCAGAGATTTCTGTGCATTAATTTTGTATCCTGCAACTGTACCAAATTCACAGATTAGTTCTAGTACTTTTCTGGTGGCATCTTTAGGATTCTCTATGTACAGTATCATGTCATCAGCAAACAGTGACAATTTTACTTCTTCTTTTCCAATTTGTATTCCTTTTATTTCTTTTTCTTCTCTGATTGCTGTGGCTAGGACTTCCAAAACTATGTTGAATAATAGTGGTGAGAGTGGACATCCTTGTCTTGTTCCTGATCTTAGAGGAAATGCTTTCAGTCTTTCACCATTGAGTATGATGCTTCCTGTGGGTTTGTCATATCTGGCCTTTATTATGTTGAGGTAGGTTCCCTCTATGCCCATTTTCCAGAGAGTTTTTACCGTAAATGGGTATTGAGTTTTGTCAAAAGCTTTTTCTGCATCTATTGAGATGATCATATGGTTTTTATTCCTTAATTTGATAATGTGGTGTATCACATTGATTGATTTGCCGATATTGAAGAATCCTTGCATCCCTGGGATAAATCCCACTTGATCATGGTGTATGATCCTTTTAATGTGCTGTCGGATTCTGTTTGCTAGTATTTTGTTCAGGATTTTTTCATCTATGTTCATCAGTGATATTGGTCTATAATTTTCTTTTATTGTAATATCTTTTTCTGGCTTTGGTATCAGGGTGATGGTGGCTTCATAGGATGAATTTGGGAGTGTTTTTCCCACTGCAATTTTTTAGAAGACTTTGAGAAGGATTGGTGTTAACTCTTCTCCAACTGTTTGATAGAATTCGCCTGTGAAGCCATCTGGTCCTGGACTTCTGTTTGTTGGGAGATTTTAAATTATGGTTTCCATTTCATTACTTGTGATAGGTCTGTTTATATTTTCTAATTCTTCCTGGTTCCGTCTTGGAAAATTGTACCTTTCCAAGAATTTGTCCATTTCTTCATGGTTGTCCATTTTATTGGCATTTAGTTGTTTGTAGTAGTCTCCTATAATCCTTTGTATTTCTGCAGTGTCAGTTGTGATTTCTCCTTTTTCATTTCTAATTTTGTTGATTTGCGTCCTCTCCCTTTTTTTTCTTGATGAGTCTGGCTAAGGGTTTATCAATTTTGTTTATCTTCTCAAAGAACTAGCTTTCGGTTTTACTGATTTTTGCTATTGTTTTCATTGTTTCTATTTCATTTATTTCTGCTCTGATCTTTATGATTTCTTCCCTTCTACTGACTTTCGGTTTTCTTTGCTCTTCTTTCTCTAGTTGTTTTAAGTGTAGGGTTAGATTGTTTGAGATTTTTCTTGGTTCTTGAGGTGAGATTGACTTGCTATAAACTTCCCTCTTAGAACTGCTTTTGCTGAGTCCCATAGGTTTTGGGTCGTCGTGTTTTCATTGTCATTTGTTTCTATGTATTTTTTAATTTCTTCTTTGATTTCTTCAGTGATCTCTTGGTTATTTAGTAGTGCACTGTTTAGCCCCCATGTATTTGTGCTTTTTCACAGTTTTTGTCCTATAACCAATTTCCAATCTCATAGTGTTGTGGTCAGAAACATAGATCAATGGTACAGGATAGAATGCCCAGAGATAAACCCACACACATATGGGCACCTAATTTATGACAAAGGAGGCAAGAACATACAATGGAGAAAAGACAGCCTCTTCAATAAGTGGTGCTGGGAAAACTGGACAGCTACATGTAAAAGAATGAAATTAGAACACTCCCTAACACCACACAGAAAAATAAACTCCAAATGGATTAAAGACTTACATGTAAGACCAGACACTATAAAACTCTTAGAGGAAAACATAGGACAAACACTCTTTGACATAAACCACAGCAAGAACTTTTTTGACCCACCTCCTAGAATAACGGAAATAAAAATAAACAAATGGGACTTAATTAAACTTAAAAGCTTTTGCACAGCAAAGGAAACGATAAATAAGGCAAAAAGACAACACTCAGAATGGGAGAAAATATTTGCAAATGAAACAACAGACAAAGGATTAATCTCCAAAATATACAAATACGTCAGGGAGCTAAATATCAGAAAAACAAAACAATCCAGCTAAAAAATGGGCAGAAGACCTAAATAGACATTTGACCAAGGAAGACATACAGATGGCCAAAAGGCACATGAAAAGATGCTCAACATCACTAATTATTAGAGAAATGCAAATCAAAACTACAATGAGGTATCACCTCACGCCAGTCAGAATGGCCATTATCAAGAAATCTAGAAACTATAAATGCTGGAAAGGGTGTGAGGAAAAGGGAACCCTCCTGTACTATTGATGGGAATGTAAATTCATACGACCACTATGGAAAACAGTATGGAGGTTCCTTAAAAAACTAAAAATAGAACTACTGTATGACCCAGCAGTCCCACTACTGGGGATGTACCACAATGTTCATTGCAGCACTATTTACAATAGCCAGGACATGGAACCAACCTAAATGTCCATTGACAGATGAATGGATAAAGACAATATGGTACATATATACAATGGAATATTACTCAGCTATAAAAGGAAATGAAACTGAGTTATTTGTAGTGAGGTGGATGGACCTAGAGTCTGTCATACAGAGTGAAGTAAATCAGAAAGAGAAAAACAAATACCATATGCTAACGCATATATATGGAACCTCAAGAAAAAAAAATGGTACTGATGAACCTAGTTGCAGGGCAGGAATAAAGAGGTACACATAGAGAACGGACTTGAGGACACGGGCTGGGAGAGTGAAGCTGGGGTGAAGTGAGAGCTGCATTGACATATATACACTACCAAATGTAAAATAGTGGGCTGGTGTGAAGCAGCCGCATAGCAGAGAGAGATTGGCTCGGTGCTGTGCGATGACCTAGAGGGGTGGGATGGGGAGGGTGGGAGGGAGGCTCAAGAGGGAGGGGATATGGGGACACGTGTATGCATACGGCTGATTCGCTTTGTTGTGCAACAGAAACTAACACAGTATTGAGAAGCAATTACACTCCAATAAAGATCTATTAAAAAAATATTCAGTAAACCATGTTGTAAAGAGATGTGCTGTCATTCAGGCTTTGTTGTTCCATGTATAGAGCACAGGAAGAGTAGACTAAGCATAATTTTTAACGGCCCTAGGATTTTCAGATGGTAAATGAGCATTTGCTCAACTTAAAATCACTGGCTGCATTAACCCCTAACAAGAGAGTCAGCCTGTCCTCTGAAGCTTTGAAGCCAGGCATTGACTTCTCCTCTCTAGCTATGAAAGTTCTAGATGGTATCTTCTTCCAGTATAAGATTGTTTTGTCTACATTGAAAATCTGTTGTTTAGTGTAGCCACCTCCATGAATTAGCTAGATCTTCTGGATAACTTGCTGCAGCTTCTATATCTGCACTTGCTTTTTCACCTTGCACTTTCATGTCATGGAGATGGCTTCTTACCTTGAACCTCATGAACCAACCTTTGCTGCCTTCAAACTCTTTTTCGCAGTTTCTTAATCTCTGTCAGCCTTCATAGAATTAAAGAAACCTAAGGGAAGGGAAAGCTGGGATGAAGTGAGAGAGTAGCATGGACATATATACACTATCAAATGTAAAATGGATGGCTAGTGGGAAGCAGCTGCATAGCACAGGGAGATAAACTTGATGTTTTGTCATGACCTAGAGGGGTGGGATAGGGAGGGTGGGAGGGGGGCTCAGGAGGGCATATGGGGATATATGTATACATATCGCTGATTCACTTTGCTGTACAGCAGAAACTAAGACAACATTGTAAAGCAATTATACTCCAATAAAGATGTTAAAAAAGACTGGAAGGCACACAGGAAGGTAACAATAAATCAGTTCATCCCATTGGAGAATACATAGTAATTGGAGAATTTGCTAAATCTATGTAAGGGGAGCAAGATGTGGAAATTTTCTAATTGTTAATAATAAACGGTAATATCTTTTATTTGACCACACACACAAAAGAAAGTTAGGCCCTTGCTCTGGATTAGGCTTTGTCTTAAAGGGATGTTGTGGCTGCTTTGATGTTCTATCCAGACCACTAAAACTTTCTCCATATCAGCAATAAGGCTGTTTCGCTTTCTTATTATTTGTGTGTTCCCTGGAGGATCAATTTTAATTTCCTTTAAGAACATTTCCTTTGCATTCACAACTTGGCCATTTGGTGCAAGAGGCCCAGCTTTTGGCCTATTTCAGCTTTCAACATACCTTCCTCATTAAGCTTATTTACTCCTAGCTTCTGATTTAAAGTGGGAGACATGTGACCCTTTCTTATAAGGTTATTAACTGACCTAATTTCAATATTGTTGTGCCTCTGGAAATAGGCCTGAGAAGAGGGAGAGAGATGGGGGAATGCCTGGTCAATGGAGCAGTCAGAATACACACAACACTTATTTTTATTTTTTTATTGAAGTATGGTTGATGTACAATATTATATTTGTTTCAGATATATAATATAGTGATTTAATATTTTTATAGATTATACTCCATTTAGAGCTGTTACAGAAGAATGGCCATATTTCCCTATACTATATAGTATATCCTTGTTGCTTACCTAGTTTATATGTAGTAGTTTATATCTCCTAATCCCTTACTCATATCTTGCCCCTCCTCCTTCCCTCTCCCCACTGGTAACCACTAGTTTGTTCTCTATATCTGGTGTCTTTTTCTATTTTGTTATATATATTCATTTGTTTTATTTCTTTAAATTCCACATATAAATGATAACATAGAATATTTTTCCTTCTCTAACTTAGTTTACCAAGCATAATACTAATTATGTCTATCCATGTTGTTGCAAATGACAGAATTTCATTCTTTTTTATGGCTAATACACCATTTTATATATATCTCAAAACATCTTTATCCATTCATCTCTTTATGGACACTTAGGTTGCTTCCATATGTTGGCTATTGTAAATAATGCTGCTATGAACCTTAGGGTGCATGTACCTTCTTGAATTAGTGTTTTTAGTTTCTTCGGATATATACCAGGAGTGGAATTGCTGGATCATATGGTAGTTGTATTTCTGATTTTTTGAGAACACTACATACTGTTTTTCACAGTGGCTGCACCAATTTACATTCCCATCAATGGTGCACAAGGGTCCTCTTTTCTCCACACCCTCTTCAGCATTTGTTATTTGTAGAAATTTTGATGATAGCCATTCTGACTGGTGTGAGGTGGTAACTCATTGTAGTTTTGATTTGCATTTCTCTGTTGATTAGCAATGCTGAGAACCTTTTCATGTGCCTGATGGTCATCTGTATGTCTTCTTTGGAAAAATGTCTATTCAGGGCTTCTGCCCATTTTTAAATCATATTGTTTAATTATTTTGATTTTGAGGCATATCATTTGCAAATATTTTCTCCCATTCAGGAGGTTGTCTTTTCATTTTGCTGATGGTTTCCTTCACTGTGTAAAAGCTTTTAAGTTTAATTAGGTTCCATTTGTTTATTTTTCTTTTGGTTTCTGTTGCTTTAGGAGACAGACTCAAAAAAATATTGCTACAATTTATGTCAAAGAGTGTTCTGCCTATGTTCTTTTCTAGGAGCTTTATGGTTTCAGGTCTTACATGTAGGTCTTTAATCCATTTTGAGTTTATTTTTTGTATATGGTGTGCTAAAATGTTCTAATCTCATTCCTTTACATGTAGCTGTCCAGTTTTCCCAGAACCACTTAGTGAAGAGACTGTCTTTTCTCCATTGTATATTTTTGCCTCCTTTGTTGTAGATTAATTGAACATAAGTGTGTGGGTTTATTTCTGGACTCTCTATTCTATTCAATTGATCTATGTTTCTGTTTTTGTACCAGTGCTTTGCTGTTTTGATTACTATAGCTTTGTTGTATAGTCTGAAGTCAGGGGGTGTGATACCTCCAAGCTTTGTTCTCTTTTCTCAAAATTGTTTTGGCAATTTGGTGTCTTTTATAGTTCCACATAAATTTTAGCATTGTTTGTTTTAGTTCTGTGAAAAACGTCATGGGTATTTTGATAGGGATTGCATTAAATCTGTAGATGGCTTTGGGCAGTGTGGCCATTTTAACAATGTAATTTTTCCAATCCAAGAACATTGGATATCTTTCCATGTCATTGTATCATTTTCAAATGCCTCCATCAGTGTTTTGTAATTTTCAGAGTATAAGCTTCTTGGTTAAGATTATTTCTAGGTATTTTACCTTTTTGATATGATTTTAAATAATATTTTTTTCACTTTCTTTTTCTGATAGCTCATTATTAGTGTATAGAAAAAACAACAGATTTCTGAACATTAATCTTGTATCCTAAAATTTTACAGAATTCATTTAACACATGACATTTATTGATTCAGTTTGCCATCTTACATGAGCATGGTTCATGGCACCCCAAAACAATTACAATTGTAACATTGAAGATCATCATAACAAATGTAATAATAATGAAAAAGCTTGAAATATTGCAAGAATAACCAAAACACGACACAGAGACTGAAGTGAGTAAATGCTGTTGGAAAAATGGCACTGACAAACCTGCTTAACACAGGGTTGCTGCAAACCTTCAATTTGTAAAAGATGCAATATCTGGGAAGCACAATAAAACAAGGTATGCCTGTACAGAAGTGCAATCTTGTTAAATATTCACATTATGTTGTTTAGGTCTTTTTTAGCTTTATTGTTTTCTCCCTTCATCTATCATTTACTAATAGAGTATGTTAAAATTTTTCCCTTATGATGATGATTTATCAACTATTCCATGTAATTCTGTCAAGTTATGAAGAATATTTAACATATGTAAATTTATAGTTATCATGTTCTCCTAGGAAATTGAAACTTTTATCAACTGTAGCCAGGCTTTATCTCTAGCAATAAATTTGACTTAAAGTTTAGTTTGTCTGATATTACTACTGCCACACCAGTTTGTTTTTGTTTTAGCCAGGAGCAGAGAAAGGTTAAAGGGGTGATGTTTAGCTTTACATCCACCTTGCTATCTTTTTTCTTTTCCATGTCAAGTTTTAGGTGCTTCTCTTAAAAATAGTACATCATTATGTTTATGTATGTTTTAATATAGTCTGACATTTTTTCTCTTTTAATTAGTGAGTATATTTCATTTTTATCTATTTTGATATTTATTCCCACCACTTTTCTGGACTTATTTTGGACTACTCCTCATTCTATTCTTTTCCCTTCACTCTTTGGTAATTACATTCTTTGCTCTTATTTTTTTTAATTAGTTATACAGCTTTTAACCTTCCTACTTAATAAAGTATGAAGTATAAGAACACATTTACTTTCCTCCTAAACAATAAATGGCCTAAGAATGTTTTAAATCTGACCACATCTCACACCTTTATGCTAGTCTTATCTAATTCCTTCTATTTAGGATTATTTTTTAATGTCAGAGGCATACCAGCGAATTTCCTTTCATAATGGTCTATTGGTAGCAAACTCTTTTATTTCTCTGTCTTTATTTCACCCCATTCTTGAAATGTAGTTCATATTTGCTGAGTTTATTTTTTTCCTCCAGATATACTGAGGATATTTTTCTACTGCCTGAAGCTTCCATTCTTGCTGCCAGGAAGTCTGTGGTCCTTTCTAAGGGTTCTATCTCTCCTCTGTGGATGCTCTTTAAGCTCTTTCTGTCTTTGGTATTATGCGGCTTCACTGTGATATGGTGTGTGTGTGTGTGTGTGTGTGTGTGTGTGTGTGTGTGTGTGTTTATTCCATTTGCGATTATTTGGGCTTCCTGATCTGGGATTAGTGTTTTTCAACAACTCGTGAAGTTGCCAAATTTATCTCTTCAAATATTGCCACATACCATTTCTCTCTATTTCCTTTCAGAACTCAAGATGGATATATATTAGACATCAGATATATATTAGATATATATTAGATAGTATTCACACTTTTGATTAAAATCTCTTTTATAATTTACATTTATAATGCTGCATTTTGGGTATTTGGTTTGATACTCCACTAATTTCTTGAGCTACATTTAATCTGTTTCTAACTTGTCCATGGAGTTTTTAGTCTTAATTATATTTTTAAATTTATAGAGTTTCATTTAACTCTTTTCTAATTCTGTTGATTTTTAAAATCATCTCTCTTTTCTTACACATAATTTCCAGTTTCTCTTTTACTTTTTTTAACATAGGTATTTAATATTCTGTGCCTGGTCATGTCAACTTCTAAATTTTCTGGGCCTTATTCTGCGGTCCTTGCTGCTTCTTGCACACATTCTTGTGAGAGTTTGTGAGTTTGTGTTTGTGTGTGATTTTAATCTCAAAGCTCACATGTTTTGGAACTTTTGGAAGTTCTTGGAGGCCTCAGTTGAAGGTGTATTCTTGAAGAGTGGATATGTATTTGCACTTGGGAGCATTACGAATGTAATCTCACTTTACATTTGATTCTCATTTTGAGGGGGTATTTGGACCCCTACATTACATGAGGTCTGGGAGATGGTTACACGTTATCAGGGCAGACTTATTTCCCTGCACTCAACGCCAAATTCTAATCAAGCAAGTTCATTTCCATGTCATATTTATACTCAGGATAGAGCATTTTGGGAAAGAGAAGTAATTGTTGAGTAGCCTTTCCTGTCACGAAGGGAAGGAGAAAACAAAAGAGTAGATAAGTAGAAATAAAAGTAAAATGGACTGTTTAGTTAAACAAGAGAGAGAATTTTAGGGGAACATAAAGAGAGAACAGGGAACAAACTATAAAAATAGTAGAAAAGTCAACAAATCACAAGGATCAGCAGTACTGGTTAAGTATTGAATTACAAAAGGAAAGGAAGGAAAGTGACAAGTACATCTGGTATGGACCAGGCACTATGTATACACCTCAACATTTTAGGTCATTTAATCTTCTCAGTGATAGTGTCAGGTAGTACTGCTATCTTAATGGAAGCCCTCTGCTTGATTTTTTATATCTAAAGCTGCACTGTCCAATGCAATAGCAACCAGCCACATGATATTTAAATTTAAAGTAAATAAAATTAAGTATTTGTTTTCCTATTTGTATTAGGCACATTGCACGTGCTTGATAGCTACATGGCTAGCAGCTATCTTCTTGTGTAGTACAGACAGAACATTTCCATCATTACAGAAGTTCTGTGAGATCACACTCATCTAAGTGCCTTCAAAGAGATTCTTAGTGAATGATTGTCTGATGATTCTGACAATGCATTGTCTCTGGGCACTCCTTAATTTCTAAGTTCTACTGATGAAAGAATGTACATTTTCTAGCATGCTTGCAAAAATGTTGTATACCCTTCTAAAAGTGAATTAATGTCTGAGAATATTCAAAAAGGCACAAATAAAATAATAGATTTAATTATTTGCTAAATCAGGCAAGTAGGAACCAGCATGAATAAAGTTATATAAGCCTAAGTCAACTGAAGCTTAATAATAAAAAAATAAATGTCCACACCTGCTAATATTTGATGTTTCTTCATTGGATTCTAAGAAAAAAATTCTTCACAACACGTAATATCTTTACAGAGCTTAAAAATGAGGCTCTAACCATTATTTGATTTTTAGTCATGAAGAATTAAACTAAAAACTGTAACAGTCTTAATTTTAATTTTTATTATTTTAAATTATGTTATTAATTATAAACCAGTATTTATTATTTTATTGGCAACATATGCTGTCTTTTCAACATCATTTTCCTCTGGTACTCTATTTTATTAAAACATGCAACATATAATTCCTTTTCTCTTTACAATAGTACCTTAAATACAAATTAATAGGCATTGAACCATATAAAACACCTCTCTCCCATCTCCTTTCAATAATCTTAAACACAGGATTCTGGTAACAATAAAAAAATATATATAAACATAATTCTAGGCTATATTCTACGACAAAATATATTTGACTTACTTTTCCCTACATTTAAGCAAGAAACAACAAAGTATCATCTGCTATTGAGACTTTAGATAATTATTCTGACATGATTTACTTTTATTTTTTTATTTTTTTTTGCGGTACACGGGCCTCTCACTGTTGTGGCCTCTCCCGCTGCGGAGCACAGGCTCCGGACGCACAGGCCCAGCGGCCATGGCTCACGGGCCCAGCCGCTCTGCGGCATGTGGGATCCTCCCGGATAGGGGCACGAACCCGCGTCCCCTGCATCGGCAGGCGGACTCTCAACCACTGCGCCACCAGGGAAGCCCCATGATTTACTTTTAAAACTGATTTTTCAAAGACAAAGTTTTCTGACTCTGCAGCACATCAAGAATCTTTGCAAAAAGAAGTTGAAAACTTTTTAAGTGATAATACCATTGTAGATGTTCCATCAGGGAAAAGATGTTGGGTAAGATGTCTTCAACTTCTCCAAACTACAGGGAACAAGGCCAGATTTCACATCAGCAAACAAACAGATAATAACTGAGAAGCTCAAGGTGGCTCTGAAATCAGTGATCTTCCGCTTAAGTTCTGTAGACGAGCCCAGTGCCATGAACTGAAATATTCATGGGAAGAATACCACCTCGGCTATAACTGGCGCTCACAGAACACACTCACTAATCGCTCCCATCTTTCCACTGGAAATCTTAAAAGAATCTGTAATACCATCACCATATCACTTGTGAATTAGAGAGAGAACAAAGTTTATACTTTGCTTTTGAAAGAAAGCCAAAAAAAAAATACAAGCCACCTATACATTCTGGCTAATCTTTTACCCAGAACTTATAAAGGATAAATCCTAATTTTTTTTTGATTTTAGTTACAGACAATCCATGAATTTTTGATCATGGAAGGATTTCAAATGGACTGTTAAGAATCGTCCAAAAGTCAACACAGGGACGGGCTATAATATTTGAGGCACCAGTTTCTGAAGAAAATGTCCCTGGGTATCTACCTACCTACCAGTTTCCTGAAAATCTCTAAATAAACTCTGATTTTTGTTCTATTTTCATGATGCTATGTTTAAATATTTTGAGTTGTGTCACTGAAATAACTGGAATTACCTACAGTGACTTGTTTTCACTTTATTTTTTATTAAGGTATAACATAAATTTGGCGAGATGTACTAATCTTAAGTATACAGCACAATGAAGTGTTACCTTTGTACACACCAACATGTGTAGCCAGATCAAAACACACATCTTCAGCAACGCACGCTTGCTCTTTCCTCTGCCCAGTCAATTCCTCTTCCTAAGAGGTGACTATTAGTTGCACTTCTATCACATTCCATTAATTTTGCCTGTTCTCTAACTTCATACAAATAGAATAACAATGAATACACTTTTTGTGTCTGTTTTCTTTCACTCAACACAAGATCTTGAGAGTCATCCATGGTGTTCATGTGTATGTTCTTCATTCCTAGTTTTAATTGCTGTATTCAGAATATAGTTTCTCAGTTTCAGGATTTTTTACAGGAGTATTTTTAAGAGGATTTCTTTGTAATGGAGAGAAAGTATTTGAAATTGAAAAGCAAAAGTAATTTTGATACATTAGATACATTCAATTCTTGAGAGGAAACCATTGACCAAAATTTCCCTTGATTTGCCCAGGGTCTGTACTCTGTAACTTTGAACATAATACTAACAGGATCTTATTTGATTTATAAAAAAGATAAATTATTCTCTTTCCTCTGGTGAGAATAATAAGATGAATCAGTTAAAGAAATCTAGGTGCTTTGCTCCAATTACAGGGAATGCAGTGTTAATATAAAGTCATTGTTCTGATGATTCTAATACTAATTTAGAACTTCTCTTTCACGTACAAAAAATGACTTCTTGCCTCACATTCAAGTGGTAAAGAAAACACTCATTTACTACCTGATTCACCCCATTAAGCCTCATTTTAAGGTGTTTCCTCTGACTCTAGACTTTCATGTCTGTTGAATTCTTGCTAAAACTCCAGTTGGAATTTCTGGAAGAAGTGGTCTTCATAATTATGCAACATTGGGAAGTAAATCTATTTTGAATATTTTAAAATAATGTTTTCTTGATGTAAAACATGTATTCGAAGAGTCTCCTGAATTCAGGGGTGCCTCTAAACTGTGCATTTTAATTAGACCCGCCAAGTGTTAAATAGCTCTTAACTTTGCAATCACACTCTCCTTAATGTAATACTTGGCATACAGCTCAAGTGCAGTGCCCACTTGAGACTGTTATATTGTTAGTAAAAGGTGGAAGGCATTTCTAATTGAAGCTTAAGTCAGTCTTTCTCCCAATGTAATGGTCTTTTGTATCTTTCATTTCAATTCCATGTGGACTGGGGGAGAACATTAAATTCAGTCTTTAATCCCCATTGCAAAGTCACGAATGTATTTTACCAAAATATTTCTATACAAGTATATTCTTATACTTACACAAATATAAGAGATTATCTTGGAAGAGTTGTTTGAAATCACTTGCAAACCAAGCATTGGATTTCTCATTTCTGCAGCTGAAACAGTAGCTTCTTAAGACATGCAGCATGGCAGGCATGGTTTTATTTATTTACTTCCAGTATGACCTTACTTTTCATATTAATGCTTAAAGTGCACTCTGACTGAGACAAAATCATCTTTGGGAAGCAGCTCTTGAGCCAAACGAAGATCACAGTGGGACGATCTGTTTAAAGAACGGCCATTATGGAACCACAAGAGCAGTACTCATAACATCGTCACCCACTCCTAAAACTGTATTCCTGTGGGTCCCACAAATTTCTAACTCTAAGCAGCCAACATCCAGAGACACGGTTGACTTTAAAACCAAGAACCGAAATATCTGAAAAGTAACCACATCAAGGACCTTTATTTTTGAGTCACAATCAGTTTTCTGCAGCACTGGCTCTCTAGGTGCCGTCCTCAGATGCGCACTGTCAACATCATCTTGAGAACTTGAGAGGTACCACCCAGACCTACTCAATCAGAGACCCTAGGGTTGGGGACAAGCTCTCCAGGGGATTCGGAAGCACACCAAAGTTTGCAAACCACCGTTTAATAGAAATATGCAATGGAATATTACTTAGCCATAAAAAAGAAAGAATGCCATTTGCAGCAACATGGATGGACCTAGAGATGATCATACTAAGTGAAGTAAGTCAGACAGAGAAAGACACATATCATGTGACATCACTTATATGTGAAATATTAAAAAAATGATACAAACGAACTTATTTACAAAACAGAAGCAGACTCACAGACATAGAAAACAAACTTACGGTTACCAAAGGGGAGGAGGGGAGGGATAAATTAGAAGGTTGAGATTAACATATACACACTACTATATGTAAAATAGGTAACCAACAAGAACCTACTCTAACAAGAACTATACTCAATATTTTGTAATAAGCTATAAGGGAAAAGATCTGAAAAGGTATATAATATATATATGTATGTATAACTGAATCACTGTGCAGTACACCTGAAACTAACACAGTATTGTAAATCAATTATACTTCAATAAAAAAGTAGAAAAAATGTTTTAAAAAATCAAGTTGTACATAGTTCGCAAAACAAAATTCTCTATTGTCTATTACTTTGAATTGAATTAAAACTTTTCTATGAAACCTAAAGAAAAAAATATTGAACTATAAGAATATGAGAAGCTCTAAAAGAAAAATTAGAGGTCAGTAATTAAACTTTCAATTAAATTAAGCAAAAAAATCACCAGACTAAATCAACGTAATTAAAACTTTCCTGTTTTCCCACCTCTTGTGAGAAAATAGAAGACTTTTTATCTCCCAGAGATCTATGACTATAATAAAATAACAGTCCATGCAAAGGTGAACGAGTCATTCATAGAGTAGAAATCCAAAGTTTGTACTAATGCCCACTCGCTGGTGCATTAGAATAATAAAGATGTAGAAATGACTTATTTGCACCTCTATTTTTCTTTGAAGCATTCCTGTCTTCATTCTTAGCTGCATGTCTGTCATTGCCTCTTAGTGCCTTGTGTTTCAAATCACTCACTTTAATGATAGAACACAACTCTTTTGGAAATTTCAATGACTCCAATATTGAAATGACTGTAATAAAGTTATGTATTCCGAAGGAGGCTTTGAAAAGCTTATTTTTTCACCTTTGGATAATGGCCCAGACAACTGGTTACCTGCATTATCCATGAAGGCAAGAAGGAAATCTGTGAAGATACACACACACACACACACACACACACACACACACACACACACACAAACACACACACACACACTCTTTCTTCAAGATTCAGCAAGTTGGTAATTAGTAAACCTAAAAATATGGTTTCTTAAAGACATAAGATCAAACATTCTTAGACTCAAAAGCAGCTACTGCCAAGCAAAATTTGGCATGGCACTTTTGAACCCCCAAAATTAAATTTAGCTTTTCTTACTGCAGGGCAGAAGCAACATGAAAAAAAGTGTTCAATATCAAATTTCAGTTAGATTTTCCTAATTGAAAAATGTGAGGACATGAAGTTCAAGAGATAAGACATGAGGCTCCCAACTTTCTTTATGCTGGTGAGCACGCACGTTTGACACCTTTGGAGCACATGGCTGCATTCAGAATTCTGGCCTTAGGGCATCCATGTCAGAATGTCAGTTCCTATGGACGGACAGAGTGATTGGTGGTTTAAAGTCACAGCACCAACACAAACTCAGGGGTCACCCGTAGAAGCCCTCCTTCCTTGTCTTTCTCTTATCTTGTTAAAATTCTTTACCCCCATCTTTTGAAGACTCTTTTAGGATTCTTTGTCACCAACCCCTTAAATAATGTGATTCTCCAGAGATCCTCCTAATTCTAGTTTGGTTTTATTCACTTTCTTGGGAACAATCTGCAAACTCTTAAGTGCCTGTCCTAGGGGAGATCCTTGGATTCTCTGCTTATACAGGCGCTAGGCTTACAAGGGGGCTCTGCCCTTACCAGTGACAGGCCGGAGCAGGAAAGAATGGGTTCAGTTTAGGAGTTACACGTAAAACCGAACTGTAGGGCAAATAGGCACATAGTTTTTGCCAATCCACTTTATAGGCAATGGATTAACGTGTCAATTGCCATCTATCTGGCATCCTCCTTTCTTTCTCAGTTGGCTTCACATTCTGGGAGAGTGGAAAGAACGGGAGGGATGACAACATGATTAGTAACCCCCTAAACTCCAAAAAGTGAAACAAACTGAAACAGAACATTGAAGGGAACGTCTCAGTCCCACCTCTGAGCTCCAGTCCCTTTCCATCCATCTAGCACCTTCTCGTTTCCTGTTAATTGCAGCATCCTCTTTTTTTTTGATAACTACTGCTGTTCCACTCCAGCCATGGGCTCCAGTGGGGACCACTAACCCTAGGACCCTGGTTCTCTGGCCACTGGGGTAGACACATAACCCACGATGTGACAACTGACGTTCTTTCTTAAGAAAGCTTTAGCAGGGAGGGACTTATTCTCTGGTGGCAAAGCTCTGAAGATATAGACAGATGGGCACCATTTCCCCACTGCAAAGAGAAAATGAAACCAGTATGCAGAGAGGAGGAGAGATGGGAGACAGCACCCTGTCTGATTCCAACTGCTCCTATTCCCAGGTACAATGTTTCCCTTCCCAATTTTATAGAATAAACCTGCCCACTTTAGTCCAAAACAGTGTGATCATTCACAATAAAAAAATTCCAGACTAATAAAACATTACTCAACCAACTAAATTTCAGATAGGTTAAGGAGATAAATGTAAAAAAAATACCATAAAATCTAAAAGAAAGCAAAAAAGTACGGCTCATAAATATCAGATGAAAAATTTTTCTCCAAGCTTAAAAATGAAAGATGATACAAAGGAAATGTCAGATAAAATGGAAAAACAAAAATAATAAGCACTTCTGTTTGTCACAATCCTAATCAAAAAACATAATCGGACAGAAGAAACATAGCGCGATATTTACTAAAAATTTCAAGAAGTGATGACTCTGTAAAACGGTTATATAAATTGATAAAAGATGGTAACAATGTTCCCAGTATTAAAATGGGTCAGATATATAAAGAGACAAGTCACAAAGAGAAAGCATAAATGGCTAATAAACATTTAAAAATGTATCACTGATACAAAGAAATGTAAGGTAAATTACAGCTTTCAGTCAAATGTTATATGCTGTGTGTGTGTGTGTGTGTTATAATTTAGAGACACACACATACGCATGCTTACATATGAAATGAGCATTTTTATACACAATTTATGGATACGTATACTGCTGTTTTGGAAGCAATTCAGTACTTTTTCCCAGCAGCCTTTACAATCTTCATTCCAATTATCATCTTACAACTTCATTTCTAGGAATCTATTACAAGAAAATAATGCAAAATTACCCAAAGAATTCTTATGCCTAAAGATGACTGTGGAAGTGACAAACTAGAAGTAATCCAAATGTATTATAAAAGGGGCACTTTAAATAAAATTTGACGTATCCATTTATTATTATTTCACTACTGAAATAATGTTAATGAAGAATTTATAGTAAGATTATAAAAATGGTTCTGCTTCAAGGTAAAGAAGAAAGGTATGGTATTATACACATGGAATTATTTCAATTACATTAAACATAGATATAGAACAAATAGTGGAAATAATATACCCTAAATTTAATAGTTCTTAACTCTGAGTAGTGAAATCATAGGTAATTTTTATTTGCTCCTTTATGATTTTCTTTATTGCACCCAATAAGTGTTTACTATTTTTGTTATAAAATTGTTATATGCAAAGGTTTAACACTTTCCTAGCAGTATTTTTAAAACACTGCTTCTGAATTACAGAATTGACTCTGACGTGATTATTCAGAGTCTCGGGTAATCATAGTAAACTTCAGCCTCTTCCCTGGGATTCTCTCCCCTCAGTCCTACACACATTTCCTGAACTGCTAGCTTCCTGTTGTGCTAGTTTGTGACACAGTATTTTGAGAGAGAGAGAAAAAAATTACTTATATGCAGAAACTGAGTGATATTAGCTTCTTCTAACTAGGCAATGTAATTGCAACAAAAACCACAGCTAACCAAAACCCAATTATAACTCCTGCTCACATAAAATAAAACATCCATTTCACTAATCACATCCTGACTGGACCGTCCTTTCTCCATGGCTTCTCTATATAAGCTTTTCTGATTGAAGTACATAATCAGCAAGTTCGCTCCAGCCTGATTGACCTAGTTTAGCAGAAATTCTACAGCCTGAATTGGAAATGCTACAGCTGAAAGGAAATTTCAAATATAAGTATCAATTAAAACATCTTTTCCATTTAATTTTGGAAATTAAATACTGGTTAACAGACATGTTTTTATATTTTTTTAACTTTTTTTATTGGAGTACAGTTGATTAACAAGGTTTTGTTAGTTTCAGGTGTACAACAAAGTGATTCAGTTATACACATACAAGTATCTATTCTTTTTCAAATTCTTTTCTCAATTAGGTTGTTATAGAATATTGAGCAGAGTTCCCTGTGCTACACAGTAGGTCCCTGTTGGTTATCTTTCTTTTTTTTTTTTTTGCGGTACGCAGGCCTCTCACTGCTGTGGCCTCTCCCATTGCGGAGCACAGGCTCCAGACGCGCAGGCTCAGCGGCCATGGCTCACGGGCCCAGCCGCTCCGCGGCATGTGGGATCTTCCCAGACCGGGGCATGAACCCGCGTCCCCTGCATCTCCAGGCGGACTCTCAACCACTGCGCCACCAGGGAAGCCCCGTATCCTTTTTTTTTTTTAAGATTTTTTTGATGTGGACCATTTTTTAAAGTCTTTATTGAATTTGTTACAATATTGCTTCTGTTTTATGTATTTTTGGTTCTTTGGCCGCAAGGCATCCCAACCAGGGATTGAATCTGCACCCCCTGCATTGGAAGGCGAAGTTTTAACCACGGGACCGCCAGGGAAGTCCCTGGTTATCCATTTAAAATATAGCAGTGTGTACATTAGAGTCGGAGAAATCACTGATATCACTTGAATGAGGCCTAGGAGATGTGAAAACGAGGGACAGGTCACACGGAAATGCATTGAAATCCACTTTTGTATTTAAGAAGAAACTGAGGTACGTTGGCTGGGTGGAGGCCAGATTAGACCACCTCGTTCATTTCTCACAGAGCCAGGACCTCAAAGCTCCGCACCATCGCTGCCACTGCATCCCAAATACAGCAGGTCCTCCCTCCTTCTGCCTGTCCCCTTCCCTTCTTGTATCTTTGCAACTGACTCCCAGCTTTCACTCACCATCCCTCCCTGACTTTAATCCTATAAATGATAATTAACACATGATTTAAAATTTAAAAATGCTTTGTTACTGTTAAGCCATTTAAGACCTATTCTATGCGAAACCTTAAAAAGGGGCCATGATTTGTGTTAAGACTAGACTAGCTATGGGTTATGCAGAGTAGTTTACTAACCGCAGAAAGAAAAACTTTTTACCAGTGTTTATCAAGTGATAGGTTCAAGAAAAATCCAGCTGAGACCTCAACGTCTAATCCACTCTGCAATGATATTTGCATTTTATAATGACATCTATAATATTTCACACTTGTATTTATTTCAAAATAGCACTTTAGTAATAAATACCAGTTCTGCCCATCTCTTTGGTACGAAAAAATTTCCCCAAGAACTGAAAATGTTAAATTGTTTGGTTCACTCTCTCTTATTATAAAGTCCTCCATGATTTCAGAATAAGTCAGAGGAAAGGTCACAATTATATTGAAAACCAGGACTGCATGAGGCACATAGCATCTGCTGATATTATTATGTGAAAAAGATATATATATTTTTTCTTTTCTTTCGTTTCCATTACTTTAATACATGTGTGGATATACATATAAGTTATATAAAAATCAAACACACACATATATATGACATACATGATAAGTTATTGGTCAAAATAAAAATATTTTAAAATAAGAATATAATTTAAAAATGTTAAGGACTGACTCCTATTGTATAAATAATGGAGTGATAGAAAGAAGAAAGGCTAGGGATTTTCACTGAGCTCAGTAACTTCTATAAAGCTTCACTTCTTTTTCTGTCTTTGGTAAGGTTTCTTGTAAATGATACCATTTTAAAAGCTCTGAGCAAAAACTCTCAGACTGGGAGACACCTTTCGTTTGAATGTTAGACCCCCAAGAGAACCGGGAAAGACTGACATGGAGCCTGGCAGCCCACAATTAAACCATTTACAGTGACTCTCCAGGACTGCCCTCCCAAGTGTGGACTCCACCTTTGATGTGGACAAACTGAGGTTGCCAAGGTTGTATAAAGTGAAGGAAAAAGAGGGGGGTAATGAGAAGAGTCAGTGTTATCGGTCTGAGGAAGCCCCTGCTCTGGGCTGACTAAAGATCTTTAGCAATGTTAAACTCAGAACCATCATGGTGCTTTCCACTAACTGTAATTCAATAGTATTTTTTAAAATTGTTAATAATTTTAAAATGATGATAAATACATTTAAGAATACCCAGCAAGGGCTTCCCTGGTGGCGCAGTGGTTGAGAGTCCGCCTGCCAATGCAGGGGACGCGGGTTCGTGTCCCGGTCTGGGAGGATCCCACATGCTGCGGAGCGGCTGGGCCCGTGAGCCATGGCCGCTGGGCCTGCGCGTCCGGAGCCTGCGCGTCCGGAGCCTGTGCTCCGAAACGGGAGAGGCCACAACAGTGAGAGGCCCACGTACCGCCAAAAAAAAAAAAAAAAAAAAAAAAAAAAAAGAATACCCAGCAATATTTTGAACTTTCCCGTGAGGTCTTCTTTTTGCATTCAATGTTCTTTTACAAGGTAGCAAATACAAACTTTAACTCAAAAATGATCAGGTTCTGGGTAAAAAGTTAGACGAGCAAGTGCCAGAGATATGCTGTACACCCTAGTGCCTATAACTAACAGTCAGCGCTGTACACCCTAGTGCCTGTAACTAACAGTCAGCGCTGTACACCCTAGTGCCTGTAACTAACAGTCAGGCGCTGTGCACTTAAAGTTGTGTTCAGATTAAGTGTTCTTACCGTGAAAAAAAAAAAAGAAGAAAAGAAAGCCAGAGGGATACTGGAAACTTTTGGAGGTGGAGGATATATTGCGTACCTTAATTATGGTAAAGGTAACACAACTGTATACATATGTCCAAACTCACCAAATTTTATATATATATTAATCATGTGCAGTATTTTGTATGCCAATTCTATCTCAATAAATCTTGAAAAAAATCAGATTCTACTGCTTCTCTGGAGCCTGAGCATGTAAAGTCGACAGGTGAATCCATCTCTGCCTCTGTGGCCCACAGTTGTCTGGGTTTACCACGTCCATGTGGTCTCAAATGGTTCAGCATATTTTTCATATGACAATAATTTCCATGATGGTATGAACGTTTTTTCTAGGTTAAAATTAAAATTGAAGTTCTTATCCTTAAAAAATTTGATTCACAGACCAAAATACTGCTTGAATTTAAAATTAAAATTAGCTAAGTATATTTTTGATCGTTTCATTATTTTTATAAATCTGAAATGTTAATATTTTTAAGAAATGTCTTTGGGGCTTCCCTAGTGGTGCAGTGGTTAAGAATCTGCCTGTCAATGCAGGGGACATGGGTTCGAACTCTGGCCCAGGAAGATCCCACATGCCGCGGAGCAACTAAGCCCGTGCGCCATAACTACCGAGCCTGCGCTCTAGAGCCCGCGAGCCACAACTACTGAGCCCATGTGCCACATCTACTGAAGCCCGTGCGCCTAGAGCCCCTGCTCCGCAACAATAGAAGCCACCGCAATGAGAAGCCCGCACACCGCAACGAAGAGTAGCCCCCGCTCGCCGCAACTAGAGAAAGCCCGCATGCAGCAATGAAGACCCAACACAGCCATAAATAAATAAATAAAATAAATAAATTTAAGAAATGTCTTTGAATTCTTACCACTAATTAAGTGAATATAAATATGACCTATTGACAATTATAAAGTAATTTCACCCACGGTTAAGAAATCACTTTGAAGCCAACCTCCTTCACCTCATTTCCAAAAATACCCACAAAACCACTGAATTTGCTTGAGTAAATCTTTAAATCAATAGTGACTCAGGCACTACTGTCAATGTCAAGGAGTGGTAGTATCACTGCTTTTGTGTTTCATCGGTCACATCTGTGTTAGCCCAAAGAAGTTTCACTGCAGTAAAGGGCTATCTTATTGGAAATCAGTCAGTTTGCCTGTTTTTCTTCTCCAGGACACAATAGATGAGACCTTAAGTCTTTCATCTAGTCAAATGTGGAGTCGTTCCTATCTTGACTTTTTCAAACTCTCAGAATGTGGTTTGTCTAATCTTCAAACTTTGTTCCTTTGCAAAATTATATTAATATTTATACATCAGACGGGCCCAAGTTCTAAGCTTTCAATCCACTCAACAGACTACTTTGGAGAGTCCCTGATTGCCAAAATAAATTTCCTAAATACCTTTAGTCTTCAGAAAACCAAAATGGAGAGGGAGAGGTGTAAATAGCAGAATCAAATTTCTGATGCCTCGGTGGCAACTGTACGTGGGCAGGAAAGAAGAATATAATTCAGTTGTAGGTAAAGTTCAAACCTAGAAAATTTATTAGAAAGAGCTGACAATCTGAGGCATTGGGGAAACTCTAGTATAATTATCATGATTCCTACTTATTCAGTACTTAACAATGGACCAGGCGCTGTGCTTCACTTGGATCACGCCATTTAGTCTCCACAACGACTTAGTAACTCAGCTGTGGTTTTCACCCTCATTCACAGATGAGGAAGCTGAGGCTTAGAGATATTAGACCTAGGTCCACAGTGTCTGATTAAAACCTTTTGGAACTAAATGATCTTTGAAATTCAGAAATGTTATCAGTTATTATTGTTTTTAGAAGGTAACATCATACATGAACCATAAATCGTACAACCTCACGATAGCATATAGGGTGATACCAGCAAACGTAGACTCTTCACACACTAAGTGGGATAAGTAAACATTATAAATAGCTCATGTCAGCTCAGGACGGGTGGTACTGTAGTCAGAGCATTGGGATTTCAGAGCTTTGTGGATTTCAGAATTGTGGACTTATCACATGCTGGAAGTTACATGACTGGTCATTGATAGATTTGAGTCTTAAACAGTCAGGCTGATTTCTAAGCCCATGCACTTGCCCCTAAGCCACTTTCAGTGGCTTCAAAGAAGAGGAATCCAAGGACCAGAGTGTTTAAGTAACCCTGGAATTCAAACCCATATTTGTCCAATCCCAACATGCAGACTCTGCTTTCAGACTCTTGGGTCAGTTTTTGTGCATGTTAGTTGATATCTTGCTTCTATTCTGCTAACGTACTTTATTACCATGGTTGGTCACCTGTAAATAAGCATTATTATTCATGGGACTATTCTGCCCTCAGATTTCCTCAGGACAATACACAACATGCATTACTGCTAACCCAACCAAAACGCTATACTAGGATATTACGTGGATGTGACTTCTACAAAGCTTGTGTAGTCAACTATATTTTTAAAAAGAAATTAAAGAACAAAAGCTGAAACTGCATCACATCTGCCTATATTTTAATACATAAATTACTTTCACTCAATTTTGTTATGTACAAGATTCTGATTATTTTGTTAAGCAGTTTCATTCTAAAATAAACCTATAAAATGACTAAATTAGTTGCAAATACCACACATCCTAGAAGCCAATAAGTAACATATTTGAAAAAAATTACTTTCATATGACTAGAAAATTATTTGCTGTAACCACATTTTTTGGGGGGGAAGAAAACTTTGCAGTACAATGTAATGTAAATTGAGATGGACTACAAGTCAGAAGACTTATTATTTCTGGTTCAAAAGCTTCTTTGTCATGGGACTTTGGGCAAATCATATATTTTCTTTCTATTTTAGTTTTCTGGTCTGTGCAAAAAACTATCAACAAACACTAAAGGAGTGTGAGATGTTGAAATTATATAAACAAGTTAAAATAATTTAAAAATTCTATAATGCCAAAAAATGTATCTTTTTAGAAACTCATGATTTATTGTAAAAAAATACATTTGTACAAGTTTGAAATTTTGAAGATTCTTTTCTACTGGTTTTGAAATTAAGTTTATCTATGCTAGAAAATGGTCAACATCATTTCTTAAAAGTTAAGATGGAATGAAAGGGCCATAGTTGTTAACCAGATATATTCACGAACAAAGAATTTTCTTTATTATGTTTGGCTTGTTTGTCCAGAACATAGAGTAGTAAGGGCAATATTATTATAATAAAGTTCAACTTGGCATTCTACCTTAAATCTTACATGAACACGTTAAACAAGAGTAAGTTTGGATACTTTACTTTTATTGTAACATGTTCTCACAAGTTTTCCATGTAAGCCAAGATTTTGAAAATTCCCAAAGATCCTAGTGAACATGTACATATTCATAAATAAAATAGTCTCAGTCTTTATTCCTTTAACACCCAAGTAACCATACTGCAGTTTTGAAAGAAACTTCTTTTGTGGCGGATCTAGAAAACGGTGCTATATTTTCTTACTGATAAAGAAAGGAAGAAATTTAACAGGACGTCAATTTTGAGTAATGCCTGGTACTGTTGCATTATCCACACGATTGCATGAAACCTTCACAGCACACCTGGATAGGTATTACTAGTCCTAGTGTACAGAGGCTCAGAGAGATGAAATACCTTCATGATGATTCCACGGCTGTCTGATGGAAAAGACAGGAGTCCAACCCTCAAATACCAGGCCTAAGGCCCAGTTTCTCTGCAATCTGCCACAGTCTATCTTTCTGTGCTTTTATAGTTCCACACAGTAAGACTTTTCTTCAGAGATGTCAGAGATTTAGGGCTATCATAATTTTCCAAGACTCAATAATTTAAATGACCGGTCTATGCAGATTGTATAAGATATGAGGACATTATGTAAGAGACATTCCATACAACTCAGCCATAAAATAGAACAACATTTTGCCATTTGCAGCAACATGAATGGATCACGAGGGCATTATTCTGAGTGAAATAAGTCAGAGAAAGATAAATACTGTGATATCACTTATATGAGGAACCAAAAATACAACAAACTAGTGAATAAAACAAAAAAGGAAGCAGACTCACAGATATCGAGAACACACCTGTGATTATCAGTGGGGAGGGGGAGGTACAAACTATTGGGTATAAGATAGGCCAAGGATGTACTATACAACACAGGGAATATAGTCAATACTTTGTAGTAACTGTAAATGCAAAGTGACCTCTAAATTGTATAAAAATGATAAATGATTAAAAAAAAGAGACATTCCAGAAAAGTACCCAGTTCTTTCTTCCCAGAAAAAACTGTGGGAACTACCAGCCTAACAATTAATGCAGAAATGTGGGGAAATGAGCCAACCAAATGAAAACTAAAATGGCAACATCTTTTTTTCAATCATATTAACTCCTTCCATCTTCCCTTTCTGTGGCTGGAGAAAAGTAAATATAATCTTCAAGTAATATTATATGTTCAAGGAAAATGCAAATGCACGTATTTACCAGACCAAAGTAGTAAACATTTGTCTCTACGGGTTACCAGAAATTACTATTTCATAGCAACCATACTGTACTCAGAGTTGCCTCATTTCTACTAAATGAACAATACAGTGGGACTTCTAAAAGGAATGTCTGGAGCTTGAGCAATAACACAGTAAAATTAAGGGGATGTCAGTGGGACTAGATGTTTGTAATTACATGTAAACCGCTGCGACGGTGGTGAAAACTAGCTGAGAAAAGGCAATAAAACCTGAGGCTGATCAATAAGCAGGAGAAGACTTCTCATATAGTCCTGTGCACTTGTTGGCAGATAATTACCGCAAATTACATTGATCTTCAGAAAAGTACACAGACCACATCAGATGAGTGAAATACTACCTTAGTGAGATTTTTAAAAAATATCTTGTGGTTCAGCTAAAACTCTTTACCTTCATACATTTTCCCCTTCTTGACTGGATGTCCTAACCAAAAAGTCTTTAACGATATTATTAATAATAATTTATTTGTCAGTACTATTGTATAATTAATTTTAATACAATTCTACAAAGAAATATTTATTGGATACTGTGTATCAGGCTGTGTTCAAAGAGGAAAAGGTTTATTTAATTCTGACCACAGCCCACCGAGATAAGTGGTGTTATCTCCACTTACAGATGAGAACACTACATTTCAGGAAGGGTAAGTGACTTGCACATAGCTGGGAAGTAACAGAGTTGGGGTTTGAAACCAGCAGTCTGGTTTCCAGGCGCAGGCTCAGTGATCACACTACACAACTTCTATGAGTGCCAGAGCAGTTCCTGTGTGCCAGACACTGGTCATACCCTGCCCACATCACTTCACTTTACTGGCTCAGAAAGCAAGCTCCCAGTAGCTACGATGCTCTGAATTTTACTAAGGAAACTGAGGTTCAGAAGACTTAACAAATCTGCTCAAGGCCCATAGCTACCAAGTGGTGAAAACAGACTATGACTTAGGTCTTTCTGACCCCAAACCTCTTCCCTGTCTACTCTTCTGTGCCTTGGCTTTGCCAGTTACTTTCTCAGCAAGTTTACATTCGTTGCATGAGATCAAATGCCAGAATGGTTTGGAAATAGTCATAAGATGAAAAACAAGGTCAGACGTGTCTTTAATAATTAGGACTCACTCAAGATTGCAATAAACCAATGTCTGCTACACCACTGTTCACTGTGTTACCCTTCAGCTCTGGTTGCTCTCCTGTTTTATGTGTTTCATACGTTTCAGAAGCATATCATCTTTCCCTGACGTAAAATTATGCCCTCACCAGTATATCTCTTTACTCTTTAAAAGGAGCTAGTTTTATACAATTGTAAGCCACATTTCATGATCTGTTGCACTCCAGAATATGTCTTTGTCCAACAGAATAGCACCCAAATAGTGTGTATGCTCAGGTGGATTAAAAATACAATTTACATATCCATCAGGATTTGGTGTCATTTCTGTCAAGAATTTACATACATTTTGAAACTACTTGGGAAGGTATCTGCAATGAAATTATTACCCAGATGTTTTACTTTGTTCTATGTTGCTTCATTTACTAATATTTCAATATTTCCTATTTCATTATTATGTTTTAATCTGCTTCCTTTTTAAGGGGAAGATAATAAAAGATTATCTTGTTGATCTTATGGGATTTTGCAAAATATTCTTTTATCCACGTTTCACGAATCCTAACAGAGGTAAGGGATGCATGTCATAATATCTGTTTTTAAATCAATGTGAATTAATATTTACTTTTAGCTAGAAAATTATCCTCTGATACTTCTTGATAAAACTGGAACATTTCAAATCAAGTACCATTCCCATATTGCTCTGTTTTCTTTGTCCCAAACTCAGGCTTTAATCCCTCCCCCTTTTCCCAAACCCTGCCATGTCACCCTCTGGAACTGCCATTCCCAAACCTGCAAAGCCCCCCTGTGTCGTCTCCATGTTTTAATTGAATTCTGGTTTGCCTCTGAAGACACTAGTTTTTCAGTGTTGGCTATTTTCTCACCATCCTGTGAACCTCATGGTCAAGAAGAGAAACTGACGTTCTTCTTACTTTCACTTAGAACTCCCAGGCAGCTACTTCTCTTTTTGAAGCCCATGTCATCATGCTCAACACCTCACTCTTAACGTCTGCAGGCAATCTGCTCACATTTCTACTTTCATTGAAGATTCAGGCACCAGGCTCACAGCTACTTTCCTGGCCCAGAGCCTGCTATTCATCTGCCTGAGGACGTTCCCCCTAATGATCCAGCATCACCGTGGCCCTTTGACCCCAGTGCGCTTCTCTACCTCGGCGCTTCAGACAGCACGCCAGAGTCAGAGCTGAGACTGGTGGTCACCTCTAACAAATGCACTTCCAAATCCACCTTTATTATTCGACGACACCCACTGCAATCAAATCATTTCTAAACCACTCTTGGACGTCCCAGTCCTTGGTCCTCTTTATGTTCGTTCCTTCTCTCATTATCAAGCTGATACTCCATAGTTTTTTATTTTGATAATACACTTCCTGGTGTCTCAGCCTCTCTCTTTTTTCATCACATTTGATGGTGGAACTACTGGCTGTAATGAAACCCCTGCACACCTGAGTTCTGTGGTTTCCCCAGAGCAGCACAGGGCTGCTTCGGAGAGTTTCACAACAGGACGTATTCAATCCACTATAAATTAATGATTAGCAAACTCAGAAATGCCCTGAAATATCTTCTGTAGACCTTACTCTGTCTCTCTGAAAGCCTCCTCTCCAATTCACCACAACCATTTCAAAATTTTTTGAGTCTCATTATACCTCTGATAACTTTCTACATCTCCAAAATGGCACACGTCTGTGCAATTGAAAAGAAAATATATCTGAATAATAATTTTAAAAAACATAAAACTGACCCTCTGTTCCCCTCCAGCTAGTGCCCTCTCTCCTTCACAGCCAAATTCCCCAGAGGAGTTTTCTGTGCCCACCGTCTCCACATTGTCACCCCCACTTACTCTCCAGGCTATGCCAAACAGCTCTTGGTACGGTAAGTGCTGGCATTTAGATCGTCCACTGCAGTCGATACTTTTCACTCTTCTAACCTGCCCTCTCGGCAGCCTTCTAGAATGCTGACCTCAGTGGTCCTTTTGAAGTGTTCTCTTCTATAAACCCCCACATCACAACCCGCTCCTGGTTGTTACGAATCTCCAGCTTTCCTCTCTGTCTCCTTTAGAATTCATCCTTCTCTACCTGGCCATGAACATTAGGATTTCCAGCTCTTCTGGGTCCTTTCATTTTCTCATTTTATTCTTTCTCACTGGGAAAATCATTCATGCTCACAGATTCGATGGTATACAAATATATGGCCACAGTTTGCAGGCCACTCTTTACTCTGCAAATCATTCACTCAAAGCCTACTGACGTCTCATTTCGAACATGCCAACTCATAATGCCTACCATGAATTTTACTATCTTCCTCACAGCCCATCAAACCTGCTCTGTTCCAGTGTTCTTTACTTCTAATAACGGTAACCCAGTCACCAAATTATGCTGGCTGGAAACCGAGGGTGGTTTTGCGTCTCTCTCCCTTCTTTCCACATCCAACCCCTCACTAAATCCTGTAAAGCTGACTTTACAAGCTTCATTCACATCCACTTCCTAGTTTCCACAAACCCCACCTCCCATGAATTCTAGTCCATTATCATCATCTGGGTTATTGAAATAATCTCCTTTCTACCCATTTCTACTCTTGTGACACTTCACTCTTTATGCTGCAGGAGGAGCTTAAAATGAAAATATAACGGAATCACACCATTTACCTGCTTAAAATTCCGTGTTGCTCTTAGTATAAAATGAAAGCTCATCGACCCAGCCTGCACTGTCCAACCTGGGCCCACCCCCACCTCTGCACCTTCATCGTGGACCACTCTTGACAATCTCACTGGGCCTCCTGGTCTTCAGATACAGTCTTCGTTTCCATGGGTGCTTGCACACGGTTTCCTTATTCTGGGGCACACTTCCCTCCCTTCTTTGTTTCGTGAACTCTAACCCTCAGCTCTCAACACACGCCACTTCTTCAAGACAGTCTCACTTTCTAATTATATACGCTTTTACCTCAATCACCACTCCTCTCTAGTACTGATCACAATTTCAATTTTACATTTTGTGTGTGTTCAGTAATTTAGTTAATGGCTACTTCTCTAACTAGACCATGAGGTCAAGAACCATGTATGACCAGTGCTTAGTATAGGAGTTGGCAACAGTAGGCATTCAATGAATATTTGGGGAACAATATTAAATATAAATAATTTCAATTATCCAGGTTGATAAATTTGTGGTAAACTAAATCACTGACACTAAGAGGTAAATCAAAAATATTATGGGCCAAAATTGAGAAGTTCAAAGAAGGTAAACTGAAAATTAATCATGAAAATTTTATCACGATTAAAAAAAAATGACTGCTTTAGTTAGTTTTTAGGTTCTCCCTAATTTTCATCTCTTTCCTAATTCAATTGAGAAATGACTAGTTCCACAAATCAAGGAAAAGCTGTCCTTTGTAGAATAAAAGACTGCAAAAGTAGAAAATTCCAGCTTCAAATCCTGAACCTCTCATTTATTGCCCTGGAAAAACTACTCAGTTGCAATCCCACTTCAGGAAAGCATCATCTGTGGCTCTGTTGTCACAAAACAGAAGCTCCTTTGGCAGAAGAAAGCACAGAGCAAACTTCCCTCTATAACTTCTCCTCATACAGCCACCGGCAGCAGACATGCAAGGCAACTGGTAGAGTTACGAGATAATGTCATTAGATAAAATTAATAAAAGCATAACTTTGCATGACTTTTTATGCTTTGCAAAGACTTAATTACTTTACATTTAACCTGTTTTTTTTTTTTCAGCCATGTTCTCAACTTTGAATTTCTTAGATAGAAATCACTTGTTGTTTGATTTCTAAGTAGGGAATCTAAAGGAATATGTAACTATAGAGATTAAAGGCTTGCATTCCTTTTCATGAACATCTATTCTATGCACACATCAGATGATTATTTTTCACTAAGGAGGCTCACTCCTTCTTGCTGACCTTCCATTCTGAAAGTCACCTGATCTATAACTATTTCTACTCACTGCAACATGCATACACAACTGGGAAAATACAAAAGTAATTTTTTTTTTTTTTTTTTGCGGTATGTGGGCCTCTCACTGTTGTGGTCTCTCCCGTTGCGGAGCACAGGCTCCGGACGTGCAGGCTCAATGGCCATGGCTCACGGGCCCAGCCGCTCCGCGGCATGTGGGATCCTCCCGGACCAGGGCACGAACCCATGTCCCCTGCATCGGCAGGTGGACTCCCAACCACTGCACCACCAGGGAAGCCCCAAAAGTAATTATTAAAAGCATCAATGCCATCTATTTATTTGCCGATTATTTGAACGGTAAGGCAAAAAAAAGAAGTGCTAGATTTTAAGCCAGTTATTTGAGGTGTGGAGGTGATAGATGTCATTGAGAATAGGATGAAATCTGTGACTCTTTTTTCTGGAAAAGCACTCTTCACGTACAATTTTACATAAAACGTCAGGAGACTTGTAGTGTCCTGAATTCCATTCACGGACCTGAGTGTAGAAGCCCTGTTAAAGACTGTAGACTCTAAGACTGAAACTACTTACAGTCTTCTTCACCTGCTGTTAAATCCACTGTGCTTCCAACACAAAGAGTCTCACTATATGTTCGTTAGTCTTATGTCATCTGTACCCATAACACCTACAAAAGTGATAGAATTATAGACCCTCAAAAGTCAGAGGATTAAGGGAATGGACAAAGAATTTCCTTCACATGTCCACTTAGACCTCCCAAAGTGTTCTGATGTCTCAAGTTTGTGTCAAAAAACCCATTACAATGCTGAGTGCTTTGCCAGCTGCTCTGTCCATCTCACTAACTCACAGCTACCCAGCAAGAAAGGCATCATTACCCTCCTGTTACAGATGAAGAAACTGAGTGTCAGAGAGTTGAAGACAAGTTGGCCTGGATCCAGCCGCTGATAAATGGCAGAACCGGAATCTACACACAAATCTAATCAATTCTAAACATCTTGTTCTGTCCACTACTTGAATTTTACCTAATGCAAGATAAAAGGTATACATTAGGATAGTAGAGATTTAAGAGGACCATTACTTTTCTAATTTTACAGTAAAATAATGTCCTAACCAAATTCCTAATCAAATATAAACCATTGCTGTTGTTTTGAAAACCACACCAGTGGTCATTAAATTAGTCTTAGATAATTAACTGAGTTGATAGTTTTCTATCCTGATTCAACCATTTCAGCATTATCGCTGCTAGAGCATAAATATTTACAAAGCAGAATGATCAGAAGTAATTAAAGTATGCTGAGATAATGTGACCAGTAGGAAACTAATGATGAGGATGATCAAATAATGTCAAACCTTCAGGAAAATTATATTTCAGTTTCTACACTTAATAAAACACAATCAATGTATTTTGAGCCAAAAATACATTGAGAATTAAGCTAGAGATTCAACAACAGAAATTGAGAAAAAGAAATTATAGCCAGTGAGGATAATATATTCCCTTCTTATAAAAATTTAAGAATCATAAAATCCCCTTAACCTCCGTCTTTATCTAAAGGAAGAAGTACCTGCATCACAATTTCTGGAAGAGTAGAAATAAAACCAAACGATAACTTGAGGGGATGGGATTACCAAAAAAGCACATTAACAAATGAGCAATTAAGACTTAGTACACAGAATCAGTTTTTGATCATTCCAATAAATATTTAATGTCACCAAAGTTCATATATATATATATATATATATACACACACACACACACACATGCACACATATGTGTTATATGTATTTATTTTAAAGTCATATAGAGATCCTTCTTGACTTACTGTGTGTTCATCCTGATAAACCCATTATAAATTGGAGATATTGTAAGTTGAAAATGCATTTACTGCACATAACCTACTGCACATCACAGCTTAGCCCAGCCTACCTTAACCGTGCTGGGATCGCTTACATGAGCTGTGTTGTTTCTGCGTTTCTCTTTGCTCTCCTGGCTTTCCTGCTCTGGGACTCCCACCACCAGCATCTCTGTGCTATTGATCTCGCACTTTTCCTTTCCATTGGTTCCATCAGGTCACTGTACAGAGTCAGTATTGGATTATAAATATGTTCACGGTAGGTACTACAGGCTGTATGACTGGCACAATGAACACCTGTCCTGTTAGGTGTTGAGGGTCTGAAACTTGTTACACCAGTCCCCCCTTATCTGTGGTTTTGATTTCTGGGGTTTCTGTTACCCTCAGTCCACAACCACCTAAAACTATTAAAGGGATAATTCCAGGAAGAAACAATTCATTAGTTTTAAATTGCATGTCAGTCTGAGTAGTGTGATGAAATCTGACTGTCCTTCTCTGTCCTTCCTGGGCCGTGAATCAGCCCTTTGTCCAGCATGTCCTGCCCATTAGTCGCTTAGCAGCTACCTTGTTCATCAGGCTGACTGTCACGGTACTGCAGTTCCTGTGTTCAGGTAACTCTTGCTTTACTTTATAATGCCCCCAAAACGCAAGAGTAGTGATGCTGGCAATTCAGATATTCTCTCACTGTACCTCATTTATAAATTAAACTTCATCACAGGTATGTATGCATAGGAAAAAACAGTAATATAGAGGGTTCAGTACTATCTGCGGTTTCAGGGGTCCACTGGAGGTCTTGGAACGTTTCCCCCACGGATAAAGGAGGCTACCGTTTATGAGAAACAGTAACATTTGACCTCATGTGTTTTGGGTGCTTTATGCTCTCAGTATCTGTATACTCAGAGGTACTTTTCCACTTTTTACCAGCACTGAACCTTATTTTGTTGATTTTCATTTGTCATAGGGAGCAGTTGTTAATATAACCTAGAGGTTTTACCACTCAAGAAGGTGCTTTATTATTTCTTTTTGCAATACTTCTCACTTATATAGGATTTTGCCTTTAAATTAATGAATTATCTTTGAACACAATCTGTCCTTTCTGGGCTTATAAACTATTCAATTCTAAAATCTTGAATGAAATATAAATGCCAACATAATACTTCATATTTATTTACACAATTGATCCCTTAAATTATTTATTTAATAATTAATTATTCTTCACTAAAACATTTTCCCCTTAAGGTATACTCACTGATTTCAGATTTTCAGTGAAATAATAACTTGAATCAGCTCCTACCAATTCCTCTTTCAGCTCTTCCTGTGATGAATGTGGGTTTATCAAAGCTAGTTATGTCTGGCTATCCAGACAGGATACATGTTCTCCTACACACTTCCTGTGGAGACTGTGGGACTGGATTGGCTATGGTTATGCAACCTACGAGTAAAACTACTTGTGATCAATGAGTGAAAATAGGGACCAGTAGGTTTTGAGCCAACCTTAAGCATCAAACACTGAAAGGTCTTTGTTTTGTCATGAAACTTTTACAGACATGAAATGATGAAAATGGACTAGTTGAAAAACAGTATGATTTTATGAGATGTTAAAAATAACTGACAAAATGTGTTATTCTCTAGTTAATTAACCTAGTTTAATTTATTTAGATTATTATCTAGTATTTAACAACTTTTGTAGTACCATTTATAATCTGGCTTTGGCAATTTACTTGCATATTATATATCCAACAGCTATAAAGATATCTTAGAAAGCTATTAGTGCCCAAAAAGCATCAGAGAAGTCATTTCTTCTCTCTTTGGTTTAGGAAAAAGGCAACACAAGAAAAATAATCACAATTTATTATTATCTAAAAATTTCACTCGAGATTTTACATTTTCACTATCCTTCCTGATGAAAAATTTTGAAATATTTGATAAAGTGATTCCCCAAATTCATACAGTTAGGAAAATGAATACCCTAAAGTTGTACATAAACATAGGTTTCATTGAACTACAGAATATTCAAGTGGTATTTATTCATTTAATAAATATTCATTGAGAGTCTAGAAGTGTTGTATTAGGCACTAAGGTACAACATTTAGCAAAATCAACATGCACCCTGCTTCACAGAATTCACAGGGGAATACACAAAATGAAGACAATATATTGATTAAATAATTAGAAAATATAGTCAGTGCTATGAGCAAACAACAGGTATTGCCAGAATAACAAGGGCATCCCTACTTTGAAAGGATAGAAGGCTGCCATGAAGATCCAATATTTATTGAACTTATCTTTGAACAGAAACAGACTCACAGATATAGAAAACAGACTTGTGGTTGCCAAGGGGGAGGGAGATGGGGGAGGGAGAGATTGGGAGTTTGGGGTCAGCGGGTGCAGACTATTATATAGAGAATAGATAAACAACAAAAGTCCTACTGTATGGCACATGGAACTATATTCAATATCCTATGATGAACCATATGAAAAGAATATGAAAAAGAATGCATATATATGTATAACTGAATCACTTTGCTGTACAGTAGAAATTAACACAACATTGTAAATGAACTGTCCTTCAATAAAATAAATGTTTTGAAAAGATAACAGTATTTATGCTTAGCTCTGTATCTCCATGGGTAATTCAGGGAGTGGCCGGGAAGTGTATGGGGTTGCTCCCAGCAGAGGAACAAAGGAGGCACAACAGAGAAATAAAATAGTATTAGCAAATTTAACTTATAAATAACAATACTGAGGCATTTCCCACAATTCCCAGAAAGAAAAACTAGGTAAAATTTATGGTTTCCTCACACTTTTCTCTGCAGAATTAATGACTACAGAATATTTTCTACAGTCTAAAGTTATATAAACTTATGTTCCCTTTGCATATAGAAGATATGAATATTTTCATTGTTTTAGAATGAAAAAGAGAGTCAGTAATAAAAACATATTTTTTTTTGCTGCCATTCCCAATGGAAACTAGAAGTATTCATATTATACTCATTCTTACAGCAGCTTTGAGAGGCAGATAGGAATGCATGTCTCCTTTTATCTTAGGTTAGAAATAAGATATGTAGTGGTATAGAACTGTTTACATACAAACCTCTTCTAAGCATGTTGATGCTTTAGGGAACTTCCAAAAATCAGATTTCTGACCAACATATTGACTTTTTCCCCATTGAATTGGGAGAGTCAGGAACAGGGACCTCGACATTAAAGGCATCAAAAACTAGCTGAAGATTACAACACCTGACACTGCTGGAGGAGATTATTCTAATTAATTCCATTATAAAAATAAGAACATGTCAAATAATGCCTTTGAAAAAGCTGAGATTATGTTTCTACTTTCATTGACATGATTTATAAATTTGCTGAATACATAGATTGGTTACAATACTGATTAGTGAATTACTTCTGACATTGAATTAAATGTTTCCTTTTAGACTATAAGTTCATTTAAGGCCTAAGTTCCTTCACTTCATGAAAGCAAGGCAAGGCCCTCAGGTGAGCCCACACCTGCCACGTGGTGAGTATTCAGTAAGGTATGGCTGAACAGAAAAACCCTTTTGCACTAGTTAATCCTTGGTATACTCCAAGGATGTTTTGTAAGTTACAGATAATACTGTTAATTCTTTGTACACTATTAATTGAACTTTATTTTGCAATGTTGCAATATTGAAATGGACCATACAATGAGACATACAGCCAATGAAAACAAGACCTTTCTTTTTCTTGGAGACTTTTAAATCAATACAGCTAAACAAGCACAAATCTGAACTGAAATCAGTGTCTGGTGTAAGTGAGTTTATAGAATGCACACCATGGGTGTCGATTCAGTGGATCTGAGAGAGGCACAACTCTGGGTATCGTGCAATCAGCAAACACACACTTATACACACACACTCATACACACACACAAAGACTCCTCATGTGACCCTCTGGCCACCCTGGTCAAAAACTTTTGCCTTTGGTTTACTTTGAAAGTGTTCTTTCTTTCTTTCACACTTGCTCTTAACCTTATAGAAGCACGCTGAGAGAGTCAAAGGAAACGTAAGAAATAACTGAGTCCTGATATTCCTCTGGTTTTACCTGATTTTACCTTTTATATTATTCTTCTTTTCCTCATTTTACAACAGGACCTAACGCCTCCGACATTATGGAATCTTGTTCTGTGGTGATTTTTCTTATATAAATGTGGCTTCTGCATGAGGCAGCTGAGTGGAGGCACATTTCAAGGGATTTAAATAAACATTTTTAAAGAAACTTTGGTAAAAATGTATTCATTGATGCCTGGAGTTCTTTTTGTAAGGCAAGAAAAGCTGATGTCAAGAGAGGGAGAAATAAAGGGGCATTTACATTAAAAATAGAAAAAAATATGTATTCAGTTTTATATGCACACACACACAAAGCCTCAAAAACAACTTACAAGGAAAAAATTGGTTGGTAAAGCAACTCACTATGGCCAATAAAACACCATGTTAATTTCTCCCTCAGCCCTGAACCCCGGCTGTGAACCTGTGTTATACATTAGGAGAAAAGGGGTCAAAAAATAAGTGCTTGGGTTCTAGATTTGTTTTGGAGACAAATTCATCAGAAACATTTATAACTTCACACTGTGAGTCTCCTGTGAAACAAAAGCAGAAGACAGTCTGGGGATTCCAGGCAGGGAGTACAGAGCTACTTTTATATCTGACTGAAGAACAGAAGCACATCTTATCCTGGTAATGTAATTCTCTACAGAGGAACAAACATACAGGCCCAGGAAGGACACACAAGGAGCACACAGATGGGGCAGGGACCCCAGGCAGTCAAGCTGAGCAGCTGAATCAACCCTCGAGTCTAGGGGTGCTGCAGACCACCGTGAGAACCCCTTCACACCCAAAAGTGCAAGAGGAAAGGGCCCTCCAAAGAGAGATCCATTTTTATCAGCATGATTTCTGACCGTCAGATGCATACTTTCTCACTCAGCGCCTAAGAACTCCTTTTACTAAGAGAAACCCAAAACAGTTTGTGAAACACCACCATACAGTAACAAGTTAGATGATAAGAATTTTGTCATATTTACTCTGCAATAAAGAGGCAGAGAAAGACTAGAAGACCTCCATCAGTTAACATAAAACCAAAATTTAAGTTGCTTGAATCGCATCTACTAGAACCTACACTAGACACCATGTGTCACTAGCACATTTGTGACTCTCTCTTATGACTTACACATTTTCATATGTGGCAGTTCAAGTCACCCACTTAAATACTCAGAAATTACCAAATCTCCATACAGCTCTTGCCATGCTTCCCAGGGCCCCCTTCCCTGGATCTCTACGAAGTGCACAAAGGCCCAAAGGAAAGTGCAGAAGGAAGGGAGGCAGCTCTTCTCCTGGACAGGATGGTGACCACATACACACCAGCATTAAAAACCCACACTTCCATTTGTACATGCTGTTTCTGCCAGCATTACTTTTATAAGTGCAGAGCTACTTCATGAATTTAAGGTTTTCCCTACAGATCTGTACTGAGGGGAATGTAAGCATCTATGTTTGCGTGAAAATTAATTAGACAAACAATTGAACTGAAGGCCAGGCTGCACAGGAAATAACCCTCTCACCTATTCCAGCAGACAGGTTAATAACTTGGCCTTGCCTGACTTCCTAATTTTCTGAGACTCATTTTTTAAATAGCAGATAGATTGTATCTAGCCAATCCAGTTTTGGGCTTAGTTTCTAAAACATATTGCGTATAGCCTGGAGCAATGCTGAAATGTCAGAATTTTGTGAGTAAGGTCGAACTGTAAACAATTGAATTAAAACCTCCAAAAGTTTAATTCAAAATGTGTGCACTTTCTGGGAACTGTATTCATTTTATAGTTAAGTTCAGTTTCATATCTGCTTTACCGGTTTGGAAGATAAATACAAACTAGATCTAACAATGCCTGATAAACTCCCAAGTTTTCACATATTACCTAGGAATGTTTCTTTTTCTTCTTTTTTTTTTTCCTGCTTGTTTTTAAATCCACGTATTTTGTCAGCACCATCATACCATATTGATGGGTCAAGTTGGACTAGAGGAGGAAACCCTATATCTGAAAAAAAGAAAGTACAGCAGGGAGAGGAAACGAATGTCAGGCCGAGAGAGTAGCTGCACGGGAGCTGGAGCTGGAAGGTTGCTGAGGACCCTGGACTGATTCCTTCAACCTGCAGTCCTCCCTCCTTCCACATCTGGAAAAGCCCCAAACTGCTTTTCCCAGATTCCCTTGCAGCTAGGGTTCTCAATGTAAATTAGGCCCATCGATTACACGCCATCCTGAGATCTGGAAAAGTGGAAACGAGGTCTCCTTTCTGTTGCTTGTGTGGGGTGGCTGTTTTCAGTCCTGAGTGTGAAAATGTTCAGGTGTCCCAACAGCAGCAGTGAAGTACCTGTTATGAGTTTTGGAGATGCTGCGAGGCAGCTGTGATAGTACAGATGGGGCTCTGGCTCCAGCCTGGTTCCAGACAAACAGTGACCTCTCCCTTATGGGGACAGGAGTGTCGTCGTGGGATTATGTCCAAGAAGCTCAGCCCAAATAGTTTTCAGCCCTTCCAACAACTTAAATCCCATCTTAACGATCTTCCTCGCGTTGTTTCTGTTTCTGGTACTGAACCCTGACTGATAAAGGGAGTGAGGGCCGGATGCTCTCAACGGAATTTTCTGTTCTTAGAACCAAGGAACTCTTCCTGGCCCAACACCCAGAGTGTTGTGATGCTGGGTTAGAACCACATCTATGGTTCAAAGTCTAGGTACTAAATCCAAATCAAAACAGAATTAAAGGAAAAAAGAAAGCCAAAGGCCAAAAGAGAGGTTTCAGGGAAAAGAGAAGCAGGGAAGCTAATTCATGCAGAAACATAACAGGCAATGGTCCAAAGGAATTTTTCAGCCCCCAGGTTCATCTCTCTCCCTTCTGTACTTACTTTTTCCAGGTATAGAGTTTCCTCCCGCCAGCATTTCTGTGGTCTTTTTTGCAGGGTATGTGGCAACACTTTGGTGTGGCAGAGCTTGGGCCACTAAAGGAATGTGTGGTAATCAATACAGAGCTTGAATTTGAAGAGCCTCATTCACACACCACAGTAACGAGCTCTGAGTTTGTGTCACAGGCAAAGCTGAGCATTGATGGTTTCAGAGCACTGGGGTCTATTTACTGTTTTGGAAAGACAACTTTCAAACAAAGTTCAAAACATATTAGAAACAATAACACCTAGCAACAGAAAGACAACTTAGGAGACTCCTGAACTATTACAGGGCAGACATGATGGTGGCATGAACGGAAATGAGGACTGAAAAGACGTTATCAGGTAAAAAAGACATTATCAGGTAAAGAAAAAAGACGTTATCAGGTAAGTTTGATAAAACAGTGAGTGAGGGACTGGAGGTACATGACAGGAAAGGATGCACTTTCTAATCTGCACAAATGGATAAATTGTGATGCATTTTATAAAGACACAGAACAGGAATGGAATTCATGGGAATAAAGAACAAGGTAGGACTCAGCAAGGTAGAAAGTCAGGATTACATGATTCTGCGGCGGGTCTTGTTCCTGATGAGTTGTGTGACCCTGAATAAACCCCTTAATCTTCAAGGCCCTCTTGTTTGTATAATGGAGGTAAGAACATCTGTCCTCCAGCACACATGAAATTCATATGTGAAGAAAAGGAGCTAATGTGACAGGGACCTGAAGATTAAGTTGTTTTTTCTGATTGTGATTTTTAACTCATTTGGAAAAACTAGAAATGTTTGTAAAAAGTCCCCAACCTTGAAATATTAAATTTCATTTCCTTCATCTAGCTCAGTTTAAAGTTTGATCCAAAATTGTTTTTAACCTCAGACCAGGAGGACTGGGCTCCTTTTGTATGAAAAAGAATAATGGAGCCCATTATTTTATTTAGAAAGACAACTGAATAAAGTGGACATGAGTCAGAGATGTCCATGGAAATGGGGACAATTACCATGGAATAATGCACTTCGGTTTATCGTGCACTGCCTTGTGTAACATCAGTCAAAGCTTTCCAGAAGCAGTTAGAAACACACAGTGAACTGCAACTTCACTATTAAGTCCATGTCCACAAGTAAGCAGCAGGCACACATGGGAACCCGGTCTCATTTTTCAGCCATTCTGACAAGCAAAAGGCAATGAACATAAGCCATTTTATGTGTTACAAAATTTGCACCATGTTTTTGTACTTCACTCCTTTGTTTTCGAAGAGAAAGAGTCAATATGTTCTTTACCAAGAACAAAACAAAACAAAAATTTGTAAGTCAGCACCTGAGTTAACATGTTTGACAAAGAAACAAAAGTATGTAAAAAAACAACCTTGCTTTAGGTACATCAGAGTTGTAACTTTAAGAGAATAAGGAGCAGGAACTGGTCCCTGATAAAACCTGTCAAATAACCTTACTAATTAGAGAAATTACACAGACTGCTTTGTGTACTCTCAAACAACTGTTGTGTTATATATAACTAAAATAGGACGTGCATGATATATTATGCTTGGTCAATTTGTGTTGAGACAATAAAACTTTTTTTCACATAGTAGATCTTAAGTCAATCTCTATATTTATACCTTGTCCTCATAGGCATCTACTCAGGTCAGGGGCAGCTTTCTGGATAGGTAGACGTATGCTGTTGTTAACAATGAAAATAAATATTCAATACTTATAGTAAATAAAGTCCAGTATAATAACTAGGATAGAATACTTATTATCATTTATAATCAATGTATGGAACAGGTAAGGCCACATCCAGGGTTCTTAGAATCCCAGAGTCAGAAATCTTTAGAGACAGGGCAGACAGATGAGTGATGTAACTCATCCATGGAATTTGGCTGTATATCTCAAACTTGAGGATTTCACATGTGGTTTATAGAAGCATATATAATTACCTTATATAAAGAGTTAATGTAATGTAATTAAAGATTCTTTTTCTTTATTATTACCTGGCTTAGTCACAAAGAAAAATTTGCTTCAAACGTCTTCATTTCAGCTTCCCCATCTGTGAGATGGGAAAAGTAACATAACAATGCGCCTCTTGAAAGAAGAAATAAAAATGGACTGACTTGGCTTGGCACAGTTCCCTTGGATAGGCTGGTGACGAACAACATATGGTGGTCTTAGGCCAGATTGAATGAAATATTTACTTCTTTTTTTAGTGTCAGGAATTAGCATGAAGCTAACTATAGAGTGTTTGCAGGAAGAGTTTCCAAGTAACGGGAAGGAGCTGGCTTTGTAGGGACCCATCTTCAGATCCATACCTACCTAAGAGTTGTAATTTATCTTCTGATGCACACTGATTCTTAACCCTGCACTTAGGGCTTCTTAAAAGACATACCCCAGGGCTTTCCTGGTGGCGCAGAGGTTGAGAGCCCGCCTGCTGATGCAGGGGACACGGGTTCGTGCCCCGGTCCGGGAAGATCCCACATGCCGCGGAGCGGCTGGGCCCCGTGAGCCATGGCCGCTGGGCCTGTGCGTCCGGAGCCTGTGCTCCGCAACAGGAGAGGCCACAACAGTGAGAGGCCCGAGTACCACAAAAAAAAAAAAAAAAAAGTAAACGAAATTCAGCACTTTAATTTTTACTTGATAAATGGTTTACACAGGGTCATGGAATGCCCCTTCTCGTCCCTCCTTACCACCATCCTCTTCATATCTCCAACTCTCAGTGTCTACAGGGAACTTGAACTCCTACAGCGGGACCAGCGTCACCTAAGGGGTCTTCTAACACCCTGTCTTTACTCCCTCTCCTATCCTACCTTTGACTTACTCATTTATTTGTTTTCTTCCCTAGATTCTTGAGGGTAAGGACTGTCTTTTTTTTCAGTCCTGTATATTTATTGCATAGTGCAGGGCTTCACACAAAGCCAACTATCAATACAGAGTAGTTAAATGAATAAATGAAGACACGTTATAAGCTGGGTGATAACTGTGATTCAGATAGCTCTGAATCACTCCATTTCCCCCGAGACTTACCCCTATTTTGTTCCATGACAACAGAGAGCTCTGGAGTCCCAAACTGAAACTCAACAATGGACAGCCCTGGATGTCAAACAATTCATTCATCAGGCCTTTCAACGACCACAGTGATGAATTAGTAGGGTAGTTACTCGAGGTTAAGCAACATCATATTAAATGATGTGACTATCAAATATTTCAATGAACAAAATACACTCTATGAAGTAGCATAGAACTCTGGATTCCTGTTCTGCCACTTTTCTAGTCTTCCTGCATCTTCATTTCTCTGTAGGTGTCATTAGCACAGCAGTACTTGCTTTCAGGGTTACCAGGACATTCTGAGATACACATCTAAACTTGTCAGCATAGAACAGGCATTAAAAATATTCTTATTATGTTATTGGTAATTGTGCTTTGAGATATAAATGTATCTGAGCTATAAGTGAACTCTATCCTATTTGAGTAAGAAGATTGTTGCACAGAAATAGCTTGGATTCTTCAGGACCACTCTGACATGTTCCACTTATTTCCAGGTACATTTTTTTATTCTGAGGCCCAAACAAGCTGACTTGACAAATATCACGTCAATGTGTCCTGCCTGGTCCCTTGCTATAAAACATGACGACACTCCCACAAAAACCAACACAAGGAAGACAACTTTGCTGTCTGTATCACTTCAGCCTGCTAAGAGTGGAGAGAAAGCAGGCAGGTCAACTCCACACTTGTCTATCTGGGTACACACAAAAATGACCATTGGGTCTCAGAAAATTAAATCAGTGCATTGGAAAATCAGTACGTTCTAAATACTATACAGACAGTAGAATTAAACAACTATTGAGAATTAAACATTTTTTTGAGGAGCTCACAATTTAATTTATATCTAAATGAAACAGAAAGACATGACACATTTTGAAAAAGAACAGCTCTGAATATGATCTGGTGACTTGCTCTGGAGAGGAAAAGATCTCTTCCTCTGAGGAGCATTTTTAGATCAATCATTACTATTGTGAATAATCATGTTTTGACACTGTTCAGTAGCTATACAATTAAAGTTAATGCATTACTTTAAGCTGCACGGCGAATGTAACCTTTCTTTGTGATGTGACGTTTGAGGCACCAGTCTCCCCCCTCTTTGCATTCTTCAGTTCAATCTGTTTCCATAAAAACCATTGGGGTATATTTTTAATGATTTACTTCCTTACAAAAATCAAAGCTCTTGAAACGCACGAGGTCTTTTATGTCATTTCCCTCCTTTGTTTTTTATAGTTATTCTAATAAAAATTTAGATTTCATTCACTATTGCCTTTGGCAGTACTTAGTAAAGGCTTTGTAATAACTGATAAACAATCAAATAAGAAAGAATCCAAGGGAGGAAGAAAATGAGGTTAAAAAAACCTTGCAAACTCTATCTGCCCTGACTTATTTATTTTCAGAATGTATAAAGGCCATCACACAATGAGAAGCTGGCCCACTTGCTCAGAGACTGAAAGAAATAAGGGTGAACCTATTGCAAATAAGTCAATATGTTTAATGAGAAATTTAATATACTCAAACTCCTCTTTTTATTTGCCATTTATTTGGTTCCTAAGAGAGATTATGTTTGTAGGGCAATACCAGTCCATTTGCTGTAGGCAGATATATGATTTCCTTCAGCCTGCTAAGACTAAAAATCGACTAAGGGGATAATTGGAAAGCAAGAGAGTAAGGAAGATGACTCTGGTAAACCGTAATCGGTAAATGTGTTTTCTTAATAAGGACGCATTTACATTTCATTGTCTCACGCACTGGGGAAGCTATCTGCAATATTTTAAATTCTTACCAAAGGGGAGCCTTATTCCAACGGAATGTAGCTTTTATAATCATGATTTCGGTTTCCAAAACTTTATGTATTTTTGTCGTAGAAACCATCTCAGAATTGTTTGATCTTTCAGACTAGTTCTTCCATATTTTAAGGCATAGGCAATTTCTAGTAAGAGGGATTTAATATGAGATATCGTACTGAATAGAATTTTATAAACAAAAAATAATTTTGCTTTCTCTCAGTTCATGCTGTCTGCTCAAGCTGTTTATCCATTCTACAAATTTTATTCCGTTCCTATTCTGTTCAAAACACCAGGGATATAGAGGTAAACAGGACAGATCTTCCCTTTTCGTCTTATATCCTAGTGTAGAAAACAGAAAAAAAACCAACATGCATTCATATTTATGTAACTATTTTCAGATTAGGATGAACCTATTAAAAAGAAAAAAGAAAATCAGAATTGGTGTAGAGAGGAAATTGGTGTAGAGAGGCACAGTTGGATGAAAATCAGGAGTAGCTCCAGTCCAAGTTGCTACGGTAGATGTGCCAAGTCTTGAAGGAAGAAGCTAGCCATGCAAGGATCTAGGAAAAGAAGCTTTTCGGCATATAATCTAGATCTATTAGGAATACACATATACTCCCTGTTCCTATCTCCTTCATTTGCATAATAAACATCATCTCCATATTACTAATTTATGAAGCAGATTCCTTTTTCCCTCAGTTTTATTTGTTACCATTCTTGCATAAAGATAGTTGACTTGGATCAAATATTACGGTCATTGATCAAAAGGGTGTATTTCTTCACTCCAATTTAATGATTAAATATTATATATTACATTCAATACACCATACTCTAATCAATTCCATCAACACCATTGCTGAAAGTTACGCATAGAAGGCAAATAATTTAAAACATTTTGTTAATTTTTTTTTTTTTTTTGCGGTACGCGGGCCTCTCAGTCGTGGCTTCTCCCGTTGCGGGGCACAGGCTCCGGATGCGCAGGCTCAGCGGCCATGGCCCACAGGCCCAGCCACTCTGCGGCATGTGGGATCTTCCCAGACCGGGGCACAAACCCGTGTCTCCTGCACCGGCAGGCGGACTCTCAGCCACTGTGCCACCAGGGAAGCCCCATTTTGTTAATTTTGAATACAAAATACTTCAACCTACTAGACTTGGATAATATGGCTATTTCCAGTAGCAAATGATATCAACATTACAAATTTTGGCATAGACTAAGGAAAAAGATGTTATATCCATCTGTCTATAGCAAAAGCTCTACCTGACTTTCTTTTATGTTTTCATCTAATTTTGCTCTTTTGTGATATTATCTTTGAAATGGTAGGATCACTTGTAATTAATTAAAGTTACATAAATTCTAGGCATGCATTCATTTTCTGTTTGATATCCAGTCATTGTTCACTAAATCATAAAGAATGGGATCCCAGATGAAGAAGTCTCAAGTTCAGGGGCTGATTTCATCTATATTACGCAAATGTCCAAGTGGGCTGGTTTAATATAAACCAAAGAAAATACTAGTAAAGTCTATGAGCAACAAGAACAACAAAAAAGCTGATGATGGGTATGGCTTTTCAATTAAAACATACAAAAAGAAGTAAAAATAAAAGTGCATCATTTTAATTTCTGATTTTTTCATAAGCTCAATAACTATGGAACTTTAACCTTCAACACAACTGTTCTATTTTGAAAATAAGGTTATGACGTAATTAAACATGAATCTTTTTAGCTGCCTGTTTCATTAATAAATACTTATCAGGCTATGTAAGGAGGTACTTAGTCGTCCAGTAGCTGAAAATTTGATCTCTAAAATGTGTATTATTAAGTTATATTATTCCTAGAAAGAGTTTATAGCAAGTTGGAAAAATCTTGGGATTTAAAATTAGACAGAAATCACAAATTCTGATTTGCCACCGGGGTGAATTCCTTCACCTTTTTGAGATACACTATTTTCACTTATATTATGCCAAAAACACTACCAACTTCTCATAATGGGTGTGGTATATAAATAACCTGGAAATTAGAAGTTCTGAGTCCTTATGATTTGGAGTGAACTACTTAATCTCTTAACAGCATCTCCATTTCACTATGTATTTGAATAATTAAATTGTATTGTGTACATTTCAGCAATATTCCCCAACCTTTTTGGCACCTGGGACCGGTTTCATGGAAGGCAATTTTTCCACAGACCAGGCGGTGGGATGGTTTTGGGATGATTCAAGGGCATTGATTGATTATGGTCTCTGTGCAGTCAAACCTCTCTGCTAATCATAATCTGTACCTGCAGTCGCTCCCCAGTGCTAGCAACACCGCCTCAGCTCCACCTCAGATCATCAGGCATAAGATTCTCATAAGGAGGGCGTAACCTCAATCCCTCTCGTGCACACTTCACAGCAGGGTTCGCGCTCCTATGAGAATCTAATGCAGCTGCTGAGCTGACAGGTGGCAGAGCTCAAGTGGTAATGCAAGCGATGGGGAGCGGCTGTAAATACAGAGGAAGCTTCGCTTGCTTGCCCTCCGCTCACCTCCTGCTATGCGGTCTGGTTCCTAACAGGCCATCGACTGGTGCCGGTCTGTGGCCCGGAGGTTGGGAACTCCTGCATTTCAGAATGGTTGTGAGCTATAACGACACAATGGACATAAAGACTGCTTGAAAATTATAAAGCTTTATAAATATATGTCTTATTACAAATAATTATATACATATATGTGTATATATATATAAAACGTACTTCTCCTTGAAAGCTTTCTTATCTAGTATCTTCAGTCTTTTCTAGAGCAGCAAGTGCCTCATCCCAGACCATGTACACAGAAGCCTGGAAAATGTGCCCGGAGCTGATGCATACATGATTGAAAGTGGCAAATCACCTCATCTAACACATAGAGTGACACTTTGTTCTTCTTTTCTACCTAACCATAGTCTATTTATAGCCTTAAAGAACCATCACTGATTAGAGGAAAGTAATTTTTTCTGGATGACTACCTAAAATGGCATTTTTCGATCTCCCTATTTTGACTTCCATAGATTTTTTTTAAACTCCATTCCTCATAAAATCTTTCACCTTCTTATTTCTATTTCTTATGATATCTTTTGCTCTCATTTTGAATTTAATGTTGAACTCTGATTTGATTAAGCAATTGCTTAAGGGTATAGTCAGTATAAGGTATTTTTTTGTTTTGTTTTTAACATGTAAACTTGTGTTACAATAAATTTCAAAGGTTTCTTCCCTGCCTGTCATACAAAGGGCTCCCTCACCCCATAGGTTAAAACTATGAAGATGGTTGCTTAATAAGTATCTCTCAAACGCTTCAATGTTCTTACTCAAGGGATTTTAGGCTAAGTAAGCACTTTCTGAATTTAAAAAGCAGGTAATTTGCCTGCATTGTAGATTAAAAAAAAGTGTTATTTTTTTTCCATTAGGTCAGTTATTGAGGATGCAATGGTGATACTGGCCATATTTATACGTCAGTCAATGCAGAGCAGAGAGTAATCTAACAGACACATGTAATCAAGAGATTATAAAGAAAAGGCCCTATTTGTTTTTATGTCACACACTGTAATGTATTATTATCTCCTTTACAATCTTTCTGTTTAACCAAATGTGTCAACTCAAATAATGACTTTTTCCCCCAACCTGAAAGACAGGAGAGCAGCCCTAGGTTTTAGACTGCTTGGACTGTTGGAATCTCAGCATCACCAGTCATTACCTAAGTCACTTTCAGCAGGTTTTACATTTCTCTGTAGCTCAGTTTCTTTATCCACAACATAGGGATAATGGTCATGCCCACCTCATCGGATCCTTGTAGCATTACAAACGGGAATGTGTGTGAAATGCTTAGAAACGCCCCTGGCAAACAACCATCATCATATCTTCCTCATCCTCCTTTTTCTCTCCCCCCACCCCATCATCATTAGAGGGGGTACGGTTTGTACAGAAAAGCCTCAAATGCTCCGGGTGACAGCAGAGAGTAATAGTTAAATCCTGGGGATATAAAATGGAAAGGCAGGACAAAACTGCTACCACTCAAAGAATGAACACATTTGTGGTAGAGGCTGGCCAAATGCTCTCAATTTCCCTATTCTGGTCCTATAGGAAGACCTTATTTCCCATCATTCGGACAGATACACTGGGATGTGTCATTGGTTTCAGCCAACGGCATCAGGGTAGTGATGCTTAGCACTTCCAAACCTAAACTGGTATCTACATAGTCACCCATTCATACTCCACCCCTTAATTGATAAACTCAGTACCAGGAGGCCTGTGTTTAAGACAGCAGCCCTGGGAGATGGGAGGAGCAGAGATCTCTGCATTCACTGTCTGAGGATCAAATGTCCTGTATCAGACTGAGCCATGAGTGAAAACAAACCTTTATTATGTTAAGCCTATGAAATTTCTGAGTTCGTTAAAGCTTCTATTCTTAATTTTCCATACTGATTACTAAGCTAATATCACTCAGCCCTAAATCCGTTCTCCTGTATTCTACACCGAGATGCTGGAGCTGGGAGCCTTCAAACCAGATGTCTCCTTTGACATTTACTTCTTGGTCAGGTTCTGCCAACGCTAGTGCTAAAAGAAACCATTAGACAAGAGGAGAGAGAGGACTCTGTTTCTGTTAGCGTTATCCCACAAGACTTAAGTCGGCAGTGGAAGGTGGGTCCAGTTTCTAAGCTTTTTTCACACACCCTGAACTACGTTTACTGCACCAGCCCCTTCCCCCCACTTGAATATATAAGGATTGAGAAGTGCATCCCCTTCAGGAGTCTGGGTCCTAGATCTTCAGGGTCCTTCCTCTGAGCTCCAACGTTCCTTCATCAGCTGAGAAGCATCCCTCCTCAGAGTTGGGGTGCAGTTCTGAGGGGTCCCTCTGTCAACCTTTTAGGTTTGAGTAGCTCTAGTCTCCTCCCTGTGTGACTCCTCTGTATGGGTGGTTGCTACTTCTTGAAGTTACCAAACTTGTGTACCTTTCTGACATTTTCAATCTTCCAATAGCAGATTAAATAATTTTTCACATTATATATTGTTAAAATTGCCTATTTCTGTTTTCTTGACTGTACCCCAACTTTTATAACTACCCGAATACAGAAATCAGTTAGCCAGAGTCTGTGCTACCATAAGAAAAGTCTAAAATATGTGGCATTTGTTTAATGTTTAAGCAACGGGGAGGGAGGAAACTGTTTACAAAGGTAGAAAGCTATTTATCTGCATGATGTTTGGGCAAAACTACTGGCAAAATCTCTATTTGAATTAACTCAAGAGGCAGACCCTGGGCCTGCTGGGCTGGCAACACTCAAAACAGATTGAAAAACAGAACTTAATAATGTATGTTACGTACTATCAGCTACATTCAGCAAGATGTTACAGGAGAAGTGTGAGCTCAGGAACTAAGCGGCTTGTGTGAGAGCAGATCTGACCAGGAACAGAGAGAATCCGAAAGTTTCAAGGTTTGTTGGACCCAATGCCTGATTTCTTCTAAACCCCAACTGGTAGACCTGCCATTGAAGTGAGTGTTGAGTAACAAAGGTCCAATGAAAAGTTACATTTGAATAAAGTGACTCAAGGCTAATATGATTTTCAGAGCTGACACCGAGTGGACTCTCTCAGTTGAACAAAGCATCTCTGGACAAAGAGGTTAAGGATGTGGTCCTCCTGCCTGTTCTTCAAGATACGATCATGCTGAGATAGAGACATGGAGAACTGGAAATCAAGGGCAACCAAGATAGAACTCTGCTAGGCACACGGACTACCGGAAAGCAAAGAGATCAGAGCCCTAGCAGATTGCAGAGGATGGTCGTACTGAAATACCGTGATTCCAGCAGTATGAGCCTTGAAATTCCTAAGACTTAAAACAACTCTTGGTTCCATAATTTTCCCCAAACAGGAAAATAAAATATTTTAAGGCTATACAAGTTTCATTAGGTACTTTGAATGTGGACAAGGAGAATAATAGAAAAGGAAGAACTTCCCAGAGGGTGTATCCAGAGGCTAGAGGAAAGCAGGGACAAGGGAGATCTCCCAGGGAGCAGGGTCAAAGCCAATTCAAGGATCCTGTCAGGGAGACTTGACAATGTCTGTCCAGCAGGAATACACCACTGGCTTCCATGTACATTTAGTTCTTTCTCTGTCCAAATATGAGTGTTTATTGTGGTTTCCCTTTTCCTACTCCTCTCCTTCATATTGGGTATATATGTATGTTGGGAGCTGGTTGCAAAATATAAATCGTTTATTTATAGGTGATTGACCATCATCATCATTAGATGAGGACAATGAATAACCAGAGACCATGAATTTGAACTGAATCCAGTGACTGAAAGAATGTTTAGTTATCTCTCTTGGAAAATAATAGCCCTTCTTAATGAAAGAGTGGAAACGTGACATGAATGTTTGGCGACCACAAGAGTGGACTTTGGCAGAGATGTCCTTATCTGCTTTTCCTGCTCACATAGCTTCCTGATATTCACTGGCCTCCCTTGCAGTTCAGATGGGGCTATGAGACTAGGTTGTGGCAAATGGAAGGATGTCTACACACTTCAGGTTGCTCCATAATAGCTCACGCACAATGGACAGCATAGCCTTTTCCTTTCCTCAGTGACCTAAGAGGCCATGTACTTAAGAAGGCAGCATAAGAAGAGGGATGGAGTCTTTGAATAATCAGTGAACCTTTGACAGTGAACCTCTAAGGAGAGCTGCCCAGACACATGAGCTATGACATAAGAAATATTTTATTTTTCTGAGATTTGGGGGTTAGGTTACAGTGACTGAAGACTATTGCCCTAATACAGCATGCCTTACCTTCAGAAGCCAGGCTTCTAGTAATCCTAGAAGTGACACTTACTAGCTAAGTGACACTGGGAAAGTCACTTAATTTCTCTGGGCCACTACACATTTGTAAAATGAAGCTAATATTAGGTTACCCAAAATTATAAGAGAAAGTCAGGCCAAATGTTGGCTCAAGATTTTTTTTAATGGTTTTGATCTATGGTTCTATGAAATAGTAATTAAGCACTAAAGCCACTCTAATGAGATCACAGAAGTAATATTTTTATTTAAAAAATTTTAGTTATTGCATAGTACCTACAAAATCCAGCTTTATGTATAAATATTGTGCAACATGTGTATTTAAATGGTGTTAATTCATGCCAAGCAGTTTTATTGAAAACGGTAATCTACAAAAGAGCATATGACTGAGATGAAACACTGCAGATAATAATTTCAAAGAATCTATTCCCTAGAACTTTGTCCAATCACATTGCATACTTTCTTCATACCCTCAGCCCTCTCCCTACAGTCTAAGATGATGGAATTAAACAGAATTCCCATTTCTATGTTTTATCAATTGAAAGCCTATTCCTTTCCATGGTTTCTCTTGAAATTCACTCTATAATGTTTGCTCAGGACCATTGTTTTTATGTAAAATGATAGAAATTATCAAATAACTCAAAAGTAAAAAAATAAACCTAAAACCTTTGCTTATATTTAATTATATGTTCATCAACTAATAAATCAGGCTAATGAAAGTACGTGTTCTTATAAAACGGTAAAATAGCAATTAACATACAACTAACATGTCAATTTAAAACTTAGAGATTGAATGGAATTTTCCTCCCTTAAATCAAAATGAAGTATGTTGCAGCCAAAACCTAAACAAAGAACTTATAAAACTCCTTTTGCTAATGAGTTCTCTTTTCCTAATCACTGGGAAATAAAAGCTAGCTAAAGCCGAACGTGTAAACTTAACGCAGAAAACAAAACAAGAAAGAGTATATTATTGATCTGGTCTTCAAATCATTTTAGCAATTTACGATTTTATATCAAAATTATAATTTTTTGAATCCTATATATTCTAAAAATGCCTTTAAAAAGGATTCAATATAGGAAAATACAGAAGGTAGGATTCTGATTTTTCATTATTTTTGGATAACGGTACTCGTTTTCCTCCAATGATTCCATTACCGAAGTGTAGAATGCAAGGTATAAACTTTAAATATCTCTGTAAGGTCCCTGACATAACGGACGGGCGATGTCCAAAGAAACAAAAAGAAAAAAAAAATTGTTAATCTGAATTAAACTCTAGATTCTATGAAATTAAGATGTTTTTATTACTACCCGTTGATTAAGCGACGTCTATATGAGCAATATAATACATTGCAAAGCAGAGAACTATTGAGGAAGCCCTCCCCGGCCCCCTCCCCATTCCCTCCGCATCCATTCACACAAGCCATTGGAGGTACCACGGCTGCACTCACCAGTGTGGAGGTTTGCGAGGCGTCTGCCCATTCCTCTGAGCCCTCGGGGGTCCGCGTGTTGTTAGGGATCCTGCGAGGGTTACGCGCTATCGCTTCACACCAGCCCAGCATTTTCTCCTTCCTCTTATCCCTTTTCAATTTCTGAAATTCTGAAAATAATTTACATTCCCTGAAACAGGTCACTTGTTTTAGATGTCTGTTTTTGGAAAATGTACATCATTGAAATGAAATAAGCAATTTAATGTAATACCAGTGGAGGCACTTCATTTTAGCCAGGTGTTATAGGGAGGAAAAGAAGAATACGCTGACCATTAAAAACCTCAGAACCACAGGCAATGAAAACAGTACACGTCTACTCAAAGAGCCTAACGTTTTACACCTCAATTCGTGACACTTTTAGATGGTGGGAATTCCTTGCATCAGGTTCTAAGTTATTTTCAAAGATCGGTTTCTAACAAGAAGTTCTTACCTTGAGAGCTAAGAACAGACTCAGTTCCTGATATATCTACATATTTCAATATCTAAAATTTGGCATAGCTTTTCAGTTGAATGTCCTACAGATGCAGAATGAATTGAACGCAGGCCAGTGATGAACATTACTCATTCTGGCAGTGGCATGATTATCTCTCTCATAAAATTCTGCCAACTAAAGAAGGAGAAATTTTAGGGCAAGCATGGTAAAATTAGTATATGACACCCATCACCAATCTATTAAAATAATAATTTAAAAAATATCCTTACTATATCATGAATAAAAATATTCCACAACTCTTTCTAGCTTTCCAGAACTTCCCATTTAAGGAATTTTTTTGTTTGTCTCTGAAAAAGTTATATCAACAATAACTTTTAATGTAATGAAGAAAACATTGTTTCCTTGTAAAGTTTCACAGCCTAGTTTTTCCACTCCACCACCCTCAGTAATTAGAAATAGTTCATCGCAGATCTTTAGTTAAATGCATTACACTGTCAATTAAATATAAAAAATAATGTGGAGTAATTATTTTTCACAGTATCCAAAGCAATTAGCAATCTGGTGGTTTATAACATTTCAGAGGTTCAAAATAGCACATTTCATAGGACTAATAAAAGTAACATTAAGAAAGGTTGCATTAACGGATTGATGAGTTATTACTGTAAATGACAAAATACTCAAGTGAAATGGATCTTAACAATGTAAATAGGAAATTATTTCTAAAAAACTTTCATAAAAATTAAGTCTAAGATACTCAATGGAATGGCCTTTTAAATAAGACTGGCAATCTTATATGAGTGAATCATTCATCTGAGGTGCAGGAAAATGGGGAGGGGAGCTTCAAAGCAATTGTGTGAATGAGCAACAAATTATTAATGCTTGCCCTTTCAAACACATTGCTTGAGATTTTATTTGAAAACTCTGATCTGTGTAATGCAAAATCTGCATCTCCAACTAATTTGCATTCCACAGAAAGTAAATATTTCCACATTCCTGGTACACAGTATCTTGGTTAGTCATCAGTATTTAACTACATTTCTTGAAGTGTACTAACAGTAAATGTAAATGAGTAGCTTTATTCAAAAGCAGGGAGTGAAATGATACATAACGACCAAAACAGTTTAATCAAGTACAAACAAATGTCCTACTTGTAAGTCATTTGGCAATTAAAAAAAAATTTAACTCCATAATTAAATATATCACTTTAGTGCTTATAATAAAATGTTGAATTCATGCATGAATAAAAAGCATAATAAAGTAGCCCACAAAAATTATATCATCAGTACCCATTCTGGGATATGTTTTTAAAAGCAGTCGACTTCTTATTTCCTATTCAGTTTCTGAGATTAAATAAAGCAGTTTAATTTCATTTGTAGCCTTCTCTTGTGATGGTGGTGGTCATAGCTATCTTCCTCCTTATTCAGTCAACATTAATCCTTAAGTATTTCTTGAGCCTCTACTATACTGTAGGTACTGAAGTAGGCATGGAAAAGCCATAAGAGGAAGATTACTTTCATTTTTGATTTGAGTCAGATTCAGTGCAATATTCTCTAGAATTTTAAAATCCAAGCATAACTAGGATCTTCCTGACTCCCTAATTTTTGAATTTGTGAACTTATATGCTCAACTTCAAGGTGACTGTCTGCCCCTTTTGATCTTAGACGTCCCCCCTGAAGTTTGCTTGTGCAAACCATCTTTCTGAACTTGTTTGTTGAACAAGTCATCACGACAGGGCTATTAAACTTTGGACTACACCTGCTGATGTAGTATAATAAAACGTCAGCTGCGTTTTAGTTTTTTTTTTTTTTTTGCATGTAACAGACATTATCTTAATTCTAGGATGATTAACTAGGTTAAATAATTCAACCAGTTAAAATACATACTCTTTTTCCCTAAATAATGTGTTAATAATCATCATCGAATATTTACCATGGACACTGTCCTGTCTGTTGTGGGAAAACAGAAAAGAAACATGATGCATGGCTACGGCCTGGAAGACTGGAAAGCTTCTCTTTGAACTTGGACATATTCATAGGAATATTCACAAAGAAAGTTAAATGTGTGAAATGACCAGAGCAATCTAACTAGACAGCATCACTTCACCTTTTATCATATGAATGAAGAATGTGTGAGATTATAATAAAGACCTCTGATGTTTACATGACTACATCTGGACATTCACATCATCTGATAAGAGAAAAGCTTTGTCTAATGACGTGCTCAGTATAATATGCATCCACCCACTTTACTAGCTACTTTTGAGTTGAAGCATCATATCTGAAAGAAACCAATGTTTCAGTGGCCTCCAAGGAAGCAGCACAGGTGTAGGTGAGTTGAAAGAGAGGGAGACAGGGAAGAAAGGAGAGCTCCACTGCACCATCCTGTAAATTCTGTGGGGAAGAGACTGTGACAGTTGCTAAAGATAATATCTTCTTCTCTATTATCACAAAACACTCCGACTTTAGGTTACACTTCACAGCGATCTTTTTGGCAACATGGATGACAAAGTAGAAATTCCAGAAACAGTTTAGGTCATAGATTTGAGACAACTGAAGGGTTAATAATGGTGACTGCTGAGCCTCTGAAGACCAGCATTCTTCCTACACAGGTCTGGAGTGCTCATCATATTCTGAGGTGTAAGAATATGCTGTCAGTCAGAAGGGTGGGCAAATTATAAGCATTTACAATTAACCCTAATGCACTTTAAACTGTAAGTATCACTAGTAATATATCAGAATGGAAACGTGGTCATTAAGTATTCATGTCAATTACCATCTAACCATTGAACCAAGCTAATATGAGATGCAGCAATGAGCAGCTTATATAATGATCACGGGACACTGAGATTTAACTAAGCTTAATTTTTAATATGCTACCCCTAGGAGATATTTAATTTAATAAATAGAAACACAGTGCATTCTCTGTGAACTAAATTGACAACAAATTAAAATTAGGAAGAAAAAAATGCAGGGCAATTGGGTGTATGTCATAGAGAATAGTTACTTTTAATTCAGAAACATTTAGCAAACCCTTCCTTTGTGCCAGACAGTGTGCCTGGAACTATTGGTAAAGGGATTAAAGCGATCTGGAGTTCCAGGTAGGGGGGAAACTGACAAGTCAATCAACTTCTGATAGCAGTGCAATGAGTACTATGAAGACCTTGAGAACAGATGTTTGACTTAATATCAGCTGAAGGAGACCATTGATTTTGGACAACTCTCCAAAGAAAATACAATTACAAATAACTTACATGAAAATTAAAATTCTTACTACTCCAAAGGCTGCCACAACCAGCTTTGCTACACAACGCTAGGGGGCCTCCTTCCCATTGTAATCCATGTAAATGGCACTGCGCTCCAAGGGGTGCGCTCCACATAAGCGCCACGTGAGTGGCGCTCCTGCAGCTATGCTGCCTGGCGGAAAGAAAGCCCAGCCGATCTCTCTAGGTGAGCTTATTAAAATTACCTTACTGTACCCCAAAACTAATATAATTCAGCTAGTGGGAAGCAGCTGCATGGCACAGGGTGATCAGCTCAGTGCTTTGGATGGGATAAGGAGGGTGGGAGGGAGACGCAGAGGGAGGGGATATGGGGATATATGTATATGTATAGCTGGTTCACTTTGTTATACAGCAGCAACTAACACACCGTTGTAAAGCAATTATACTCCAATAAAGACGTTAAGAAAAAAAAAGAACATTTTCTTCTCACAGAAAAAAAAAACGCAGTTGCCTGCCTCTACTTTGTCTGTCTACCTTCTCAACTCTCTCCTTCCTAAAACATCGCCCGCTCCCTGCCGCATCCAGTAGAGTATAGTTAAGGGCCTGGTCAAGTCCTTCCCTCTTCACCACATACATGGAACTGAGAAAGTCTCCCCCACCTCCTCATGTACACCACCATCCTCAAATTGGTAACTTGAGGATAGTCCTTGTCTAAGAATTTGAAAGGATTTTTCAAACGAAAATTTTAGAGATTTGACTATATATTTCCTTAGCTAAGTGTCCTTAAGAAATATGTCTCAACAATGGAACACTTTCCTCACCCCGCCAGAATGAACTTGAAGATCGATCTCCATTATGAAAGAAACAACTTGCAAATAAGAGAAGGAAGGGACAGTTAAGAACATGCTTCCCTTCCTCAGTAGGCTGCAATATCTCTGAGAATTAATGTTTGTTTTTTGAAAAGGTGCGTGTATATGTGTGTGTGTGTGTGTGTGTGTGTGTGTGTGTGCTCCAAGAGTACTCCCTAGACCCTCAGAAGACTATAACATACATGCCTAAAAGTCACACCAACTGCTACGCTGGATGCCTGCGTGGCTGTTTTGAAGCGCTCACACACAACTGTGAGCTGTCCTTGAAGACATGGAGTCCTAACAACCATCAAGAACTGCCTGCTGGGAAGTCTTCAGACCAGATGGTCTTTACACTAGGTAACTATTTATTAAATTTATTGCTATGAAATGGAAGTATGTACTGAGGGCCTTCTGATTTCTATGAGAAGGGTGTGAGGTTTCTCAAATGGACAGAGAGGTTCATAGCTGCCTTCTAAGATGTGGAACACTAACTGATATAGAACCCAATAAATAACTGTTGATAATAAAATAAAGGAGAAAATAAAGAAGAGCTCTCCCCTTTTGAGTAAAGTTAAGAAATGGGAACAACCATAACGTGACTCATAGAAAAGGTTTAAATTCTTAAATGCTTTTTTGCTTGGACTATAGGAAAGATATATTTAGTACATAGTTTTCTTTTAAAAACTCTCCCTCTACCTTGCAATCCCTTTTAGAAGCAGCCATCTTTCTGTGAAGTCTTATAAGTTACTCTAGCCTTGTGAATGAAGAAATGGCACAGAAAAGGTAAGGGGCTCCTATCCGCCCTCTGTTGGGGCAGTGCAGAGAGAAGGGTTTTGAAGAGACAGTCTTGGTAGCAGTATGAGCCGTAACACTGAGGTCATTAGTAAAGGAGGAAGGGGCAGCTTCCAGGTCAGCAACCTTGGGAAAACTATAATAGCAGGGACTACTCCAGTCTTAATACAGACGCAGATGAAGGGAAGGCCACACACACATTTCCACACTTTAGTGATGGCTAAGAAGCCTCTTTATGAGAGGGTGGTAGTCACTCAACCCTTAGCACATAGGTTGGGCCAATCTTCGAGACATCAAAAGTGAAGTGTGAAGGACTTCTAGTTTCAACACTGACATGTAAAGAGTGTAGAAATCATCACTCCCATCCTTACAAAAAGATAAACCTGAACAAACTGAAAATTAATGATATTTCTTGGAACCATCAGAGAATGAAGTTGTAATAAAAAACTACTACCCCCAAATATGGAGAGACAGATGCCTACAGAGACGCATGGCCAATTTCAGAATACATGCAGAGAAGCTGCTAGAATCATAAACTGGTGTTAGCACACAGTAATTTTGATGTATTATTGGAGGCACAATATGGCCTAGCTTAAGAAGAAGAACTTCCTGGAGGCTGCATTCTTAGTGGAGGCCCCAGAGTTTCCTGGGTCTCACCACCAGGAAGCTTACCTAGATCTCATGAACAGTTGAGAAAGGTGCCACTGTGGTACTACTAAGGAGAAGGGAAGAGTAACCATCATGAAATGCCCTAGAACACTCCTATACAAAGACCTATTCTGGGCTTCCCTGGTGGCGCAGTGGTTGAGAGTCCACCTGCCAATGCAGGGGACGTGGGTTCGTGCCCCGGTCCGGGAGGATCCCACATGCCGTGGAGCGGCTGGGCCCGTGAGCCATGGCCGCTGAGCCTGCATGTCCAGAGCCTGCGCTCCGCAACGGGAGAGGTCACAACAGTGAGAGGCCCGCGTACCGCAAACAAAACATAAAAAACAAAGACCTATTCTTCAGGGAAAATATCTTAAAAGAGTCAAATTAACCTACCTGAGTGAAGGGCACTGTTCCCACTTCAGGTATTTCTAGGCTTCCTGCCTCATCTAAGGTGGGGAGGGAAGCTAAGAAACACCTGTGAAGGCCATAGCCCAGCAACACAGGCCCACTAAGACTTGGAGATTTAATCATACCATTGTAGAATACTTTCCTTCTACTCTACTTTCCCACCATACCAAAAGGGCTTCAGGATAATACTAGCAGATTATAACCGAAAGCACTGCAAGATACTAACCCTCTTGGAGGAGGAGCACATAGGGAAGGCTCAAAGCCAACAGACAAACACAGGATGCTAGAAGGATCTGAAGCATCTGGTAGTGACAGCAAACATTAAATACACCCTATTTCTAGCCAGGAAAATAGAAACGCAAAGGGTGTTTACTTCAGTTTCTATTACTTAATACAACATATGTGACTTTCAACAAAAAAAAATTAGAAAACATACTAAAAAGCAAGAAAAAAGTCTGAAAAGACATAAAAAAGCATCAGAACCAGATTCAGATATGAAAGATACTGGAATTATCAGATAGGGAAATTTAAATATCTATAATTAATGTATTAAGGGTTGTAATGGAAACAGTAGACAACAGACAAGGACAGGTGGGTGGGGTAAGCAGAAAGATAGAAACTCCAAGAAAGAAAAAAAGGGAAATGATAGAAATCGAAACACTGTAATAGAAATGAAGAATGTGTTCGACAGGCTCATCAATAGACTGGAAATGGCCAAGAGAAGTTATCAATGAGCTTGACGACAGAACAGCAGAAACTTCCCAAGAGAAATGCAAAGAGCATGAAGAATGGGAAAAAAAAAAAACAAAAAACACCAGGACATCCAAGAACTGTGGGATTATTTCAAAAGATGTAACATATGCATAACTGGAATACCAGAAGAAGAAATAAAGATAACAAAGAAGGAGAAGAAATATTTGCAGGATACAAGGTTGATATATAAAAGTCAACTGCTTTCCTATATACCTGAAGGCCTATATACTGTCAGTGGACAACTGGAATTTGTGAAAATCAATACCATTTTCAATAGCACCAAAAGAAATATTTAGGTATAAATCTAACATAATACTTAAAGAATCTTTGTGGAAAACTACAGTATCTTGATTGTAAAAATCAGAGAACATCTAAATAAATGCCAATAAATTCTGTGTTCATGGACGGGAGGACTCAATATTGTTAAGATGTCAATTCTTCCTAACTTGAGCTACAGCACAATCCCAATCAAAATTCCAATAAGCTGTTTTGTAGATATTGACAAACTTATTCTGAAGATTATATGGAGACGCAAAACACCTAAAATATCCAAGGCAATAGTGAAGAAGAACAAAGCTGAAGGATTCACGCTACCCAGCTTCAAAACTTAACATAAAGTTACAGTAATCAGGTCAGAGTGATATTGGCAAAAGAATGAACATATAAAACAATGGAACAGAATAGAGAGTCCAAAAACACTCAAACAAACTCATAGTTATTATTAATTCATCTATGAAAAAGAGCAAAGGCAATGCAATGGAGAAAAAATAGTTTTTTCAATGAATGGTTCTGGAAGAACTGGACATCCACATGAAAAAAATCAAATCTAGGCACAGAACCTTACACATTTCACAAAAAATAATTCAAAGTGGATCATAGACCTAGTTTAAATAAAAACTATAAAACTTCTAGAAGAAAACAAAGGTGAAAATGTGAGTGACTTTGGCTTCAGCAATGAAGTGTTAGATAAAACACTAAAATCATGATCCATGAAAGAAAAACTGATGCTAGCATTTATCAAAATTATAAACTTCTATTCTCTGAAAGACTTAAGAGAATGAAAACTCAAGTCATAAACTTGGAGAAAATATTTGAAAACTGCTTATCAGATAAAGGACTTGTATCCAAAATATACAAAGAGCTCTTAAAAATTAATAAGAAAACAAACAACCCAGTAAAAAATGGCCAAATTATCTGAACAGACACCTCACCAAGAGGATGTACAGATGGCAGATAAGCATATGAAACATGCTCACCATCATATGCATTAGAGAACTGCAAATTAAAACAATGAGATACCACTACATATCTATTAGGATGGCTTTGAACCCAACTGATAACACCAAATGCTGGCCAAGGATGCAAAGCAACAGCAACTCTCATTCATTGCTGGTGGGAATGCAAAATGGTGCAGCCACTTTGGTACTTTCTTACAAAACTAAATATTACCATACAATCAAACAATTGCACTTGTAGCTATTTATCCAACTGATTTGAGAATTTATGTTTCCACAAAAACCTATACACAAGTTTTTCTAGTAGCTTCATTCATCATTGCTAAAAGCCGGAAGCAACTAATATATCCTTCAGTCAGTGAATAGATAAATAAATTGTGGTACATTCATATAATGGTACATTATTCAGAAATAAAAAGAAATGAGCTATTAAGCCATAAAAAGATTCATAAATGAATCTTAAAAGCATATTGCCATGTTTAAAGAAGCCAGTCTGAAAAGGGCTACTTTATGTGTGATTCCATTTATATGACATTCTGGAAAAGACAAAACTATAGGAACAGTAAAATAATCAGTGATAGGGCAGTGAAACTATTCTGTATGACACGGTAATAGATTGTGGGATTGTGACAGTCTATAGAATTTCACAGCACAAAGTGTAAACCTGAAAATGGATGCAAATTAAAACATGTCATTTAAAAGGTTGGGAGATCCCAAGATGGAATGTGAAAAATACAGTCTAAATACGTGACAAATGTACGAAAGGACCTCACCGAAAAGCATGAGGGAAAATGTGCTGACCTAAGTACTTTAGAAATAGTGGAATCTATTAGATTACAGCAAAAAAATATTGTACATCAGCACTGTGCTCTAGTTCATATAATATTTCCCCACGGAAGTACGGGTTGACAATTCTGACACAGCTTGACAGGTATGCTGGGATTGAACAGCTAAATAAGTGGTTGGCAAGTAAGGAGGGCGAGGTTTCTCAGTGTTGGAGTGGGAGGTTACAGATAAAGAGGGGGAGAGCCTGTGCCCAGCAACAAGAGAAGCCACTGCAATGAGAAGAGAGCACACCACGGTGAAGAGGAGCCCCTGCTCGATGCAACTCGAGAAAGCCCGTGTGCAGCAATGAAGCAACCAAAAATAAATAAACAAGTAAATAAATACTTAAAAATGAAGCAAAAAGGCCATACGGTTCTAATATTTCATTGTTTAAACTTGCCATCTTCATTTCTTTAAGTTCTTAAATAACCAGTAATAATCATGGTAAGTATAAGATTTGTAAGCAAAAATTTTTAATATTAAACATATGGAAGCCTCTTTGTGGATTTCCTTTCATATATGAGGTTAATTGAACATACAGTGTCCATAATACAGTAGAATTTATTTATTTTTAACATTAAAATGATTGCATATGACCTAATCAGAATTACATTTCAGTGTCAAAAATACGATGAGTATGCTATTGTATACCCAGTCTTATTTTTATCTTGGACACTTGACCTGACTAATAATTCAGATATCGACTACCAAGATTTTTTTTTAATAGTACAATTATTTGCCACAAACTAATTTTTGAAGTTAGAAATTTTGAAGGGAGTTATTTTTACCTTCTTAGGAGAAATAAATAAATAACTACAAGAGAATGGCAGAAGAGTATGTACTACTTGTTTGGGATTCAAAAGTGACCACATTGATTTTACCCAAATTTCCAAACAAAATAATCACCACTGGGTTGAAAATAGGCTAACTTCCAGCCTCATCTCTCTAGAAATGAGGGAATTTAGTGAAAGAGTGAAATTCATAAAATTGAGTGCAATGCCTTTGAAGGATACATTTCGCTATGTGCATCAGACATGTCCACTTCCTCAAAAATTCTATTTACCAAGAGCATGAAAGTGAGATCGTATAAGAATGAAAAACAAAACAACAAAAAAGGAACTTTGGGTTTCTTGAGTAGCTTTATGAAGACATTTAAAGGTGTTTGAATAAAATATGGGTTTCCAAAGTTTTCCAGTGTGAAAACATTTTTTTATCTATCTTTTTATCATAAAAATTTAGCAAACCATTGACTTAATACTATTAATATATTTTATTATATATTATATTATATTATATATATTATATATATATTATAATATATATAATATATTATATTATATTAATATAATAGACTTAATATATTTTAAGTATATATTTATTAAGAAAAAACATTGCCATGTGAATTTTTTCTGATAAGAACTTTGTAATATATTCCAGAGATTTATATTTCACATCTTGAAAGTCATTGAAATGTCTAGGTGTTTTGCTTAAAATTTTCAAATATACAGTTTTTACCATCCTCATTGGGCCTGAAAATATAGCTTCCAGGAATACTGGTTTCTTTTCTAATTCTCTTGGTCTTTGAGCTGATTTCAAGATGATTGTGTCACGCATTACTCAAGGGAAGTTTCTGAAAGGCATATGCATTTGTAACAAGTAGCTGGTACTGAACATTTCACATGAAATATTTTAAACATTGTCTCCCTTAAAACCAAAATATGTCATTTAATGTCAATGAAATTCTGCATGGCTAACATATGAAAAATATATGAGAATATAAATACAGGGATGCCTGGATTTCTAGGTTTATTTTAGGGACTTTTATCATTTATGTAAACATAGTAAAAATTTCATAAAGTTTCCTTGTTTTGTCCACGCTGTGGGACTGTGGATCCCTATTCCTTCCCTTTCCTACATTACCAGCTGAAATTTCTATTCAATTTTTATAATCAAAGAGAGAGTTTATCTTTTTGACACTGTAACTCTTCGAAAAGAGCTTCATGTTTCTCTCTTTACATGGGCAATTAGGGAACTAGAAGACAACTAACAGTATAATTTAATATTTTCTGATGTTTCTAGTATATATTTTACGTACTTAGTGTAACCCTGATCACTTTTTAATGTTTGAACCTCATCAATGCTCAGGGTTACACTAAGTACGTAAAATGTATACTAGAAACATCAGAAAATATTAAATTATACTGTTAGTTGTCTTCTAGTTCCCTAAATGCCTACATTTTTACCTGATGTTCCAAATATATCTTTGCAGCTCACTCAAACTTCTTTTGCAAGTTATAAAGGTACATTCAGGGCTTCCCTGGTGGCGCAGTGGTTGAGAGTCCGCCTGCCGAAGCAGGGGACACGGGTTCGTGCCCTGGTCCAGGAAGATCCCACATGCCACGGAGCGGCTGGGCCCGTGAGCCATGGCCGCTGAGCCTGCGCGTCCGGAGCCTGCGCTCCGCAACGGGAGAGGCCACAACAGTGAGAGGCCCGCGTACCATAAAAAAAAAAAAAAAAGAAAAAAAAGGTACATTAAGAAAAACAGATTTTTAGTTGCAGGTATATACCAAGAATCGTTAAACTTAGGGCTCACTCACAATGAACCTCCTTCTTCACTTTCTATCTAGTCTCCAATTGTGATACTTATATAAATGAAGAGGGGCTTCCCTGGTAGCGCAGTGGTTCAGAGTCTGCCTGCCGATGCAGGGGACACGGGTTCGAGCCCTGGTCTGGGAAGATCCCACATGCCGCGGAGCAACTAAGCCCGTGCGCCACAACTACTGAGCCTGCGCTCTAGAGCCCAGGAGCCACAACTACTGAGCCCACGTGCCACAGCTATTGAAGCCCACGCGCCTACAGCCCATGCTCCACAACAAGAGAAGGCACGCAAAGAGAAGACAGCACACTGCAATGAAGAGGAGCCCCTGCTTGACGCAACTCGAAGCAACCAAAAATAAATAAACAGATAATTTTTTAAAAATGAAGAAAAAAGGCCATACGGTTCTAATATTTCACTGTTTAAACTTGCCATCTTCATTTCTTTAAGTTCTTAAATAACCAGTAATAATCATGGTAAGTATAAGATTTGTAAGCAAAAATTTTTAATATTAAACATATGGAAGCCTCTTTGTGGATTTCCTTTCATATATGAGGTTAATTGAACATACAGTGTCCATAATACAGTAGAATTTATTTATTTTTAACATTAAAATGATTGCATATGACCTAATCAGAATTACATTTCAGTGTCAAAAATACGATGAGTATGCTATTGTATACTCAGTCTTATTTTTATCTTGGACACTTGACCTGACTAATAATTCAGATATCGACTACCAAGATTTTTTTTTTAACAGTACAATTATTTGCCACAAACTAATCTTTGCCACTCCCAGAAATTACTTGTCCTTAAATATTCAGTAATATCTGGGTTTTAAATATCACAGTTTAATTGATTATAAACCGATATCCAAAATTCAAAGTGTGAAAGGTATATTAACTTTTAATAAATCACTTTTGAATTTTTTTTTCTGAGAAGCTGATCCTTGTAAGCCTCCTTGTAGCCTCCTTTTCTGTATTCATCTCCCTGCAATGTCTCTTCTCAGCTCTCCTAGTTTTGTCATCAGTCTACACTAGACTACGTCAGCAGTAACCCTGCGATATCTTGCCTGGTTCCTTACCTGCTTCCCTATCTATGAGAACTTGGTGGTTTATTTACTCCACCATCAGAGAGTCTTTTGCATTTCATGATTATTTGTTCATTCTCTGCCTCCCTACCTATGTTGAGGGTAGTCTGAGAAAGGGGTGAGGGTGTTTTCAAATAAGTCTCTTATATCATTAAGATCAAAACCAAATCATAGCACAAAGCAGATACTCAGTAATGTCAGATGAATATTGAAATAGGAAGAAGAAATGCAGGTTGTCAAAATAAAGAAAATATTTTCCATATGTTAATGAAAAGCAAAAACATTACTCAATGCTGAGCCATCTTTTAATACTGTCCACATACATTATGTATAAGAATGCCATAGGGACTTCCCAGCTGTCAGAGTGGTAAAGAATCTGCCTGCCAATGCAGGGGACGCTGGTTTGAGCCCTGGTCGGGGAAGATCCCACATGCCACGGAGCAACTAAGCCTGTGCACCACAACTACTGAGCCTGTGCTCTAGAGCCCGCAAGCCACAACTACTGAGCCCACGCACCTAGAGCCCGTGCTCTGCAACAAGAGAAGCCACCGCAATGAGAAGCCCACGCACTGCAAGGAAGAGTAGCCCCCGCTCGCTGCAAGTAGAGAAAGCCTGCGCACAGCAATGAAGACCCAATGCAGCCAAAAGTAAAAAAAAAAAAAAAAAAGAATGCCATAAAAATGTAAGTTAGAATTAAAGTCATAAAGAGAGGTCATTTTGTGAGGATATGACAAAAACTACAAACTACTCTTATGACAAATAGGAAGTTGGCACCAAACCAGAGAATATAAGATAGAGAAAACTATTCAACAGTTCATTCTCGGGCTTCCCTGGTGGTGCAGTGGTTGAGAGTCCGCCTGCTGATGCAGGGGACGCGGGTTCGTGCCCTGGTCCGGGAGGATCCCACATGCCGCGGAGAGGCTGGGCCCGTGAGCCATGGCCGCTGGGCCTGCACGTCCGGAGCCTGTGCTCCACAACGGGAGAGGCCACAGCAGTGAGAGGCCCGCGTACCGCAAAAAAAAAAAAAAAAAAAAAAAAAAAAAACAGTTCATTCTCAAAGGGAAAAATTAAAACTTCATTTGAATACATCAAAAAATTATGTCTATTATATATAGAATGGATAAACAACAAGGTCCTACTGTATAGCACAAGGAACTATATTCAATATCCTGTGATAAAGCATAATAGAAAGAATATGAAGAAGAAGGTATGTATATGTATAGCTGAATCACTTTGCTGTACAGCAGAAATTAACACAACACTGTAAATAAACTATACTTGAATAAAATACATTTAAAAAGATATGAGCTTCTGCAGAGTTCTAAATGCCACTAATTTCACCACAAAAGAGAAAAGAACATGCATGTATATACATAAGCAAATGTGTAATTTGGAACTGATTCCCTGAGAGCTAATTTTGGGTATGTGAATAGTAAGCTTTAAAACAGAATCTGTGAAGATCCATCTGAAGATAAATTTGACATTTAAAATGTATCCTGCTCCATTGTGGAAAGAAACGTTGAACTGATGATAAAAGAAGAAGGAAACTTTGTTTTTGACACAATAAAATAAAAAGGGACTTTGGTGGACTTCATATCCCTCCATAGATTGCTTGTGTGATGACAAGCAAGGAGTATTGACCCTAAGAGCCTTTTTTTTTTTCCAGAATAGGAAATAGAAAGTTCTAATATGACACTATGTCCTGCTGCCAGATTCCTGACCACACATTTTTCTGTAACATTTAACAGATCCTCTACAACATGCTAAATAGTTCCTTAAAATTTAATTCACAATGCACAAGAAATGTCTGAAGCTTTAAACAATAGCTTAAAAGGAACAAGGTCACTGTAGCCAAAGAAAAAAGGATATCTACAGAAAAACCCGGGAAGGAATTACATGATTGAGCTGAGGTATCATGCCTTATTTCCCAATCATAATCTAGATCCATGATAGCTTGATTTATGCAGGCCTAACTCGGGCTTCTGAGCAGCCAGGTGTAAATAGCAGATATCCTTTAGGGAATTTACTGTAAAGATGCTTCATGACCTTTGTCGATGGTAAATCCCAATAACAAGAACCACCCAATGGATGTGCTCGGACAAGTTGCATGCAGACTCAACGTGCTCATTCAGGAGGTTGAGAAACGAAACCCTGACCAGAGATACTGCAGTTCCAGAAAAGGCGTAAGGTCTGTCTCGGGGCCATTCATCTCTTGCTTTCTTTGATCCCAGAATTCGCCACCAAATGAAAACACAAGTTACGCATTATATGTTGCTACTGTTGAAAACTCTCCCCATATAGTTTCTGTCTGACCACTCAAGGGGAATAGAATAATCCTGAAATAGAGCATTTTCCAGCAGTTTATCTATTAAAGAACATTATAAAAGTCTATTTTGTTCAGATAAGAAAACACCAGGGCTATTAAGTAATATGAAACCAACAATTACTCTATGTTACACAATATTATGTAGCTATATTTATTAATTGCCTCATGATTTAGGTGAGTTAATATAAGACCTTGTTCAGATTTTATACTGTTAAAGTCAAGACTCTCTTGTCATTACTATATATTGTCCATGCACCAAAATTTCAAGCTGGATTTTAGTCATCAAGCAAGAAGACTGGTGGAAATAATATTGGAAATAGGCATCTTGCAAAATAGTGAACTCTCCCAAGATTGTCTTTGAATATTAGAGAAATCTTAAGCCTAAGAAATGTATTCAATACATACTCAAATACTGGTCTTGTTCTAGGAATCTGAAACTCAATTTAGTTACTGAGTCAAAGGTCCAACATATAACACTTCAGACTGTTTACCAGTCAATTTTCTGGCTAAACAGAATTTCTATGTGATTCAAGTACAATAATATAAGGGGAAAAAATTCATAATAGAACGAATTATTTTTCAATTATGTATATAGAATTTTTCTAAATTTCTGTATTATATTTAAAATGTCTTGTGGTTCCAAATGACTATTGTCATTAAGATGCATCACAAACATTTTCCATTTGAAAAGCTTTGCCATTCAAGCCAATCCTATTTTCTATTACTCTTGTCATTGTGCAAATATATTTATGACATGGACAGAACAGAGCAGAGGTGTTGCATTGCTCCCTAGTACCCAGGTTTTTGGTTTGGCTTGGTGTCGTTTGTTGGCATATTATGAATAGTGTTTTACGTACTGCAGACGGGAAACATTTTTTCAATTAATTAACTTACATGACAAAGAATCTGAAGTGCACATTTCTTCCTGATTGCTGTCACATTTACCCAACACTACAGTGAGGCAAAGTGGAATGAATTTAAAGAAACTGTCAGTCTAGAGACGTTGCCTTTCTCATCACAGCTCAGAGGAAGACTAAGGTGACTTAAAATTTTTTTAAATCATGTGTTTTCATATGTGAGAAACAAAGTACTTTTTTCCCCTTATGTATTATGGTAAGATTCTTATCCCCAGTCATATTTGAAGAGTCAGTACAAAACAGCATTATTTTTTACATGGTATGGTACAATTGGAGGTGTTTAGTGAAAGATCTTATAGGGGGAAAACTTGTTTGGGTAGAGGATAATAACAGGATTAGTATTTGACTGGTGTTACGCCTAATACTATCTATCCCAACATCAGCACTGCACTCCTTAAGTTCCTTCTTGCCCGTGGTGCTGTGTAGGGCTCATTCAGAGAACTTTAAACACAGTCTTTGCTCTCTAGAGGGCTTCACAGTAAAAGGTGTAGAAAAGTGAAAGGCAGAATAGAAGAATGAATTGACACGAAAGACACATTTTAAATTTGGTTAATTACATTAAAGTATATGTATGTGACTCTAAGAAACCACACATAGAAGGTAATAGTCACAGGATGTGCATTTGATATCTCCATGTGAATTATATGAAAACTGTATGCTTCTTCCTTTATTATATAGTTCTGTACAATACATCTTCATTTGTCAGTATTTGAGACCAGGAATTCCCAGCTAATGACTAATCCAGAATTAAATGTAGGAAAAGTTTATTTTAGACAGCTTATTAAAATGACTAATTTCATGACCTATAATGTCCAAAACAATTGAGTTTTATTAGCCAAGAAGGATATTTGATACTGGAGTTCGTTATTAATTTAGTCAAAAAGCAGCTTAAAGTATTCGAAATGAAGATGCTTAAGAGAAAATATTTAAGAGAAGTAATCCAATAAAACCAAACATTACATGGAGTTGGATGTTTTACTAGACACAGCAGAACTAAGTTCTAAATATGTCGGTGTAAGCGATATTTAATTCTAATTCAAAATAACCTTAGGTATCCTGCATTCTTCTAGCCAATACTTATGTCATATGTAAAGTGAATAAAACATTCACTGGAGCTGTCTGAGCAAGTCTATCACCTTGAACTGAAACTAAGTTAATCGCCTTCCCAAAGGGAAGACCAAAACAACACTTGATTACAGTGAAATGCCAAAGAACACTTAACTTTTCATTTACATCTACACAAGTAGACCCTTGAAGAATGGTAACTCTGTATCCACAACAGAAGATGAAAGCAGAATCTTTGCCGAGTTGATTCGAAGCTAAAAGCTCTCAGCAAAGAATATACCTGATGTTAAGAAATACTTGATAATCATGCTTTCCTTTTCTGCAATAAGAAAGACACGTTTCGGGCTTCCCTGGTGGCGCGGTGGTTGAGAGTCCGCCTGCCGATGCAGGGGACATGGGTTCCCACATACTGCGGAGCGGCTGGGCCCGTGAGCCATGGCCGCTGAGCCTGCGTGTCCGGAGCCTGTGCTCCGCGATGGGAGAGGCCACGACAGTGAGAGGCCCGCGTACCGCAAAAAAAAAAAAAAAAAGAAAGACATGTTTCTTGCTTATACATCAGAAGAGATATCACAATAATGCTATATCTTTAAGTAAAAAGATAAACATGGTCAACTACAAGTTACCTGCATTCAAAAAGTATTTTGGCCAAAACAAATAATTCATCTTTTACTTTCAAAATACTCTCAAGAAAAAAATGTGGCACTCACAGAGACAGAGTAGAATGGTGTTGCCAGGGATTGGGGGCAGGGAAGCGCAGATGTTGGTCAAAGGGCACATATTTTCAGTTATAAGATGAATTAGTCATGAGGATGTAATGTATCACACGGTGACTAGAACTAGTAACACTGTATCATACACCTGACATTTGCCAAGAGACATGTAACCATCTGCAGTAATGGATTGTGGTAACCGTTTTGCAATGCATACGTATATCAAATTGTCATCTCATATACTTTAAATATATACAATTTTGTTTGTCTATTGTACCTCAATAAAGCTGTATAATAAAATAATATATATATTTTATATATTTTTTAAAAAGTATAAAATATAATAAAATAAAGATATTCTGTACCAGAATACCAGAAATGTGTATATATATGGCCATATGTTGTGATATTTCTCAGCATTTATTTAAAAATAAGAAAGTCATACTGGAAAGACCCAATTCACTGGAAATTTTTAAAAAAATCAACTTCTTAAGGTTCTTTTTCAGGTAGTAGACAATCTTCCTCTTTCTATCAGACTGACAACATTGAAGCCTAAGTCGTTTCCCTTTAAGCTTCCTATCTACCAGGTCCACAACTCACGCAGTGGTGGTGGGGGTTAGGCTGGGGTAGAGGTGACCGAGTTTAAGTGTTCAAATGAAAAGCCTCTTAGAAACTGCTCTGGTCCTTATTTATGTGTCAATCCAGGCTCCCTTGGCCCCTGGGATTGGGGGCCACATCAGAGCCCCTTGGCCTCTGCTGCTACTGCCTCATTCCTTGACATCTCTGGTTGATCTCAGCTCCTTTCAAGACTGAGGCAGGGGTCAGGGCTGGACTTGGGCTTGGCGTCCACCAGGCTCCTTGTGATGGAAGCTGCAGCTACTCTGACAGCCCCGGTCCCTGGTGCTCTGGATCCCCAGCATCTGCCTTTACTGGCCTGGTGACACCATCCAAAAGTGTGTGGGAATTAATGCCCAGTAGGGAAACTAAGATTAGTGAGAGATAACGTGACAAGAATTCCTTGCCCTTCCTCCCTGCTCAGGGACTGTTCTAAGGCACACTGGTTCTGCGTGTTCTACCTGGACACTTCCTCTGTGCAAGCCGACTGGTCACATTTTCTTGCTAAGCTATGGGAAGGGATAATGCAGTATCTTTATGTGTTTTCCCTCCCCCGTGCTGTTCTGCAATTGCACCCCTACTAAAGCATTAGTGTGTAAACCTTGCTTCAGCCTCTTTTTTCTAGACTACCTGGGCTAACACAAGAATTGAAACCTGAATTTTGATGTCAACTCTTATTTTTAAAGAATTTAAAAGAATTAAATTCAATTTAACAAACATTCTCTTCTATATACCAGGCATTGGAAGGTTATACACATGAATACAGTCCAGGCTGAGTCGTTATGGAGATCCTAGTCTAGCAAAAGAGATAAATAGAGGGATTAGAGCAAGAGTCACCAACTGAGTGACATTCAAATATTTAACGACCAGTATGGCATGAGGACTACCAATTACAGCAGATATTATCCTTTTGGATGTTGGATTACCAGAGATGCTACGGCAACCAGGTGGCCAGAGTTCACTCAGAAAGCTGAGGTCCACATTATTTATCATCTGGAACAGAGGTATTGCACTATTTTAATAGCTGGTCTGGTAGTCTGGTGTGTAGTATCAGTCTGCACACCAAATACGATAAGTCCCAAAGACACGTAAGTAAATGGATATCCACGTGACTGAGATTTTATTGTGCAGAAGCATTGGATTACGTACACTCTCAGGAAACTTCTGCACTTTATATAATCGGCTTTATGTTGTCCTCCTTTAAGAAAAGTTTTCTACCCAATCTTCCTGAAATGGATCCAAATGTATAGAAAATAAAAAAAGAACAACATTTTGCACACACCTTGAGGTATGCACTTCAACCACAGAGATATGAAGTATCTTTATACGCAGTAAGATTTATGAATCTCTTCGGAAGTTTTGACTTTGTGTCTACATGATATCTCAATAATCTGCCTCTTCTGTGAGTTTTGTCAGTCCAGGATAATTCATAATGGTGGACTGAGCTCTATTTTATCCGTCTTACCTGAAAACATGCATTGGATTTGATTTTGAATGCCTGCACTTCTTTATAACACATCACTGATGCTTTTTTGAAAATTTTTCTTCAGTTAGTCTTCAGTTAAATATGCTCATACAAATGTTGTTACAAACACGAGTGACGCACTGGGAGGTCCCCCAGTTTTGAGTCTCTTGAAACTCTTTAATTCCAAAGTCATTGATGTGATAAAAAGCAACTCGGCAAGACTCAGCAGTGAAATATGCCAAATTTCAATAAGCTGTCACAATTTCTTCCAAAATTGCCTTAAAGTGGTGAAGATTAAAATCACAATCTGAAAGAAAATTCACTCCCTTAATTACATTCCCCAACACAGCAAGCAACGAGAACTGCTCACATATTCCACAGCATGACCCATCCCGCTCAATGACACGATGAAAATTGGGCTCATGAACTTTCTCTTTCGCTTTGAATAAAATGTTGAAACCTTTATTTGTCCTCCTTGTATGGCAGGTACCAACACGTGAAAACTGAACTCAGTTTTTCCATGTTTAAACCAAACTACAAAATCTTTACTGAACTGCTTTATTAGGGTTTTTATAAATTGTGAAGACTTGTGCAAACAATACTACAGTCAGGTTAATTCCTCTCATTCAACAGGCTGCCTGGGGGATGTTGCTTGTTCCCCATCCAGAGCAATGAGTACGTGATTCTGACCAGGAGAACGGAGAGGCAATTTATCACACCTTGGAAGGTTGAGTAACCAATTGGTATTTAGAAGAGGGAAGAAAGTAGATTTCAGGCAGAGATAATGGTAGAAAATTAGGGAACACAGAACCATAAAGACATGTGTAGATAAAGAAAAGCAAACTATTAGAATTGGAATTTTAAAAGCCCTTATTAGATAAATTACTGATTAGATATTATTACTGCTTATTAGCCCTTACTAGACACATTCTTCTCATTTTAAAGATGAAGAAATTCCCAGAGAAACTGTCTTGACAATCTCTAGACAGCATAAATTGACACGACACTGGAATACCAGATTTTACAATGTAGCTCTAACCTGTTTCCCCAAATCCAGACTCAACAGTTAACTGCAAATGTATCCACGTCAATGTCCTGTGTGGATACATTTGATACACACAATGTCCTGTATATTGACAGACACACACAATGGAATATTACCCAGCCATATAAAGAATGAAATAATGCCTTTTGCAGCAACATGGATGGACCTGGAGATTATCATACTAAGTGAAGTAAGTCAGACAGATACGGCTTATATGCAGAATCTAAAAAAGATACAAATGAACTTACTTACAAAACAGAAACAGTCTCACAACTTAGAGAACGAATTTATGGTCACCAAAGGGGAAAGGTTGGGGGCAGGGGTAGATTGGAAGTTTGGGACTGACACCTACACATTGCTATATTTAAAATAGATAACCAACAAACACCTACTGTATAGCACAGGGACCTCTGCTCAGTGTTCCGTAACAACCTAAATGGGAAAAGAATTTGAAAAAGAATAGATACATGGATATGTATAACTGAATCACTTTGCTGTACACCTGAAACTAACACAACACTGTAAATCAACTACAGTCCAATATAAAATCAAAATTAAAAAAAATATTGAATGTAATATGTGAAACTATCTGACTTGTGAAAAAAAAAAAGGAATGTCAGGATTACTATGTCTGAAATGGATTTACCTTCTCAAAATTGTTCTGTCACCTAAAACTTCCATTTTTGTTACGACTTCCCATCCCCTCAGGTTCCTAACTAGAAATGTGGATGCCATCCATGGTTACTATCCTCCCCATATGTCTAGTCAGCCCCCAGACTATAAAGACCGATTTCAGAAAGCATCTCAAATCCAGTTTCTTCTCTCTGTTTCCTGCTACCGCTGGCTTGATTCCAATTCCTCAGCTCTCCTTTGGGTTATTAAACAGTCTTCTCACTGGTCCCCCTTTTCTGCACATGGGGTGTGAGATGCCAGAAGAGCCTCCAGCTCAGCGGCAGTTTGAAGGGTGTGAAGTATTCTTGTGAAACAGGATGGGGATCAGGGATAGGACTGTACTTATTGGTACAGAAATAATGGTAGTTACTGGTATAGAAGTAATATTAGAAACCACAGAAATACATGGGATTGCCCCAAAACAGGATGGTGAAAAAGGAAGAGGTGAGGATAGAAATACAAAGTGATACCTTTTGCTTTTTTACAGTCTACTGCTGACTATATTCTCCCACCTTCCATGTGGATGTGGAATATTCTTTCATCAATTCACTAGTTAAATCAGAAAATTAACCAGCCAGACTTTCCAAATAATTACAAGAAGAAATATTGATAGTTGAAAAGACTACATAGAGCAAAATGTTAAGCTAATGGTGTTTGATGATTAATCAGATACTTTAAAATAATGTTATGGATTCAATCATAAATTTAATTGTTTCAAATCATTCTTTAATTAGCATCAATTCTTTGAAGTTTTAGGGAGCAGAAAATAGCCCCAAATTATATTTTAAAAACTCTACAGGTTTTGGAATAATAGCTATTATCTGTGCTTAACTCTATGGAGACTGTGTTAAGAACTGTACTGTATAAATGATAATGACAGCCTTATATTATAAGCCCCTTTCATCTGTCATCACTTGTGATCTCAAGATGTTATTTTCATCGCTACAGAAGTGGTTTTGATTAAATGTCTAAGTGACAGAAGCATCAGTGATTTAATCCCAATACGTTCACCATTTATCTTTCTCTTCCTACATGTCCAGGGTTTAGTCCTCTTCTCTCTCTTTTACAATGTTTCTTAACCCTCGTTGCACATCAGAATCAGTCGGAGAGTTTAAAAAAATTACCGTTGCCTCAGTCCCATCCCAGTCGTTTCTGTTCAATTAATGTGTATTTGGATGTGGGCGCTGTTTTTTTTTTTCTTTTTTTTCTAATGAAAACAGGGCTGAGAATCACTGCTTCTACATTCTCTCCCATTTTCTGGAAAATAATCTATTACATTCTCAAATTTTATCTCACCTCAATGTCTTACTTTCCTCGTGTATAGATTAATAAATCTAAGTTCCTCTTCGATATCTCAACTTAACATGTCCGAAGATAAACTCTTGACCACTCCTCTCCGAAATCTGCACTGTCCACCTTCTTACACGCACAATAGCTAAAAAGTATGGGATTTGGATTTTAGTTACACTGCTGCCACCCTGATATCATTGCTTATATTCTTGTCCTCTGACAGCATAGTCTTTACAGAGCAGGCAAACTTTTAAAAATGTAAATGATCCAGGTGAACTTATTTACAAAACAGAAATGGACTCACAGACGTAGAAAACAAACTTATGGTGACCAAAGGGGAAAGGGGGCAGGGATAAATCAGGAGTTTGGGATTAACATGTACACACTATATATAGAACAGATAACAAGGACCTACGGTATGGCACAGGGAACTATACTCAATATTTTGTAATAACTTATAAGCGAAAAGTATCTGAAAAAAATATATGTATAACTGAATCACTTTGCTGTATACTTGAAACTAATACAACATTGTAAATCAACTCTACTGCAATTTTAAAAACCATAAATAAAAAGTGTAAATTGGATAATGTATGCTTACAACCCTCCAACCATCTGCTTATACTGAGAATGAAGCCCAGTCTCTTCCCGTGGCCTTCATGTATGTCCATGCAAGTATGTGTGCACATCTAGAGGTACATATACACACAGGCATGAAAGTGCAGGGTAGGGAGAGGAGGGGATGCAGATGTACTTTGAGATATGGAGTCACAGGAAGTTTCTCAAGCTGTCTGAAGATGTTCTCTCCTATGCTTCTCACTTTTCTCTTCCAGCCCCTTTGTCGGGAGCAAAGAGCCCTCTGCGTCTTTCGCGTACTCCCTTTTTCCTTGACCTCACCTGGCAAACGTTTGCAGGAATTCTGCCAAATGCCCTGCAGTCACATACATTTTTGGCAGACGCTTTCCAAGAACAAGTTTGATTCTGCACAGCACCAGCTTCTTTACTCTGGTGAGCATTAAAGAGGAGGATGTAAGCAGCAGATGTGGGAGGTATTGGTGTTAAAAAAAGGATATTTGCTCACCCACTAGAATCTGTAATTGCTCTGACTTTGACCTGTGCTCGGACAGTGAGTTGATGGAAACTGTGACCTGCTGGTCAATCAAGGAGGCACAGCCTTGGGGCTTCCTGGGTTTTAGGGCATCATCCTGGCGTTCACAAGGCTTTCCTAACTCGGGATCTGGGAGGCCCTCGGTGCCTTTTTGGATTAATTCCGCCCCATGACTTTGTTGTGAAGTTTAGGCAGGACTGGGACATGTGAGTCCATTTCTCTGGTGGGTGCTGAGGAGGGCCGTAGAGCTTCTTCGTTCACATAACTGAAGGACTCTTTCCCTAAGCCATAAAACAGTCTCCTTGGCAGTTTTTGGCTTAGGTCGAATTTAAAAATAAATGATAGATGCCGTCACCTGTGCACCATCTGCAGCTGGCGTTCTGTACCAGCCACTGCAGGCTCACTGGGTAAATTTACTCTGGCTGCTACCTGACGCCCCTTTCCACCACGCGACGTTCAGGACTGGACTCGGATGGGGATATGGGCACCTTCACTGCAGTGGCAGCACATAATAAAGAGACTCCCAACACACCTGTGCCCCGAGAAATTACGGCAAACGAAGGACAACCTGGCTCCACAGTAAAACAAGATGAAGCATTCGACTATTAACAGAAAGAAATTTCGGACTCTCACCAAGGAAGAATTTGAGAAGGGGAACTCATTTTTCAGGTGACCTTGAAAGGGCTGTTAGGATTTGGTATAACTTGAGCACATCGTAGCAGAGTCCTGGAGACTGCCTGTGGGCCACACATTGCCTCTGTAGTTTCTCCATCAGAGGGAGGAGTGCAGGGTCCTGGGGCGACTGAGGCGATGAGACGGGATCCCTGCTGGGGACCAGGGTGCCTAGGACACCAGCATGGTTGTCAGGTGGCACAAGCTTACCCATATACCAGCTACAGTTATATAACATTTATATAAATATAACTTTCATGGATGCATTATTTATAGTTATAGAAAAGTAGAAACAATCTAAATGTCCTTCACGGGATACAATTAAATCAATTTTACATTATAAACAAAGAAGGAGGCTGACACTCATGATGCATCGTTTAAAGTAAAAAAGCGAGTTTCAGGCTAAAGATAGTACCATCCCCTCCATTTAAGAAAAGCGTGTGTATGTGTGTGCATGTGTATGTGTGTGCGTTACATACACATGCAAATATCTAGGATGTTCTATATCAAACTTCAACAATAGTTCCTGGAAAAGTGAACTATGGAGGGAGTGGAGTAACCGAAAAGGACTTCAGATTTTATGTTATCTGCCAAATATTGTTTGAATTTTACAAGGAGTATATGTCATTTTGGTAATTCATAACTAATCTATTAGACAAAGGAGTTGGAGTGGTGTGTGTGTGTGTCTGTGTGTGTGTGCGTTTATAGTTTTTAAAATCAAAAGTTTGAGGATAAAAGCTAGTGGATATAGTCTGAGAGGTACTTGGAGATTTCACTTGTCCTAAGGTTCCCACACACAGTGCTTGAGGCAATGACCATGGGCAGGGCATTTGCAATGGTCGCCCACATGGATAAAGAAAAATTTGCAATACTAAACAATTTATAATCTTCTTAAATGTTATAATAGTACATATATAGTACTAAAGTAAATACTATAAATACTTAATCAACCAATATTATATGCATATAGTATGTGTATATATAAATGTGTGGATTAAGTTATATATGAAATCTGATGCTGATCAATACATTAGCAAAGAGGTTGATACAGAATTGAAAACTTTTATTTTTATAAAATTATTTAATAAAATGCCAGAAACTTTTCAGAAAATAAATTTAAAATTTTCACCTTTCAAATAATTTTGCTTTCAGATTTTGAAGTTTATAAATAAAATTTATAATTTACCTTTTAATTATAACAGGTAACTTTGAATATTTAGAAAAAAATTCTTAAGTAATATGAAAATAATTTAAATTTTACATTTACATTAAAGGACATTGTTATTATAATATATTTGAATTTTCTGTATTTTGAATACAGTTACATTTTACTCTTTTAATCATTTAGATTATTACTTTTGCTGAAACCCAAATTATATAAAAAATATTGATTGTAACAACATATTTTGCTGAAAGCAAGAAAATAACTTTTTGTGAATAAATACATAATAATATATGAATTAAGAAAGTTTTACAGCATTATTTCACCAAACATTGCTGATCATTAATGAGGAACATGTAGATGTGAGCAGAAATAGTTAAATTAATATGTCTGTGAATTTTTGTCAATTCATTGTTGTATAAAAATATAGCTTTATATTTCTTAAAAGCAATTTATTGCATAAAGTTGTATTTTTTAATGTAGGGGAAGAGGGTATATTTAATTTAAATGCATTCGCTTGATTTCAAACTGTTAAATATTCCACATATATCCTGAGTTTCCATTTGAGCTCGTGCTCCAAGTATCCCGTTCATGCCCTTGTGAGCGAGCCTCCAGACTTCCACGCTGACAGATGCACTTGAGCAGGAGGGAAGTGTTTGACCGCAGAATGAATTAGACATAAATAGAGATAAAGAAAGGATTGAGGAGACAGGCACACTGACATTATCAGGACAACAGCACAGAGCAGACTTGGGGGAGCTGGAAATCTGCACAGCCTCACGCCCTCATCACCCATCACATCCGAGTGCACATTTACACTCAGAACATACCTGACTCACTCTGTGAAGTACGAGGAATAAGACCCTCCAGGAAACACATAACTGGTGCCCACTCTGTGCCTTTGCTGGGCTCTGGGGGAGAAGTCACATGACAGGCTTCCTGCCCTCAGGGTGTCTCATCTACGAAATAACTGAATGCATAACAAGGGGAGGGGGAAGAGAAATAATAAACCAGTCAACCTACCTGGGATCAGGGGGAGAAAAGATAAGGAATATGGGAAATATAGGAGCTACTCTACAGGAATCAATGAAAAAGATTTAAGAACAGAAACATATCTATGAACTTTACTTGGGCACATAACACCAATAATAAGAGTCAAAGCCATGTAGATAGACACGATTTATTAAATCTGAACACTACCTCTTGTACACGAGGAAATAAGGCAGTCTAATGTTTCTCTACTGTTATCCCCTCAAGGGAGTGTCATGAAAACAAAATAACTTGATTATGAGTCTACTCCAGTGAAAACATCTATAAAGAAAATCATCATGATTTTGTCACTTCATGAAGAAAGCTACATGAACAATGAATTGTGGGTACTGTCTGCAGTATCAGATCCTAGTTACTGATTTCTTTCTGCTTTCAACAGGTCAAGAGATTTGCTTCTTTTTCAAATTTGCAGAAATATAGTACTTCACAGGGCAGAGATGAAAAAGGAAGTTTTTGGATGTCTGGTTTTGAAACTGATTTTAAAAGAGTCAACCATTAGGGGAAGACTCTGTCACTGAAATAAACATAGGACTGCATCTCTGGGACTTGCTGGTAATATTAAGCCAGTGAGCTCACTTAACCTGTTTTTGCCAGTGCTAAGGTGACACAGTAATGCTTACCTGCACCATGGAGGATGATCAGAAAGTCAGAGCCCAACCAAAGGGGAGAGGTGCGGGGGGGAGGGATAAATTAAGAGGTTGGGATTAACACATTGCTATATATAAAATAGATAATCTGTTGTTGGACATTTAGGTTGGCTCCATGTCCTGGCCATTGTAAATAGTTCTGCAATGAACACTGTGGTACATGTCTTACAGATGAATGGATAAAGAAGATGTGGCACATACATACAATGGAGTATTCCTCAGCCATAAAAAGAAACGAAATTGAGTTTTTAGTGAGGTGGATGGACCGAGAGTCTGTCATACAGAGTGAAGTAAGTCAGAAAGAGAAAAACAAATACTGTATGCTAACATACATATATGGAATCTAAAAAAAGAAAAAAAATGGTACTGATAAACTTAGTGGCAGGGCAGGAATAAAGAGGTAGACATAGAGAATGGACTTGAGGACACGGGAGGGGGAAGTTGGGGCAAAGTGAGAGAGTGGCATGGACATATATACACTACCAAATGTAAAATAGATAGCTAGTGGGAAGCAGCCGCATAGCACAGGGAGATCAGCTTGGTGCTTTGTGACCATCTAGAGGGGTGGGATAGGGAGGGTGGGAGGGAGACGCAAGAGGGAGGGGATATGGGGATATATGTATACATATAGCTGATTCACTTTGTTGTACAACAGAAACTAACACAGCATTGTGAAACAATTATACTCCAATAAAGATTTATTAAAAAAATAGATAATCAACAAGGACCTACTATATAGCAAAGGGAACTCTACTCAATACTCTGTAATAACCTATATGGGAAAATGATCTGAAAAAGAATAGATATGTGAATATGTATAACCAAATCACTTTACTGTGTACCTGAGGCTAACCCAACATTGTAAATCAACTATACTCCGATATAAAATAAATAATTTTTTAAAAAAGACCCAAACAGCCTGAGAGCTCCTGGGTCCCAGGGAAACTCTTGTCTTCAGGAGGAAACATGCCCTTTTAGTCAGCTAAGCAGCTACAGCATATTAAAGGGATTATGAATGTATAAACAAATCTCTTCAATTTCATCATCTATAGAAATTGTCTAAATTATTGTCTATTTTGACTTCTGCCTCTTAAGACATAGCCTGTTGAAGACCACTGTTAGCTCACTTTTTTTGGTAAGTTTTCTTTTTCCTCTCACTATTATATTAGATGTTCAATGTTGAAATCACATAAAAATATTGAAAAATAATTTCATGAACACATAGTTTACATTCCAGAGGAGGTGAAATATACATAATTCAGCGCCTGGGAGCCAGCTGCGCAGGAAACAAGCCCATTGCTCTTGCCTCATACCGTAACTTCTGGTTGTCCTAGAGGCTTGGGAGTAGCTCCCTTTGCTATCACTGTGCCCTCCCTGTACAGCTCCCCACCATTGGAAATAGACACATATACCTAATGATTAGAAAATAACTTTATTTAAAGGAGACTCAATCAACCACACATCATTCATACAAACTAAGATGCCCGGAGATGCTGGCATCCGGTTTGACTTTGGTTATGTTGTATCCGCTAGATTCCACTCTGACGTGTGGACATTGGCACCTTTCTGCCTGATCTACTGATTTCACGTGAGAATTTGATGCCTGGTGAAGTCTGGTGGGTCAGATCTATTGCCTTCCTCCAAATAATCCATTTTCCTACCATGGCATAGATACCTAATAAACTCTGAAATGCATTTTTATACTTACACTTGAACATGCATAGGTCTGACTTTATAGAAATTTAGGGTGTTTTAAACATAGTCAAAGTCAAAAGTAAAACACATTCAAGATGCTTTGGAAGGATATCTAGCTAAAAATGGGTGACTGCCATATCACAGATAAAAGGCTGGAAATTCGATTAAGAATTTGACTCTATATTTTTTAATGTTAAGCCTTGTTTTTGAACTGAGACTGGAAAAGGAAAGCAGATGTTAACATCTCTTTCCTTCCACTTTCCATCACTGAGTATGAACAATGGTAATACGTTCCATTCCACTGATAAATACAAATAAACTCCATTTAATTAACTTATTATTGATACTTATTAAAAAACTGAGAATTACATACAGAGGTATTTTTTCCATTTTACGTATGAAGATTTGAGGGCTCATAATCACCTAGTCATTAAGGTTTCTTAACCATATTCTTTATTGTTTCTTGACTTGCTGAAAGGTTCCAGTAAGCGATCCAACTCTTAATTAAGGAGTCTTAAGATTTGTTACAAAAAATGATCAGATATTGTACTATCTGGTAACAGAGTACTGACTGCCAATATTGGAAATTTTAGAAGGACATTATGGTTGTGATATTTTTTTCTCTGAGGCTTTAAGATAGGGTTGCCAGATAAAATATAAGATGCCTGCTTTAATTTAAATTTTAGATAAACAATGAATATTTTTAGTATAAGTATGCCCTAAATTTTGTGGGGGACATGCTTGTACTAAAAAATTATTTGTTTTCATCAGCTATTCATATTTAACTGACGTATTATGTTTTCATTTGCTAAATCTAGCAACTCTATTTACCGAGCACTGCTAGTAAATATCCAACTTATATACTGCCATACTGAGCTCTTTGCCTGCCCCTGTCTGTGCCTAATCTAGGGACATCTAATAGATTTGTCAAAAACTAGCGAATTGATGTTCATTGATGTTTGGTGTTTTTGAATTGCAAATACCATGATTACTAATCATTTCCTCTGGCAATTACTGTACTGAAATAAAAAACAGCTCCTTATTTATTCAATGAGGGAGAAATACCCGATTTACTAAGTTTCATAAATAGTGTCTGAAAACTGGTTTCTGAATAAAGAGATTGATGGTTGATTGTCACGTGTGCCCAAGTCACCTAGTAGTCCAGGGAAACGTAACTTTGTAGAGTGATCCAGCCTAAGTGGTACCCTGAGAGGCCCCCATAACGTCCCCTGGAACCTGGGGCCCAAATCCCTGCTTAAAGTATTTCTAGAAAGAAAGGAGAAAGCAGTCATATTAAGAAAACTCAATAATTATCAAATAAAGGTATCTCGTGTCACCTGAATATAGACTGTTTTCTGTCTTAAAATGAACTGTATTTTATGACCATATTTGAGTATTCCTTCATTTTTCTTACTATTCTAAATAAATAAAATTTTAAAATGGAGGGTCTGAGCCTCTCTTCCCTCTGGGAGGTCCTGGGAACAAATGTGATAAAGTAGCGCTGGGGCTGCACCTCTGTCCTATTCCCCTTGTCTCCATGTTTACTAGAGACACCGGTTCCAAGATCTCTTGGTACTGAGAAGGTCACAGGTGTTGCTGGTGTCACCAGGGTTTTGAAACATCAACATCACAGAGCCGACCGATTTCAAATTACCCTGAACACATTTAAAGAGACCTCTTTTATCTTTGTTCCAAAATTGCAATCCTGAAACTTGCAAACTTACATAAACATAGTTATTTGCCAGGAGACAGACCAAGCCAGAAGACAGACATGGTATAAATACACATTTTAGAAAATGGTTAATCATTGAAAAGACACTTTATCTAAAAATCAATATGATGATGAATGCTAAAGCTATTTTACTTTTAAGGACTTTTAAAGATATAATGAGAAAACTTCAAAAAAATTTAGTGACTGTCATTTTAAAGCTAATGCCCAAATTTCCAGGAGTGTGAATTACTTTCCTCTGCAGTTGGTGACCTTTGGGGATAATTTTGGAAAAGTATTCCATTTAAATCAGTGGGAGTCCACAGTAGAACAAACAAATGAGGCAGCGAGTAGGGCTTAGGTTGAAAAAAATAGGTATGTACACATGTAACAACAAAGAAAACTAAGCTCTACTAAGCTGTACTAGTCGGTGACTGGCCCAGCATCCTCTCCCATGCTGGTAACACACATCACATCACCCAAGTTCCGGAGGACAGAGCATCCCTCCTGAGGAGGAACGGACAGTGGCTGCCTCACTCAGCCATTTAATTGCAGCATATTTCAACCTCCCTTAGTTTAGACATGCCCTGTTAAATGGATTTCAAGGTTATTTAATCTGGTTTAGTAAATTAACCTTCGTTCATTGGACAAGTGGCTTATAGCTACCTTAAAAGAAACCACAGATTGAAAATAAACAATAAAGTCACACAAGCAAAAAATAATTGTAGAAAGGGATAGCAAGCTCTTCATCAGGCACATTACAGTTACAAAGTAGGGATGATTTAATCAGATCTTAGAGTCACAAAAACAACAGACTTTAGGATTATGATTTGAAACTTGCTTCCCGTCCTCTATGACCGGAGGTGTGCCCGGCTATCTCTGTGCTTTGGACTTTGAAATATTAACTAAATAATTGTATGACGTCATCATCATCATAAATAACATTTAAAATATAATAATATAATACATTTTAAATGTATAATTTTTTCACCACTATCTCACTTTTTTAATTTCTATTTTTATGTGTTTTACAGTCTACCGAATGTAATGATTCACCATATAGCTTATTAACAAATATAACAAAATAAAATATATTTGGAAATGTGTGATAATATTTTTAAAGAATAAAGAGACTCAATAAAAAAAAATTTGGAGGCCCCTAGTTTAAGCTATGGTGAGGCAGTTTGTAAAGAAAATAGATGCTAGGTAGGCATTACCAAAAATCACCCAAATCTTGAGATTAATTAAGGTCAGTATAGTAAGCAAAGAAGAAGTTGGGGGTTGGAGATTTTTCTGTTCATATAGAGAAAAACTGTAGAAAATGCAAATGTAATTGAAGGAAGAAAAACCTTTTGTGACTGGAGAGAACCTACATAGGATTTCTCACTTCCAAAGTGAAAGGCAAGTTTCATTTTCCTTGATGAGGGTTTTGAAAGAAGGGGCGTTTAGCAGGAGAAAATCTGAAAGGTCCTTGATGCTAAAAAGTTCAAAGCCCATATCAGGTTTCAGAGACAAGGAACCCTCCCCCTGTAAGATGAAGAGGTCTTTTTGAAAGATAAGATGAAAAAGTCAAGGATTATCTAAACTTTTGCTCTGAATCCTCTTCTCACCCAGCGCCAAATTCTCATGCCTAAAAGACTTTTCCATTTCGACACCTTCAAATACCACACTTTCCAACCCCAAATTCTCCCTTGAGTATTTCTACCTGAATTCATTCTTTATTCAACATGTATTTATTGAAGATCCTCCCAAACGTCTGTCCTTAGCAAGAAAACACACTCATCTTTGCACTCTGAGTATTCCTGTCTGTGTGAGAGTCATTTCTCACAGTTAATTGATAAACTGCAGTCTGGTTTCATTTATCTGATTAATTAGGTCAGAGTCCACTCCTGAGAAATGAATAAAGTATTGGTGTGCGTTCCAGTTCGTTTTCTAAGCTCTTAAGGCTGAGGATCAGACAGACAGTGGAAATGCATCAAGACACAAGACTTCTGCAGGTTTCTTGGGAGGTAGCCTGAGGCCCTCTTCTTGGAGAGCATAATATCGCTCCGATATCCTCACTGTTTTGTGTCCAGCAAGCACTGTGTTGTTTTTCCTGCGTAACTCCTGCACTACATGCCGGACATTGTGCTAGATGCTGAGGATGCAAGATCATTCATTATGGTCCCTGTGAGCTAGAAAAATGTATCTAAGTAAATCAACATCCCCAGTAAATTGTGTCAACTATTACATATGCTATAATAAATGCTATCTGAGCTCTGAGTTGATGCCTTACCTGAGTTTCCATAACAAGCCGGAGTTAATGAGGAATCAGGGAATGACATATGTGAGAAAATAGAAAATCTACATATTGGTCTTTGGCTCCCTGGTTCCAGGCGCAGGAGTCCAAAAACCCTTGTAACTTCCTAAGTGATAAGAGCATTAGAAGCATCTTTGGTCTGATGAGGCGACTCAGGGTGGGCTCCTGGATGGCTCCTGGAAGGGGGCTGGTCACCAGAAAGACCAAGCCATGATTAGAAGCTTGGAATTTTCAGCCCCATCCTCCATCCTCCAGGGAGGGGAGAGGGGCTGGGACAGAGTGCGTGATCCATCGTGGCTATGTGAAGAAGCGGCCATAAAAATCCCCATAGTGCAGGTTTCTAGGTGCTTCCAAGTGGCTCAATACATCCACATACTGGGAGGGTGATGCACCCCAAGTACACGGGGACAGAAACTCCCAGGCACAGGACTCTCCCAGACCTGGTCTTATGTGTCTCTTCATTGGCTCTTCATCTGTATCCTTTATCATACCCTTTAATAAACTGGTAAATGTACGTGTTTCCCTGAGTTCTGTGTGCTGCTCTAGCAAATTGTTTGAACCAGAAAATGGGATTGTAGCCAAGTCAGACAGAAGCTATGGGGAGCCTAGGGACCTACTACTTGTGACTGGCATCTGAAGTGGGATGGGAGCAGTCTTGTGGGACAGAGCCCTCAGCCTGTGGGATCTGATGCTATCTCCAGGTAGAAAGTGTCAGAATTGAGTTAAATTGTAGCACACCCAGCTGTTACCACAGAGAACTGATTGTTGGGGGGAAAACTCCCATATATCTGGCATCGGAAGCGTTGTACACGTGACAGCAGTGTGACAATAAAGCTAAGACCCAAAAAGAGAACTGTAGGCTTTTGCAAAACAAAACGTTAGGAGAAGGAAAAGAATGGAGAAAATAGAGCTATCTGGAATGAAATACCATGTTCTGGGGAGACAAGTGGTTTATCATAATTGAGTGTAATATTATGTATATTGCATTAAAATAACAAGTAACATTTATAGAGTCTTTACCATGTGCTACACACTGTTCTAAGTGCTTTATAAATATTAAACCATTTAATTATTTAATAATCCTATGAGGTAGATATTCTTTTCACCTCTACTTTAAGGATAAAGAACTGAGGTACAGAAAGGTTAAATATCTTGCTCAGATATAGTCTTAGAACCAGGACCGAAACCCAGGATGTGGCAGTCCAGAGGCTTCACTTTTAACAAAGAGGCTACATAATATGGTGATTTCTTACGTGTTCCTACTTAACTATAAATGTAATTAGAGCAGGAATTGTGTCTCACCACCATATAGTACAGCCAAACACATTTGACAAATGTATGTTACATGGTGGAAGAGGTTAAGATAATAGATAAAAGCCTGACAAAAGAGATCCTGATTAAATTTCTCAGACCTTAGTCCCAGGACTGCCTGAGTATCTCCTTAGTAACATTCGTTCCTCCCTCACGTGCAATGAGAATCATGTCCTGATCCTATTTCCCTTTTATACTCTATTTTATAGACCAGAAGTCCTGCATTCCCAAGCTGGTGACTCTGAAAACTGTATCACCCTCTTATTACACTTCTGCACATGCCCTTATAAAAAAATCCACCTTTTAAGTTATTACTTCCAGACCACTATCTACAGATCAAAAAGAAATCTTAATAATAAATACCATATACTATTTTTGTGACAGTTTAAATGTAGGAATGTATGCTGTAAGTTCTGATGTTTTTGTGTCAGAATTATTAAGTAAAAATAATTTTCTCTTTATATTACAAAATATTCAGGGTGTTTTGAAATTTTAAAATGAGCCCCCTCCCCATTTTTATTCTTTATTGTTTCTTTCTTCGTTTTTTGAGTTCCCAATAAAATGCCAGACATAAGGTTTTAGAGCCAGACTGACTGTGATCGAACCCTGACCCTTGACCTCCATTAACTGTGTGACTTTGGGCAAATTACTTGATCTATATGTGCCTCCGTTTCCTCATCTGTAAAACGGAGTGAAAATGACTTCTTCATTGTGTTGTTGGAGGATTAAATGAATTAATATTATATAAAGCCCTTACAACGATTTCTGGCAAATAGCAAACACTACTTAAATATTAGTTAGTGTTATGTTCATTTTTAAAGCACAACCAGATTTATCCCTTCTTTCACTCAACAAATATGTGTTAGGAACCTACTATATGCTGGACCTGCTTCTGGCAATGAGAATGTAGCATTGAATTAAAGAGAAAGCATCCCTGTCTTAAGAAGCCTACTTTCTATTGCGGGGACACAGACACTAAACAAATGAGTCAATATAAGTGTGTCAGCTGGTAATAAGTGCTGTGGAGATAAACCAATGCCTAGAAAGCAGGAAAGGGGGTTGGAGAATAGGGGTGTTATTTAATGCAGAGTAGGGAGTAGATACCTGAAGGAAATGAAGCAGGCTATCGCTTCAAGAGGAAGATTATTTCCCTGCAGAACGTATATCAGATTCACTCAGGAAAACAGAAGCCATTCTTTGTATTCCAAGTACGAAGTGTTTTCGTGTAAGTCACTAGAGACTTGCATAAGCTTTGGAAAGGCTGAGGAGGGCAGGTCAGGGAATCTGTTGCCAAAGATAGTGGCCATCAGTACTGAAGAGCTTTTTATGACTTGAATCTCAAGAACTCCAGAAGCTCTACTGGTAGACTCCAATCCAGAGCCATCTAAGGTAAGAGGTTTTAAGAAATGTGATGCTGAGGAATCCTTAGGAGGGGACAGAAATGATGGGAAGGTAACAACAGACATCCCGGCAAACAGAAGGAAGGGAAAATGCAAAAAGAACATGTCTGATAATGTTCCAGGAAAAGCAAGAAAACCAGTGTGGCCAGAGCAGAGGGAAACTGAGCATGGAATGGACAAGGCTTGGAAAGTAGTAGGGAATGAGCCAAGGAGCAGACATTTAACTTGGCAATAAAAGTTTTGCTCTAGTTACTTTGCTGTGATGAGGGAAGAAGGGCAATTTAGTAAAACCAATGAAGAGGCACTTGCAGTAATCTGGTAGAAAGATTACAATGGTTTGGGTAAGCAGTGAAGAGAGGTAGCCAGATTCCGGATTTATTTTTCACGGTCTGGATGTAGTTTGAGGGAGGTGAATAGAGGATGACCCTGAGGTTTTGGATCAGAGCAGTTAGGACAATGGAGTGGTCATTTCATGAGATGGGAGCAATATAAAACATTAGGATTTGGGGACTTCCTGGTGGTCCAGTGTTTAAGACTCTGCACTTCCACTGCAGGGGGAGCAGGTTCGATCCCTGGTCAGGGAGCTAAGATGCTGCATGCCGCTGATATAGCCAAAAACAAAAACAAAAACATTAGGTTTTTGAGAAGGGGGAGATTAGAAATTTTTTTTAACCATACGTAAATTTGCAGTGTTTATTAGACTCCACGAGGAGTGTCAAGAAGACAGTTAGATACTTGAGTATAGATTTCAGGAGAGAGATCTGGGATGCAGCTATAAATTTGGGAGTAATGAGCATGTAGCTGAGTTTTAAAGCCAAGAGATGGATGAAATCGCTTAGGGAGTAAGTAAAAATAGAGAAGAGGTTTAAGGATTCAGCCCCAGAGGAGTCCACAGTTGATAAATAAGGAGAATGTGCTGAGCCAGTAAAGAAGTCTGAGGAAAAACAGCAGCTAATGAAGTGAGGAGAAGGTTAACCATGAGAGAGTGGGGTGTCCTGGGAGTCAACTCCGGGGACAGTTATAAGGAGGAGGAATTAACCACATAGATCAAATGCTCTGTCAGAAGACAACTGAGACTTGACCATTAAATTAGCAAGGTGAAGGTCACTGGTGACCATGACAATGCAGTTTTGATGAAGAAAGAGAAAGCTTGCTTGAGTGGGCTCAAGAGAGAAAGGGAAGGCATTAACTGAATGCAGAAAATATGGACAATTTGTAAGGATTTTTTTTTTTCTGTAAATGGGAATAGAGAAATGGGCTTAGCAGGAATGGTGTGTTGGGTTATGAGGTCTTTTGTTGTTGTTTAAGATGGGATTAACGGCATATGCTTGAATGCTGATGGGAATGATGGAGTACAAGGGAAATACTGATGATTTCTGGAAGAATTTCTCCAGTGACTTTGAGTAAGATGGAGGAAATTGTATCTAACACACAAGTTGAGGCATTGCCTCAGCTGAGATCGTGGACTCTTAACTACTCAGCCAAAGGAGGGGAGTGTCAAGTGTACGGACATGGATCAGTGGGTGGGTAGGTGATGGTGGAAGGGCTTGTGGATTCATGGAAGTTCTCTTCTGGTTGCTTCTATTCTGGTGAGAAACAAAGCAAGGGCATCACTTGAGAGGGAAGATGAGAGAGGAGGCCTCAGGGGTCTCAGGGTGAAGGTATAAAATAGCTGATTAGGTTAGTGAGAGAGTGAGTGAGCTAGAGAAATAGGGACTGATGATAGTTACTGCTCTATGGGTCTGCTTCTGGTAAGTGGCCAGGAAGTTAAAGGGAGGCGTGGGAGGCTTGTTTTTCTTCAGTCACATTCAGGGCACAGCTAAGTGTCCAGAATGGGCAAAGAATTAGATTTAACAAGACTTAGAAGTCTTCCAACCAAATACTAGAAGAAGAAGGGCAAGTAAGATGAATGGTACATACAAGGGAGTGATTACAATGATGGATCGAGGAATCTAAGTCATGTAAGAAGGACACTGAGAAGCTCACTGGGCTAAAGACAGTGAAAAGTGGTAAGATCAATGGATTCAAGGTCTAAGGGGAGGATATCTAAAGATTGTTGGAGATGGATTCTAGAGACAGTGAGCCAGAAATATAGGCAGGGTGGTCAGAGAGAGATGTACATGGCAATGAGATTAAGAAGTGGGTATAGTTATTGTTAAAGACAAGGTCTAAGCTGCACTGTACGAGACAGTAGCCACATGTGGCTATTTAAGTTAATTAAAATTCAGTAAAATTAGAATTCACTTCCTTAGTCATACCAGCTACATGTCAGTGCTCAATAGCCACAGGTGGCTTCTGGTTACTTGTCTTACTCTGTTCCAGCTGCAATAATAGAGTACCATTCTCTGGGGAGCTTAAACAACAGCTATTTATCTCTCACAGTTTCGGAGGCTGGGAAGTCCAAGATCAAGTGCCAACAGATTCACTGTCTGGTGAGAAATTGCTTCCTGGCTCATGGATGGTCATCTCTTTGCTATATCCTCACATGGCAAAAGGGATGAGGAAGCTCTCTGAGAGCTCCTTTAGGGCACGGGCACTAATTCCACTCATGAGGGCTTCACCCTCATGATCTAATCACCTTCCAAAGGCTCCGTCTCCAAATACCATCACGTTGGAGATTAGGTTCTAACATATAAGTTTTAGGAGACAAACACTCCATCTATAGCATAGGTACAGAACATTCTCACCACTGCAGAAGGTACTATTGAACAGAACTGGTGTAAGATATAGCCATAAAAAGGGATGGCTTAGTTAGGATGGAGGCTAGGATACTAAAGGACAAGGAAATGATACACAAGATCATTGGAAGGATCAAGTATTACAGGAACAAATTTTAAGAGTGATACCAATTCTATACAGAATAGAGAACAATTTTGAAGATCGCTATCCAGGAGCTAACATGTTCAAGGAATAAGGGGGATAGATCAATGGCCTGTAGGTGATTATAACAAATAGAATTGGGCTTCCCTGGTGGTGCAGTGGTTGGGAGTCCGCCTGCCGGTGCAGGGGACACAGGTTCGTGCCCTGGTCCAGGAGGATCCCACATGCCGCGGAGGGGCTGGGCCCATGAGCCATGGCCACTGAGCTTGTGCGTCCGGAGCCTGTGCTCCGCAACAGGAGAGGCCACGACAGCTAGAGGCCCGCGTACCGCAAAAAATTAAAAAAATAAAAAAAGAGAGTTATTAGGTAGTACATTACGACAGAATGAGCTTTGATGCTAGTGTTTTTTTAGGGAAGAAGGAGGCATGGTGATCTGAAAGGAATTAGGAATTATATCACGTAACAGAGAGAGGAGTGAGGAATGGCTTATCAGCAATTCCCTTACCTGCAGCACCAGCTCCCTGCATTACACTCCCTCTGTTTAAATACTCAGAGCATTTTCTACTTTCCTAATTAGACAGATGCACATTCTTAATTATATATTTATTACATGCTTATTATTTACTTTTTAATTTTTCACTGCAGTTTTGGTCGATATGTCATATGATAGAGTAGGCTTGCTTTTTAATTTTATTTTGAATTTTATTATTTTTTTAAATAAAGCAGGTTCTTATTCGTTACCTACTTTATACACATTAGTGTAAATATGTCAATCCCAATCTCCCAATTCATCCCACCACCACCACCACCCTCCCCTGTATCCCCCCATGGTGTCCATATGTTTGTTCTCTACATCTGTGTCTCTATTTCTGCCTTGCAAACTGTTCATCTGTACCATTTTTCTAGATTCCACATATATGCGTTAATATACGATATTTGCTCTTCTCTTTCTGAATTTCCTTCACTCTGTATGACCATCTCTAGGTCCATCCATGTCTCTACAAATGACCCAATTTCATTCCTCTTTTATGGCTGAGTAATATTCCATTGTATATATATACCACAACTTCTTTATCCATTCATCTATCAGTGGGCTTTTAGGTTGCTTCCATGACCTGGCTATTGTAAATAGTGTTGCAATGAACATTGGGGTGCGTGTGTCTTTTTGAGTTATGGTTTTCTCTGGGGATATGCCCAGTAGTGGGATTGCTGGGTCATATGGTAATTCTATTTTTAGTTTTTTAAGGAACATCCATACTGTTCTCCATAGTAGCTGTATCAATTTACATTCTCACCAAAAGTGCAAGAGGGTTCCCTTTTCTCCACACCCTGTCCAGCATTTGTTCTTGGTAGATTTTCTGATGATGCACATTCTAACCGGTGTGAGGTGATACCTCATTGTAGTTTTGATTTGCATTTCTCTAGTAAGTAGTGATGTAGAGCAGCTTTTAATGTGCCTCTTGTCCACCTGTATGTCTTCTTTGGAGAAATGTCTATTTAGGTCTTCTGCCCATTTTTTGATAGGGTTGTTGTTTTTTTTAATATTGAGCTGCATGAGCTGATTATATACTTTGGAGATTAGTCTTTTGTCTGTTGATTCATTTGCAAATATTGTCTGCCATTCTGAGGGTTAGCTTTTCATCTTGTTTATGCTTTCCTTTGTTGTGCAAAAGCTTTTGTTTCATTAGGTCCCATGTGTTTATTTTTGTTCTTATTTTCATTATTCTAGGAGGTGGGTTTTGTTTCATTAGGTCCCATTTGTTTATTTTTGTTTTTATTTTCCTTATTCTAGGAGATGGGTCAAAAAACATCTTGCTGTGATTTATGCCAAAGAGTCTTCTTCCTGTGTTTTCCTCTAAGAGTTTTATAGTGTCCAGTCTTAAATCCATTTTGAGTTTATTTTTGTGTATAGTGTTACGGAGTGTTCTAATTTCATTCTTTTACATGTAGCTGTCCATTTTTCCCAGCACCACTTATTGAAGAGACTGTCTTTTCTCCATTGATTATCCTTGCTTCCCTTGCCAAAGATCAGTGGACCATAGGTGTGTGGGTTTATCTCTGGGCTTTCCATCCTGTTCCATTGATCTATATTTCTGTTTTTGTGCCAGTACCATATTGTCTTGATTACTGTAGCTTTGTAGTATAGTCTGAAGTCTGGGCGTCTGATTCTTCCAGCTCTGTTTTTTTCCCTCAAGAATGCTTTGGCAATTCGGGGATTTTTGTGTCTCCATACAATTTTTAAGATTTTTTGTTCTGGTTCTGTAAAAAAGGCTGCTGGTAATTTGATAAGAATTGCACTGAATCTGTAGATCGCTTTGGGTAATACAGTCATTTTCACATTCTTCCAATCCAAGAACATGGTATATCTCCACATCTGTTTGGGTCATCTTTGATATCTTTCATCAGTGTCTTATAGTATTCTGAGTAGAGGTATTTTACCTCCTAGGTAGGTTTATTCCTAGGTATTTTATTCTTTTTGTTTCAATGGTGAAAGGAACTGTTTCCTTAATTTCTCTTTCTGATCTTCCATTGTTTCTGTATAGGAATGCAAAAGATTTCTGTGCTTTAATTTTATATCCTGAAACTTTACCAGATTCATTGATTAGCTCTAATAGTTTTCTGGTGGCATCTTTAGGATTATCTACGTATAGTATCATGTCATCTGCAAACAGTGACCGTTTTACTTCTTCTTTTCCAATTTGTATTCCTTTTATTTCTTTTGCTTCTCTGATTGCCATGGCTAGGGCTTCCAAAACTATGTTGAATAATAGTGGTGAAAGCAGACATCCTTGTGTTGTTCCTGATCTTAGAGGAAATGCTTTCAGTTTTTCACCATTGAGAATGATGTTTGCTGTGGGTTTGTCATATATGGCCTTTATTATGTTGAGGTAGGTTCCCCCTATGCCGACTTTCTGGAGAGTTTTTATCATAAATGGTGTTGAATTTTGTCTAAAGATTTTTCTGCATCTATTGAGATGATCATATGGTTTTTCTTCTTCAATTTGTTAATACGGTGTATCACATACATTGATTTGCATATATTGAAGACTCATTGCATCCCTGGGATAAATCCCAGTTGATCATGGTGTATGATCCTTTTAATGTGTTGTTGGATTCTGTTTGCTAGTGTTTTGTTGAGGATTTTTGCATCTATATTCATCAGTGATACTGGTCTGTAATTTTCTTTTTTTGTAGTATCTTTGTCTGGTTTTGGTATCAGGGTGATGGTGGCCTCGAAGAATGAATTTGGGACTGTTCCTTCCCCTGTAATTTTTTAGAAGAGCTTGAGAAGGATGGGTGTTAGCTCTTCTCTAAATGTTTGACAGTATTCACCTGTGAAGCCATCTGGTCCTGGACCTCTGTTTGTTGGAAGATTTTTAATCACAGTTTCAATTTCATTATTTGTGATTGATCTGTTCATATTTTCTATTTCTTCCTTGTTCATTCTTGGAAGGTTACACCTTTCTAAGAATTTGTCCATTTCTTCTAGGTTGTCCATTTTATTGGCATAGAGTCGTTTGTATTAGTCTCTTATGATGCTTTGTATTTCTGCATTGCCCATTTTAACTTCTCCTTTTTCATTTCTAATTTTATTGATTTGAGTCCTCTCCCTCTTTTTCTTGATCAGTCTGGCTAAAGGTTTATCAATTTTGTTTATCTTTTCAAAGAACCAGCTTTTAGTTTTATTGATCTTTGCTACTGTTTTATTTCTATTTCATTTATTTCTGCTCTGATCTTTATGATGTCTTTCCTTCTTTAACTTTGGGTTTGGTTTGTTCTTTTTCTAGTTCCTTTAGGTGTATTGTTAGATTGTTTATTTGAGATTTTTCTTGTTTCTTGAGGTAGGGTTGTATTGCTATAAACTTCCCTCTTAGAACTGCTTTTGCTGCATCCCATAGGTTTTGGATCATTGTGTTTTCATTGTCATTTGTGTCTAGGTATTTTTTGATTTCTTCTTTGATTTCTTCAGTGATTTGTTGGTTATTTAGTAATGTACTGTTTAGCCTCCATGTCATTGAGTTTTTTATGTGTTTTTTCCCTGTAATTTATTTCTAATCTCATAGTGTTTTGGTTGGAAAAGATGCTTGATATAATTTCAATTTTCTTAAATTTACCAAGGCTTGATTTGTGACCCAAGATGTGATCTTTCCTGGAGAATTTTCCGTCTGCACTTGAGAAGAAAGTGTAATATGCTGTTTTCAGATGGAATGTCCCATAAATAACAGTGAAATCTATCTGGTCTACTTTGTCTTTTAAAGCTTGTGATTCCTTATTAATTTTCTGTCTGGATGATCTGTCCATTGGTGTAAGTGAGGTGCTAAAGTCCCCCACTATTATTGTGTTATTGTCAATTTCCTCTTTTATAGCTGTTAGCATCTGCCTTATGTATTGAGGTGTTCCTATGCTGGGTGCATACATATTTATAATTGTTATATCTTCTTCTTGGATTGATCCCTTGATCGTTATGTACTGTCATTCCTTGTCTCTTGTAACATTCTTTATTTTAAAGTTTATTTTATCTGATATGAGTATTGCTACTTAAGCTTTCTTTTGATCGCCATTTGCATGGAATCTCTTTTTCCATCCCCTCACTTTCAGTCTGTATGTGTCCCTAGCTCTGAAGTGGGTCTCTTGTAGACAGCATATATATGGGTCTTGTTTGGGTATCCATTCAGCGAGCCTGTGTCTTTTGGTTGGAGCATTTAATACAATCACATTTAAGGTAATTATCGATATGTATGTTCCTATTACCATTTTCTTAATTGTTTTGGGGTTTTTTTTTGTAGGTCCTTTTCTTCTCTTTTGTTTCCCACTTAGAGAAGTTCCTTTAGCATTTGTTGTAGAGCTGGTTTGGTGGTGCTGAATTCTCTTAGCTTTTGCTTGTCTGTAAAGCTTTTGATTTCTCTTGTCGAATCGGAATGAGATCCTTGCTGGCTAGAGTAATCTTGGTTGTAGGTTCTTCCCTTTCATCACTTTAAATATATCATGTCACTCCCTTCTGGCTTGTGGAGTTTCTGCTGAGAAATCAGCTGTTAACCTTATGGGCGTTACCTTGCATGTTATTTGTCATTTTTCTCTTGTTGCTTGTAATAATTTTTCTTTGTCTTTAATTTTTGTCAATTTGATTCCTATGTGTCTCGGTGTGTTTCTACTAGCGTTTATCCTGCCTGGGACTCTCTGTGCTTCCTGCACTTGGGTGGCTATTTCCTTTTCCATGTTAGGGAAGTTTTCAACTATAATCTCTTCAAATATTTTCTCAGGCCCTTTCTCTTTCTCTTCTCCTTCTGGGACCCCTATAATGTGAATGTTGGTGTGTTTAATGTTGTCCCAGAGGTCTCTTAGGCTGTCCTCATTTCTTTTCATTCTTTTTCCTTTATTCTGTTCCACAGCAGTGAATTCCACCATTCTGTTTTCTAGGTCACTTATCCGTTCTTCTGCCTCAGTTATTCTGCTATTCATTCCTTCTAGTGTACTTTTCACTTCATTTATTGTATTGTTCATCTCTGTTTGTTTTTTAATTCTTCTAGATCTTTGTTAAACATTTCTTGCATCTTCTTGATCTTGCCTCCATACTTTTTCCACAGTCCTGGATCATGTTTACTATCATTGTTCTGAATTCTTTTTTTGGAAGGTTGCCTATCTCCACTTCATGTAGTTGTTTTTCTGGGGTTTTATCTTGTTCCTTCATCTGGTACATAGTCCTCTGCCTTACATTTTGTCTATCTTTCTGTGAATGTGGTTTTCATTCCACTGGCTGCAGGATTGTAGTTCTTCTTGCTTCTGCTGTCTGCCCTCTAGTGGATGAGGCTATCTAAGAGGCTTGTGCAAGCTTCTTGATGGGAGGGACTCATGGTTGGTAGAGCTGGCTGTTGCTCTGGTGGGCAGAGCTCAGGAAAACTTTAATCCCCTTGACTGCTGATGGGTGAGGCTGAGTGCCCTCCCTGTTGGTTGTTTGGCCTGAGGTGACCCAGCACTGGATCCTATGGGCTCTATGGTGGGGCTAATGGTGGACTCCAGGAGGGCTCATGCCAAGGAGTACTTCCCAGAACTTCTGCTGCCAGTGTCCTTGTCCCCATGGTGAGGCACAGCCACCCCCTACCTCTGCAGGAGACCCTCCAACACTAGCAGGTAGGTCTGGTTCAGTCTCCTGTGGGGTCACTGCTCCTTCCCCCTGGGTCCCAATGCACACACTAGTTTGTGTGTGGCCTCCAAGAGTGGAGTCTCTGTTTCCCCCAGTCCTGTCGAAATCCTGCAACCAAATCCCACTAGCCTTCAAAGTCTGACTCTCTAAGAATTCCTCCTCCCATTGCCAGACGCCCAGGTTGGGAAGCCTGAAGTGGAGCTCAGAACCTTCACCCCAGTGGTTGGACTTCTGTGGTATAACTGTTCTCCAGTTTGTGAGTCACCCACCCAGAGGTTATGGGATTTGATTTTATTGTGATTGTGCCCCTTCTACCATTTCACTGCAGCTTCTCCTTTGTCTTTGGATGTGGTGTATATTTTTTGGTGAGTTCCAGTGTCTTCCTGTCGATGATTGTTCAGCAGTTAGTTGTGATTCTGGTGCTCTCGCAAGAGGGAGTGAACACACGTCCTTCTACTCTGCCATCTTTAACCAATCCTTGCTTTTTAAAATAATTGTGTATTTTTAGATTCATAATATTTAAATTCTGGAAATGTCATTAACCTGGGACAAGCCAGCTCTCTGTTATCACTAGAAAAATTTCTGCTAGATCTCAAACCTGGCCTCCTTTTTTTTCTTTGCTTCCTAGTTCAACACCAGGAACAGATTTGTGCCTAATAAATGAATAAATATTCAGAGAATTTTGTCAGGCAAGTTTGAAATATGCTACTCTTGCTTATATTCATTTTATTTTTCTGATTTCATACTACTTAGTATAATTAACCTATATCTCAAACACCAGAGACAATACCAAGCTTCAAAGCCCAGGGGACACCATGTGAGGAAAGAAAAGGTCACCAAAATCTTGTCAGGTCACAATTTTGATCGCTCTGTTGTATATGTTTTAGTAGTAATTATTTCCATGCTTTATCCTGGCAGCATACAAACAGTAATTAAATTTTCACCCTAAGAAAGTGAGTAACTGTCTTCCCAATTTCTTGCCTAGGTCCCATGAAGATAAATGGCTTCACTAGCTCATATGTTGAATAGTTTTAACACCTGATTGTCTAAGAGGAAAATCTAGAATAAAAGGTGTTAACTAAAGAACACAAAACTGAGATTCCCAATTAAATTACTTGCACATTGTTCCTGCTTTGTGCTTTGTTTTCTCATTTTTAAAGTTTAAAATAAATTTCCAGTGGCTATAGATCCAAAGCATTTATTCCAAAATATGTTTCACAAAGGAGTACTTTTGCCTGTGGAAATTTATGAACTCTCTCAACTCACAACAATGAAACAAAAAACTGGAAAAGCAGTCATCATCGCACAGGACAAGCAGAGGCTGTCCATTGCTCCCCTGAAAGGTGTGCCCCGCTCCCTCAGGATGGGACCTCTGCCACCTGAGGACTGGACCTGATCCCCACTGGGAATTAGGGGAGCTTTGATTCCCTTCACCTTCTCAGGGCTAATCCAACCAGAGCCAAAGCAGGCTACGGCAGAAAGCACAGCAAACTGCCCTGCACTTTGTTTCTTCTCCTCTGACATGTATGACTTGATAATCATCCTCCAAGTCGTGATTAATAACACACGCAATGGCAAATAATCACTGTACAAAATCGTGTCCTGCTTTCTACTTCACCATCATCAAATGAAACTGGATGCAATTAACCTGACCCTGTTCAATGAAGCAGTAAAGGGTCTCCACAGATTAAAAAAAAACAGAAACTAAAAAAAGAACCCTCAGCCCATTGTCATCTTAACAAGTTAATTTTGAACATGTAGAAAATTTTTTAAAAAATGTCAGATGGCCTCATCTACTCACTGAATTTCACATTTTTAAGTTAACAAGGGAAATAAGGTGGGAAAAGCATGAGTACCAGTTCCTAAGCAGCTCTCTCCCAGACTAGAAACCTTTTACCTGCATCATATAGAACAGTGATTTAAAGCATTTCCTTGTTACATATTCCTTTATTCATTCATTCTTTCTTTCTTGTATTCATTTACAGCCTGAAACATTAGACAGACATGTAACACATAGAACATATAAGAGTGGAACTGCCAGGGCTTCCCCGGTGGCGCAAGTCGTTGAGAATCCGCCTGCCAATGCAGGGGACATGGGTTCGATCCCTGGTCCTGGAAGATCCCACATGCCGCGGAACAACTAAGCTCGTGTGCCACAACCACTGAGCCTGTGCTCTAGAGCCCGTGAGCCACAACTACTGAGCCCATGTGCCGCAACTACTGAAGCTCACACGCCTAGAGCCCATGCTCCACAATGAGAGAAGCCACTGCAATGAGAAGCCCGCACACCACAACAAAGAGTAGCCCCCGCTTGCCGCAACTAGAGAAAGCCCGTGCGCAGCAACGACGACCCAACACAGCCAAAAATAAATAAATAAATAAATAAGTAAAATAAAATAAAATAAAAAAAGAGTGGAACTGCCATGTTTGAAATGGGACAGAACCTTCAAGTTGCTCACAATCCAACCACAAGGCCCACTGAGGCTCTGTACAGCTTAATTTAAAAAATACTCCTTAAGTAATATGCTGCTTGAGTTGGGAAGGTACAAGCTGCTATAGCTGTTATCATCTAGCAGATATTTGTCAAGAAGAATACAGGTAGAAGGAAAAAAGACATATTAAGTGAGTTTTTTAAAAAAGAATTATTGACCTGATATTCTATATAGAAAACCCTAAAGATTCCACACAAAAACTATTCGAACTAATAAATGAATTCAGCAAGATAGCAGGATATAAGATTAATATATAGAAATCTGTTGCACTTCCTTACATTAACAATGAAATATCAGAAAGAGAAAGTAAAAAATAATCCCATTTAAAATTGTGTCAAAAAAATAAAATACCTAGGAATAAACCTAACCAAGGAAGTGGAAGACCTATATGCTGAAAACTATAAAACTATATAGGAAATGAAAGATGATGCAAAAAAATGGAAAAATATCCCATGCTCTTGAATTGAAATAATTAATATTGTTAAAATGGATATACTACCCAAAGCAATTTACAGATTTATTGTAATCCCTACATATCAACCATGACATTTTTCACAGAACTAGAACAAATAACCCTAAAATTTATATGGAATCAGTAAAGATCCAGAATTGCCAAAGCAATGGTGAGGAAAAAGAACAAAGCTGGAGGCCTAACCCTCCCAGACGTCAGACTATACTACAAAGCACAGTAAACATAACAGCGTGGTATTGGCGTGCACACACACACACACACACACACACACAGAAGACACATAGATCAATGGAGAAGAATAGAGAGCCCAGAAATAAACCCACACAACTATGGTCAATTAATCAGCAACAAAGGAGTCAAGAATATACAATGGAGAAAAAAGTCTTTTCAGCAAGTGGTGTTGGGAAAGCTGGACAGCTTCATGTAAATCAATGAACTAAGAACACTCCCTCACACCATATACAAAAGTAAACACAAAATGGTTTAAAGATCTAAATATAAGACATGATACCATAAAACTCCTAGAGAGAACATAGGCAAAATATTTTCAGACATAAATCATAGCAATATTTTCTTAGATCAGTATCTGAAGGCAAAAGAAATAAAAGCAAAAAATAAACAAATGGGATCTAATAAAATGTAAAAGCTTTTTCACAGCAAAGAAAACCATCAACAAAACAAAAACACAACCTACATAATGGGACAAAATATTTGTGAGCAATGCAACCGACAAGGGCTTAATTTCCAAAACAGGCAAAGTGTTCGTACAACTCAATGTCCGAAAAACAAACAACCCAATCAAAAAATAGGCAGAAGACCTAAATAGATATTTCTCCAAAGAAGACATACAGACAGCCAACAGGCACATGAAAAAATGCTCAACATTGGGGCTTCCCTGGTGGTGCAGTGGTTGAGAGTCCACCTGCCGATGCAGTGGACACCGGTTCGTGCCCCAGTCTGGGACGATCCCACATGCCGCAGAGCAGCTGGGCCCGTGAGCCATGGCCACTGAGCCTGCACGTCCAGAGCCTGTGCTCCACAACGGGAGAGGCCACAACAGTGAGAGGCCTGCGTACCGCAAAAAAAAAAAAAAAAAAAAAAAAAAAAAGCTCAACATCACTAATTATTACAGAAATGCAAATCAAAACTACAATGAGGTATCATCTCACGCTGTTCAGAATGGCCATCATCCGAAAGTCTACAAATAATAAATGCTGGAGAGGGTGTGGAGAAAAGGGAACCTTCCTACACTTTTGATAGGAATGTAAATTGGTGCAGTCACTATGGAGAACAGTATGGAGGTTCCTTAAAAAACTGAAAATAGAGCTACCACGTGACCAAGCAATCCCAGTCCTAGGCATATATCTGGAGAACACCATAATTTGAAAAGATACATGCACCCCAGTGTTCATAGCAGCACTATTCACAATAGTCAAAACATGGAAGCAACCTAAAGGTCCATCAACAGATGAAGGGATAAAGAAGATGTGGTAGACTATATATATAATGGAATATTACTCAGCCATAAAAAATAATGAAATATTGCCATTTGCAGCAACATGGATAGACCTAGGAAATATCATACGAAGTGAAGTAAGCTAGAGAAAGACAAATATTATATGATATCACTTATATATGGAGTCTGAAGAATAATATCAATGAATCTATATGTGAAACAGAAACAGATTCATAGACATAGAAAACAAATTTATGGTTACCATGGGGAAAGGGACATGGGAGAGGGATAAATTAGGAGTACGGGATTAACAGATACAAACTAATGTACATAAAATGGATAAGCAACAAGAATTTACTGTATAGCACAGGGAACAATATCCACTATCTTATGATAAATTATAATGGAAAATAATCTGAAAAAAATATATAACTGAATCTCTTTGTTGTTCACTGAAACTAACACGATATTGTAAATCAACTATACTTCAATTAAAAAAACTGAAAAGGGGGAATTAGTTATGTATTATTTATTTATTTATTTATTTCACCATAAGGAAACAAGATGATGGTAGAAAAAAGGTAATTTAAGAGAACATTATGTCAAGAACCGTGAAGGGTGTATTTGCAAGCTAATTAGTTACCCACTAATTTCATGGATGCTGGCATAAGACATGAGATTCCAGGATCAGAGGTAAGCGACTTCATTACTCATAGCAACAGCCACAGCCAGAGGATTAATATTGGTGCCAGTTCCTTGAACCCAAATTTCCACACACGAATGCAAAGAGGATTTGATGATATCTGTACACACAGTGGGTTGCCCAGCAGGAGAGGAACCCTGAACTAGGGTACCCAGATCTTTTACAAAAGGTAGTAAACCCTGGAGGGAGACATTATCTTTACTATAATGGACAGTAAACAAACCTGCCTTGCTCTGGCTGGAGATACCATTTATACCTTTCAAAGCTGTTTGCTATACAAACATCTTTGAAAAGATAGTTTGGAACAAAGATAGCAAAAATTGCAAAATGTGCAGAAATGCAAGACACCCATGGATAATTGTCTTCCAACTCATTAAGCATGCAAATGGATAGGGAACCTGGGTAAATAATTATCAAACATTTACATAATATTCTCTTCACTTGTTTGAATAGCTAATTGCTATTTCTAAAATTTATATGAGGAAACATTAGGAAACTGTACTGAGCCTTTCACACATAGTTTAACAAATGTGTTTAGCATAAAAGTATGAATAAATAGCAATGATTTTTCTTTTAGGTTAAGATGAAGGGACACTTAGTAGCTTCCCTAAAACATTCACTGAAGTCTCATTACAGAGTGTAAGAGGGAACCAGGGAGCCGCCAGATGTCAGGCAGCCAGGAGCCAACATCATCAAAGAAGTGTTCACAGGCAGTGTGGATGATTCAGCCAGAAGAGAAACTGATTACCTACTCGAAATTTGATCACTGGTCAAATGGCATAGGAACACTTGTGATGTTCCTCAATAACTTGGATTAAGGCTGACTTTAATCAAAGTACCTCAAATAAATTGTTTCACCCACTTCCTCATTTTTCTTGCATAATCCCAGAAAATAACACAGTGCAAGATGGTGACTCAGTATATATTCATTGAACTGTACACTTTAAATGGGGGAATTATATAATATGTGAAGTATGTCTCAATAAAGCTGCTTTTAAAAAAAAGATGGTGACTCAGAATTACAAGACCGCTGACTCTCAAGTACAAATTAATATTATTTAGGGACAGTGGGTTGAAGTCTGTCATCCTTTAGGACTCAGCTAACTGTGAGAGTAAACCTTCCTTCCAGGCTGGATTGGTTCGCCGATTTTCCTCTATGTTATTATAGTACCCTAACTGTAGCAGTTGGCACTTTATATCATAGTTGCCTATTGTCTAAATCTCCACGTAGTTATATAAGAAAATTTAAAGCAAGAATTGAACCATAATCTTGGCTAAATACCCCAAACATTCAGTACAAAGCTATTTGGATTTATCATAAATATATGCAGAATCAATGAATGAATGATCAGTTAATGAAGAGATAAGCTTCATGGCCAGCCTCTGTAAGAATGAAGATAAGTACCTACGGAAGGCACTTTAAAATCATCTTGCTGAAAGATAAGAAGTACACTCATTTATATATGCACACATATATGTAGTTTTACCTACGAACAAGCATGTATAACAATGCATTTGCAATAGCTAGAAAGTCTGCAGCACCAAAGTTTTCAGCAATTTAAATGATTAAGTTGTGTTGTGTACTTCTACAATTAGGGTAGCAATTACTTGGAATCGTTCAGCTTCATTATTGCCCCCACTACCTCATTTCTTTAACAGTGCCAATCAAACTCTCCACTAGAAAGGAATAAATCATTTTAGGACAAGCTGCTCTCCTGAGACAGCTCCACTTCCTGGGTGCTTGATGAACTGGCTCAAACAGTGACGCCTGGCCAAGGACAAGCACCGTGTTTGCTGCGTAAAACAAACTATCTCAGCCTACACCTAACACCCGCCACCTGGACCAGAAGAGGGGCTGAATGCATTTCTCCGGTTCCTTGCTCCTGTGGTCAGCCCCTGCCCTTCCGAAGTCTGAGGTGCACGGTGCACAGCGCAGATGGGGGCAGGAAGGACAGCTGATGGGTCTGAGGGTTTCCATCTCCAAGCCTGTTGTCCCGCAAACTGAGGGAAGTCTCCTGATTGATGCTCTTCTGTTCTGACCAGGTTGCACATGGAAGGTGGGTGTAGCGAATTTTGCTTTTTATTTTCTGGTTTACTGATTATAAGTAGAGGCTTTGACTGCATACACTACTGGGGGGATACTCAGTGAGTGCTGAGTTACCACTTGGATGCAGGGAGTGGAGGGACAATGGCCCTCACCTCCCCCAGAACTAATCCTTGACTCTCCCTTTGGCCATCACTGTTCAGTCATGCAGTACGCAAGACACCACCACCCAACAATAAACACACATGCAACTGCAAACAGGGAAAGAAAAGTTCCCGGCAAAAGTGGCTCAATTACCTCACTGATAGACACTTAGAAATCACTGTTTTGTGAAACAAAAATGATTTTCTATAACCAATTATAAAATATAGTGTGCAAATATTTCCCTCTGATTATACTTATATATTTTCTTTTGATTGTGTCTTCTTGCTTTCTGTTGAATTTATGTTAGATATACATTATGCTAAAAAAGAATCAAGAATAATTTTCTGTTCAAGTTAGGGTTTATTAGCATGCGATTAATTGTAACGACAACTATAGTGATGATAAAGCCAAGAACAGAAACTACAGGATTCAGCTGGGACTTGGTTGTGTTGTTTGTTCTATGGCACTAATAGTCAGGAAGGCTGAACTCTGGTTTCAGCTCTACCACGTTGAAATCAATCATGCAGTTCAGATTAATCATTTATTTCTTTGTGCTTCAGTTTTCAGATCTGGAAATGGTCAATATAAGGCATTCCACCCCTTATTGTGTTTAGGATTACTGAGAATCTAAGGATGGCTGTTCTCTTTTTGGAATTCCTTCCTTATACAGTGTCTTTCCTGGTTTTCCTCCAACTGTCCTGCTATGTCATCCCTTCTTCCAATATGCCTGTAACTTCTCACTATCAGCTGTATAATAAATAGCCTTATTCTTGATCTCTCTCTTCTCCTCTGTCTCTAATCTATTTTAACTACAGTTGGCGTATCAGTCCTCTGGATACCTATCTCTGATCCTGACACTATCCTAATAAAAATAGTTAATTTTCTCAAGTGCATCAAAAAGAGTACTGAACAAGATACGAAATTATTATCTTACCTGTACCATGGTGACTTCCCACGCTCCCACCACAGCCCTGGCACCACTGGATTGGGAGATGGGTGCCACCCATGTTTCTAGATAATTGTCCTGCTTTCCTCTCTGAATGTCCTCAGTCATCAAATGCATATCACCAAACCACACCATCCATATTAATTCAGGTACAACCAATTCACCCTTGGTCTACTCCACTTCATTTCTTGAATATTTGAGCTCTTATCTCATTGCTCATTCTCTCCACAACTCCTGAACATTGATAAGTTCAAAATCCATGGAGATAACCATTCCAACACAGCGGCCTCTAAGTCCCTTTATCTTATCTTCACCCTCCCAAGGCCAATCGCTACTGAGTCACCACATATGCATACGTACCTTGTCATTACATTACATCCTTAATCTCAAGGTCAGACATCTTACTCTTTTCTCAATAATTCATATCTTTCAACTCTCTGCCTCAAGTATCTGACCCTAACAATTCTTTAACCCCAGTGGGATATATAATTTATTGAACTCACCATCTGGGTGATCTTTGCTAAGTAAATTTGCCTCTTCAAATCTTACTTTTCACACTCAAATGGTCTTTGACAAGGGATCAAAGGCAATATAATGGAGCAAAAGCTGGCTTTTCAACAAATGGTGCAATAGCAACTGGACATCCATGTGCTAACAAATGAATCTCGACACAGACCTTACACCACTCACAGAAATTAACTCAAAATGGAACATAGACCTAAATGTAAAAATAAAACTATAAACTCCTACATGATAACATAGGAGAAAACCTAGTATGGTGATGAATTTTAGATACAACACAAAGCATGATCCATAAAAGAACAGACTGACAATCTTGATGGACTTCATTAAAATTTAAAACTTTCTCTCTGTAAAAGACAATGTCAAGAGAATGACAGGATAAGCCACAGGCTGGGAGAAAACAGTTGCAAAAATCACATCTGGTAAAGGACTGTTACCCCAAATAAACAAAGAACTCTCAAAACTCAACAATAAGAAAACGAAAAACCTGATTAAAAAAATAGGTCAGCACTTCCCTGGTGGTGCAGTGGTTAAGAATCCGCCTGCCAATGCAGGGGACACGGGTTCAATCCCTGGTTGGGGAAGATTCCACATGCCGCAAAGCAACTAAGCCCCTGCACCACAACTAGTGAGCCTGCACTCTAGGGCCCGCAAGCCACAACTACTGAGCCCACGTGCCAGAACTACTGAAGCCGCACACATCTACAGCCCGTGCTCTGCAACAAGAGAAGTCACCACAATAAGAAGACTGCGCACCCCAAAGAAGAGTAGCCCCTGCTCGCCGCAACTAGGGAAAGCCCGCGCGCTGCAACAAAGCAGCCAAAAATAATTAATTAATTTAAAAAGTCTCCTATTTCTTTTTTTTTTTATTTGTAGGTGTGTGTGTTTTATTCTGTATTAGTTTCTTAAATCAAATAGAAAACAAAAAGTGGAGCTACAAACCTAAGTTAAGATAGTACTAGCTTTTCTCATTGCCTGTCTATCTACTTTTACCAGAGGTCTTTATTTCTTCATAAGGCTTTGAGTTACTGTCCAGGATCCTTGACTCCAACCTGAAGAACTCCCTGTGGCAGGTAGGTCTGGTGGTTAAGAACTCTCTCGACTCTTGATTAACTGGGAATGTCTTGATTTCTCCCTCATTTTCAAAGGAAAGTTTTGCTAGATATAGGATTCTTGGTTGACGGTTTCTTTCCTTCAACACTTGAAGTACATTGAGCGGTGCCATCTGGCCTCCGAGGCTCCTGATGAGAAATCTGCTCACGACCTTCCTGGCAAATCTTCTCTCAGCTTCATAGACTTTCGTAATGTACCTTATCGTGTCTTATGCAACAGAACATTTTGTATAGTATCGTGAAGTCAGTTAAGTTGTAACATTATTTTGAGACCAGAATTTAAGGAAAAGAAATTGAATATTTCAAGTGTAGACATTATGAGGTCTTTAAAACTATTACACATTTTCAAACTAGAAATAAAAAGACCACTGAAGTATCCTACAGATTTTAATTTATAACAAAAGTGAATACCAGTATCTAATAACACGTACAGAAAAATTTCTTTGGGATCCTTTTTCCGAAGTGTAAAGGGGCCTTGAACTCAAAAAGTGAGAAAAACACTGTGGTTTATCCCCAGCGGTGATGGGTCCATTTCTTGCTCTGACCTCAGAGTGCCCGGCTGTGATGTAATTCATAAGAACCCTAGAAAAGACCCCAGCTGGGCCCAGGTATTTTGTCCTTAGAGCCCAGGAAGCTGCTTTTGGTGACCTGACGGCCTTGGACCCACAGTTAGCTTGTTTCTTCCTTGTTTCTGCCATTTTGTTGATATTTTTTCCTCTTTTCTCTACCCTTTTTTATTTTTCTTTGTTCTTTGCCTTTTTCTCATTTTTCTTTATTTTTCTCTCTTTATCATTTCTTTTAGTTTTAAATTTGTTCTTCTCAATTTTTTGGTGTTTCCTTTCCATTTCTTCTTCTTTCCTTTGTTCCTTTGCTCTTTTTCTCATTTTTATCTTAATTTTAGTTAGTATTGCAAGATTAGTACAGTTAGCATAGTCAGTATTGTTGGTATAGTTAGCGTAGTTGGTATAGTTAATACTTCATTAGCATAGGTAGTGTAGTTAGTACTAGTTAGCGCTGTTGGTACAGTTAGCATACTTAGCATTGTTAGTACAGTTAGAATTGTTAGTTAGCATAGTTAGCATTGTTAGTTAATGCTGTCAGTCAGCGTAGTTAGCAGGTCACCATGATGCAGGGCCTCACAGCCAACTCCGCTGACAAGGATGCTCCTATTGATGATTACGAGATCCTCCACACCACTGGTGAAGGCACCTTCGCTAAAGTGAAGCTGGCCCGGCACATTCTGACCGGGACACAGGTGGCTGTCAAGGTCATTAAGAAAAGGCGTCAGAGCTTATCAACTTTCCAGGCACATTTCCGGGAAGTGCGCAGCATGAAGGCTCTGAATCACCCCAATATGGTAAAACTGCTGGGGGTGATTGACACGGAGGAGACATTGTTCCTCGTGATGGAGTACCTCAGTGGGGGGGACATGTTCAGCTATTTAGTGAACCATGGCCGTATGACAGAGGCGGAGGCCCGAGGCCCGTCCCAGCAGCTGGTCTCCGCCCTGCAGCACTGCCACCAGAGGGGCATCGTCACCGGGACCTGAAGCCACCGAGTCTCCTCTTTGATTCTAACATGAATCTAAAACTGACAGACTTTGGCTTCAGCAACAAGTTTGATGACACTGCCAAACTGGACACGATCTGCGGCCCACTCCCGTATGCTGCCCCAGAACTCTTGCTGCGTTGGACGTGTGGAGCCTGGGAGTAGTGCTCTACACCATGGTAACTGCGTGCCGGCCCTTTGTGGGAAACGACTTCCACGAGCTGCGGACGCAAATCCTACAAGGGCAGTACCCCATCCCACCTTACCTGTCTTTGGAGATAAGGGGTCTATTACAAAAAATGATTGCCCTCAACCCCAGTGACAGAAGCACCTTACCTGACCTCATGAGGCACCCATGGGTGAACATGGGCCAGAAGGAGCCACTCCAGCCACCCTGTGAAGAGGACCCAGAGGTGACAATGGTGAGGACTCTGGGCATGACTGGCGATCAGGTCCAGGACCCAGGAACAGGCAGTGTGAGCTCCATGAAACCAATGGTAGGGACCTCAGTGGCAGTGAATGTGAGCCTTCTTCGAGCCCTGAGTTGTCCACCCTGATAATCAGATGGCTCTACCAGGGAGAAAATCTGCAGCTGCAGGAAGACCAGCAGGCAGGGCAGAAGACCAGTGAGCCTGTCTGGCCCCCTCCCAGCCTGCAGTCGACGACTGCCACCCCCAGCCCAGCCCACCAGTGTGGCCCTGGGACATCCCCCTCCACCAGCAGCAGGACTGGAGCCCCAGAGGGAACCAGCTGCCCCCCGGGGGTGTCTAACACTGGAAGGTCCTCCCACGCTGCGCAGCCTGAGAGTATGTCCTCATCCACTCCCTCTGGTCACAGCCAGAAAAAGCAAGGGGTGGCTGGGAGAATCTGGAAGTTTATATTAAAACACCTTTGTTGCAAGCTGCCCTGCAAGAGGCGTCATAATAAAGTGAGCCCATCTGAACCCCATGGATGACCGAGGCAGGAAGGACAGGCCGCCGCGCTCCCTGGGACCCCAGTCCAGTGGAAGATGAGTGTGTTCTCTGCACGGCCTTCAGAAGCATCATATCCAAGACCCTGGCCCGCTCAGAGGATGGTCCGGAGCAGCCCAGGCGATCGAAAGAGAGTCCACCGTGGCTGCAGGTCCGCCCCTCAATCCCCACCTGGGTGAAACTTCAGAGACTGGACTGTTGTTCCTGGGGCACGTCTCCCCTCCCCCACTCTTCTGTCTTCCGCGTTGGTGGGGGAGGGGGATAGTTCTTGTTTAAAGAACTCCTTGGTTCTTCCAATTCTAGTTAATAAACTTGATGCTCCAGAAAGATGTATCACACTGTGCTTTGCATCGTCCCTGCACAGAATTGGGGCTGTGCATTTTCCAGTTAGACAAGTGTGTAGCCATGTAGTGCCTGGAGTTAATCAGAACAACTAAAGGGAAAAATGACCTAAGAGAATTAGCACAATGACTCCCAGCAGCAACAACTGCTGCACTGCAGGGCAGAAATGCAGGAAGTGTGAAATACCTTCCTGCACTAACATTACCGAACATTTTCAGAAGAGCCGAGGGGAACTTTTGGTCCCTGCAGCCTGTGTTAATTACAACAGAGAGGCCCATGAAAGGATAAGAAGGTCCCGCGAACCAGCCTGTGCGCGGTGTGGCAAGGTCCCTGTGCAGCTGAGTTTCATGACGGTCACGCAGCAGTTGGGCTCTCCTCTTCCCCCGTGCGGAGGGGCCCTGATGCATGGGTTTATTTTATTTTTTTGATGTACACCATTTTAAAAGTCTTTATTGAATTTGTTACAATATTCCTACTGTTCTATGTTTTGGTTTTTTTGGCCGCGAGGCACGTGGGATCTTGGTCCCCGACGAGGGATCCAACCCGCACCCCCTGCACTGGAAGGCGATGTCTTCACCACCTGACCGCCAGGGAAGTCTTTTTTAATTTCATTGTTTTGATGCATGGGTTGGACCACGGGGACTGGACGATTATACTAGATGATCACACTCTCAAAACACTAGATTTGTCAGCGTTACCTGGTTCCCTGGTTCAATAAGCCCTTGAACACACGGGTGACTGGAGCAGGGTCTTCTTCCCAGAGGCCTCTCTCTGGGGACACATGCTCTCGGAGGCATCACCTGCACAGTCCCATTGGCTCTCGTCCGCTTACAGGTCACTTGCCAACTGCGGAATCCTTCATTCACCGCAAGACACAGAGCACTCAGACCACGTGCCCGTGAACCACCTAAGAACAAATACTCGAGGGGCAGTCCCAGATGTTACAGGGCTGGACCCAGCCATCGGCTCCTGGAGGTGCTCACAGAGGGCCTCACTCACTTCCTGCCCGTTGGCCATTAGGCACTGGGGTCTCTGAACTCGGGCTCCCAAGTGGCCGCAAGTGGCACAACAATGTGTCCAGCTACCAAGCTCCCAGAAAGTCTCCAAAGCCCCACCCATCTACTGCACTTGTAAATACCACACTTCCCTGGTCTGGAGAGAAGTAAAGGTGAGAATCATCCATGTCCTCCAAGCCAGTGCTCCAGTCATATACTTGCTCTCCTTGCTCAGAATTTGGATTCACTTGGGATTCAGTCTCTCTCTCTGCTCTTTCTTCTAGCACTTTAGAAGTAAAAAGAGCTCCTGTGAGTGCATTAATCTTTTGCATAATGTAGTGGAATGGCACTGGATTTCACAGTGATCCCTCGGACCTGTTCATCCTCTCTGCTGTCCATGTATCTTAACTTGTGTGCCAGGCGGCTGGAGGTGATGCCATTGCAGATATAAGACAGTCAGCCAGAGTAGCTTTTCCATGGTCGACATGAGCCAAAACACAGATATTCCTGATGTTAGCCGTGTTTTTCTGGAGTTGAATCATCTTATCCAAACTATTGAGCACCATGGTCACTTATTTCCTGTGACGGCTGCCGCCGCCCAGCCAGCCCAGCTCAAATCACAGCACCGACCACCCAGTCTCCTATTTCTAAAAAAAAAAAAAAAAAAAAGGCCCAAATCCTAAGCAGACACTCACCAGAAAAGATCTACAGATGTCAATGAAGCACATAAAAACAATGTTCCACATCATGTGTCATCAGGGAGATGCAAAGTCAAACAAGACGCCACTATACAGCTATGAGAACGGCCAAACCCAGAGCACTGACAGTGAAACTGGAGGTTCAATTCAGGTCCCCTGCCTTCATTAATCAAGATCATTTTAAGAGTTGCAGGTCCTCCAAGTGGCACGTAGCCTAAAGAGTGAGATGTTTGCCTGAGTTGTTTTCTAGAAACTTGGGAGTCAGTTAATTAATTCTAGTTTGCCCTGAGCTGGTTAAGACTGGATGGGACCACTGCCCCGCTAGCCAGGCGTGCACTAGTGTCTGCTTGTAACCTCTTCCATGTGCAGAGGCCTGTGGCTTAGTTACACCTGTGCAGAAAGACCATTCCTGCACCTTCTGCCTACCGCCTTTCCCCACACTCCCCAGGCCTCACGCCGCCCTGCCGCTTTATTCGCTATTCCATAATCCCAATCCCCTCACCTTCAGGGAGGCAGATCTTGTTCTCCCATCTCCTCGCTCAGCTGCCTTACGAGTAAACCCTCTCTTTGCTGCAGACCTCGGGGTCTCACTGTTTTGACTTGCTGTGCATCTGGCAAAAAAAAAACCTGGTTCAGTAACACCACCACCAAATGCTGGCGAGGATGTGCAGCAACAGGAATGCTCATTCACTGCTGGTGGGAATGCAAATGGTGCGGCCACTCTGGAAGAAGCTTGGCCGTTTCTTACAAAACTAAGCATATTCTTATCCTAGGATCCAGCAATCGTGCTCCCTGTTTATTACCCAAAGGCGTTAAAAACTGATGTTCACACAAAATATGCACACATGTTTACAGCAGCTATATTCATAACTGCCCAAACTTGGAAGCAACCAAGATGTCCCTCAGTAGGTGAATGGGTAAATGAACTGTGGTCCATCTAGGCAATGGAATATTATTCAATGTTAAACAGAAATGAGCTATCAAGCCATGAAGTGACATGGAGAAAACTTTAATGCATCTCACTCGGTGAAAGAAGCCCATCTGAAAAGGCTACACACTGTATGATTCCAATTATATAACATCCTGGAAAAATAAAAAATTATGGAGACAGTAAAAAGATCAGCAGTTGCCAGGGGTTGGAGGCAGGGGGGAAGGATAAATATGTGGAACTCAGGGGTGTTTAGGTCGATGAAAATGCTCTGTATCCATGTCCACATCATGATGGATATGTGCCATTATACATCTGTCCAGACCTGTAGAATGTACACCACCAAACATGAACCCCAATTTAAACTGTGGAATTTGGGTGATGACGTGTCAGCGTAGGTTCATCAGTTATAAGAAATGTACCCCTCTAGCGGGGGATGGCGACAATAGGGGAAGCTGTGCATGTTTGGGTGCAGTAGATGGGAACTTTCTGTACCTTCCTTAATTTTGCTGTGAACCCTGAAGTGCTCTTAAAAAAATAGTCTTAATAAAAAAACCACACAGTTACCTTTCTTCTCGGTTGATAATTATACTATCTTATTGGGCTGTGGTAAAGACTTAATACGAGGTAAGTCAATTGCCTAGCATAAGAGTATTTCAGGGTATTTATTATTAGTAATAGCAGTAGCAATAGTGTGCGTCCTGTTCTTGGTATAATACGGTTATTTGTAATACAGTCCTTGTTGTTTGCCTGTGGCTTTTATTAGATTTACTGCCCCTACCAGCAGGACCAACCTTCTCTCTTTCTGCAGCTCTGTAGAGCACCCAAGGCAGCACACTTACTCCACGCAGAGCTTTAATAAGATTTTGACCCTGAGGATATTTTTTCAGAGTTAAAAGTGTTATAGCAAAGCACAGACTAACAAATGGGCAAGAATGACGTTTCTCTTCCGGCTGGAGCAACTGCTGTGTCCTACTTCAAATATTCGGAGGTTTTTGCGAAATTTATGGGAACAACTAAATATCTACAGTCTCCCCTTTTATCCCATCTACAGAAGCAGTCATTTCAGGAACTTCAGAATAAACAACAGGGCAAATACAGCTCTGCCTCAAGTGTTTGGCTCTGTTATCTGGATGTTCAAAAGCTCTAGCTCTTTAAAATTAATATCAAGTAAATTCCAACACTTGCAGCAAACGGAATTATACCCACATCACTTCAGTGAGAAATTCTGCTGTAATGATGAGCAGAAAATGTTGCCAGTGGGGAAGAAACCCTGCCCGCTGCTATTTTTCATATACTCCACAGAGAGGGGTGATGAAAAGCCTATGGGAAAGGATGCGTCAAAAGCACTGTTACATTTGACAAGGTTCTAAAACTGGTGTTGAGCACACCTTTAACCCCACAGGGCTCTCTCAGTGAGCTCCAGCAGCTGTGATGTGCCTACATTACCATCACAGGAGGCTAATTTTTTAAATCTAATTAAATATTAAGAAGGCAATACACATCTTTTCAAGTGATTTGATGCCCTAATAAGAGACCGTTGATCACATAGACCAGAAGAATGCTATCGCTGGCTCTCAGAGTACCTTAAGTGGCACTGAAATGGTGAGTATATCAGACTACAGACATGAAGTGTTTTCTATGAACTGATTGTTGGTCCTTCTGTTAATCAGAAAATCTTTGAAACACGATTTCCATCATAATGTAATGTGCATACATTTGTTCAAACCACCTATTGCATCTTTAATGACTTTTTCATCCCTAAACAAAGAGCTTCAGATAGCAACTCCTCCGTGTGCTGTTCTAGAAAAGCCCAAAGTGTCAGATTCCAGATTCCCTGAGACGGAGCAACTAGAGCTTAGTCTTCCTATCAGAAGGAAATAATTATAATGGACTCTCTTTGTTTCTAGAAAACATCCTATTATCCACCACAATAAACATATGATTATTTGATTGTTACCTCTGCAAAAAAAGTGCTCTGTTCAGCTCCCAAACATCATATGCCTTAATGCCCTGCTATACTTGCAGCTACACTTTCCAAAGCTATCTGTCGACTCTACCATCACGCCTGCTTTGGGGCTACAGTAAGAGCTGGAGCAAACGTGGGCTATGGTCCTTCTTCTCCAAACCCTGCCTGTTGCCCTCTGCTGGTCCTTACCCACCGCCTTCAACCTGTACACCCGCTGCCTCTCCCCCCTTCACCCTCTGCAGACTGTCTCCAGTGACCCCCATTTCTAAAACGATCCCTAATAACTACTATGTCTTCAAAATGGATTGAGAAGCCAGAATTCTCAGGTTATTGTCAGTTCAGGCAAATTACATAATCTTGGAAGGCTTGCTTGAAGTCTCTGAAAGATAGTCCCAAATGTTTAACTTTTGTGTTGGAGGTGAAGTCATTTTTGGTTTTTAAATTATCTTTCCTATATTTTCCTTCCCTTATGCATGTGTACACACATACACTACCGAAAACCATGCTGAGAAAATAAAATATAAGCTCCTTCAGGGGAGAAACCTAGAGCCTGGGACCAGCTGATATAAATGATAAATAAATATTCTCTACTTTGGAATAACGACTTGTTACCTGATAACAGACTTTCCCTAATAGCTACAGTGCCAAGGGCTGTATCACCTGATATGAATCTTCTCCAGCTGTGTCCAGCCTCCCCAGCAAACACTCCATTTCTCTGGCTGGACCTTCCTGATGTCTAAAGGATGAATATTTGACACACCCACTATCTTGTTCTTCCTTTTTAGCTGATTGCCTTGAACACTCAGCACCTACCCCATTAGAGTAGATATTTCTAATTTTAAGATTTCTCTATGTATCTCCTTTCCAAGAATCTTAAACTTTCAATCCTACTACGGTCCTGACATAACCATGATAAAAAGGTTATTCTCAGGAGCTAAGAAACAGAGAAGATTCCAACTTAACTGAACATTTTAGAACTTAGTTAATCTCAGGTTAACTTGAATTTGTTCAGCATGTAATTTGGGGGGAGGTCTATAATTCAAAGAAGTTGTATTAAGATTTCAAGGCTGAATTCTAAAAGGGCTGCATTTGTAAGAATTAGTCATTTTAGCCACATGGAAAAGTTTCATGATTCTTACAAGTGTGACATACATTAAACAAAAAGTAACTGTATCTGGGTCATGCTCTTCAGATGTTCTATATTTGTACTTTTTGAATAGGACAGATTTGATTTAAGTACAATCATTTCAATTATAAATTAGGCATATTTTATTTAATTCATTACACAGTAAGAAGACATTTTAAAAGCTTATGTAGAATAAAAACCTTGTTATCCTACTGACTGTTGAATATTCTACATAAACTTTATGTTCATTACTAATCGGAGATTTTAGGTTCATTTATTTAAAATAGTAATACAATTTTCAACTACAACAGCAAACTGAACCATTGTATGCTTACCTTCTTCTATTTAAAGAGTTAAACAGGTATTTCTGAAATCACTGCCGACTGAACCATCTCTAATTCACAGGAAAATCTTGAGATAAGCTGCACCTATTTCCAAGGCTGAAGTAAAACTTCGAGAAGCAGACCCAGAAATGAGTAAACCTCAGCGTCTCGAGCTGAAATGCCCTCACTACTTGTCTGCTCATCAAGGCTGCTGACACTGAATACAGAATGACTGCACTGCCTGCAAAGAGCTTACCTTGTGAAGATCCCACTACTACTGTGAATCAAACAGTCCTACACCCCATTCTGGATGAAGGAACAGTTAATGCATATTCTGGATAGTTTTAAATTTTAAAAAATGTATGTGTGTACGTATGCACTTTCTCATTCTGAATCTCCCAGTGCTGGTTTTTCTGGCTTGGTGTTAACAGATGCATACGACTCCAATACTGTATTTCACGTTGCTTAAGGAAAGCAAATTAGAACCTGTTCTGCTATAAAAGCAAAAACATTGTTTCTATTATGCTTCACACAATTTGTTTCTGTATTTTAAGCGATGTCATTAATAAAAATTTTATGTTGCATATTTTAGAGCAAATATGTTAAGTATGCTGAACAATGCTTCTTAGGTGCCTCATGTTGCTACTACTTGAATAAAGTTACAATCATCCATTTGAGGAGGTAGGTACGTCTAATTCTACAGAGGAAGAAACCAGGGCATAATGAACATTACTGTACTTTGATTTTGAACCAACAAGTGAAAAAAATTAAATAATTCTAAATGACAAGACTATTACGATTTTCAATTTCATTCACCAAACATTTATTGAGTGCCCATTAGGGACACTGACTCACATAATTAATGATCTATTTGAACTACCTACTGAATCTCAATCAAACTTAATATGCTCCTTTAATGATTCTTCTCTAAACCTTTTATCTAAAGCTTAATGGCTTGAACTTCTGAGATAGAATATGACTACCCCGATATTGAGTTAACTTCAATCTGAAGTTTATTTTGCAAATATTTTCAAGGATATATAGCTGAGATATCATAGACAAAGAGGAAATAAAGTATTTAAAGGAGGAATTTTTGGTGAAAGTAGGGGTAAGGACAGTTCTGCTATGTAAATGATGTCCAGTCGAAATCCCTGAAGAGTTAATTTTTGATTGCCACAGATTCAGGCAGCCTGTATTGTTGCTTTACTTGTGAGCATCTCCTGATGGTGATTGTGAGGTGTGAGAAGGCTAAGATGACTTTCAGACTCCTAAGGTAATTGTTTGGGTGGGAAGATCCCCCAGTTACCAATGCTTCCTTTCCCATCTGATCTCTGGAAGAGAAACTGGATAATAGCGCGACTGAATGTATTTCTTCTGCTGACAATGTATCCTAGCCATATAATCAGCTGAACCTGTTACCATCCAAACTTTATCATTGGCTCTCCCAACCTGCAAGGAAAGCTCAAAAGTCGTTTTCATACTTTTCCCTGTTAACGTATGTGGCTTAATCATTCGTATTAACTCCATGCATCTCAGACAGATAAAAAATATGGATACTAAATCTCTGTGGTATTTTCTGGAAAGCCTAAGATTTATCCAATGGATACATGAAGTAATATCACTATACTTTACCTCTGAAATTTAGTAGAACAAAGGATAGTTTATTTAGTACAAAACTGTTAGCGGATGTGTAGTAATCGTTTTTTTTTCCATCTTCCATAGGAGGAAATTCTTGCTGACCACTGGCTTATACTCATCTTCTCCACCAACCTCTACCCAAAGAGAATTAAGCATCTCTCCTGGGCCTTAATGTATAACTGGGGAAATAAAGGGGGTATTGAGGGAGAACCTGAGATGTATCTGGGCTCATTAGGATTTACCTTGGAGAGGCTAGAATATTGCTCTGGTTCAAGGTAACAGAAAGAAAAGAGGAGAATGGAGATGAGGAGATAAAGAAGAGAGAAGAGAAAGCTTGTTATGTATCTGGCTAGATTCCAAATAACATGTTTCTTCTTTTATCAGCAATAAACCAGGTTTGCATTTTGTTTTGCACCTCAAGCTATGGACAGGAAGCTTAACTTTCTGTTGATGCCTCTCCAGGTCCTGACAACTAAAAAAATACCGCTCACCATCTGATTCTACCAGAATGAAGTCACTAGCCACTGTAGTTGCTGACCTTTAACACACCTTGAAAGTTCAGGGTGAAAATGAGGAATGAGGCCCTCTGTGCTCTGGAAAAGACTGGCAGAACAGGCCTTCAGATAGACAGGTAATTTCAGGAGAAGATTTTATGAACCCAATTTCTTCCATCTTCTTATACCTTTAGAAGCACTAAAGTTGTTAACAGAGACATCTGCTCCTCGAGGCTAGAAGCAACCTTCTCCTGAGCTGTGTGTTTGATCGCATGTACCCCCTTCACCAAAACCACACATGTACTGACCTCCCGCTACTCTTCAGAACAGTTTCTCAGAGCTACCTGAGAGATTGCTTCCCAGGCTGTAGTCCTCAGTAAGCCCCCAATAAAACTGAACTCACAGCTCTCATGTTGCATGTGTTGGTTTAGCCAACAGAGTCCTCAGTGAGAACACTGGTATTTGACAAAGACTATTTAAGGAACACACTATCTCTTGTATTTTAGAGATCAGGTATCTAAGGCTTGACTTTGATATCAAGTTAAACACACACACAGACACACACACACACCAAGTTACCAACATACTTTTACTCAGTATTAATTTAATCATTTGCTTTGGTTTTCCTTGAAAATCAATAGAAAGAATATTTTTATGAACATTTTTTGCATCTTTTACCACTCCATTGTTCAGATATTATCATCTACTGTCTTTAACTCTTGTTTTTGAATCCATGTGATACATTTCTTTATAGAATGCCAGAAACAATGGAGTTTCTTCAATAACATGTATTTTATCTGGTCTGATAGTAAGAATTACACAGCAGTCCTTTTTCCATACTTGCCTTGTTTTTGGAAGCTCACAGCTAAATTTTATGCTTAATCATATGAATTATTTTTTTCTTATACATTTGCATTTCTTATTTATATGACTTTTTAATTTTATATTTCTATTGTAAGATCTTTGTTTTATACCTTTCTTAACAAAATAAACTGTAAATGAAAGGGATACACTTTACATGTCAGTAAAAGCTGGTTGGCTTAGTGTGTGTGTTTGTGTCATTTTGTTTAGTTGTTTTAAGAAAAAATAGGGTGTATACAGGAGAATGAGTTGTAAGAGCAGTAATAGCTTACAATATAAAACTCAGTAATGCTTTGAATGAACATGTATAGGTTAGGAGATGTAGAGGTTACCTTATTTGTCCAGCAATGTTCCCATCCAAACAAAGCACCCAGATCATAACTGAATAAAACATTTCATTCTAAACCCATCAGGTATAATTTGTATAGAGATCTGAGATCAGAACATTCTGCAATAACTTTAACTTCTAGACTGAATTTTTAATCAAATAAGATAATAATGGTGTATAAGGGAGAACAAAGTTTAGATGAGTTGACAGGCTGGAATGAATTGGAACTGTAATTTCTTATTTGATCTGGTCAGTCTGCCCTGTCCATTTTGGTTCATTTCTACTATTTAGAAATTAAATCAAACTGAACTATGCCACTTACTAAGAAATTCTTACTCCTAAATAATTTCACCAAGCTTTATTAATTCAGAACAATACATGTTGAAGATCATGCAAGAGCTCTCAGCACCTGGCTCACCCATTATATTCCAACATCAATGCAAGTGAGGTGCCTAGAGAATAAAACAAGGGACCTGGAGATTGGTGTTGGAATACATCTGTTGCATCCCACAACTCAAGCTGGCTACACAACACACTTCTCCAAATGCTACTCAGTTCTCAAATTCCCCAGACACTTCTCCAAATGCTGCTACAAGCCGATGTCTACACATGGCACACATATGAGAAGACACAGTGTTGATGCCTCATCTCACAGGATGAATTCAGCAATGTGGCTCAGTAATCAAGAGGAAGATCAAAATGCAGTCTACATCTAACCCAAACAAAAGATTTTAATCAGCTAATAATATGAAAGTCTGCAACCGTCTTCTGCACATACCAAAATGAAAATTCACCTTGACATAGTTAATGGGTTTCAGTCAACAATATTAACCATGTACCCATGACATTCAAAATGTTTGTAGCATGCATTAATTAAAGATGTTCTATTGACACCATCAGAGAGAGAGAAAGAGAGTGGGATAAAGAGACAGAAAGAGTAAGAGACCAAAAATATACTATACTAATTCATATTTTCAGTCCTAGATACTTACAAGCTAGGAGTGATATCATTCACAATGGCAAGATACATCCAGAAACCAGGGATGAGGCTGAAGCATGCTCCTTCCTGGACCACAGAGACTGGAAAAAACTGCATTCTAAGGGAGAGGAGCAGCTAAACTCCAACTACATCACTCCTCCCAGGCTGGCATAGTGACACTCCAAGGGGAACCAGCTGGCCTATGGTTTCTCCAGTAAGAAAAAAAAAAAAAAAAGAACCCAAGGTGAACATCCAGCTTCCCCAGCATCAAGGGGCACTTCCTAGGAGGCCTGCTTGGGTCTTGCCTCACAGGGATCTCTGAGGAAATTTGTGGGGCTTGATCACCTAGGATCAGATAGAAACGGAGAGGTGGGGCAGGCTTAAGGCAACCAGTGCTCAGATGTTGTCAGACCACATTCCTCCCTGAAGCTGCACCTGTGCGGACACCCCAGCCAGCAGCTCTGCCCATCTACACAGCAGAGCCAGTCTGGCCAGGGAGCTCAGTGGGTAGTTCTGCTTGATTCATGTCCAGTCAACGGGGCTACACTGGCCATGGAGACTGCTCTACAGTCCCACCAGGGCAGGGAAGCAAATTCAAAGCCTTGCCTACTGCTAAGTATAGCTTCCAGTCCAGCCTGACCAGAGAGCCTGTCCAGAGAACCTGGGCAGCTGTATAGCCCATCCTACACATATTTGCAGCAGCACCAAAGCAGAAGTCCCAGCCAACAACTCTGCTCATTTGCAGAGCAGAGCCAGTGGCTCTGACTGGAGCTTGGTGGGAAGTCTAACACCCTGCAGGACATGGAAGCAAATTTGCAGCCTTGTCCAACAGCTGAATATAGACTCCAGTTCCATGCAACCAGGAAGCCTGACCAGAGAATCCTAACAGCTTCAGAGCCCATCTTACAGCTGCACTTGAGCAAGGAACTGAGCCAGCAGCCCACCCAGCTGTTAAGTACAGCTGCTGGCCCTGCATAACCATGGAGCCTGAAAGTGACCCCGGACAGCCTTAGCACCCAGTATGTTGTACAAACCAGCCACGAGGCCCAGACTACACCCCTGCCTTGCAGTACAACCCAGCCAACAACCTTGCCTGATTGCTGAATGCAGCCTGTGACCTTGCCTAGGCAGGGGGCCCAGCCAGTGACTCCATCCAATCGTGGAGTACACTGACAAGGAGCTCTGGACCCTTGTCCAACTGAGGAGATACACAAAAGGTTATGATAAAGGAGTCAAAGCATACTGCTACAAGTGGTAATCACATCAAAGACTGCAAGAGAGGAAGCAAGGAACACGAATCTACAAAACAGCCAGGAAAAAAAATGAACAAAATGACAATAGTAAGTCCTTACCTATCAGCAATTACTTTAAATGTAAGTGGATTAAATTCTCCAATCAAAAGACAGAATGGCTGAATAAATCAAAAACAAGATCCTACCATATGCTGCCTACAAGAGACTTACTTCAGCCTGAAGAACACACATAGACTGAGAGTGAAGAGAGGCAAAAAATTATTTCAAGCAAATGATAACCAAAAGAAAGCTATATATATATCAGGCAAAAGACACTTTAAATTAAAAATGGTCAAAACAGGCAGTCACTATACATTCATTATATATATTAATGAAGAAGATATGACAATTGAAAACCTTCATGCGCCTAACATCAGAGCATGTACATATGTAAAACAAATACTAACAGGGCTAAAAGGAGAAACAAACAGCAGTACAATAATAACTGGAGACTATAGTACCCCGCTCTCAACAATGGATAGATCATCTAGACAGGGACTCAATACAGAAAGAGCAAACCTGAACAACACCATAGATAAATGGACCTAAAAGACATATATGGAGCATTCCATCCAACAGGAACAAAATACATATTCTTCTCAACAACACATGGAACATTTTTTAGGATATGTTGCATGTTAGGCCACAAAAGAAGTCTCAACAAATTCAAGAGAATAGAAATTATATCAAGTGCCTTTTCTGATCACAATGGAATAAAACTAGAAATAAATAACAGGGGGAAAGCTGCAAAATCCACAAATAAAGGGAAATTAAACAATATACTCCTGAACAACCAAAACGTCAAAGAAGAAATTGAAAGGGGAAATTTAAAATAACTTGAAACAATGAAAATGGAAACACAATATACCAAAACTTATGAGATGCCACAGAAATACAAAGGATTATAAGAGACTACTATGAACAACTATATGCCAACAAATTGGAAAACCTAGAAGAAATGGGTAGATTCCTAGAAACGTGAAACCCATTAAAGCTGAATCATGAAGAAACAGAAACTCTGAACAGACCAACAATGAGTAAGGAGATTGAATCAATCATCAAAACCTCCCAACAAAGGAAAGCTCAGGACCGAATGGTTTCACAGGTAAACTCTACCAAACATTTAAAGAAGAATTAACACCAAATCTTCTCAAACTCATCCAAAAATTGAAGAGGAAGGAACACTTTCAAACTCATTTGATGAGGTCAAAATTACCCTGATACCAAAGCTAGATAAGGACATTACAAGAAACCTATAGACCAGTATCCCTGGTGAATATAAATGCAAAATTTCTCAAAAAGACACTAGCAAACCAAATTCAACAGAGCATTTAAATGATTATATACGATGATTAAGTGGAATTTGTCCCTGGGATGCAAGGTTGGCTCAACACACACAAGTCAATGAGCATGATAATTCTCAGTAACAGAATGAAAGGTAAAAAACACATGATCATCTTCATAGATGCAGAAAAAGCACTGACAAAATGCAGCATTCTTTCATGATAAAAACTCTCAACAAATTGGGTATAGAAGAAAAGTACCTCAACACATTAAAGGCCATATATGACAAGCCTACAAATTATATGCAATGGTAAAAGGGTGAAAGCTTTTCCTCTAAGATCAAGAACAAGAAAAGGGTGCCCAGTCTCACCACTCTCACCAAGATAACACTCGAAGTCCTAGCCAGAGCAGTAAGGTAAGAAATAAGAAGGGGGAGAACATGATTAAAAGAGATCATTTCCAGTTACCAAGTTTATTGATTCTATTAGCTTCTTCACCTGAGGTGAAAAAGCCCATTTCTTTAAAAGGTTTCAATTTCTGTAAATGGTTGACATGCTGATGAAATGGTCGCTATAGGCACAATGTATCTTTTCTGCAGGCTCTGAACAGAGGTAACATCACTGGGTCAAATTGAAAGGACAGTTGTAAATAGATGACTATGGGGTGTGTTCATGTATCTCTGGGAGTATGAACAGGCCAGGCATACCACAGAAAAAATCCTGTCCTACACAGAGCAAGTGTTCCTAGAATTCATAACTGATCAATACTTTTACATTTTAAATAGATTTCACAGTTTTCTTAGCCAGTAGCAAATATAATACATGGTCACTGTAGAAAATTAGGAAAATATAAAAGAAAAAAATGTAAAAGCCACAATCTAGGGATAACTACTAAGCATTTATATGTATGTGTGTGTGTATATATATATATATATATATATATAATGTATATATACATATATGTATTTGTGTGTGTATAGATATTGCATTTATAATTTTATGGGCTTTTATTGATTTAATTGAAATTCATATTAAACCTCTTTTTAAATGGCTGTGCAGTATTTCATCATAGGACTGGATCTCAATTAATTTATTACCAAGGTTGATTTTTTTTTATTATCATAAATAATCTATGGTGGGCATCCTTCCATATAAGTTTTGCATTTACATTCCTAGAGGTGGAATTAATGGATTTAAAGCCTATATATGTTTCTCTTAAACAGTTTTATTAACACACAGTAAAGATGTAACAGTCTATAGAGAATGTAAAACCAGTGGATCAATAAAGTTCATCTCATTCTGCCAGAATATAACATTAAGAAAATCAATAACACACTTCATTATTTTCTCTTTTTTAACATTATAATTTCTCCCAGTAATACAGTTTTGTGTGGCACTCTTAGGCTTAAAAATTACTTTTAACAAGTGTTAATTTATACACTATAGTATAATCTCCTTCTTTAAACAGCCCCTTCTGGATTAACCTAATTTAATTTAAATTGCTGCACAATGTAATTAAATTGTGTTCAGGTAGTGGTTACCACGGAAAACTACCGGCAATAAGAGAAACAGTAAATGTTTAAATGTGAGATGATAATAAACTCTTGTAGCGCTCCAGGATCCTGATTTCAGAGGCTTAACATTATCTTTTATATGCATAGACATAGCATTTCTCTCACCGCAAGCCCATAAATTGTATCCCACTGTGGTAAATATGAATGACACCTACAATCATGTTTAATCCATACTCACACTATAATTGCCATGAAACATTACAAATATTTTCAAGGGGGAGAGAAAGTGTTCTATGCCTGTAATTGAAAATGTTTGCCCTCTATAAGAGAGTGGGTTCAACAGTCCAGTGGGAGGGGCATACTTTATAATAAAACACTGAATCTCATTTTTCTTTCATTAAGCAGCATTCAATCAAAAGTTTTATTCAGATTTATGAGCTTAAAATAAAGGATTATCTCTCATAATCTAATCTATTACACTAGTGATTGAAATCTGACTAGATTTTGAAGAATTAAAGAATTTTAATTTCATAGAAAATAAAATTAGGTAACCCAGCTTAAGTTACTTTAGAGATTTTTTTTTAACTGTGCCCTGGAAAACCATCAAGTTATTTGCATACATATATTTAAAGGAGAATTATCTGAGAGTTAGCTTGTACTTCATATTAGTGAAACTGAGACATGTTAGTGAATAACTATCCTAAACCATTAATTCACTGAGAAAAAATTTCACTAGCTACACTTTGAATCTGTTTAACAAATTATCAACCCATTTTCCCATTAGGGTGCAATGGAAATAAAAGTATCTAATCAGATCTTAACTAGAACACTGGATCCTGGCCTACATGAAAAGGCATTTTACAATTTTCTAAGCATTGCAGAACATTTTACATATAAGGACCAAAACCTTCTTTTGTGAAGAAATGTAGAATTCATCAGTTTATATCTGCATTAATCCATAAAAATTTTCTATGAATAACGAAATTAAACATAACCAATTACGTATGATAATTTGGCATTTTAAAGGGGCAAACTAATGGCTAAAAATGAAAGTATCACATATGACTCTCTTCTATACCCAGGACAGCAAATATTTCCAGAACAGGCCACAAAATAAGTATCTTAGCCCTTGTGGACAATACGTTCTCTTTCATAATGACTCAACTTTGTTGTCTTAGAACAAAACAGCCATAGACCCTGTATAAACAATGTGTTCCAATAAAACTATTTGCAAAATAGTCAAAGGGCTGAAACTGCCATAGTTTGCTGAACTTGGGTCCGTGCCAACTAATGGACTAAATCCTGAGACCACAGCACTGCCAGTGGCTTTAAGTTCCAGCAATATGTTCTCTTCCCCATGTACTGTGACTCCTATAATATACCATCTCGAGTGCTCCAAATTTTACCAAGTTTCCCGAATAGTAATCTTCCAAAGCGCCTGGTGAAAAATCTCTCCTACAAGAGACAGTTTGAGTAATTAATAATAACTTTGATAAACTCATAGGCCATGTGCTCAAGACTTCTGGCTTGCAATGTTATCGGCCTTTAATAAAAATTTAAATGCAAAATAAAATTTTAAAAGTCAGTAGTACCAGGTACCTGAAAGGTAGTTTATCCAGCATTAGAGAAAAGAGAACAAAGTTATTTCCCTTAGCTGCATGTTTCCATGTGGAGAATTTTTAATGAGAGGACTCAGGTTTGTGCCTCTCTGCTCATCCCTTATCATCAGAGGGTGCAGTGACTGAGCGATCTGTCTGGTGGGTTTGGGAGAAGTTCACACACATGTTTTAGTGCCTCCTACGTCCCATCTCTTTCTTGGAGCACAGGAAACACACTTCCTGTTCGCTCTCTACCCAGCAATGATGAACTTGCTAGGACAGGTTTTGCCCGCCAGGGGGTGGTGTGTGTGCCTAGACTGAGCGAGAAGTCAGGTTACTGAGGAGCAAAGACCTAGGAGGCCTTTGACGTCCAGACATCTAAGCCAGGCCATCTACCGACCCAGCTTCCATCAGTAATTACAGTATTTGAATATCCCCATGTAGTGTCAGGAATACGTTTGGCAACAGGTTAAAAAAGAAGAGAAGAGTTGCTATGGGTTACATTGTGTCCTGCCAGAATTCATATGTTGAAGTCCTAACCCCAGTACCTTAGAAGGTGACTGTATTTGGAGAGAGGGTCTTTCAAAAGGTAATTGGGGTAAAGTGAGGTCACATGGGTGGGCCGTAATCCAATACAATTGGTTTCCGTATAAGAAGAGGAAATTTGGACACAGACACACACAGAGGAAGACCACGTGAAGACACAGGGAGAGGATGGCCATCTATAAACCAAGGAGAGAAGCCTCAGAAGAAACCAACCCTGCTAACGCCTTAACTTCAGACTTCTAGCCTCCAGAATTGTGAGAAAATAAATTTCCATTGTTTATACCATCCAGTCTATGGTACTTTGTTATGGCAGCCCTTGCAATCTAATGCAGAGTGGCTTAAGCAAGAGATATGGCTTCTCTTATGACAACAAAATCTTTTGTCTGGAGCTGGTAAACCAGCACTGTGAGCCCTCAGGAATACAGGTTATCTCCATGTTTCAGATCCAGCCATCACATCTGCATTCCAGCCAAGAGGAAGAAAAATCAGGAGAGAAACCAGGCATCCTTGGTGTAAGAGCATTTCTGCTTACAAACCGTCGGCAGAACGAAGATATATCACCACACGTAGCTGCTGGGAGGGAGACCGTACAATGTGGCCATTAGTTTAGGAAGTCACCTGTCCAGCTCAAAACTCAAGGTTCTCTTACTTAAGGAAAAAAAGAGAAGGGATAGTGACAAAAAGGAACTATCTTTCCTTTGGATCCGAACCAACTAAAGAAAGAAATATTACATAATTATCCCCCAAAGAACCAGTAACTTTTAAATGCAGATTCATCCAGAGTATTATAGGTAGCTCCATGGAACAGGGAAGGAAGTGATAATTCAGATTGTCTTCAAAGACAGATCTGAGTGGAAAAAGGCATTTGCACACAAGAAATTATCCTTAAAATCCACGAGAGCTGGCTTTTGAATTGGACTTCAGCGAGGCTAATTTGATGGCTTTGACATTTTCCTGGCTATTACCATTTGCTTAGCTTCAACTCAATTATGTGGTGATCCACATTGATCATTAAGACAGCTAACCATCATTCTTCTTGTCTGTTATAGTGGAATAAGCAAAGCAGAACAGAACAAAAACAATCCCGTGGCCTGTCAGTGTAAGACTGGCATTTGCAAAGGTGTCTAGTGGCCCTAACCCTGGTCTAAAATCCATGCACATCAAAAAATAATGCTGCAGGAATAAGAGAAATTATTTAGGAAGTCACTATGGTAATGTCACATGAAACAAAGTGTGTAAAAATACTGTGACAAATAGAAATGTGTAAATTAAAAGACACATTATTATAAAGCAAATCACTCATTAATTTGAAACAAGTCATTTTTCCTACATAAGTGACACATTATGAATGTTAAATTGCTTTTCATTACAGTTTGCAATCAAATATAAGTTTCCTTTGTGGAACAGAGTCTGTTGATAAATGGTATCGGAACAGATTTTTGAGACATTTAGAGATTAAGGCCTTGGGTTTTTTAAATTACAAAGTTATACAAAAGTGGAAGATCTTATTACTTTTTTCTCTTTAACTAATCAAAGTGCCCCACGGGGCAGGGCTAGAAGGCCCATATGTTTTCTGCATTTTGTGTGAATTACACACATGTGTAATGATGTTCTACATAAGCTTGAGGGCTTGCTGTTCAGGTCTCTATTTTTGATGATTACAGGGTTCTTGATTAATGTTTGTGCCCCCAAAGAGGGATTTGCTTCTGCTTTAGTTTGTAATGAAAATAAACACTGCCGTGTACTCAGAGTCTAGCCTTTTCTGAGACCGTATTGTGGAAACAGTAACCATCTTTTCCAGTGCTATATTCTCATGCCTAGAACCCTCTTCCTTTAACAAGGAAACTTTCTACTTTCCCTGCATACAAGTCTTGGAATCCCACTACCTCTGTGGAATCTTACATTACTCATGGGAAAGTGCCCAGAAATTCCCTTTGCCTTAGGCCACGATGTGCACTAAAAACTAGGGTATTAACCCACACAACTTGCTAGTCTATATTTAACACTTTCTTTTATAAAGAGGAAGATAATTGAAGAGAAACTGAGCTCTAGTCTGTAATGGCCACACTTTTATTGGATGTGTGAAGCTGTCATAACACCAATTTCACTGTTTTCTGGACACTGGTGCCCTGGTGTCCCTCTCCCTGACATTTCTTACTGTCACTGATTATAATTGTCACCACAGTCTAAGTGCACAAACCCAGCATATCTTGGGTATCAATAAATGCTAATTGATTAGACTTCTGCCTTTCATTCCCCTTATTATACGTTTGTTTCTTTAACATTTGCACAGCGGGTGGTGGCAGGCTATTAACAGCAGACAGAGGCTGGTGACATCAGAGACCATAGCAAGGTGGTCTCCATTCTTGGATTTGTGCTTTGTGCATTTGTAGGAATAAAGATCTTTTTTTGGCAGTTATTATTCAAGTTTTACATAATTTATATAGTACATAGAAATTTTGTATTCTCTATTTAGGAGAGAATGGATACCAAAACTTATGAAAAATTCAACTTAAAAGTGACTTTTTACAACCTCCTTTACATCCTTTAAAATGTTTCTTAACTATGGACTAATGTTCTTTTCTTTTACAGACATTTTCATCAAATCTTTGGTAAAGTACCATTTCATGGAAGTGAGAATCACTTTTTTACAAGGGATATAATCTTGATAAACCTTTAAAAAAGGTTCTCAACTGTAATTCTGCCCTACTATAAACGAAGGGTTTTAAAGCTCTCCAGAAAGAAACTGCTTGACTTTTACAAATGTTTTCAGAAAGCAATGGATGTAAGAGAAGAAAATGCCTGTAAATAGTCATAAAACTTTAATTCTCTCCCTACAAACTATTAAATACAGACATGCAATAAAACCGTCAATTATAAAAGGAGATAAATACAATTGTTAAGGTATGTAATTTAAAACATGGCTGCTTTTTCAATATTAAAAAAACCCAGAAAGTAAAAAGAATAGAGTATATGGTTTTATGATGATTAAGATTAAATTCAGAAAAAGAAATTGAGCTTTGTACCTTATTAAAAGTACATTTCAAGCGCATGCTAAAAATTTATAACAGATCACTCAGATATTAGGCCATTAAGAATGCCTAGAAATATTCCCCAAATCAGAACTTATACAGGTATAATATTTTAAACAACATAATAAAATAGAAGTTTATATTACGTTAAAAGTTCTTAAAATAAAACAGGTTCCTTTATTAAAAAAAAAAGGCTTGTTCTTAAAAATACTTTTGATTGAAGAGAAAGCAAAGACACAGATTTTTAAGAAAATTATGATATCCAAAAAATTACAAATAAAACTTAAGGGAAGTGATCAGGCTATATTTAGAGTACATTCTTTTTAAGTTTTTTATTTATAAATATATAAGAATGAATATAAATTAACAGTCATTTCAAAATACTAGGAAAAAGTCTAAAGAAGATATGAGAAAAGAAAGATTAAAGATTGAAAGCAAAATTAATAAGTTAAAAAAACAAGTATTTTTAAATTATTTTTTTAAATAATATTAATAAAAGTAAAATTTATAAATCAGAATGCTGGTTGTTTTGAATAAAAGAATTAAATGTACAACATTCTGGCAAGTATAATAAAACTATCAAATATTTCAAATTATTTTATAAATATAATGTAATTCCAATCAAAGTACCAGCAGTGTTTTATGTTTTTTTTTTTTTCGTTTAAGAAACTGATGAGTTTCTAAAGTTTATGTGGAAAACTAGCAGATAAGAACACCTAAAACTTTGGGGGGAATAAAAGAATGATGAGTGAAGCTGGCAGACGATAAAAGCCTTGCTAAACAAATCTTCCTGTGTTTTGTTCAGACTTGAGTTCTGCTTCACTGTCATTTCTGCTTCATGGAGGTGTGAACTGTTCCTTAGAGCCTGAGTGTACACTGCGTATTATCAGTGAGTCCTTCAGCTGTTATTGCAGGGTAACTATGCTGAATAATTGGAGCTGGTTGGTCTGAGGAACAGCACAGCTGTGGCAGAGTGGGGCAGGGGAGTAGTTGGAATAAGTCTGGAGAGATAGGCAGGGATCAGATCACCGCAGGGCACCGCAAAACAAGGGAGGTCTTTGTATACCTTGTTCTAAGAGCAGTGGGATGCATGGGTGGGGAGGGTGGCTAAAGGGGAAGAGGCTTTATTTCCTTTAAAGAAAAAAGTACATTTTGCTCTTATATGAAGATTAAAATGTGAGAGAGCAAGATTAGAAACGGGGAGTGAAGAGGAAAAGAGAAATAAAGAAAATTCCTAGGTTGATTTGAAATTTAAAAAAAAGAAATAGTTGCTTCGTTGATAAGATGTGATGAAAATGACACTTTATCTCTGTGATCTTCCTCCCCTAAACCCATAACCCCAGTTTAATTTTTAAAAAAATATCAGGAATAAATCCAATAGAAGAGCACCATACCAGTACACCTCAAAGCTGTCAAGGTATTCAGAAATGAGGAAAGCCTGAGAAACTGTCACAGCCAAGAGATGCCTCCGGAGACCTGACAACTGAATGTGATGTGTATCCCACGTGGGATCCAGGAACAGAAAACAGACATTAGATAAAAACAGACAGTAGATAAAAAGAAAATCTGAATATACGATGGACTTTAGTTAATAATATGTTAATAAATGCTTATTAATTATAACAAATGTACCATATTAATGTAATATGATTTTAATAATAGGGGAAACAGTGGGAGAGGTATGTGGGAGCCCTCTGTGCTACCTGTTCAATTTTTCTATAAATCTAATACTACTCTAAAAATAAAGTCTGTTAATAAGAAATGGATACATAGTCTATTGAACTGTATTTAGTAAAATAGGGACTGCTGTTAGAATAGTTAGGTGGCCCCTAAAAAGGCAGCTGGTAGGATCTGTGAGCATGGCCTGATTTCCTACTTGACTAGTGGTTAGATCCAAAAACCTTTTAAGTACTAGGGTATAAAACACTTAATTCTAATACTCCACTGGGGGGTTATAAGAACAGAAATTAATTCTACCACTAGGACAGTCAGGTCTTCCCCCAAGGAACCCTGTCAGAATCTGAGCTAAATCTGTTGTAAACTTCTCAGATAAGCTATGGGGCTCAGAGCCCCTTAAACACCTGGATCAGGTAGGATTACCTGCATCTCTGGAAAAAAATGTGTATCAGTACCTGTAACTGTGGAGCTAGACCAAGGTACGTAGAAAGCAGAAATCACTTTCTCATTTAATGTTAGTTTCTCACAGTCTTTCAAAAGATGGATCCCCATAAATTGCTCCAGGCACTAATACATTTGTCCCAGACCGAGGGACCTCCTTTACCCCACCCCTAGATCCAAGGTGAGGACAACTGGTACCAAAATGAGGAGTTCGTCCACTCTAGCACAACAGAGGTCATTCGAAGAACCATGGCAGGCCAGACTGAGACAAGACAGGGGGCAGGTGCACAGGTGTGTGAGGGCACAGGAGTGCAAGTAGAAGGAATTAAGAGAAAAGGCAGTTCTGAACGTGTGGCTCCAAATGGCCAGAAATATGATCACTGCTTTTCTGATGGTCCCATGAGTCACAGAAACTAGCCCACTAAGTGGGCTAAATTCTCTATGGCCCTATCAGACAAGTCATGCTACAGGTAACTTCTCTGTGCTTTATTTTTTATAGATTTTAATTTTAGAGACATTTTAGGTTCACAGAAAAATGGAGCAGAAGGTACAGATTCCTCATATACCTACTGCCACCACACATACACACAGACTCCCGCCATGAAAGTCCTGCACCAGAGGGACACATTCTAACAATTGATGGACCTACACTAATACATCATTATTACCCAAAGGAAGGCCATAGTTTACATTAGGGATCATTCTTGGTGTTGTCCAGTATGTGAGTTTTGACAAATGTGTAATGATACGTACTCACCATTAAAATATCACATAGAATAATTTCACTGCCCTAAAAACCTTCTGTTCTTCACCAGTTCATCTTTCCTCCTCCCCAGCCCCTGGCAACCACTGATCCTTTTTCACTGTCTCCATAGTTTCGCCTTTTCCGAAATATCACATAGCTGGAATCATGCAGTGTGTAGCCTTCTCAGAATACGCATTTGAGGTTATTCCATGTTTTTTTCAGGCCTTGATTGCTCATTTCTTTTTAGCACCAAATAATAACCCATTGGATGTACCACAGTTTATTTATCCATGCACCTTCTGAAGGACATCTTGGTTGCTTCCAAGTTTCAGCAATTATGAATAAAGTTACTATAAACACGTGTGTAGGTTTTTGCACAGGCATATGTTTTCAACTCCTTTGGGTAAACACCAAGGAGCATGATTACTAGATGTATTGTAAGAGTATATTTAGTTTTACAAGAAACTTCCAAATTGATTTGCAAAGTAACTGTATCATTTTGAATTCCCATCAAGCAGTGAATGACAGTTCCTGTTGTAAGACATCCTCACCAGTATCTGGTGGAGTCAGTGTTTTGGCCATGCTTTTAGGTATCCATTGCTTTAACTTGCAATTTATAATGCTGAACATCTTTTCATATGTTTATTTGCCATCTATATGTCTTCTTTGGTGAGGTATTGTTTCTTTGGCCCATTTTTAAATCAGGTTTCTCATTTCTTGTATGTTGAATTTTAAGAGTTCTTTGTACATTTTGAATACAAGACCTTTATCAGATATGTCTTTTGCAAATGTTTTCTCCTAATCTGTGGCTTGTCTTATCGTTCTCTTCACTGTGTTATATCTTTTATAGGATGGACTCTAAGAGAACACAAGGTGAGGTGGAGAAATATATGAAAGTACTTGTAATCAGCTAAAGTTAAGGAGGCCAAAATGTGAGAATGTTGGGGAAAATCTAGCATGTGTGGTTTGAAAGGTGTGTGGCAATAAAGAATGATGTGAAAAAATTGCATCTTTGGAAATACACCACTTTACTTCATAACTATAGACGTTTTTGTCCATCAAAATATGTCTAACATTTTACTCTTTCAGACAATAAAGAAGTTTATACCTGGAGTCTATTTGTTATTCATTCATTTATTTGTTGTGTGCTTATTTTTGCTAATGTGTGGATTAACTGGGAATTAACTGGTTAGAAATCATCCCTGAGAAGCAATGTATTATTTGTTCAAGATAAGCTCTGTGATAAAAAGAAATATACAATCTGCCTCCATTTATATGTGTTTCTCCATCAGTGTGGATTTTGTGCAGGGATGGTGGTAATGGTTTGGCCTTAATAGATACTCTTTCTCCTGTGGTATGAGCTCAGGAGAAATTAAGTTATTTCTAACATTTTTTTTTTGTTTTTTGTTTTTTTTCCTATAGGGAGATATGTTGTTGCAAGGTTATAAACATTTCTAAAGCAAAGGCTACTATTTCCTTTTACCTTAAGAAACTACACTGACACACTGTCCACAAGATGTTATTGATTTCATGAGCAGGAATCTAGAGAGTGGCCATGGACTCAAGGATGGTATTATGCATTGGATTTCATTTGAAGAGCAAATGTTAAAGCAGTTTTTGTTGGCTTAAAATCCATTGTGAAAATACTGGAGAAAGATGTTAGAGCTGGCCAGAGCGGATGAAAGAGAAGGGGAAGTCCTTCGAGAAGGTGAGAGTAAGTACTTCCATTAAGAAAACAATTAACAACACATGGGAAAATGGATGCAAACAAATGATTCTCAAAAAAGGAAGTAAAATATGAAATATCTAAAATATTGTACTGAAAATTACAAATTAACCAAAAAGATATTTTACCAATATGATTGGGAAGGATATAAAAATGACAATGTCTTGAACTGGAAAGCTTATGTATGTATTTCTTTTCTCCTGTGTATTTTACTTTATTTTCTCCAATTTTGTATGACAAATAGAAACTATTTATAGTTAGAAATAAATACATTAACTTAATTAAAAAAATTAAAAACATACATTTTAAAAGACTTCCATTCTTCCTGTCATTATACCCAATTATGTAGCTCAGTCTAATGAATTGTATATATTATAGTATTGACATGAATTCTCTTATATCAATGCATTTATTTTCAAAAAAGTTTGCTAAGGTGTTTCAGTAACTCAAAATACCCAGAAATATTTTAACCAGTCCTTTGGACTGAGAACTGACTTCAACACTACGTCTTAAGGACTCCTCTATTTTAATGGCATTTAATAGTAGATCTAGCAATCTACAGGAAAACAGATGTCTCACTAAGAAAGAGAGCACAACTCAATTTGAATCCAGCTCCTGTGAAGGAGTGTGATTTTGGTAAGAAATTAAATCTTCATAATTGTATATCTTTACCTTCAAAATGAGGATAATAACTAATATTTCATGGGCTTCTTAGAAAAGATTATTAGAAGGACTAATTTAAAATGAGATAACCACATATGTAGGATCTGGAGCAGAGATGGTATTCAAAGGTAGATCCACTTTGTGGCTCCCAGATCAGTGAGGACATGGTAGATGGTACACTTAGAAATGATAGAAGGTCAAGCTCTGCTTTCTTTACCCAGAATAAACAGCCAGCTGGAAACATGGACTAAACACAGTCCACGTGTAAGAACCAGGATACCCATGGATTTGTTCACTTTCTTGCAAGAATTAGTCTGCATAAGAACTCTCCTGGTTGGTCAGGAGATGCTAGAATTGGAAGCATTTTTGCCATAATGTCAAATTTTAATTTTATGTTGAGTGAAATGAATTAGTCTTCTTGCAAAAATAAGCCTTAAGAATAACGATGCCTCTGTGTTAGAATTTCCAGGACTGAGCAGATTTTTAATTAGTGTGATTTGACCAATGTAAGAATCTTATAAACAGAAACTAGGGAACCATCGTACATTGTTGGTGGGGATGTAAATTGGTACAGCCACAATGGAGAACAGTACGGAGGCTCCTTAAAAAACTAAAAATAGAGCTACCATATGATCCTGCAATCCCCACTCCTGGGCATATATCTGCAGAAAAACATGGTCTGAAAGGATACATGCACCCCAATGTTCATTGCAGCACTGTTTACAATAGCCAAGACATGGAAGCCACCTAAATGTCCATTGACAGATGAATGGATAGAGAAAGTGTGGTACATATATACAATGGAATATTATTCGGCCATAAAAAAGAATGAAATAATGCCATTTGCAGCAAAATGGATGGATCTAGAGATTGTCATACTGAGTGAACTGAGTCAGAGAAAGACAAATATCAAATGATATCACTTGTATGTGTAATCTAAAAAAAAAAAGATAAAAATAAACTTATTTACAAAACAAACAGACTCACAGACTTAGAGAAGAAACTTATGTTTATCAAGGTGGAAGGGTTGGGGGGAGGGATAGTTAGGGAGTTTAAGACTGACATGTACACACTGCTATATTTAAAATGGATAATCAAGAAGGACCTAATGTGTAGCACAGGGAACTCTGCTCAATATTATATAACAACCTAAATGGGAAAATAATTTGAAAAAGAATAGAGACATGTATATGTATAACTAAGTCTCTTTGCTGTACACGTGAAACTAACACAACATAGTTAATCAACTATACTCCAATATAAAATAAAAAGTTAAAAAAAAAGAAACTCATAAAAAGTACAAAGGATTCAACAAAAAACACCAAACTGGCTACAGTTTAGAAAATAAAAGTTATAAAGTTTTAATAATGTTAAATTTGAAAACAAATATAATTTGAAAAGGTGTAGCAGGTTTGAACCTTGAATTATATCAAAGCACGGTTCTCCAAACAGAATGATGGCAACTGTCTTTGTTTCTAAGGAGAGCAAAGTTAGGCTAAAACGATCGAAGATATCAAATAAGAGATTTAAATGAGAAGAAGAGAACAGCCTGATGAGGATGTTCTTAAACTGCTCATGATGCTATGAATTGTGATGGAATCTGATTCCCCTGTGGATGTTTGGAAATTGAGGAGACCCTCATTCAGCTGCAGTAGCTTAAGGTTAATCTTGCCTGAGGATGACACTAAAAATCTTCTCATGGTATCAGACGTAGGACGTTTATGAGCCTATATTGGGGCTGATTTAAGTCACTGGCTCAAAAGAAAGCAAGTAGATCTAGAAGTTTACACTCATGCTATATTTTTGCCTTCAATACAAGGGTAATGTGTTGTGAATTCTAAAAATGGGAATTATCATGGATGGCGGTGTTCATAAACAATTTGACCATCATTAGAAGCCTTTCATGATGACTCAGAATGGTAACAGAGCAAAGTAAGACAATGTAATTATATTTAATAAGGTAAGAAAGAGTAAGAACACACTTCAGGGAGAATTCTGTGGTGTATTTTTTTCTCAGAATATTACAGCTGTTTTGGATTAAAAAAAGATATAAAGTTGATACCATGATAAAGAAAAAATCAAGTTTTGATTTTTCAGAACTGTTTAATTCTTGGGAAAGCCAGGATTAAATTTTGGGAGGGAAAAGGGATTGTTTTTTCTTTCATTCTTCTAAATTAGCTAGTATACTTTTAAATTGGGAAAAAATTCTCAGGAATCTTGAGCACTTGGAAAGGTACCTTGAACCTCCCACACCATATAAAAAAGAACACAACAACAACACTGGGTTTTTCACTTTAGACCCATTTTCGGTACTAAACAAAATAGAAGTTTCCTCTGGCTATTGTATAGTGAGTTGTGCCAGCCTACAGTACTTTACCAAAATGTCTCTCTAATGTATTTTCATAATGACATTAAATCGATATTTCAGCTAAATAAAGAAGTTCACGAAGAGTAATGAACTTCCTTTTAATGTCAAAAGACACACATCAACAGATATTCTTCACTGAGCAAACAACTCCTCTGCTCCCATTTTTATCTCTGTGGAGTTGTTTCTTTCCATGGATACATAAAAGTGCATTTTCTTTCAACAAACTTTTCTTCAGCACTATTTTAGAGAAAAATCTCTCACCAGTAAAGTCAAATTCAGCTCAACCAAGTAAACCATAAGAAAATTTTATCCTAAGGAAAGCTAGAGAAATAGAGGAAATTTTGTCAAAGATGAAGAAATTCTTTAAGGAGCCAAATGTCAGACGTGTGTACCTCTTACAGGACTGGAAGAAAGTCCTTCTGAGAAAAGGTGTTAAAATAAGTATTTGAAGGGCACAGTAATGGTGACCCAGGTTGCTTAACAACACAAGATGAGTCTACTTAATAGAATAACCTCTTGGAAATACATTTTAGATGATCAGTTAAACTCACTTCTAATTGCTCTCTTGAAATGACAAATATTTTACCTTCATATCAATAAAATATTCATTATTCCTTTATGTGTGCACTATAAAATCCCTTTTCAAAATGAATCATTTAAAAAAAAAACACTCTATAGATATATATGGCCAGCTTCCTTTCAATTCCCTATTGGTATTTCTTAATTTCTCTCTACATGCTTTTTGCTTTCTGCATATTTAGAGCAAGTCAAAAATACACTTTGCTTTCAATAATGCAAAGTTCTGTATGGAAAATATTTAGTAGTTCTTTTAAGATTGCTTATTGAAAATTACTTTTTGTTTCTCCAAGCTGAACATTCCAGTTTTTCTTACAAACTATTTATTGCACTTAGAATTAAGCAAGAGAGAGGGAAACTGTCTTACATGCTGTCTCTCCCCAGGATGTCTAAGGTCTACTGCTGAAAAGCCAGCAGATAAATCTATTTAATCAATTTATTTTAATCTATTTAATCTAAACTATTCAAAGATGATGGTGTGTTCTTATATTTCTAGGCTAAAGCAATCTTATTTTTGTATAAGCATTTATGTTGTTGCAATACTAAGCTTTTATAATTATAAAGGTGATGTACTGGGATTGTAGAGATTTCATCAAAAACTAAAAGAAAATTTAAATCACCTGCATCTTATAATGTAGACATAAATGCTGTCAACATCTGTGAAGTTTCTTTCCAGTCTTTTCAGAATAGATAGGTAGGAATTTATAGATATGTAGGTAGGTAGATAGATAGATAGATAGATAAGAGGTAAACAGATGGATAGATAGATATTTTATTTTAGAAAACTGGAGTCATACTGCTTATAGAGTTTTCTATCACTTAACATTATATCGTGAGTATTTTGTCCTATAAATAGATAGTCTTAGAATATTTCATTTTTAAAAACAATATATTTTAGTTGTAAAATATATTTAAATCAAGATTCATTAATCCATTCAACAAGTATTTGTTGAGCATCTACTTTGTGCAAAGAACAGTGCTCAACTCATGAAGAATATAGAAGGATTTGCACATCTCCACAGACCTCTCATCTAGATGAAGTGTCATATTCAAGGAGCTATAACACAAGATAGAAAGAACTTAAATGCTATAGTAGAACAATAAGCTTTACAGTTGCAGAGGAGGAAGAAATTCACATCCTCATTTAGAGAGTAATGAAAGGAGTCCTATATTTGAGCTAAGCCTTTGAGGTCAGCTGGACCTTGGACATGCAAGGATGAGAAGAAGGAACATTCCAAGTGAAGGAGTGCAGGGAAGGGGCAGGAGGGACAGAGCATCTCAGCATCTCAGCAAGTGTGACATGATGCATGCAGGTTCGAGGGCACAGACGTCTTACAGAACAAGGGACAGCAACAGAAAACAGTGTAGTAACAAATAAAGGATTTTCCCTTTCTTTACTTAATTTCTGTGGAGGTTTCACTTATTTTACTTAACAAAGCACATTTAGAGCCAAGAAGTTCTCTTACAACTTCATAAACGTAAATTCACTTGATCATTTTGACACAGTGAGGTGGGTATAACATTTCAGATGAGGAAATGGCGGTAGGTAGAGAAGATGGAAACCTGAAGGGGTGGGGTACACAGCCAGCAGGTCCTAGAACTTGATGTCAAAACCAGAAAGTTCTGCTTCAAAGTCCAATCTCTAAAGCACTTGCTCTGCTGCCTTCCCCCCACCCCAACATTTATAATTAATTCATAATGTAATAAACTTGTGGGAAAAGAAATTGAACAGCAACATAATACATACTTACACAAAGTTATTTCCATAGATACCCCTTTATCTCCATGAGCCAACTGATTTTTGGTCTAGCCCTATGGGTACAGGTATAAAATAACATGACAATGGCTCGTACTGCAGAATCTCAAGTTTCAATGAGTTTTCTAACATCCCAGAGACACAGGTTATTCCCCTGGTCTTGCTCTCCAGTGGACTTCAATTTGGTCTCTCCAGGAAGGACTGAAATCACTGATGAGCTTCTTTAAAGAACTTGTCACAGGAAGTGACCATGTTTGGCCAAAGACTGTCAGTTTTGAAATCTGTTTTTCTATCTACCTGACAATAATTCCTGGCACATACTCCATTCAAGAGAGAGAAGGGTAAAGAAGATGTGGTATACACAATGCAACATTACTCAGCCATAAATAAGAATGAAATAATGCCATTTGCAGCAACATGAATGGACCTAGAGATTATCATACTAAGTGCAGTAAACCAGACAAAGACAATACCATATGATATCACTTATATGTGGAATCTAAAAAAATGATACAAGTGAACTTATTTACAAAACAGAAACAGACTCACAGAAATAGAAAACAAACTTATGGTTACCAGAGGGGAAAGCAGGGGGAGGGATACATTAGGAGTTTGGGATCAACAGATACATACCACTGTACATAAAACAGATAGACCACAAGGTCCTACTGTATAACATAGTGAACTATATATTCAATATCTTGTAGTAACCTATAGTGGAAAAGAATCATCACTTTGCTGAACACCTGAAACATTGTAAATCAACTATACTTCAATTAAAAGTAAAAGTAAAGAGTGGAAAGGAAAAGAGTAATAAAAGAAAATGAGTACAAGGTTTGTTCATACGTGAAACCATTCAACTCAAAAGCACAGACATGCAGCACTTGCTGGGCACCCCGGGGCCCACACGTTTACTTCTGTACAGAATGTCCATTCCTCAGACACCTCAATACCTCAGTAACTGAATGTTCCATGAAGGTCCAAGTGGAAATGCTCCCTAGTGAGCACCCCTATACTTACTGTTGAGAAATAGTTATCTGGCAATTGAAATTATTCTTCTAAATCAACCCATTGCCACATTATTTTGTATATTCAACATGTGAGATGCTTTAAACAATTATAGAGATCAAGTGAGATATATCAAGAATTTTGTTGAAAAGAAATAAGTATGAAAATCTGTATCTGTCACCCTTTCAAAGAAGCTTGGAGACTGAGCTTTCAGAAACATGTAACAATTTTCATGGGAAAATAGAAGATAAATATTTGGGTAGAACATATTAGGTAGACAAGATTGAAGTGTGACAGACCTTTACTAGACCAAATCTCGTGGAGTAACTGCTTATTTGGGGGGTTATAGTTTAATTATTAGTTAATAATCTATTACTTGTTAATTGAAACCTAAAACAGAAATTTTGACGTTAATAAATGCATCTTCGTAATGGAGAAAAATAAAAATGTCTAATATAAAAAAGAAAGTTAGTAATTAAAATTTGGAAATACTTCTCCAAAGTTCTTCCTACCCGCAGAAGTATTTAGTTTCAAAGTACTCTTGAGTTTTTTTAGTTGCATTCCAGCACAGAATGCAAATAAAACCAAGTCATATAGAATATGCTTTGTAAACTTTCTAACTGAGGTATCAAAGAACTGTAAAAAACTGGTAAAAATAGTTACATCCATTGAAACTAAAGTTTAGTGTGTGAATTTGGGTATCATACTTGGCCTAAAAACACTTGCACAAAAGAAAAAGAAGAGAAAGAGAAGAGGTTGCTTTGCACTCATGAAACCAGGCAAGCGTTAAGTCTTGGAGGGACCTCCTTTCTAGTTTCAAAGTGAGCATCTAGGAGAGCTTTGTGTACGACTCCATGATTCTGATACTTCATGTTGAATGACCCTAACAAGTTCAAGAAACAGCTTTTCCACCTCTAAAATGCAACAGGTTCAAACCAATCCAAAACACTGATTTTCTGAAGCCCAAGGCTTAGTGAACAAGCTCAGAAGTCGTGACATTTAAAAACTCTGCTGCAAACCACAGAAGGGACCACTGCCTCCACTACACGTGTCCCATGACGCAAGGGACATCAGGCTTTTCATCTTCAGTGCAAGGAAGTCTGAAATCTCAGAATGCTGGGGTTGCCAGCTTCTGCCCAGGGCACCATTTTATTTGCTAGTTTAAACAAAGCAACGCAGGGAGGGGTGGCACATTATGTGTGTACTTGGCCAAGTTGGTTCACCCAAGAGACGTGGGGCGGGGGAAGGTGGGAGGGCAGGGAGGGGCAGGAAGCATCAGCATCTCAAAGAGCTTAGAGAGACACCACAGTTTCTTACCACCTGCACGAGGAACGCTAGCACTGGCCACACGGGCAGGTGCCGGGGAAGCACCCCACCAAGAAAGGGAAAGTACAAAGGTGTAAAATGCTTTCTTGGAATTCTTTAAATAAAATCTGTTCATCATCGTTTTTTAATAGAATTGGGAAATGTTAATGACATGATGTAAAATACAATAAAATAATAAAATGAAATGAAGTGAAATGAAATGAAACAGGTTCATTGGTTAGTGGGCAGAGTAATTTCAGAATAGACTATATACAAAGTTAAAGCAAATAACATAAAACTGTACTCAAGAAAGAAAGATAGAAGAATTCTTATGGATTCTTGGTAACATCAGAAATGTCCTCTGCAGTTACAGTGTATCCATTTTGGAAGGATTCCAAGATGAACTATGAGATTGAGCTGATTTTTCAGATTAACTTCTCTTTAAATATGGAACGTGTGCACTTATGCAAGTGAAGACTCATAAGCAAAAGGCTTTCGTACCAATACTACGACTGAAATTTTTTTTCTTTGCCAAAGGGAATATGAGGAAGGAAAAGTTGTACATTTTCTTTCACTTATCTGCTGAGAGAAAGTTCTCTTTTTCTGATTGCCCACTTCTGAATTAAGCACTTGATGCTTGAATTGTGTATGTATAGTTTGCTCATATTAGAAAAGTCTCAATTAGATGTTGAAGTCCTTGAATGACCTTATGCAATTCTTTTATGTAATTCTTTACAGTAGAGACAACTGAAGCAAATTGCCTTTGCCAACTTCAACCATTCATTCCTTGTGTGTTAATTTACTTTTCCCTCCATGAACATTTACTGTTATCTCTAGGTCGCTCATCTGCTGTGTCCAAGGAATACAAACACACCAACACAGTGCCTTTGCCCCAAGCCAACACCCCAAGAGCGAGAACAAAACAAAGATAAGAGATAAAGCAGTATGACAAGTGCTGGGAGAAAATGAAAAGGAAGAAGAGTTAGGTATTGGGGCAGAGGTATCTTCTTAGCCTTTGTGTGAACTTTACAATTTTATAATTCTAAGGTAGTTGATATTTTGAACCAGGTTTTACAGATGAGGAAACTAGGACAAAGAGAATTTAATTGATTTGGGGTAATCTAACTGGCATCATCACAACTTCAGAAAGATCAGTTGCTATATTCTTGTTTTGTTTTTTTTTTTGTGGTACACGGGCCTCTCACTGTTGTGGCCTCTCCCGTTGCGGAGCACAGGCTCTGGACGCGCAGGCTCAGCGGCCATGGCTCACAGGCCCAGCCGCTCCGCTGCATGTGGGATCTTCCCGGACCAGGGCACGAACCCGTGTCCCCTGCATCGGCAGGCGGACTCTCAACCACTGTGCCACCAGGGAAGCCCCCAGTTGCTATATTCTTTTTAACTGAAAACTCTGGCTAGAAGTGACATTTCAATTATGCCTGTAGCAGCCTTTGAACAAAAACTTTAAAATCCTGATTTAAGTCATGTATTAATATTATGAAGACTAGCTATGGACAAGTAATATGTCACGTAAGAAAATCAAGAAAAATAGCACATGCAGAGAGTGGTAAAATCTACTATAAGCATTTTAACTTCCTTTCACTGGGTTTTTAATTTTAATTATGCTTTTAAATATAATTTAAAAAGCGTAATTGCCTTAATATAACTTTTGAAAGTTCATTGATCTAACATTTTCTATACTTTAAGAATTGTCCTCAAGATACCAGTGGGAGAAAATAGAAAAATAAGAGAGCTGTATTTCTATTTAAGTAACTTTGTAACCTTTAAATAGGGAGACAACATAACTTATGGTCCAAACTAGAATACTCTTGAGATGGAAAGGGGTCTTTAACAAAAATCATCCCACCACATCAGATGTAAACTGGGGTTACTCTGAACAAGATGGGATGCATGGTCAGGGGTGTAATCGGCTGAATTGTGTCTCCCAATATTTATATGTTGAAGTCCTGACCCCTAGTCATTCAGAATGTGACTGTATTTGGAGATAGGATCTTTAAAGAGGTAATTAATTTAAAAAGTGGTTGTTAGGATGAGCCCTAATCCAATATGACTGGTGTCCTTATAAGAGGAGGAGGTCGGGACACAGATAACACAGGCACAAAGGGACAGCTGTGAGGGGGCAGGCTGGGGAGGTGTCTGTCTATAAACTAAGGAGAGCAATCTCAGGGGAAACTAATTCTCCCAACACCTTGACCTCAGACTTCTAGCCTCCAAAAATAAAATTCTGTTGGTTAAGCCATCAGCATGTGTTATTTGTCATGGCAGCCCTAGCGCACAAATACAGCGTGCCTATCAGGTACTTCATTGCTTTCTTCATATTCCAAAAGCTAGAAAATAGTTGTTCTCAAACTTGAGGGTACAAAACTATCACTGGGAATGTAATTAAAATGCAGATTTCTGGGCCTCACTTCAGGCCTACTGAATCAAAACATCTGATTATTGGAGGATTATCTAAGGGGAAGGCTCAAGAATGTGATGATTAATTCTAGACAGTCTAGAGCCATATACTCTATGACTCTCATCTTCACAGGAATATTTTCTTATAATTCTGAAAAAGAACAATCCAAATATATTTTAACAGAGCTTAAGGAGAAGATTTTCTCTAATCAAACTTGCATTGTAATTATATTTCTTCTTTATCTAGCTATATTCTTTTTTCCCAGGTTTATTGAGATATAAACAGCATTCAATATTGTGTAAGCTTAAGGTATACAATGCATTGATTTGATTCACTTATCTGTTGCAAAATGATGACCAGGGTAGGGTTAGCTAATACCTCCATCATGTCACATAAAGCTGTATTGGTTTTGATAATTAAAATTATGGTATAGCAGTTATAAAACTAGATTACTGGGTACAAGTCCCAGAATCAGCACTTCCTTCCTATGTATATTCAGACAAGTTGATTAACCTCTCTGAATATTTCATCTATAAAATAGAGATAATAATAGTGCCTTCTTCACAGGATTATTGTCAAAGTGAAATAATTACAGTCATCCCTTGGTATCTGAGCAGGTTGGTTCTAGGACCCGCCAGGGAGACCAAAATCCACAGATGCTCATGTCTCATAGTTGGTCCTCCACATCTGCAGCTCTACAGCCTTGGATTCAACCAGCTCTGGATCATGTAGCACTACAGTATTTATTGAAAACAATCCACATATAAGTGGACCCACTCAGTGCAAACCCATGTTTTTCAAAGGTCAACCTGTATATGCAAAGCACTTAAACTAGTGCCTGTACAGAGGAAAAAGAATCAGTGAATAGTAATATAATAATATAGTTGTATGTACATTAAACTTATCAAATATCTCTATCCTTTCTTGCTGCAGTAATTTGGGTGCTGAAGTGATCGGATTGATTTAACAACCCTTTTTCAGGTTGTTCATCTTTGCCAATTAGATTGCTTTCTGTTTCTTAGAAGACTGCTCAAAATTCAAGTCAATTCTGGCACCTTCTAATGCTACTCAGATTTATGTCAATATCTCAATGGCAACATATTTCAATATATTTGGATAAATAAATTGTATGATACCATGATAGATTACAAAATCCGAGAGTTTTGGAGCTGTAATAAATGGTGGAAACAGTCACTTACTCTTCAGACTGGATCTGAGTGACTGCTCAAAGTCACGTGCATCTTTTACAGAGTCAGTGCTAGATCCCAGGTGTCCTGACTAGAACACTGTTGTATACCTTTAGCATGACTGTATCGCTTACTGTTTAACTAGCATACTTTGGAGAGTAAAGGACAATGAGAGTTAAAAACACAATGGGAAAATACCATAAATTAGGACAGTCCCAGGAAAACCAGAATTATTGCAATGGACTGAATATTTGTGTTCTCCCAAAATCCATATGTTTGAATTCCTAACCCCCAATGTGATGATATTAGTAGGTGAGGCCTTTGGGAAGTTATTATGTAATGAAGATGGAGCCCTCATGAGTAGAATTAGTGTCCTTATAAGAAGGCACGAGATCTTGCTTCACTCTCTGCTCTCTGGCATGTGAGAACAAAGCCTGCACATCAGGAAGGGGACTCTCACAGAACCTGACCATGCTGGTACCCTATTCTTGGACTTCCATTCTCTAGAAACTTGAGAAATAAATTTCTGATATTTATAAGCCACACGACCTATGGTAAAGACAGTTATGGTGTATCAGCCACCATGGTCTAACAGATAAAATAGAAATGGCATCAAATATTTTAATAAGCAGAACTAACATGGGTAATTTGTTAGACAGCATTACAGAACTGGAAAAACAAAAAGGGAAGAGTACAGTTAGACAACAGTTGCCGGAATCAACTATCACTTCCTGCAGTAGGGTGATTAAAGGAAAGATATTGAGATTTTTAATCCTTAGAAGTTCAGTGGAGGGGTGCCACAGACCTGAGATTCAAATTGTTTGGAGAAAAAGTACCACTGGCTAATACTGGTACCTCAGAAGCCCAAAGAAGGGTCCCAGAAGAGTTGGGACTCAGACCTTTAAAGATGATGTGATGTCTTATGTGACAACTGATTTCACATGTCAACTTGGCGGGGCCACGGTGCAGAGAAATTTGATCAAATGTTATTCTGGATGTTTCTGTGAACTGTTTGTCTATCTTATGCATGTCACACCATCAAATTTTAGAAGCACATAACTTGTGCGGCTTCACAGGTTCACAGCTGGAAGGAATTTTGCCTCAGGATGAATCATACTTCAAGTCTCACCCGTACCTGATTTAGATGATATTTAAATGTGACTTTGAACTTTAGACTACACAGTTGATGCTGGAATAAACTTTAGACTTTGGGGGCTGTTGGGATGGAATGAATGTATTTTCTGTGCAATAAGGACCCAGATTTTAGGGGGCCAGGGAATGCTATGAACTGAATTGTGTTCCCCCAAAATTCATATGTTGAAACCCTAACCCCCAATGTAACTCTATCTGCAGATAGAGTCTTTATGAGACTTCAGGGGAGCAGATGCTACCCCCCTGCTGCTGGGATCTCTGAGTGGGAACATTAAGGCTGGTTCTGGAAATGACTAAGAAGCTTGAGATGTAAACCAACTGCTGCTGATTGAGTGAAACACCATTTGCTAGGATGATACTGACATGAAAGAGATTCTTCTTCCTGCCTTTCCACCTCCCTCCAGGGTCTCTGGTTGGGTGAGCTCACTGGGAATCAGCTGACAAAGGAGAAGGTAGTTTTCAGAATCTCAGGTTCAGCATCTCCAAGCAGAATACGTAAGAGTGGGTTTGGAACACAATCCATCCCCAGTCTAAACAGTACCAATTTTATGCTTCTGTATAACAAGTTGCAAATAGATTCATGTAAATGAAAGAACTCTCACCTGCTCCCTAAAAAGGGAGGTACAAAATCCAAACCATTATGTAACCATCTCTAGAGACAGTAGTTTACACCTCTCTAGAGATTTTCATTACTGCTCTATTTCAGTCACACTGAATATTCTGTAACCTAAAGGTTAAATTTTGGAGTAAACCACCAGCACCAAGTTTTAAGTAAAATAATAAATAAAATAAGGGAGAAGAAAAAAGAAATTAGTGAATACATACATACAAACATATATACACATGTATGCATACTCATATAGCCAAGTACTTAATAAAATATGCATATTGATTGCACTAACAGTTACTAAATGGAGTTATCATTTTATAACTGGTTATGAAGCTGTAACTGGTTTCTGTAACTTCTTTATTCTACTATCAAGTCCATAGACTTTTTGTCATTGGAAGCAATGACAAGTTTAGGCCAACCTAAATTTTCATTCCTAAAAATCCAAATCCTCAGTGGTCTTGTGCCCTTGGGTGGAGGCATCACAGATCATCTTTCAGGCTTGCTGACATATCAGTGACCCAATTTCTTCTTTGTAATCAGGATCAATCACGTCAGCCAGTGTAATAACCTGCCTTTTGGTTCATGACAGGAGAGGCACAAATTGGCCAGGTGTCAGTCAATTTCTAATTCGGTGAAACCATTGCTGTGTCCCCTGCTGAAATTTTTTTTCCCTTAGGAAATTAAAACCAGCAGTGTCTAAGTTATGGGAAAGAAATGCAAAAATTCTGCAAAAGGGTTATTAAGTGAAATAGTGAGTGATACCACTCATCCTACGCTCCTTGACAATCAGACCCATACGTTCTAGCTAGAGAAAAATGACATGATGTGTTGGTCACCAATTCAAAACATATTACCCATCCTACACAATAAAATTTAGTTTTCTAAGGGTATAATTTCTAAACTGCACTGTAATTAAGTTTTAAATAGACCATTCCAGCATTTGATCAGGCTGCCTACTTTAAACTGAAGGAGTGCATGAAGACCAGATAATTTTATGGGCATGAGCCCACTGCCACACTCCTCTTTGTGTGAAATGAGTATTTTGGTCCTAGGCAATGTCCTAGGAACATAATGAAAGTATATAAGACCATAGATTTTGGTGCTAGTAGAAGCATTTTTAACAGGGAAAGCAAATGTATATCCAGAATACAGTCCCATTTTGTAAGGGCAAATTACTGCCTCCCCCTGTTGGAAGGTATTCGGTGTAATCATTCAACAGCGAGGTGGCCGGCTGGTGCCCCTGAGAAAGCTGCCACGTTGAAGCCTGCATTGATCTCTGCAGTTCAGAGGGTTGAGAGCTGAGCCGGGGTGGTGGCCAGATAGGACACTGAAGGGGAGAACAAACCTGACTCCATATTGGATCTGTTTCTTTTACTTTAAGCTTTTTCTATTGTTTTTGCTACAAGTTAAGAATGTTGCCTGGTAGCCTGAAATATACAGGATAGCCCATTCTCAAGGCACTGACCTTTAAAGGTGTAACACTTTTCCATTCATACAGGGATAAAAAGTTGCAGAAGAGAGAATAACATTTGTCTTGCTGGAGGTTTACAGGAACACCATGACTTGACCTACAACCTGACCTGCATGGACAGCTGCAAGAACAAAGGATTCTGACAAACAAGTCTGCAATTTCCGACACTAACAAGTCTGCAACAACCAACCACACCCCTTCCCCTTTTAGTATAAAAGGCTCCTGAATTCTAACTCGGGGAAGATGGTTCTTTGGACCACTAGTTCATCATCTTCTCGGTCTGCTAGCTTTCTAAGTAAATCACTATTCCTTGTCCCAACAACTCAAATCTCCGTCTACTGGCCCGTCATGCAGTGAGCAGTACGAGCTTGGACTCAGTAGCAAGAGGAAAAAGAAGGGCAAACACTGTCTTCACTATGGTTGTCAAGACAGGCTTTGTGAAGGAGCTGGGGTTGAGCTGGGTGCTAAATGGAGGCAAATAAGGTAAAGGGAATAAAAGGATATTGCAAGAAACCACAAGAGTGAAAGAGCATGGACCACGGTTAGGGCACGAACCAGTGCTGTGGATGTGACAGCAGTAAGGAAACACAGCCTTCGGGTTAGAAGTAGTTCTGTGTGCTAAACAGCAGTGAAGGACACAGGCTCAGATTGTGTGGGACCTTCCCTGCTCTCCATCTGTGGTCCTGCTACTTAGTTCCGTGGGACCTTTTTGGGTATTTTCCAATCCATACAAAACTGACAACAAAATATACTATTCTAAGTTCTGCCCAAAGGGCAGATTTCCCTTTATCACTGACTTTACAGAGACATTCCTCAGTTTTCTGGTTGCTCCTTGAAGAACAGTTTACCTAAGTAGCTCTGATTTCTCATTTGTGGAAAGGAGATTCACAGAGCTGTTGCAGTGATTAAAGGATTCAATGAATGTAAAGCACGTAAAACAGTGCTTGGCATATAGCAAATGCTATAAAAGTATTTTTAAATTACTATTTAAGTTTATGATTCAATTTTTAAAAGTGTTAGCTTACATTCAGAAATACATCAGATAAAAAAAAATAAAGTAAAACCTGTCTGCCTCTTTCCATATTATGTTTCTTAAGCCAAAGAACTTTCTTCTGTGTTTACTTTTTGGTCAAAGTCATATACACAATACATGAAATTCAGTGTGAAGGACTGGTTAAACTAGAAACACTTTCTCAATAAAACTGTTGTATTTGGGGTCATGAACAACAAAACAGCATGTTAAAATATTTATTTTCTATTGCTTTGTATTACAACTTTCATGAGTCATGGCCTGATTCTGTGAAATATCTATGAAGCTGCAATGTTCCACATCATCTTCACCTTGTAGAAGTGGTCAGATTTACCATGGCCAATTTGGAAGTCATCCTCAAAGTGCAGTACTACAAAGTAGTAAAGTGAAGAAAGTAGTCATGGGTTTTAACAATCTCCTTCATATCCAGGAGTTCTAGAAACATGTCCTCCTGGCTAAGCCAGTTGTTTCTCCGTCTTAATTGTAGCTCCTGTTAAGACTCACATCAAGATAATAAGGCGATTGTTCTGTAAGCCTCTTGGGCAGCTTCCTGACCTTGTACTACGTATGGTGCCAGGCAGTGCTCTTGAGAGCCTGAGCTGACGGAATAGGTGTGATATTATCTGGGCAGAGATGGTGGTAGATATACCATATAGGGAAAACTGACAGGAAATCCATCCTCACCAGCCATCTTGCAAGCCGGACATTTTTCTACTCTATTTTTTCCTCCTGATGGGGATGAATAGGGGAGCACTCACTACCTCCCCAGATCTATTTTGGAAATTTTTTTTGGATAGAAAATTCTCCCTTATAATAAGTTGAAATCATTTCCTCTCAAATAAGATTTCTCCTTGTTTTCATACGTTAATTCCTTTGGATTCTACACTGCCCACCATTACCACCTTTCTGATGTGGAACTGTGTTTATCATTAAACACAGTTGGAGAACTCTCCTTCAAAAAAAGAACAAAATGGGTATACCGGTTCCTTCAGCATTCTCAGAAAGCAGCTCAGAGTACATCATCATCAACATCATCACAGCACTGTTATTATTACCGTTATCATTATTATTTTGGATTAGCCTGGGCACCATCTGTAGGGGACCACTTTATAAGCAACTCAACCAACTCTTGTCAACTAAGAGAAAATAAGTAAGGAGTTCATTGGAATACTACTACATCACTCACAGAATCAACGCAGCATCTTAACACTTAGATCTCAAGCAGAGCAAGAGCCCTGAGGCTTGAGGGTAACCTTCTCAGGAAGCTGCCACCTTGATGAATCAGCCTCAACCGCCTCTTTCCTACTCTTGTCATTCCTCCCAAAATTCAAATTCTAGGGGGAATGCATCTCACTGGTTGAACTAGTCTTACGTGCCTACATCTAGGCCAGGAGACAGCAGAGCACGGGACCGCAACAGTAGGAGACCTGTGATTTTCCAAAAGAAAATCAAGGTTTTGTTCAGGAGCAAAAAAGAGTTGGATTCTAGACAAACAAAACTCAACTCATAGAGTACCACTAATGGATACGCTGGCATTTGTGTTCTGTAAGTGCTTATAGTGTTTCAAACCGCACCTCTGTCCTTGGGCTGGTTCTAGAGACTTCCTGGGAATTTGACCTTGGGCTTAATTTGGCCACCATCATAGATTTTATGGAATGTTAAATCTTATATGCATCTTACAATTCACCCATTACCATTCATCCAAAATGCCTTCACGACAGTCCTTCATTACAATCTGCCATTTACTAACTCAGCGTAGCAGACACAGGAATATGCTTCCCTTTAAGGAAGGCTTCATCTCGCTGGGGTGAGCATGGTCCAGCTGTCACCCCCTTTACGGTCCGCTTCTGCAGCAGAAAGCCACCTTGCTGATGGCAGGCCCTGTCAGGGGCCGTTCACACCCAGTGACTGAATAAGCAAGGTGGAGGATAAACTCCCAGTGATTCCAGCTGGTCGTGGGACACTCTGACCTGCAGCATCCTCTCCTGAGATCTCAGCCTAGTCAGCCAAAGCAGTGTTGGGTCTGTACTGCAGCTCAAAGTCTTCCTCAACTCAACCCTGCTTCCTCTTACTTTCTTTCCTTTGTGTCAAGTGTCGATGTCTAAGAAACATCTTAAACCCAAAACTCCCCTTAACACCTGCTCCAGAAAGTCCAACGTGTAACACTTGTAAACTGAGGCAATACCCATAATGTAACTTGTTCAAAGTCACAATAACTAGAGGCAGAGACATAATTAGAACATGTGTCTCTTGACGGGAAATCCAGTGTTGTTTCTACTCTTCCATTCTGCCTGATGTCAGTCTTCCATGACAATTTGGTTGATTGAGTCTTGCAGGAATTGGTACTAAAATGATGAGATACAGCAGCAAGACAGAAATCATGAAGTCACCTGTATCAATTGACTATCATATCCATGGGACTCCAAGCACAGCGTGCTGGCCCACCCTTCCATCTCCATAAACCAATTTATTTATGGTACAGTCCTAGCGGTACAGGTAAAATACAAAATGATGTCTTACACACATGAACAACACCCACAAAAGCTGAGTCTCAGCTATATGAAATGCCCCTATAATTCCTACATTAGCCTCTACTCCCAAAGATGTCAGGAAAATAATGTCTCATCCGTTATCTCTAGCTTTACAGAAAACTATGCTTTTCTCTTAATTTTCTTTGAACTCCTGGTTGTAGACCAGCCATATGTTTTTCTGGGATTCTTTGTTACGAAAACTTTTGAGTTATTTTGGGTCACTAATTGGAGAGTAGGTGTTCCAAGGAGGAAAAAAGGTAGCCAAAAATTTCTACTGTCATGTAAGTTGAGATATTTTATGATAAGCATAATATATGTGATTGTCAATCTGTTTGGGGTTCATTATGGTGGGTAGGTGCAAGTAGTATAATTTTCAAATGGCATCAAAGATCATCACTAATAATGCTTCAAAATTAGCTTGTCTAATAGTTAAGTTACCAACGAAACCCCCAAAGCCTAGGTCTTTCTGAATTATTGAGCTCATCCCCCCACAGTGCTGCAATCACAGATCTTTACAACAGTTTTAAATTTCATTAGCTCTATATTCTAGCTTATTATTGGCAACTCAATATTTTGCATATGAATTTAATGGAAACCGCACTGCCCCTGTGTACACCTAATTCATTTATTGAGTCATCTTGATACTTCAAAGGATAAAATAAAGAAAAACGGGATGAATTCACCAGCATATTATGGAAAGCTGTTAGAATACTCTGCCTTCTGGTCAGTTTAAGAAACAGGCTTTTGTCAGGAAAAGGTTTCTCTCTGCCTTGGAGAGTCCAGGATGGTTCAGCCTTAAAGAAGAGCCCAAACAGAGTCATCTTTCTAATGCTAAGGGGACAGTTCAGTGTGTCTCACAGCTTCCCTACTTCTTAGGTCTGGGGTATGGAAAATACGTAACTCAGCTCTTCACCCTGTACTTTTAGTGCACTTAGGGAAAAAGGAAAAACCTAATCCTATATGGCATCAAATTGATGTTAAATCATTTACACAAAAACCATTAGGTTTTTGGTTTGTTTTTTTAAATACATCTTTATTGGAGTATAATTGCTTTACAATGGTGTGTTAGTTTCTGCTTTATAACAAAGTGAATCAGCTATACATATACATATATCCCCATATCTCTTGCCTCTTGTGTCTCCCTCCCTCCCACCCTCCCTATCCCATCCCTCTAGGTGGTCACAAAGCACTGAGCTGATCTCCCGGTGCTATGTGGCTGCTTCCCATTAACTATCTATTTTACATTTAAAAACCACTAGTTTTAAAGTTGATTGTTTACAAAAGCATTACACAGAAAATGAATTCAAGTCATTCATTCAATAAAATTCAATAAATGTATATCAAGCTTCACTCTGAGCAAAAAATAAACAAAATAAACAAAAATCCCCATCATTGCATACTTTTCTTGTGTGCATGTGGGGTGGGGAGACCTTACACTCTAGGGTTTTGTCTGTTTGATTGATTTTTAAATATCCTGTATTATTAAGCCTAAATTTTTTTAACCGCCCTTAAAGAAACTTTTAATCTGACCCCACTGTGTCCATCCAAAATAGAGTCCATAATATCCTGCTTTTCTTTTCACACTGTTCTTTTTTATCAACTGCATATCTTAGTCCAGTGTCATTTTCCCCTATCCAGCTCATCAATGTAAAGTGGTTTCCTCCAGAAAAGGTTGCTGATTCCTCTAATCCAAGACAATTATGTTTATCTCCCAATTTCTACTGCAGTTTAATTTACTCCAATATCTACCTAATCTCGCCAAATAGATTAGTAGAAAAGGTCATGCTTCTATTATTTTTGTGTTCCCCAAAAGGCTTCAGATTATGCTGAGCACGGTGGACGATGTTAATTAATTTATTTCTAAGTAATCTTTTGAACTTTATCTTTATCTGATTGTGGTCATGCTTTTGAAAATCACAGTAGCATTTTAATCGTCCCTCTCAGTAATTAAAAATGATTACATTTTCCATGATGTTTTCCATGGGATGAATTTGCATTATGTATTAAAATATCCCTTAAATACCGCTGTGACATTTTGTTGAGATGTTACCTCTATATCGTTAGAAAATTCTACCAAATTCTACAAAGATAACGAAAGTCCAGATCTGTATTTAAATACAGGGCACCTATTTACAGAATGTTTAAAATGTAGGCAGCGTTTGCCTTTCAAACATGTTTTTGAAATATGAATAAAAATAGCACATTCATCAAACAGTGAATAATTATTTGAACATTTCTGAATCAGCATGTGCACAAAGAAACGGTATAAATGTGGAACAACACATTTGAAGATTGTGACTTGTGAAAAATCATCACTAAATTCACCTGGAGAAAGGTATTTCACTTTATATGATAATAACTTACTAAAAAGATGGTCTAAAAATGGCAGATTTAAACATTTTTTGGTGACTCTTTTCCAGGTACTCAGAGTAGGAAGATGATGAGCTATGGTCCTTATACCCTTAGTAGCTATGGTGGCCAGAATATTGTTCCCCTACAGATGTCCATGTCTGAATCCCCAAATACTATGACTATGTTACCTTATATGGCAAAGAGGGTTTTCAAGTTATGATTAAGTTAAGAATCTTGAGATAGGAGCTTATCTTGGATACCCAGGGGAACCCCTTATAATCACAGGTGGGTCAGAGTCAAAGAGGGGAAATGACAATGGATGCAGAGGTCAGAGTGATGTGTTGGCACAAGCCCAGACATGCATGCAGCTTCTAGAAACTAGAAAAGGCAAAGAAATGGGTTCTTTGCTTTAGCCTCCTGAAGGAACACAGCCTTGTAGACCAATTTTAGATTTCCGACATCCAGACCATAAAATAATAAATTTTTGGTTTGACTTAAGTCACAAAATTTGTGGTAATTTTTTACATTAGAAATAGGAACTAACAGCATAGCTTATATTGCCTTTTAGGCATTAGCTTAGTTTCCTTTTGCATATGCTGAGCCACTTTTAGTTCATAATTATTTATCTTCTTCTTTTTCACATCTGGTTACTAAAAGCTGTTTTGTAGTTATTATAGCTTCTTAGGAGAAAAATAAACATGATTTAACTGTTTCTATTTCTGTTGACTATTATCAAAATTCTAAAGGTATGCAGTAATATTCCCCAGTGCAGACATCTTTGCTTCCATCCTTGTAATAGGGAAGAACGAATCTGACTCCATATTGGATCTATTTGTTTTACTTTAAACTTTGTTCTATTGCTTTTGCTACAAGGTAAGAATGTTGCCTATAGCCTGAAATATACAGGATAGCTCATTCTCAAGGCTCTGACCTTTAAAGGTGTAACACTTTACATTCAAATAGAGATAAAAAGTTGCAGAACAGAGAATAACATTTGTCTTGTTGGAGGTTTATAGGAACATTGTGACCTGACTTACGTAAACAGCTGCAAGAACAAAGGATTCCAAACCAAGAAGTTTGTAACAATCAACCACACCCACTCCCCTTTTAGTATAAAAGAAGCCTGAATTCTAACTCAGGGAAAATGATTCTTTGGGATGCTTTTCCACCATCTTCTGAGGCTGCTGGCTTTCTGAATAAAGTCTTTATTCCTTATCCCAGCAACTTGTCTCTCCATTTATTGGCCTGTCATGCAGTGAGCTCTATGAGCCTGGACTGGGTAACATCCCCAACCATCACTGCTCCCTTTGATTACGTGTTCTGCCTTCTTACCATCTACTTTTCCATATTATGTCCTCTGCTACAGCACATTACTAGTCTACGTAATGTACAAAACCAAAATCTAGCTATAAAATTAAAGGCACAAAACATACAATAGCATTTTAAACTAATAATCAGTGTCCTAAAATGGCAGTACATGGTGCAGTTTACGTTTCAATGGTTCACTAACAATACTCCTATCAAATCAGACAGTATCATTAGCTACACTTTTTTCATATTAAGAAGCAAATTCTTTGAGTTTAAGCTAATTGTAGCTGTCCTAATATAGTACAGAGAGCACATTTATTTTCATTAGAAAGAGCAGTCTTCTAAGAGTTTGCTACATGCCTAGTATTTTAGGACTTTAGGGAGCAAAAACTTTAATTCCTTACCTATGTGAAATTTACAATCAAGTCAGGGAAACAACACAAGTTAGTGAAAAAAGTAGTACATGATGAATCGCCAGGTATTTCCGTCATAATGGTACGCATAAAGGAAGATGATCAAAAAGAGCGTGTTTCTCAGGAAAGACTTTTATGTAGACAGGACATGAGTTGGACTTAAAATTGTGTGCAGAAGAGGAGAGAAGATATTCCAAGCAGACAAACAACAAGAGTAAGGACACAGAAAAGCCTAAGCACAGGACTGTGACGACTCTGTAGTGTGGAGGAATCGTGGAAAATTAGAATAAACAAGAAGAGAAGTCCACAATTAGTGGAGCAGTCAGCAGCAACTTAGAAACACTGGAAACTTGAGCAAGAAAGCAGAAGTGATGAAAGCATTAAAAAACAATGATTAGCACAATGGGATTAAGACTGTGAAAACCAAACACCAGAAACCCCACGTTTAGGGAGTGTGAATGGATAGGAAGATTTTAATCCTGGAGCCGCCTGGCCCTTCAAGGACCTACGACGTGTGACACACGCAATTCCCGTAGCTCCTGCTGTGATGCTTAACTATTACACATGATTTCTTAGGGTGATCAAAGATATGAATTTAGAGGGTTATTTGTATTTTATGAGTGTGCACGTTTATTAATAGAGCATTTTCAAGAAATTAATCTAAATAAATACTTCTCCTTGACATGAGAGGCAACCTCACCTTGATATCAGTTCCACAGAACACTTTCCAAGGGAGGCAATGAGCCAAGTGACTTTTAATAATTTATAGATTACTGCAGTTATTGAAAAGGCTGAGATCTCATAGTCTTGGCCAGAGTCAAGTCACATGGACTGAACAGATTAGCTCGCAAAAAAATGAAAGCACGTAAAAACATTACTTCACTCACTTTGATGGTATTCGGATAAACTCGTTAAACTTCATCTGAAATATTAGATGAAAAGAGGGAAAACTGATCTTCAAATCAAAAAAAAAAGTAGATAAAAAGGATCATTACTTCTGGAAATAGTCAACTGTATTTGCACTCGTTCTTAACCATATCTGCAATTTTGTCTTTAAATCTATCATCAACTCCTACTCTCCCTCCACTGCCTTTAAATTAACACTTGTCCTGAACTTTCACCCACAAAACAGATAGCTATACAGATGCAAAAAACCATGAACATGAGTGTAACCCTGTGGAAAGGTTAGGGATAGTAGAGCTTGAAAAATGTGCCTATTGAAGTGAACAGAATTCATCCTTGTGGAAAATACACGGGCCCAAACTAAAACCAAAGCAAATACCAAGAAGAAAGTAAAGTCCTGCCAAATAGAGAGAAAAACTACATGACTAACTGAAGGTAGTCGTGAAATGAAGGCTCCAAGGGAGTGAGAACTGAAATCTGGGAATTAAGGAGGAGAAAGCAAGAGAAAAAGCAGAAAGATAAAGCAGAAAGGGGACCAGGATAATTGTCAAAAGCAAGTACTGAGGTTCACAGCTTGCTCTCTGGATCCTGCCTGGGCAGACTGTGTGGAGGAGTCAGTTGAGTTTAAAGCTCTAGGGACAGCTTAGGTCATCCCAGAGTATCATTTAGGAAGGAACAGTTGGACTCATGGCTGTAGCTCCCCAAACATTTGCTGTTTCAAAGAGCTATAGCTAAAGGCACCTTAGAATAATATTTTCATAAGCAGATAGTCCCCAGGTTACTATTTCAAAATATGCTACATACAGTGAATTACAGAAGTCAACATTTTTATAAAATATTTCTTGCCTGTTTCCTCATTTTTCATTTCATCCTATAATTTAACATTTATAAAGGATAGAACATTTCTTAATCTTGGAAAATAGTCATTAGTAGCAACAAAAATTCTATTGATCTCTTACCCCTTTAAGACTCCATGAAAATTGCTTAACTTTCTCTAGATAAACATTAGGGCATGAGAACCATAATATTTGCATTTGATCTTCCAAATACAAAGTTATATTTTCCATCTCCTGAATCAAAGTTGAATGCTATCTAATATCATAGAACCTTTCACACATACTTTTATTCTTTCATTATCCTGCCCTGTAGTAGATGCCCACACAAGGACATGTGAAATCTCTGGTAGGGTGTAACTTTCTCATATCATTTTTCTAACATTTACTGTAGACTCTTGTGCAAATGTTCTGGACTAATTTCTTCATTGTCTTACCTCAGCTCTTTCGGCTGTGAGGGATTCCTGAACAAAGAATAATTAAAATACCTAAAAAATAAGTGGATATTAAATATGACTGCATTATTAAGAGGAAAATGTAGATTGTGTTTCTCAACACTCTCACCAGCCAACAGTCTGCATAAGGTGCTTAGTTGTATTAATGAAACACTCACCACTCCACCTACATAGTAATTATCACCCAGCTCAAATACTGTGACCAGATATAATGTGCACAGCATGTGAAGAGCTATGTGGCTGTAATCTGCTTTGAGAAAGTACAGAAGGCAATGGTGTATGGAGGACACAACCCCTATGACCTGCCTCCTTTGTCTTTTATTACAGCCCACTGCCAAGTACAACTGCTGGAGATTAGAGGCGCCTTCTGAAATTTTTCTTGGGGACTTGAATTGCCAGGTGAGCAGCAGTGAGTTTACTTTTTGAAAAATTTTATCCAAGAACAGAGACAGAAAAGTAAAAAGAAGAATGTGAACAACTTCTATTTTGGTCAGGCTACTAAGGCTAAAAATTACAAAGGGAAGAGGAAGTTAAATAAAGGGGAGCGAAAGGAAAGACAACGTCACATCCACTGGGAATTTAAAAGTGGTCTCCCATTTGCCTATTTTTCAGCCTCCAAATACCTCCTCCTTGGCTTTGCACCCCTATAATTGGATTGCCTTCCTCTACCTTCCAACTGCTTGTCAGAGTTCCACTCCGAGGTTGCAAACAAGCATTACATTCTATGTGACACTCTCCCTCATCTTCCTCTAAAAATGTATTGTTTTAGTATATTGTGTGCATTCCTGTTGGGTGAGTCACGCAGCCAGTGTGGTATAGTGCAAACCTCTCGGGATTTGGAATCAGACTTGGATTAATTCTGCCATTCACTTGCTGAATGACCTGGAAAAGTTATTTAAGGCTCAATTTCTCTCATGTGTCAAATGGCAATGATGCTACTTGCTTCACGAGGGTGTGGTGAAGTTTAAACAAGATGAAGATATAAAATGCTGAATACGGGGGTTAGTACATAGTAGATTCACAATGACTTTTCATTCTCTTTGCTTCTACCTCTTTCTCTTTCAGTCTCTGGTTTTCGTCTAAAATCAGCAAAAACATAAAGCCCATGTCATAGTTAAGGTACCAGGACTCATCAGGTTCCTATGGAATCTATAGTCAGTAGTGAACCACTCTGAATACCCATTCATAGACTCAGTGACTTACATCAGAATCCAGCAAACCAAGTCTGCAGACCAGACCCAGCCCACTAGCTGTTAGGTGAAGCCCTCGAGCTAAGGATGGCTTTTACATTTTTAAAGTGGTTGAAAAAAATCAAAAGAAAGATAAAATTATATGAAATTGAAATTTCAATGTTCACACATGAAGTTTTGTTGGGACAGGTTCACGCTCACTTGTTTACGTGCTGGCTATGGCTCCTCTTATGCGGAGAGGTCAATGTTGAGTAGATAAGAGATTATATGGGCTACAAAACCTCAACTATTTACTACTCAGCCTTCACAGAAAAAGAGAGCTGACCCCTGTCTTAGATTAGTAACAACAGAGAACTGAATCAGAATGATTCATGAGCAAGTGCTCCAGACTTTGATGCGAATTTCCTGAAGGCAAAAATCACTGTAGCTCTAACAGTAGTTTTGTATATAATAAGCCCTAAGTAGACACTTTTAAATATATAAAGAAATAATTAAAGGACACAGGTTCTATGAAAGGTAAATAATTTCTAACTTTCATTTATTAAAATTTCACTTAAAATACGCATAGGGAATTATAGTTCTTGCAGAAATCATATAGAATATTAAGATATCATAATTAAATGCCCACGAAATTTAGAATTTTTAAAAAGTCATGTTTAACACAAACCCAAATATTTAAGTGGTAGTTGAAAGAATTTAGCGTCTAACATTCCATATCTAAAAATTTCTTGGAAGATTGATATAATAAATTTCATTCAGTCATTAAAAATGCATAATCAGAAGGAGTGAAATGTAATGAGGTGACGTTTAGAGATGCTTAAAAACAATTTTCCCATTTGTCCCCTGCATGCTGTCAGGTAAAAATAAAATTCATATTTAAAAAGACCAATAGTCATGAGCAATATTCTTTCCTTTCTAGAAGAATTTTAGCATGCACATAGTCTTGACAAGGTTTTCTTCTTTTAAAAATAAATTATAGCCATGATTTTATTTTTGGCTATCACATTCTTGTTCATAAAAAATTTAAAATCTAATAAGCAGTGTCTTAAATTAGTGCTCCTAAAACCTGAAGGGCACATGAATCACAGGGGATTCTGTTACAGATGCAGGTACGGATTCAGTAGCTCACAGGGGATGCTCATCACAGTGAGTTGCAAGGTCTAAACAATACTGGCTTCCAACACACACAAAAGAACAGCATAGCCTTGTTTGAAAATTTATAATTTTGTTCTTTTTACCTGGCATAAATTCAGAGTAAAACTCCTTCCTCTGTGGCATGACCTGGAGTTTCCAACAAACTATTATACTGTTTGGGATTTTAAAATGTTAATCCTTTTTAAAAGTCACACCTTGTTCTACATTTAAAAACCAATTCCAGATTGTAGCAACATTATTTGTGCTCCCCTACTGTCTTCTGTTCTGTCCACATCCATTGTACTTTTTGTTGAGATATAATTGACATATAAAATTATATTAGTTTTAGAGGTACAGCATAATGATTGGATATTTGTATGTATTGAGAATAGATCACCACAAGAAGTCTAGTTAACATCCATCACCACAAGTAATTACAATTTTTTTTTCTCGTGATGAGAACTCAACTGTAGTCCCCATGCTGTATATTACATACCCAGGACTTATTTACTTTATATCTGTAAGTTTGTACCTTTTGACCACCTGCAGCCATTTTGCCAACCATCCAAGCCCCACTCTGGCAACCACCAATCTGTTCTGTGAATCTATCAGTTTGGGTTTTTTAAAATATATTCCATGTACAAGTGAGATCATACACTATTTGCCTTTCTCTGTCTGACTTATTTCACTTAGCATAATGCCCTCAAGATCAATCCATGTTGTCACAAATGACAAGATTCCCTCCTTTTTAGTGGCTGAATAATACGCCACTGTATACATATACCACTTGTTTTAACCCACTCATCTATTGATAAGCATCTAGGTTGCTTCTCTGTCTTGGCTATTGTTAATAATCCTGAAATGAACATGGAGGTGCAGATATCTTTTAGAGTTAGTGTTTTTATTTCCTTTGGATAAATACCCAGAGGTGGAATTGCTGGATCTTTAAGTAGTTCTACTTTTAATTTTTTAAGGAACCTTCGTACTATTTTCCACAGTGGCTGCACCCACCAATTAACAGTCCCACCAATGGTGCACAGGGATTCCCTTTTCTCCACATTCTCGCCAACACTTATTTCTTGTCTTTTTGATGATAGTCATTCTAACAGGTGTAAGGTGATATCTCACCGTGGTTTTGATTTGCATTTCCCTGATGATTACCCGTTGAACACCTTTTCATGTGCCTGTTGGCCATCTGTATGTCTTCTTTGAGAAAATGTCTACTCAGATCCTCTGCCCATTTTCAATCAGCTGGTTTTCTTGATGTCAAGGTGTACGTGTTCTTTACATACTTTGGATATTAATCAACTTATCATATATATGATTTGCAAGTATTTTCTCTCATCAGGAGGTTGCCTTTTCATTCTGTTGATGGCTACCTTCACCGTGTAGAACGCTTTTAGTTTGATGTAGTCCCACTTATTTATTTTTGCTTTTGTTGCCTTTGCTTTTAGTGTCCCATTATATTTCTTACTTGTAAGGAAAAATATGGGAAATTTGGACAATGGAGGTGCAATGTAGGTATGTTTTTACTGGTTATTACTAAAATTTACCTATGGAGAAAAATAACTTCAAAAATGTTTATGAATGATAGCCTTAGTCTTAAAGTCTTTCCTAATCCTAGTTAAACATTAAGGGAAAATGAAACTTTGAGAAAGACACAGTGTTTTGAATAAAAATCTAATAGACAAGAATAACTCCCCACAGTGATCCAATGATCTTATAACAATCACTGTCACCTAATATAGAGAAACATTTATATAGGCTCCATTAAAAAAAAATTCAGTGGTTCTCATTGCCTATGAGATGAAGCCCACACTTTTTCGCAGAACAGACAAGTCCTTCGGGATCTGAGTTCCCACTGCCCCACCCACCGTCCTACTCTCTCAGCACTCACCCTCTCACTCCATGTGCCAGTCTTATCAGTAACTGTGCCGTGTTCCTCACCTCTGTGCCTTTGCACATGCTGTTCCCTGTCTGAACAACCCAATTTACCCGCAGAAGTCTCACTTATGCTCCTTGAAGACCTGATCTGTTTCCAGTCAGAGTCAGATCCTTCCCCTAACATCCTCCCAATTCCTCTCTAAAACACTTAACGTCATTGCTGGAATTATTTGCTTGCAGTAGATATGAGCCCCTCTAGGATAAGAATAATCTCATCATGTTTATATTCCAGTCCCGAGAACAGTGTATTATAATAGACATTCAATAAGTGTTCAATGAGTTGATAAATAAATGAAACAGATTTCATTTCTGTATAAAATATATTAGAAATGCCAACCATTGAACTACTTGGACATAGATGTAAAAGTTTGCTCAAAAACTGTCTCAGGGGGCTTCCCTGGTGGCGCAGTGGTTGAGAGTCCGCCTGCCGATGCAGGAGACACGGGTTCGTGCCCTGGTCTGGGAAGATCCCACATGCTGTGGAGCGGCTGGGCCTGTGAGCCATGGCCGCTGAGCCTGCGCGTCCGGAGCCTGTGCTCCGCAACGGGAGAGGCCACAATACCGCAAAAAAAAAAAAAAAATTGTCTCAGGTAGAAACAGATATGGGTACATGATGACTAAATCCAAGATTTGATCCTGGGGCATGAAAATAGACATGAATGGAAAAAATTATGAAACTCAAAAAAGTCTGCAGTGAATAGAATAGTATCAATGCTAATTTTCTTAATTTTGACAAAAACAATATATAAAAATTACAATTACGTAAAATATTAAATTAGGGGAGCCTGAATGATGGGTATATGTGAACATTCTCTAGCATCTTCATAATTTTTCTGTAAATCTAAAATTATTCCAAAGTAAAAAGTCAAAGAAAAATTCTGCTCAAGTCATAGTGACAAGCCAGAAATCCTCAACTCATTCAGTCATTCAATTTTTATTGAAATGCCTACCATGTAGTAGGGGCTCAAAGGTATTTGTTGAGTGGACCACTGCTACAGGAATAACACAGCACGTGATCACTCTGGAATTGGAAATCCTACCATTAAAGTCACTGTGGAGGCGGCCAGCGAAGGAAGTCAGTACCATTGCCAGAATGCCCCTGTTCGAGTGGACACACCAGACAGTAAGACCTTCAGCCTAGTACTAATTTGTAAGAAGATTTTTATCTTACTTAATTGCTTCTTTAAGCAACAAGTAAAACTAATACCAAGGAGAACATTTTCTATAAGGGCAACAAAATAAGAAAGATGTCAGTAAAATATACCATATTATTTTAATAGTAAAATTTTAATATATGATACACAAATTATTTTAGATAGTATAATTCCTGTGCTGAAATAACTGACAAATGATTTGGGGCAAAAGGAACAAGTAGATTATGGAATGGCAAAGTGACTTTCTACAGTAAAGATCTATATAAGCATTTAAATAGTATGTTTATCATTCAATTTGAAATAATCCCTGTAAGGTTGTTTCTTCATCAGAAGACTTCAAAACTGCACATACTGTGATGGTTATATATTTAGCCAATAAGTATATAAGTGTTCAGTCAATAAGAATCTCTCCTGCTTACTCATTCCACTTATCCCAGAATGTCTGTCTACATTACATCTATATCATTAGAAACTCAGAAAATAATTATTTTTCTCCAAATATAGAAATTTTATGTAGCTTTTATTACTTAAATAACTATTTTCAACTGTTTAAGAATTGTATTAAAGTATATGATAGAATTTCTGCACGTTTTAACAGACAAATTTGAATTTACTAACAGAAACCTCATAGTTACAGCTGAGAATAGTTTCTCTCTGGAAAAAAATATAGCTGTGTAATTAGACTGTGATACTAAATTCTAAATATTTTATTAAATTGTATAATCGTTAATGTAATGTGACAAATTATTTTCTGAAATTCTGTGTAGATGTTGAGTGACTATAATAAGAAGTTAATCTTAGCAGTGGTTTTAGGATTTCTTTTATTTCAGTTCATGAAACCAAAACCAAATTGGTAGCAAACCCAGTGGATGGCAGGAAACCATACCATCCACTGACTTCAAATTTTCTTTGAATATATGAAAACTCCTACCCAGAATGCTCTGTTTTGCTGGTAAGTCAACAGCTTGGCTCTTTTCTGCCCTTTCTTTTTTCTTTTCTTTTTTAAGGATACACTTTATTATGTTGTAGGGAAAAAAAAGTTATGAAAGAGGGAAAGATGATATCAAATTGCCTGAGCATTTATTGAAATGTGTGCCAGATACAGTGTTAGTTCCTCCCACACATAAGCTAAACTCATGCTTTCCTTTATACTGAAACTTGCTCTTTTCCCATTATTCCAATTAAGGAAATAGCTCTTACTTTTCACTGAGTTGCCCAGGCCAAAAAGTTTTAAGTTATTTTGGACTATTTATATCCTTACACCCAACCTCCTTCTTGTAAGTAGATCTACTCTACCTTCACTGTATGTCGTGGATCTGACAGCTTGCTGTACATCCAAAAGCATCATCCACGGTCTGATTTGGATCATCACTTTTCCCAGACTCCTGTAAAAGCTTTCTAACGGGTTCTCTGTTCAGTTCATGTTTCTCCAGTTTATTTTCCATACTGCCTTCAGAGAGCCTTTTAAGAACTTAAATGATTTCTAATCACTCTTAGAATAAAAATCAGAGCCTTACAATAGCTTGAAATATTCTGCACGTCTGGCCCCTGGATGCTTCTCAACTCCATTTTCCTTCATGGTGCTTCAGCCATTCTTGCTAGAACATTCCAGAGCATTCCCGCCATAGAACCTTTGCACAGAAGGAGCTTCCTCCAGGCACTGCAGATCTAACTCCCTAATTACCTTCAGATGTTCAAATTTTACCTTTTTCTGACAGCTTTAACCTACTTCATTTAAAATATCAAACTTTCCCTTCCCCAATTGCCTCTCAATCACTTTATCTTTTTTTCTGTTTTTAATAATAGTCCTTACGATGTGACTTAATACATACGTGTTTGTTAGTTATCTAATCACTAGGAAGTTATAGCTCTGAGGACTGTGTTAGGAACATTCTTAGGGATAACAAAGTTGGCGACTTTGTTTACTCTGTTTACTCTGGTATATCCACTGTCCGGAAGCTTGTAACATAACAGATAGTAAGCATGTAACAGATAATTATTAATTTTGTAAACCAATGAATTAATATATTCTCCTTTGATTCTTATACATTCCTGTAAGTTGTTTTCTTATTCATATAAGATATTGACTATCCTACATATTGAGAAAAACCTGGGATCATACAACATAAAACAGATAAAATTTAGCTTTTCTCAGGAAAAGAGTAATAATCAATTTTAAAACCATATTCTTCACTCTGATTTTTTTTCTATTTTATGTTATTTTTTATTGCTTAGTGACCTAGGCTGGTCTTTTAAACTGTACTACAGTCTACAATCAGCTGAAACTATTGAAAAAAAAAGAGAGTTCATTCCTGAAAATGTTGTTTCATTTTACCACACAATCTCCCAGTAGTTTCAGACTATTTTGAATGACCTGTTTTGACCAAGAAAATAGTGAAAGTGACATTCTAGGAGCTCTGATTCTGAGCTTTCAAAAGGATTCACAGATCCTACTTTCACAAAGAGGGAACCCGTCTGCCATGTAACAAAGTCTAGGCCACCCCATCCCTTGAGAATTAGAAACACGTGGGAAGAGAAAGTCACGTGGAGAAAACTGTGGCCCTCCCACCAACAGCCAGCACCTGGGCCCCAGCGTGAGCGTGGGGTCACCTGGGAGTCTCCTTGCCCAGCTGCTCTGCCCTGCACAACACCAGAGAGGGCAGAGAAGAGCTGTCCTTGCCAAACTGGACACAAATTCCTGATGCTTGGAATTGTTGAGCAATGAGCATCATGGTTGTTTTGAGCCAGTAAAACTCAGAGAGGTTCATCCAGTAGCCATATCAGTCTCCTCAGGGTGCCAAATACCACAGCCTGGGGGTTTAAACAACGGAAATTTACTTCCTCACAGTTCTGGGGGCTGGAAGACCAAGATCAAGGTGCTGTCAGGGCTGGTTTCTGGTGGGAGCTCTCTGCCTAGCTTGCAGACGGCTACCTTCTCACTGTGTCCTCACCTGACTTTCCCCACGTGTGTGGAAAGAACGCTCTCGGTCTCTTCCTCTTCTGACAAAGACATCAATCCTATTGGATTTGGCACCACCCTTATCACCTCATTTAACCCTAATTATCTCCCTACAGGCCCTATCTGCAAATACAGTCACATTGGGGGGCAAGAATACAACTTATGAATTCTAGGGGGACACAATTCAATCCGTAACAGCAGCAATAGAGAACTTATGGCTATAGAATAGTTCTTAAGTAGCAATTAATCCCATAATGACCTTCCATATAATAAATGCCAAGCATGAATAGTCCTAGAGAGGACTAACATATGTGACATTGCTATTTCTTATATTTAAAATAAGCACTAATGCTTTCATTTAAAATGATAAAAGTCAAATATTTCTACCATTGCTATTGTGTGGGACTAGCTGAGCATCATTGATTTTTTTAACCACTAGTTCCCTTAAATGGAAGCAAAAAATAATAATAAAAGAAAGTTACATGGTACCATTCCCTTAAAACTTGTGATGTGCTACCCTTGCCCATAACCGGGACAACCTCTTATCCTATCACAGTTTGCCATCAGCTGAAGCAGCATTAATGATCAAAGTGACACTCAGCCAGCCTGGTCCAGAGCCAGAGACTTGCTTATTCATCTCTTTCTCAGCAAATGACTTTGCTATTCTTTGATCTAATATTTTATATAACTTCTTTTTGACTCCTTTTCACCAAGCTTAAAAAATAAGATTAAAAATACTTTCTCTTAAATACTGTACTTAAAAATACATCCTGAGGCTAACGGTACTAATGCACTGAGGATAACTGTGCTAATTTTCCTTAGCATACTTGGAACTCCTTGATGAAAGGCTGTAACTAGCAGAACATATTGTCATTTTTTAGAAGAGAATACTCATCGTTTCTCGATGCTCTAGCGATTCTCATTTTTTCTATTCATTTTACTAATATGGCCCAGATTTCTGGGGACAAAGGGGAAAATTTTAACATTCCTTTTTTACTTTGAAATTAGGAAACATTGTCTGTTAAAATGTTTAAACTGTCATTTGAACTAATCTGTAAAAATAGAATGTTTTAAAAGTTAATACTAAATATAACTTGTTGATATCTATGTTACATTTCATTTCTGAAATGTTTTTATAATATTTTCACCCAAAAAGCCAATCACCTAGGCTTTGCAAAGCTTTCAATTAGGGTAAGCTGCAATTAAAAAACTGACAGAGTCATCCCTAATCCAGGTGATCTCAGAAACTCAGGTACAAGTTGAAGTCATCTGGGACCAGGAATGCTTTCCATCCAATTAAGGAGGCAAAGGTTTTCATTCATTCACCAAATACTTATTGTGCACATTCATTATGGCAGGCCCATGCTAGATGCTGGAAGCAATAAGATGAGGAGAGGGGTGGGGGCAACTTATAGGGAGTGCTCCGGGAAGGCTTCAAGGTGGAGGTGGCTGGATGAGAAAGCTAAAGCAAAATGCCATCTGTGGGAATTCACAAGTCCACAGCCCCTAATTAACTGATGTAGAGAATGATTAAAAAATATACTATGACCGTGGCCTAAACTTGAATAGCAGGTAGTATAGTATACTATACTATAGTGTACTATAACCATAGAGAAAAATGTTCTGTTTAGGTATTCAAATCTGAAGAGTGTTTAAAAGAAAGAAACTATCTAAGAAATAAAATATAAACATTCCCATTCTCTTTCATTTTAAAACCTTAGATGCTATAGTAATATATTAAAGAAGAGATGTTTTTGGCATTCTGATGAAGAATCGTTTTATAAACATTTTAGTATAAATTTAAACATAAATATCCTTTACTACTTTTTTAGAGAATAAGCAATTTTTAAAGTAATTTTTAATTATTTAGAGCTTAAATTTTTATTTTGCTTCTTTGGTAAAATTTTAATGACTTTCATACAAGGAACAGCATCTGGCTTGATCTCATGAGATACTCTGAGCAAGAGGGTCTGTACATTCATAAAATTATAAGAAAATCCACATTTATTTTCACTCATCAGGACTTCCTAGAGGGCATTGCATTTCTCTACAGAACCTTATATTTCAAAACATCTGGGTCAGAATAGAACCATTATTCTCTGAGGAATAATGATTGTAATGGGCTAAAAGTTCCCCTAAGTACACTAAAATGAATTTATAGGACATGATTGACTTTAAGAAACTTAGATACACACATGCATTGGTTATATATCACCACTTTGAGATTATGATTAGTGTGGTCTGATTATAGACATGAAATTAAAGCCAAGATGCTTCACCAACATAAGGATATATTTTTTTTCTGGGAGGTTGCTGGTAGTTTTATAACCTGAAGAGAAATTTCTTTGTGTATTTCAACAGTCCATACTGGTAACCAATTGAAAACCAAACGTCATGGGAGAGAAAATTGACGATATCCACTTTAGAGATATCTTACTGTTCTCCTTGGTGAATTACCATTTATGGAGGCCAGGTTGTAAGGTCATAAGAGGTGAAGCTGCAAGAAAGAACACTCCAGAGGTCATCCAGGCCGTAGCCACCATTTTCCAGGGTTTGTCAGCGACTTGTGTCACCGGTTAGTCTCCAGAAGATGGCCCTCCAAGCAGTCACACCTGTGTCCTCCCTCCCCTGAAGCTGGGACTTGACCTGTGACCTGTGACTGCTTTGACTCTGAGACCAGGACACTGGGAGAAGCCCAAGTCACGTGGAGATGTCCTGGACGCAGAGGGAGAGAGGTCACGACCTGTGAGTGAAAAAGTGCTCACTGAATCCATCGTCCTCAGATTTTTGGAGAACTCCGCCCAGCTGCAACTGAGACAGGCTGGGACCTGAGACCTGGGACCCTTTGCTGAAGCGCTTGCAACTTGGACAAATATCTCCTCAAACAACAAAATACAAAGAAACTATAAGGGACTAAAAATAACTGTGTGCATGCACAGTTGGTGCAAATTATGGACAATAAGATACAAAAAGACCGAAAAAACTCAACTTCAGAAGTGTCTGAAGAGCCGAAAAGCAGGGTATCTGGAGCAAAAGCACATGCCCCCTGCATTCAGCACCACCAAAGGGGTGGTCAAAACACCTCAGCGACCCCTCTGGCCTGATACCTGGACACACCCCTACCTTCACCCCATATAAGGAACAAGCTCACTCCCTCCTTGGCAAGCAAACAAGCAAGGGAAACTGCTGTTTGTTCTTTCCCCCCTGGTGCAGCAGGGGCTCCAAAAAAGCCTTGCCTGAATTTTTTGTCTGGCCTCTCATCAATTTTTATTGATTAAGGAGGCCAAGAACCCTGGTCAGTAAGACCACGATCAGACTGCACACGCAGAGGAGATCCCAGGCAACAACCTCCCAGCTGAGCCCAGCAAACCCAGAACTATGAGAGATAATAATACATTGTTGCATCAGGCCACCAAGTTTGGGGTAATTTTTTTACTCAGCAATAAATCATCTGGAGACTTGCCTAGAAACCAGAGCTGGAACACGAAGATGACGACCCACTCCACTAAATTCTTATGTCCTGACTTTGTCTACAGTCACCTGCCATGTGGGTATCACCACCTCCTCTGAATATCTATAGTATTTATTACAAAAAAATCAACATTTGATACTAAGCAAATACTGCTTTGTATGGTTAGCTGTCTATAACTTCTTTATCTCTAACAAGAAAGCAGAATATAGCTGCTTCTTCATCTTCAGGATGAGCAGAAACAGCAGAACCACATGACCTCCATCTGCAGCAGTTATGTAGAGATTACAATGATATTTTAAAAATTGTTTCATTACCTTTACTTAATAAGCACTGAACGTCAATGACTGTCTACCTGCCATCTGGCTAGGTTATGACAGGGGTTCCACCTAGAGGGCTTGTGAAAACCAGATTGGGGGACTCCATCCCCCAGAGTTTCTGATTCACAAGGTCTGAAATGTGGTCCAAGAATGTGCATCTCTAACAAGTTCTCAAGTGACGCTGACGCTGCAGGTCCCAGACCACATTTTGAGAACCTCAGGGTTAAGATAATGCCCAGACAGTATTTTCTAGGATTGTTAGTCCCCCCAGATTACAAATCAGGTAAAAATAAGTTTGTCTGCTATGCTTCTCCATTTCTCATCCTGGGCTGCGCCCCTTTGTGATTCCTCTGCTTTAAGACCCTCTCCATGGGCAGTGCCTTTAGGTCATCCCTGCCTCTCCATGTAAAGTCCTCCAAACATACAGAACATGCCAAAATTCCCACTGCCTTCTACTTCTGATTCAGAAATACTGCATTAAATGATCAAGTTTGAGCTCATCCTGGGTTGAGATTATACCGGTATATTCTTGTACCAGCAGTGTCCAAGAACACAGCGCCTGATGTACAGAGTTGGTATCCAACTCTATACATCAGGCACTGTTTTTAGGTAAAATTAAATAAAAATTCAATGTACAGTGTCACTTACTGATCATTTTGCCATGGTGCTACATGGCAAGGATTCTATACAAGTTTAAGAATTATGTCTGTGAACTGAAAAGGAATAAAACACCAATATTTGATTTTCAAGTGATTTAAAAAACAATAAAAAAAGAATGAAATAATGTCATTTGCAGCAACATGGATGGAACTAGAGATTGTCATACTGAGTGAAGTAAGCCAGACAGAGGAAGACAAATATCATATGATATCACATATGTGGAATTTAAAAAAAAGGTACAAATGAACTTATTGACAAAATATAGAGTCACAGATGTAGAAAACAAACTTATGGTTACCAGGGAGGAATGGGGAGGAGGGATAAATCGGGAGATTGGGATTGACACATACACACTACTATATATAAAAGAGATAACTAATAAGGACCTACTGTATAGCTCAGGGAACTCTACCCAATGCTCTGTAATGACCTTTATGGGAGAAGAATCTAAAAAAAGAGTGTATATATGTATATGTATAACTGATTCACTTTGCTGTACACCTGAAACTAGCACAACATTGTAAATCAACTATACTCAATAAAAATTGTTAAAATTAATTAATTAAAAAAACAAACAAAAACCCAAGAAAACAGAGGCAATGACAGACATTTAAGTTCCCGTGTTAACTAGAACCAGGGAGAATGATGAATAGGGCACAATCGCAGCTACTTACAGACTCGGGGAAGACAAGAGGGATGGATGAGATTTTGCTTTAAGCTATGGAGGTTCTAAGCACTCTGGTCAAACATAGAAAAGATCTCTCTTGTTAGAGTGAGGTATTCAGGCACATGCTTGCCACAGCATGTGCCTGAATTTTATATATTCATACTTCACATATTTTTTATATTCATACTTTACATATATTGACCCAATGAATCCTCATGATAACCCTGTGTGGTAGAGACTGTTCTTATCAGCATCCCCATTGCACAGATCAGGAAACTGAGTCACAGAGAATACGTTAATAGAATTGAACTTGGGCAGACTGGTCCTAGAGACTGGGGTCCTTGTGACTAGGCTGCAATGCTCTCTTTTAAGGCAATAAGACAGTACAATTCTGGAACAGTTCCAAATGGCAGCATTAAGAACACAGATCTGTCTCTTCCTTGGCTCCACTCCTATTGTACATGACTTTTCTTTTTTTTTTGCGGTACACGGGCCTCTCACTGTTGTGGCCTCTCCCGTTGCGGAGCACAGGCTCCGGACGCGCAGGCTCAGCGGCCATGGCTCACAGGCCCAGCCGCTCCGCGGCATGTGGGATCTTCCCAGACCGGGGCATGAACCCGTGTCCCCTGCATCAGCAGGCGGACTCTCAACCACTGCGCCACCAGGGAAGCCCTACATGACGTTTTTACCAGAACAGTTGACAGGTTCACCTCTAAAATAGCTCTGAATTTATAAAATCTGTACTATTAGCCTGAAAAGACTATAACACTGTATAGTTAAAGCAAGTTGATCCACACCAATTATCCCCAAATGGACAGGTTTAGGCATATGGAAAACCACACAGAGCACATAACAAGGAGTCTGCTTTGTTACTCGTTTTTTAAATGAGTAACTGAATGAGTTATAGTAAAGTTGCATATGTAACGGACTGTGGTCCATTCACTTAATAGGTCCAGTATTTGATACCTAAGAGCGTATGCATTACCTCTACGTATACGTAAGGATACATGTATGTGGAAAAGGACATACTTTCATTTGTATTTCTCACAATTTTCAGTGTAATTTATAATATACCAGAGACTGAGATGTTAGACACAATAACGTAAAAATTATAAAATGTAAGTATATTTGGCATTTGAGGTCATGTGTTATTACTAACAGCTAATGTTATATATGTAGCTCTTGCAAAGTTATATTGATTTAGTTTCAAGGAGTTGAGATTATTAATATTTCAAAGGTTACAATTTATATCTAATTATACTAAACTTTACTACACTAAGACGAAAACATACAATCATACCATTTATAAATTGGTGTTTCCAATATAATTTCATAAGGTATTATCTTTATAAGTATAGTTATTTTGCATACAAAGAAGGTATTGTTTTATCTTAATTAGGTTATTTAAATTCTGAACCATTAAGGAAAACAGCATTCCGGTATAAAGCATGTTTATCATAGCTACAGGCAGTATCTTTTTACCTAATAATTAGAATGGAAACTGAGTATCCAATTTCCCAGTAGTTAAGCCTAATGACCAAAGCAATTTTTATGCTGATAAACATATAATGAACATCTATGTGACGTTTATTGGGCTAGGTGTTCAGCATTTAAAAATGAATGTGAACTCAGTAATTATAAGGGTGATCATGATAATGCCTGGTACATAACAGATACTCAATAAATATTTCTTGAAGAATCAATAGATAAATGAATTAAAGCTAATATTTTAGAACTCTTTTTTAATGCCAGGCACTGTTCTAAATACTTTCATGTATTAAAACATTTAATTTTCCTAACAATCGTACTATTTTCACAATTTTCCAGATGAGGAAATGGGCCTTAGGAGGAAATACCCTCCGTGTCACCCAGCTATCACGTAGCACAGCTGAGTTTCCAAGCCAGGTTTGTCTGCTCCAGCAGAAAAATCAGCCTTGTACGCAGTGAAGTCTGCTAACAACTGGTGTGATGGTGTTATCACAGACATGCAAAAACATGCTCTGACAGCAAAAAGGAGGTGATTTTTCTGATTCTCTGGAATGGAAAATATTTCACAGCTGAGGGAAAATATTTTCCCTTTTTAGCTGGGGAAAAATTCAACCACCAAAGAACAGGAAAAGAACAGCCAGGGTAGAGGGGGAAATGCCAGCATGGCTGTCTATTCAGGCAGTTATCAGTAGATCAATAAGTTCACAGCAATCAGGGTGAAATGACTCTAGTGAGACCTGGAAGGAGAAATGTCTTTGGCATCCAATCATTAAGGGACCTTGTGTATCATGACAAGGAAATTAGATTTATTGCAAAAACAGTAGGAAGTAATCAGAGTCACTTAAGCAGAGGCGTGATATTGTCAAATGATCTTCTACGAAGTTAACCTGTTGACAGAGTCAAGTCTGGTCCTTGACAGAGAGGAGTCAGGAGCAATAAGCGGTGAGAGGAACCAAGAGGAAATAAGTGACCATGATCGGAGATCCATACTTGATCTCACTGTGCTACTGCACTCCTCCTGGCCCATTTGTTTTTCACTTTGAAGACATGCAAATCACTTTGGCAATTTGCATAACTAACACAATCAAAACAGTACCAGAGCCCTGCTTTAAACCACAGCTGCCAGTGTTTTTCCTGCTCTCTCACTTTCTGCCCTACCACCCAGCTAGTTTCCCCAGGCCTCCACGACTTCCTTCAGCCAGTGCAACAGAGAGAGAGACGTTCAAAAGCTAGTGGTGGTCATGTGGGTCAGTGTTCTCCAGAGAAACAGAACCAAGAGAAGATAAATATGTATATATGCATATAAATAGAAAATAGTATATATACACACATATATATACAGTGCATTAACACGCTGCACTTTGTATTATAGAATATATATCAATCTCTTTATATAATATAGAGGGATTTTGTTTGGTAAAGACTTGGCACATGCAATTATGGAAGCTGGGAAGTCCAACATCTGCAGTATGGACCAGCAGACAGCGATCCAGGAGAGCAGATATGGCAGATAAGGCTGAAGGCAGTCTACCAGAGAACCTCCTCTTCCTTGAGGAGTCCAGTATTTTCATTCTATTCAGGCTTTCGACTGATTGGATGAGCCCCACTCACATTATGAAGAGCAATCTGCTCACCAATTTAAATATTAATCTCATTGAAAAACATCCAATTCAACACATGGAATTAACAATCAAAGTGGTCGTTCACGTTTCTAGTTGATATGCTATCCATTAAGCATTCGTAAGAGTCCCCCTGGCATGGATGGAAATATGTTTCATCCTACTGGTATTTGCTGCTGTAGGTATTCATTTGCTGCAAGTATTCCCCTAGTGAGAGCATCAAATTCAAGGCTCCTTGGACCCATCTGCACGAGAATCCTTTATCTGCAAATAGCTTCTTGAATGCTCCTTGGACCCTATTCACTATACCTTATGACCCATGAAAAATGCAAGTCTTGTTTCGGTTTTTGAAAGGCATTTTAACGCTCACTTAAAGACACTCCTATTATGGAAACTGGGCAAAAATAAATAAAGTAAGAGGAAAAGTTAGACTTAAATTTCTACCTGGGTATTTCCAAATTTGGCATTTAGAAACATTTTACTACTTGTTTCAAAGACAATGATTACCACCATGTATTTGTTTTTCTCTGAATACAGAAAAATGTCCATCACTGGCCATGTATTACCATTATTAAATAATACTTGAAGCACTTAAAGCATACAAAGAGCATTAATCAAAAACACCATTACACTTCACCGACATTTGCTGAGCTCTTACTCTATGCCCAGCACTGAATAAAGGCTTTCTGCTTTCCGACAGTTCCGGGGCATCCTTCCCAGTTGGACACACTACTTCATTTGCACTTAAGAGAAGCCTGGGATTGTAGATGCAAACACCCAAATCCTAATATTTGGCAATCATTTCCTCTCTTACTCAGCACGACTCTCGTCCATCTGCCCCCCAGCCAACAAACAGCTCTGAAGTGAAATTAGCCCTGGAAAATAAAATGCAACAAAATAAAAAGTAGACTTCTTGGCTCAGGAATTGTTTATCCAAATCCACCACGTCTAGCCACAGTGCATTAATTAGGAGGGCTAAGCTTAATGACTCCCCCTGGCCCACGCAAAGCAGGGAGGAAGATGGCTTTGTGGCAGAGCTTGGTCCGCAGGATTCGAGGTCCTGGGAAGAGCCAGGATCCCCAACTGACAAGGGAGAAGCAGCTGGGCACTGCAGCTAGCCATAGGCACAGGGTTGGAATTCATTCTCAGCAGAGACCCAGTGGGGCAGGGTGGGCAGGTGCTCTCCAGAGCGATCACCTGTTTCTCCAAGAGCTTTCACAAGAAAGGAGTGGGGGGCGGTTCCTGAGAGAGAGTCAGAGCCTGCACACTGCCAGAGAAATGGGATCGCACACACACACACACACACACGTGCACAGCTGGCGAACTGTTTGTTTGCATGTTCATGTGCTGTGCTGGCTCAAAATGTAAGAGTACCATTTCAATTAAGAAAATATAAGAGCAGCACTATGAAATTCAGTATGTTTCCTACGGCATTTTCTGCAAGTTAAAGCAAATTTTGTGCTGGAATAAAAATGCTTTAAAATCTGTTCAAAGAGATCTCAGTCAGAGGGGTGACATTTCAGGGAAGAAATAATGCTTTCTGGGGAACTGATTCTTGACAATAAAGCTGGTATGTGACAGGATAACAGGAATATGTATTTTAACAGTCTCCTTTTACAGAAACTTAAATTGTATTTAATGTAAAAGTGAAAACGGTCTTCCTCAGACTGGAAGTTCATCTTTCCATTATTTATCTTTTGTGATAAAGTGGCATACATTGAAGTCCATCTGGATGGGCAACAGATCAAAACGAATGACGTGAAACAGAAATATATGCTACATGCCACTTGTTTCTATGATCCAATTTTTCTTAAACTTGATGCCATGTAGCTTACTAATCAATGCATTTATCATTCAGCAAACAGACGTAGATCCGAGTGGAAAATGAAGTGGGAGAGGAAATGAACGGAAATCATTCATCTCATAACACATGTTTGGGGGAAGAATTAAGGAGAACAGCAACAAACAGTCTCAAAATAATCTGAAATGTGTGACCACTATTTAAATAAACAGGACTTATAGTCAAAGAAACAGATTTGTAATTAAATCACTTCACCAGAGTGACACTTGGCAAGGAGAAGGGCAGGAGGGTGATAGGACAGAGCAGGGCCCAGTTGTTCTCACTCATTCCAAGAGCCAGAAAGACAGAGCCTCAGACACAAGACACAACAACATCATCACTCTGACAGCGTGACACCTTTCCAGGTTCCGTTCATGTCATGTCTTCGTGGCGCTGGGCAGAATAGTAGGTGTACTATGGAGAACAGTACGGAGGCTCCTTAAAAAACTAAAAATAGAGCTACCATATGATCCTGCAATCCCACTCTTGGGCACATACCCAGAGAAAACCGTAATTTGAAAATGTACTTGCACCCCAATGTTCATTGCACAACTATTTACAAGAGCCAGGACATGGAAGCAACCTAAATGTCCTTCAACAGGGGAATGGATAAAGAAGATGTGGTACATATATACAATGGAATACTACTCAGCCATAAAAAAGAATGAAATAATGTCATTTGCAACAATATGGATGGACCTAGAGATTGTCATACTGAGTGAAGTCAGACAGAGAAAGACAAATATCATATGATATCGCTTATATGTGGAATCTAAAAGAAATGAAACAAATGAACTTATTTACAAAACAGAAATACAGTCATAGATGTAGAAAACAAACTTATGGTTACCAAGGGAGAAAGGAGAGGGTGGGAAAGGATAAATTGGGAGACTGGACTGACATATACACACTACTATATATAAAACAGACAACCAAAAAGGACCTACTGTATAGCACAGGGAACTCTGCTCAATACTCTGTAATAATCTAAGTGGGAAAAGAATTTGGAAAAAAACAGATACATGTATGTGTATCACTGAATCACTTTGCTGTACAACTGAAACTAACACAGCATTGTTAATCAACTATAGTCCAGTAGAAAAGTAAAAAAGAAATTAAAGTTAAAAATAAAAATAATTCTGTGGGGTAAACCTACTAGCTTGAAAAGTTACAGTAAGCTGTGGAGCTCTATTTTTACTGCCTTGAGTATCATCTGACTGAGAACAGGGATGCAGTGTGATCCAGGACTACATCAAGCTGCCTGAGTGGAGAATCGCTCATTACTCTGCTCTCCCCTGGGTCCTGGAGGATCCTGGGGCCAATGAGACCACCCAGGAACTACAATGAATCATCCCCTAAGTCCTTCATGACAGATCAATCATGCATGGGGCATGCTTCAAAACACAGCAAAGCAGACTCTGGAGGAAAAAGAACAGGACTGTCTCCCCATTCGGAAGTTGAATCCCCTCTAGAACATTCCCTCCAAATCCTTTTCCTGACTGATTGACCCCCTCAGTGTCTCAGGAGCCCTTCTGCTTCATGAATCAGGACTTCTCTTGTCAGAATGAAACAGCCAGTTCTCAAGATTTATAAGTCCTTATGTATAGTGAAAAAAGATCCCACCTCCTTACAGGACTACTTCTGACCTCCGTAATCGTACTTCTCCCACATGATGGATGTGAACTCTATGAGCACCAGGAACTCGTCTGTGTGCAGAACAACTCTATCACCAAGTGCTACATGCTAGCAGATAGTTAGAACTCGATACGTCTTTGTTAGCTGAGTGAGTGAATGAATGACAAATGAATGGAGTCTCAAAGGCTTGAAAGTGCTGTTTCATAGAAAGAACGTTAGAATGTAGAGAACAATGAGTGAGAGCCAGCAAACCTGGATTCTAGCTTTACATCCATCTCAAAACTTGTAATATCTTAAGGCATATTTTGATATGAACACTCTGGTTTTTTTTTTTAATCTGAAAAGAGGAGTTTGGTTACTTTTAATCTAAATTATCATCAGACTCTGACATTGTGTCCTCTTAATGCTAGGTTATGCATTCTAGTACTAGATAGAACATATTTAATCCCTCCCCTAGCTCAACTCTCCAAATACTTGGGAAAAACTGTGATTTTATGCATAATATTTTTTCTCTAAGACATACATACTCTACATATGCTCCTAAATTTTTATAGAAAAATCGTTTTGAGCCTCTTCACCTCCCTGGGTTGTCCATTTCTTGGAATGCTTTGGTTTGTCAACAGTGCTTTTAAAATGCAACAGTTGGAACTAAACCCAACACTGCCAGCAAGTTGCAAGTTCTGAACAGTACAGACTGAAGGAAGACCATCACGTCACGAATGCTACACACAGTTTCTTCTTCCCACAAATATTTACTGTAGGGCTGCAATGCACCAGCCCAGCTCTGGGCGCTGTGGCTATAAACAAGGACAGAGGCAAAGCACTTCTTCCTTCTGTATCTTATTTTCAAGGAGGAGTAGACAGGTTAGGTAATTTTGGATTGGGATCTATATTAACCAAGTAAATAATACCAAGGAGTGGGACAGAAAGGGGGGTAGGGGGCTGCAGTACTAAGACAAATTCAGACAGGTGGGTAGAGCCAGACATATAAAGAAGTAGGGGGAAAGCATCACAGGTAAATGGAAACGGTAATCCTACCCCTGAGGCAGAACTGAGCTTCCTGTACCCAAAACTGAAGAAAAGCTCGCAGGTACTGGCCAAAGAAAACCCAGGAGACAGTTTATTACATGTAACGTAATTGTAGTGATTGACAGTTTGGCTAGTTCCAGTTTATCACAGTAGACTTGCCAGACAGGTTGGTCCTGTTAGTGAAAATCCCACAGAACCAAATTTGGTGGAGAGCATGGGGCAAGGAAAAGACTTAAAACAGAGCCTTCACCCATGTACGTTTGAAAAAATACACTTTCCATGAAAAAGGTGTGCTGGAGAGCTACTATATTTAAAGGTCTAGGGGCTAGGTGAGAAGATTTGATCTCTTCAGATACTGTCTAACACTGAGTCTTCCAAATACGATATTACATATTTAAGATGTATGCCTTTTATATTGTCATTCAGAATATTATAAAAAGAGTGAAATATGAATTAGCCAAGGGAGAGAGCCGTGTCAAAAGGATTCTGCAGTTTGCATTTGATATTGTTCAATTTTTAAAAAAATTAAAATACACTCTAAAGTATTAGATTTATTCATATTGCAAGGGATAGTTGTACTAAAAAAAGTCTTAAATATTAAAAGATCAGCTAGGTATGGAAATCTAAAGGGCTCGATTTAGAAGAATCAGAATTAGTCACTATCAGAGTAACTGTTAACAGTTGTAAAGTTAATTTAGCAGCTGAGATTAACCAATCCAGCAATGGCAGAGATGATTTATATATATATATATATATGTGGTATTAAAATAGGTTGTCATATCCTTTAAAAAAACAATGTGGCAAACACAAAATCTGTATTTAACCTCTTCAGGGACTCTTAGAACAAGCTGTACAAATTTATCAAGTGTGAAGGCAGGCTTTAGAACATAAAGCTTGACCATATACTGGTATTTTGAAGAACCCTAACACCAACCTTTAAGAGACTGTTAGTGACAGGTGGAAAGATCTCAAGGAGATTTGATCAAGGATGGGAAATTTAGGAAGAAACTGGTATTGGAGGTTGAAAAAAAGGGTGAACATTGTTAGTGGCAGAAAGTTTGGCAACACTCTCACGTATGATGAGAAAGTAGCTGAAGAGATTTACAGGCTGCATATGATAAGATACCAATGTAGAGACAAATGGAAAGAGAACTCCAGTTTTGAAGCAAAATTTAGAGGAAATATAAGGGAACCAGGCCTTGCTCCTTTTGCTTAGAAATAAACTTATTTTTCTATCCTTAGTCTCTCCCAGCAGAAGAGTTTCAAATTAAGAAAATGCCTCAGTGCAAATCTCAAATCCTGGTTCCTCTCAGGTAAACATCTCTGAGTTAAAACGAATTCAAGGGAATGATTATAAAAATTCTTCAGGGGGACTTCCCTGGTGGTCCAGTAGTTGAGAATCATCCTTCCAATGCCAGGGACACGGGTTCAATCCCTGACTGGGGAATGGAGATCCCACATGCCACAGGGCAACTAAGCCCATGTGCCATAACTAGAGAGCCCACGCGCCACAACTACTGAGCCCACGCGCCACAACTGGAGAGGAGCCCGCAAAGAAGATCCTGCATGTCACAATTAAGATGGAACACAGCCAAATATATAAATAAATAAGAAGAAATTAAAAAAAAAAAAACAACTCTAAGAGCTTAGAAGGATTAGAAGCAGTGCCTTGTAAACCCTTTCCAAGATCTTAAGAGCATCCCTGGAAAGTTCCCCCTGTTAAACATGGGGATTCTGAGAAGGTTAAGATCCTTGTCTCCAGCTGTCTCACAGGAAGCCAACATAGTTGAGTTGATCTTGAAGAAAATTTTGCATATGGCTTTTGTCTAATTAAATGGATTATAAATCAAAACACAGGAGACCTACAAAATGTTTAAGGAAATTGGTCAGCTTTGACTGAAAAGGACAGAGACAGTCCAAAGTGAAAAGAGGCCTTGGCCATTTTTTGTGAGCAGGAAGCAAGCTTGAGAGGGCTTCTCATCTGAAGGACAGACGGTATCTTATAGCAAAGAAAGAATAAGGAAAAGGGAATAACCAAGCGCTAGAGAGCAGAACCAAGAGCCTCAGGAAACTGCATCTGGGAGGCAGGAACAAGCCTAGTCAAAGAATGTGCAACAAGTACCCAGATTTCAGAACTATCATGGACCAGGGTCTGCTGTGAGTCTCTTATTTCTTTCTTCATGAATAGGAGTGTCTAGGGAGGTGATTCAACCTTTAAGTGTTGAGTGTGTAGCAGAGAGACAGTGTGTTTCTTTATTTTAGAATTCATCATATTGAAAACAACCATCCTAGAAGTACTGCACCCAAGAAGCCTCACTTGCACCTAGATAGCTTAGATGACAAGATCCTGGACTTGTTAGTTGATGAAAAAACGGATTGAGACCTGAGAGGGCTTGGGGAAAGGAATAATTGTAGTTTGCACCCTGGAATGCAAAGGAAGGTGTGTAAGTAATTGTGACCACAGGTGAGCTGTGGTGGCTTTAAAACATGAGCTCCAATTTATTTGACACTACTTCCATCAAAAGGTGGGCTTGGGCTTCCCTGGTGGTGCAGTGGTTGGGAGTCCACCTGCCGATGCAGGGGACACGGGTTCATGCCCCGGTCCGGGAAGATCCCACATGCCGCGGAGCGGCTGGGCCCGTGAGCCATGGCCGCTGAGCCTGCGCGTCCGGAGCCTGTGCTCTGCAACGGGAGAGGCCACAACAGTGAGAGGCCCGCGTACCGCAAAAAAAAAAAAAAAAAAAAAAAAAAAAAAGGTGGGCTCTATATCCACTGTCCTTGCATCTAGGTAGGAATGTGAGCAGCTGCTTTGACAAATAGGTTACTGCCTAAGAGATGCTGGGTGACTTCTGAGGCTGTAAAATGAAAATCAATGCAGCTTCTGATTTGTTTGTTGGAAAATTCACACTTAGAACTTTGTGTCTCCATGCAAGAAGTCTGGCTACCCTGAAGTACCATGCCTGCCGTGAAGATGGAGAGACATGAAGAGGTCATGTGTAGGTTATTCAGTGGGTGGTCCTAGTCTTCTAATAATCCCAGGTCAGGTGCCCAACATCGGAGTGAATGACCTCTCAGATAATCCCAGTCCCTAGCATTTGAGTCACCTCAGTGTCATCGACTGGGAGTCACAGACTGGAAGTCAGAGCCACGCACAGCAAAGCGTCTCAGTGTGTGCTGTCAAACACCTAACCCACAGAATTCATGGACATTATAAGATGGTTGCTTTAACCCATTAAATTTGGGGGCAATTCATTACACAGAAATAGCAACCAGAGTAGGATCTCATAGAGAAGTTGTGAGTTACCATGGAAAGCACATAAAACTATTCCTATTGGACATGTAGTATTTAACAATATTAGATATAATAACAATGATCGTTATAAATACATTTCATTATATATATTATATTAACGTCGAGATTAGAGAAAACTGCCTTTACCCTTATAGCGCATTCATTTAGCAGGCTGGGAAGAGAGATTATCTGTTAAGGCTGATTACCAGAAATTACATACTAAGCCCAGAATTTCTGCAGCTTGAGGCACCTGGGAGAACATGGTCACCTCCTTTGCTGACATCATACAAAGGCAGAGTAACTGACACCTATTAAATATCACCTGTAGTGTTAGCCAGTCCCTGTAAATCAACTCCCAAGGATCTCATATTCTGTTCTCCCAAGTCAAATTCAGCATAGTGGCTTTTTCTTAGGCATTTCTACTCTCCAAGTTATTTCACTGAATTTGAAAGCACTAATGTCCCTAAAGAATATCAGAAGAAAAAAAAAATAAAACTTTTCATAGAGCAATTCACTTAGAATTAAATCAGGCCAGCACCTCAGGTAAATGCTGTAGGTTCGACAGTTGTAATAAAGTCTTCACCCTTCAGTTGAAGACCATTTAAAAGATCTTCAGAACAATTTAAAAGATCTTCAGAACAATGTTACTTTGTTAAGAAGAGTGTTATTTTGATTTAGAAAAATGAAAAAAAAAAAAAAAAGACCATTTCCCTAAGTGCTCAGATATTCACAAGACAATCCTATGCATGTAAACTTTCAACAAACTTTCCCTTTCAGTATCATTGGTTATTTTAGTTTTTCATAGCATGGGCTATTCTACGTGATAACTAAAGAGTTGTTAAAATGAAAGGAAATTGAGAGCATCACCCCCATAAAGATGAAGAAAAGTAAAAAGAATTATCAAAGAGATATTTACAATACTTAAATTTAAAGGCCCATGAAATGTTGAGAAATAGTAGCATAAGTAAAGAACACTTGGCAATATGTTCATGGAACAGAAGTGAAAGATAGCATGCATTTTTCTACAAATTCTTTTGACACTAGAAAATTCTTGGTTTAGCAGCTGTGAGATTGACATTCAGACAGTAAAGAAAAGCCATAAGTTAGGTTTCACTTATCTAAGGCAAATAGAGAGTTTAAACACAGAAAGGTCAGAGTGTGGGCAAACTCTGAATAGCAATGAGCTAGCTTTTTATTTTCATTATTTTTTAACATCATCATTATTATGAAAGGCTCGATTTGGGTCTTCATCACTTCATCACTAAGGGAAGATACTAACTAATGGGTCTTATTCACTGCAAATAATAAACTATGTTGATGAAAAATAGGGATTTGATTCCTTTTCCCACTTTTATTTATCAAACACTTAATGGTATTTATTTTGTCTCAATGAATCTTCCTAGCATTTTAGAAATATTAACTCATTTTAATTCTCATAACTGTGAGGAATGTCTCACATTTGTCACTATTTACATATGAGGAAACTGTGGCACAAAGATGTCAAGTAATATTGCCGAGGTCCCACCACTAAAAGTGGCAAAGCTCACATTTGAACCCAATTAGTTTTCTTCCAGACACGTTTTTAACTACCTTGCTCTGTTGCCTCTCCACATGTAACATGCAAGAGATTTCTTCTAATTCTAAGCCATGACATTTCTATTATGCGCTCACTGGACACCAAACAGAATCCCTGAGTAAGAAGGTAACATTGCCAGTCACAGGCAAATCCTTTACTGTGTTATTGGCTAATGATAAGCAGATATCACTTCTTCCAAAACTTGAATGTACTACAGTAGTCGTTTCATACTAAATGGTCATAGAGAAAGTAGTTTTAGATTAAAACAAAACCATCTTGCTGGAATTTGAATTTTTAAAGCTTTGTAAAATTTACAATAACAAATCTCTTTCATATTTTGTAACTTTATGAAAATTAATTTTGAATAAAACTGGAAAGTAAAACTGCTATGGATCTAAGTCTGCACAACTGGAACACAACTTTCAGCCACCACGAAGCACTCACAGCCCTACACCACTGTGTGGAACTTGTTTAGCATTAAGTGTTTAGGTTTACAGGTAGGAATAATTACTCTCTGTTAAAAAATGTGACCATTTGTGAAAACACAGCCGGTGCCTCACTTAACAAATGTTTGTTCACTCTGTATCTCACGCCTGAGCTTTCCAGTGCCCTGCAGCACTGCGTGTCCAGCGGTTTCCTGGAGCCAGAATTCTTTCCTAAGAAGCTCTGTTTTTGATGTTGACATCAAAAGCACAAATCCTAAAGAATTCCAAGCGCTCCTGTGTATCAGAGCCTGTGTATTCTCTGGCAGCGGCTGGGGGAAGAGAGCCCTCTGCAATTGTCTTCTTTGCCTGCCGCATCCAGATTTGCACCAGATGATGAATGGAGCCATCACGTCAGGAACCCCACACCCAGAAACACTCTGCCTGCTTCTGCCTTTTGTTCTAAGAGCCAAGTCTCATCACCAGTTCCACCCTTGTGTCATGCCTATTTCAATTATTTAACAGGGTTGCAGAGACAGGGGAGAGAATTAGTATTGAATAGATGTCATTTCTCATCCCCACCTGGAGGTTATGAAGGCGGCTGCAAGTGGCTCGAGGTGATTTCGTGGAATGAGCCAGGGGAAAGCAATGCTCACACTGCCATCCTCCCCCTTCAGCGGTACCTCAAACCTAGAGATTCTAAATCCATCTTGGCATCCTCAATGCTCCCTTTGTGCTGCAAAGAATCGAGTTAAATGTTGGGTAATCAGCAAGTTCTAAACATCCTGATTAATAAAACATGGGTAGCTACACCTGCTCCTCCCATGATCCTAGACACTTCCGCATCAAGAATTTTGTTCTACAATCTTTCAAACACAGTGATCACACTGAGTCTCATTAAATCAGCCATAAATTCATAATAATTTCCAAAATCCACACCCGAGGAGTTTTAACAATCTACCTGCCTAACTGAGCCCACAATTTAAAAACTACCGACGAGGGTGTGTTGGCAATTACTTTTTTCATTTAATAGTCAATAAAATGTGTTATTCAGTCTTACTGATTAATGCAATTATCCACAACATCTGTTTTAAACAAGAAAAATTAATGTGAATTATGCTAATTTTGTTTCTGAAAGCAAATAATAATATGGAAATTTCCTGGTTTTCATTATAGAAAAGTCTTTCAATACTATTAGCATGCTCAGTGGAGTTCACGCTAAGCACATGGGACTCTAATACACAATTTAGACTCAGGAGAGTCCTTGGAAAGTGTACTTTTGGAAAAATGAAAAGTGAATTAGCCTTTCTACCCCCTGGCATTCTCCCTGTAGCGTTGGGCTCATTCCTGCTCAAAATGCATTTCACTTGGATAATACAGAGCATTCTGGGTAAATGCGCACAGGTTATTCATAAATTAATGTTTGTGATGGCTTTACCTGGAACCTGGCTCTCTCCAACCTCAGAGGTCGGCTGCTACACTTTGGCAAAGAATCATTTAGGACCCTGTCATGCTGTAAGTGACTTAACATCCAAACAAGAAAATGGCTTAACCAATAAAGAACATATATTGAATCATTTTGTTTGGTTTTGAACAAGGTTTGGTTTCTAGCAAGAATTGACCCCATGGCTCAACTGCCATCATGTAGAACGTAGGTTTTCTTTCTCTCCTTCTGTCCTGCCTGTTTCCAAGTCAGATTCAGCATCCACAGCATCTCTGGTCCCCTTGAAACGCCAACCTTTTCCCTCACAATATCCTGTTACAGACCTGAAGTCCTCATACAAACCATTCAAAAGAAGAGAGCTAGTCTACTCCAGAGGTTTTCAGGAAGAGTAAGGCTTCTCTTCCCAGGAAGTTTACTAAAGGCTCCATGTGTGCTATCGATTCTGATGGAGCTATGTTTCCAGTGCTGAGCCATTTCCTATGACAGAGTATTATGATATACGATTGGTTTAAGCCCATCAAGTCTGTCCTGAGTCACCTGGCTGAACATGGCAGGGCTGGTTCTCTGAGCACTGTTACTAGAAGGCAGAATGAATGATGGGCAGCAGACAGCAGGTGTCCACTGAAGGTGAGTCCCACCCTGCCTTAGCTAAACCTTTGGGGACAACCGTGTCCCTGGGTGTCCAGAGTGAAGCACGGTCACATGGTTATATTAAAGGAGTAACAGAAGAAAAGAAAAGGCTCTCACTTTTGAAATGAGATCTAGCAAACTTACTTTTTTCTGCGTTTACCAGTAAACATACTTTTTTCTCTAGGGGACAAGTTTGAGATGTTAAGTGAGTTTCTCAAGGTTAAAAGGCTTTGGTGAAGCCAGGACTGCATTTCAGGTACTCTGAATCTCAGTACAGTATCCTCCCTACCAAACTCTTTTGAGCATTATTATTTAGTTTCACCTTATTTTCTAAATTTTAATAAAATTAATTCTAGGTATATTCTATAAATTGGACCCATTTTATATTGCATCTAACCTATGAGTCATGGGCAGCTAACCCTAACAACAAGAAACCCAAACTCCCCCATTCAGAGGTTAGCAGCTTTGAGGGTTACATGAACTCTTTTAAGTTTGGGGATTGTAATTTTGTGCCTTGAAAGAAAAAAATCAGTAAATTCAGTAATAATAGAAAGGACAAAGAAAATGGCAGTCAGAAGGCCCATGTTTTTGTCCCAACTTTACCACTAACTACTCATACGACGTAAGCAAGTTATTCATCCTCTCTGGGTTTCAACTGTGGAATTAAGAATTTTTAAGGGACTTTCTGATTCTGGAACCCTTTGATCCACAAATTTTGGTTAAGCAATGGGAAAAGTCTGTGGTACCTTAATTGTAAAGAAACACATAGAATTTGGAACTAGATTTGGCTAATCTCAAATTAGGCTCTGGCCCTGAGATTAAATATGTTATTTAACTTTTATGATTTTTCTATGATTTTTACAATTCTAAAAATAGAATAAATCTATAATATATCCACTATTTCAAAATGAAGAATATTCCAAAAGCCATATTTTTTTCAATTCGCCAAAGTTCATGAAGGGATTGCCAAGTAAGAGATCAGCCACTACTTGGAGTAAGGAAGGGCATCCCTTTGGGCTATCACTGGAAAGACAAATAGAAGATCTTGAAAGGGGTATCCTAGGAAAAAGGAAGGGAAGTTAAAGATTCTTTAAAAAAAAAAAAAAAAGGAAAATTGAAGTAGAGAAATATCATAAAATTGTGAACGCAGGGAAGGAAAATGTACATATAAACAGAGGTTTATTTGTTTTTGTTTTCTTCTCCCCAAAACCCTTCTAAAGCACGGTTGTCATGCATGGTCAGTTTGAGAGTGAGGAAAAGTAGGAAGGAAAGGGTTCCAGCCTTTTCTCCTCTGACGTGGCCCCCATCATCTGAGGAATGATGGAGTGTGCTGATGGAGGCCTGGCAGCATGCAGGGCCAGTAGCAGTAACACTGGGCTTGGTCCCTGGTTTATCTCCACATTTGAAATACAATGGATCTTAGGGACATTTGCTTATAAATTCCACAAGGTCATGAGGAGTATGTGCTACAGGTTAACTAAACACTGGACTTTGTACAATCCTTATAATTTCCTGTTATAGAGTATGAAATTAAAATACCCCTGAGGTCTAAGAATTTGATTATTCCCCTTGTAAGAGACAGATGTCTTATAGGCCCAGATCCCTAGTGTGAATTAATTGCAGCCTAATAAGTGATGTTAATCTATGTAAAACAGAAGGAAAAGACTGGATTAATAGAAAAGTGGCCATTTGGAAAAGCATGCAGATGAGTGTTAAAGAAGCTAAACTGGTCAGTCTCTGTCTTCAGTGAGAGGAGGAGAGCTCTGGACAGGCCTGGAGCTATGGTGCTCATCAGAGGTGTGCTTCCCCCATGGCCTTCTCAACATCCCGGCTTTCTCCAGGTGTAGACGAACCAGCCCCACCCCAAACCATCTGACTTCCCTCCTGATTCCATGCTACGAAGGACGGTCTGATTACGAATTTCCTTTCCAGAACTTTCCTGCTTGCAGTCAAGCATTTCATCACTAAAATAAATATCTCCAGGTACAAATTAATAAATTTGACCAACTGCATTGTACATATACCTTCTGTAATTTTGATTAGTCCATTCACTTCGTAAGAGATGGATCATCTCTGGTTGTGCTGATAAAATCTTGTGTCTGAAGGCACACTACCCTTTAACTGCCCAAGGACCTCCAGGGCCGATGTCTCTGGAAGAGGAATCTGCATCCTTCCCTTGAGCACTAATACAAACTATGTCCAAACTGGATGGATTATGTTATTTTGTGTTTTGCACTTCCAGGGTTAGTTAACTAAATAGATAAATGATTATAATGTTATACCATGCAAAATACATCAAAATGTATATGCATTATAAAGCTTGGGGTTAGATTTATTATTTTTTTTTATTTTTATTTTTTTTTAACATCTTTATTGGGGTATAATTGCTTTACAATGGTGTGTTAGTTTCTGCTTTATAACAAAGTGAATCAGTTATACATATACATATGTTCCCATATCTCTTCCCTCTTGCGTCTCCCTCCCTCCCACCCCTCCAGGCTGTCACAAAGCACCAAGCCAATATCCCTGTGCCATGCGGCTGCTTCCAACTAGCTATCTACCTTACTACGTTTGTTAGTGTGTATATGTCCATGACTCTCTCTCGCCCTGTCACAGCTCACCCTTCCCCCTCCCCATAACCTCAAGTCCGTTCTCTAGGAGGTCTGCGTCTTTATTCCTGCCTTACCCCTAGGTTCTTCATGACATTTTTTTTTCTTAAATTCCATATATATGTGTTAGCATACGGTATTTGTCTTTTTCTTTCTGACTTACTTCACTCTGTATGACAGACTCTAGGTCTATCCACCTCATTACAAATAGCTCAATTTCGTTTCTTTTTATGGCTGAGTAATATTCCATTGTATATATGTGCCACATCTTCTTTATCCATTCATCCGATGATGGGCACTTAGGTTGTTTCCATCTCCGGGCTATTGTAAATAGAGCTGCAATGAACATTTTGGTACATGACTCTTTTTGAATTTCGGTTTTCTCAGGGTATATGCCCAGTAGTGGGATTGCTGGGTCATATGGTAGTTCTATTTGTAGCTTTTTAAGGAACCTCCATACTGTTCTCCATAGTGGCTGAACCAATTCACATTCCCACCAGCAGTGCAAGAGTGTTCCCTTTTCTCCACACCCTCTCCAGCATTTATTGTTTCTAGATTTTTTGATGATGGCCATTCTGACTGGTGTGAGATGATATCTCATTGTAGTTTTGATTTAGATTTATTATTTTTTAAGATCTTTGTCTATGTATTTTTTACAGCTTAAATCTTCTGGAGTGTAATAAGAGCTACGAAATAGTTTCCAAATTTTCTTTTTTATATGCCCAAAAACAAACAAAAAACTAGATGTAAAGTTAATAGATTAGTATATTTGAAAGACTCTAAGTTTCTAAAAGAACAAATTAAATTGACTCACATTTAAATTAGCAAAGTCTTAATTCTGAAATTAGATGGTTTGCCCCATATGCACATGTATTATTTGGATAACTTTAGCACAGGCAAAATACATTAAGGAAACTTCAAAGGAAGATACGTCTCATTTGTTCAACCATTAGGAAATGTCCCCATGTATACCAGATGTATTGCCTTCCTTTGGAGAGAATCAAGACTTGAAATTACAGAAATCATTGCCCTGAATAGATTCTTTTTGCTTTCCACACACAGGGTATGCTGTTTAATTTATTCAATTTAAATGGCATTCACAACTTTTCTGGACTATCTATTTAGTCCATCAAGACAAACAATTTAATGGCTCATAAGACTTAACAGTATGTTTCAATATACTCTTAAAGAGATACTAATTAACTCCATCCTATAGAAAACTAAGATGTACTTGAACCTGAAATGAACTTCCCTTTATGATGCTCAGAACTGTCTCTTTAAGAAAGTAATATATAAGCTGGGAATTTCCTTTATTTCTCTCATAATTAACCCAATTTTCCTATAGAATGTCCACTGACTCAAACTGTGACATAGTAAGTGTGTTTGCCCCTGAAGAAAACACAGCTGCTCATAAACGGAAACTTTTTCAAAAGACTTTTGAGGATTTCTAAAGATGTGGCTTAACATCAATATCAGGATAAAGATCGTGGCTATTTATATTTGAGGTTGAATAATTTCATTATTATTTCTAACAAGGAAACAACCAAGTGTGATTTATTTAAAAAGTCACATAAGCCACTCGAGCTTTTTCTGACTCATTGCCAAGTAGACATGAACAGCAGGAGATTTCTGGTGGTGACATAATGCCAAAGAAGGGGGTGGGAATCAAAACAGTGTTTTCATTTCCAAATATGGTTCAGATGTTGATCATTATGGATATTAAACAAAAGTGCCACCCAGTATTCTCATGTGAAGTTTCCTTCCAAATCATCTTAGGATCATGCAAAGAATCTAGATGATGAGTAAATAATGTATAATTTTCATAAATCTTGCTTTTAGCATTTTCATACCCATTTTCAGAATTGATCAGTGTCTCTCACTCCACTCCCCACCCAATAAACTTAAGAGATGGCTCTTTGATTGTCTAACAATCACATCACCAAGTCAAAAGAAAGCCATATCATAGAGAATAGTTCCAGTTAATACTTAGCTGATAAATTTCCTCACTTTGCAGATATTTCATTCTCAGAAACTCCACAAATACGCCATGAGCCTATGGCAGCGCAATGACTGGAGTAAAAGTGTCTGTCACTACATGAGTCAGGCACATCTTCCGACGTTTCCTACAAACTCTAGACATGTCACAATCTGCTTGCTCTTAGATGACATTTTCAAAATCAGTACAAAGAAAGTACAAAGAGGCTACACATGTCTTTTCTCCCTTGAAGGTGATTCGAGTTCATTACTCTCTTCCTCTCAGGCTCTCCTTCACACTCCACTCCCTTTGTTTCTTTCGTTTTGGTTTTGTTTCATTGCCCCTTCTGTCCCTACCATCCATTCTTAAGAAAAAAGAATGAACATGCAGAACTAGACATGGGGAAAGTTCATTTTCTACAAAGCTAATGGGTCCTGAGGACTAGACAACAGTTATGTTGAGGGAACAAGAGGATTACAGATTCTAGCATTCTGTCTCAAGATCCCTTTTAGGGGAACACAACATTTATAATATTTTCACCCAATATCCTTGAGTCTGCTCAATCTCCTTAAAAATGCTTGGAAATAAGTTCCCAGCATCTTTCAAGCAGTTTCACTTAGAACAGCCCCGGCTAGATTTCACTGCAAAATACAGCCTAAATGTAATAAGTTGAATATTCTATTTCTCTAGCCCATGTAAGTTTCAAATAACGCTTGAAGAAAAACAATACAAATGAAACAGACATCAAACAAAAGTAATCCACATACACCCCTGAGAATGAATACGGAAGCAGTAGATCGTATGAGGCAGTGAAGTCCCGTCCTAATTCATATTATGTCATCAGCAACACAGCTGTCACAGCTCTTACTTCTCTGTCACTTCGTTAAGAAAGTTATTTTCAAACATTCTAGCTTAAAGGGCAGTGGGCAAAATTAGCAGGCGTCAACAGCCCCACTGTCTGAAAATGAATGACAGCAATGTCACAGCCATCCAGGGCAGCCCTGGGAGCCATCCGAGTCCAAAGTGACTCCGTAGGATGTTTAGACAAAGAGAAGTTTTTATCTTTCAAGCAGCAACTGTCCTCAAGGATTTGGTTCCTTCGTTCAGAAAATAAAGGTTACACTTAATACGTTTCCGTTAGTTACCAATGATTCCCTTCCAATGGACCATCACACACTGAGAGGGGCAGCCCAGCTGCTCTTAAGCCGTGGCCACTCCTGGGGGCACACAGAGCAGTGCTGGCTGCAGCTGGCTTGGCTGTCCTAGTTGATCAAATCAAACCTCCTCTTACCTCGACTTCCTTGTTCTTCTCTTTGTTTCTGCCCATTGAACTTCTCCCATTGCTGGCCGTCTCCCGGGTGGGGATTACGGAAATCTGGTGGAGGGGCATACTGGCAGGGCTGCAGGTGGCCAGTCCCTGACTGGATGCCTTATCTCTTCACTCGCCCTGAGGGGCCCACCTGCACAATTGTTCATATCCTGGCTTTGCCAAGCTCAGTTCTAAACAAAAAGGGGGAAAAGAGTGTTTGAGACACTGTGCAGCAGAAGCCAGGGTCTCTGGCCAAAATGTCAAACACACTGAAAGGGAATGGAAAAGAAATGCAAGAGCAAATAATCCAGGGAGGGTTGCATCTCAAAAGAACGATTTACTGCAAGTCATAACTGCACCGCTTTGTCACTGGAGCATCCCCTCTCCCCTAAGAGCATTGTGGGAGACAATTCAATTTCTATGGTACCTAATAACTGTCATGGAAACCAAGGAAACGTAGGTCTCACAGGCCCTTATTAGCAACCGCTTCCTTTAATGGCACAGACTCCCATATCTGCAGCGGCTGCCACTTCTGTTTTTGTTTCTCCCTGATTCCCCAGGAGCCCGCTGAGCACCCAGAGACACCGCATCCTGCTGACTAGGTAAATAAGCAGAAGGCTGAAAAGCTTAGTGTCCTATTTGGAGCCAAATCTCTTCCTTGAAAGATACGGCTAGCTGGCTGTGCCCTTAATGCACCACGATAATCTGCTTAGGTTAAAGGATCTGCCTTGAAGTGAAGAGAATCCAACGATGTGTTGAAAAAATAAGAGACAGAGAAAGAGACTGGGAACAAGTGCAAATGTCTTTCTTTGACCGGTTATTAGAGAGAGCTGCCTACTGCCTGCACTTCCTCAGTGAGACATCAGCAACAGGAGTCAGGGCATCCTTACTCCGAGGCTTGGAGCCCCAAACTGCCCATTTCTGCTTTAACTGCAACTCCTGTGCTCCCGGAAATATATCTGTTAGAACCAAGAGTATTTTCTCCTTGCTTTTCCAGGAAGGGAGTAGACTCTGCTAAGGACTTTACTGTCCTCTTTATAGATATACAATTTGGAGAAAATGAATGGTTAATCCAAATTTCTGCCCTTCAAATTAAAAAAAAAAATCCAGTCTCTCAGTGGAGTGAATTCTCAAAATATATTAACTTTAAAAAAATCCTTTTTCTCCTGTGATCATGCTGTTAGATTTGCTATTCTGTTTTTAAAAGGACAGACTTTTCTTTTCTTATTTTAATACACGCAATTTCTATTTTCCAGACGTTATGAGTAAATCAAATCTCCCACTATCTTTTGTGCTTCTTCACCCCCAAAAAAGCAACATTCAGGAAATTTGTATTTACATGTCTTCAGGCATTTATGTGTTCAAATTTGTCCCTAATCACTAGGAGATATTCAAAGTAGTCTCTAGCTGCAATTCATCTCTAACTAGCTTTGTATTCTAACAATAATGCCATTTCTATACGACATTCCAATTTGTTTAAACTCGGGCAAAGATAAAAAGCGAAAAAGGTAGCATTCTCATTAGCAATTAAGCCAAAGATCATCAAAGATTGCTAAAACTTTAAATGTTTACTGAAATGAACACTTTGATGTACTTGCAAGTTTAATCTATTTTCAGCCTAAATTTGCCCCCTCACAGGAGCCCTGGCTCTCTGGCCACCAGGCTCATCTGGGAGATTTCATAACAGGGGGATGGTATCTGAGACTCACTTTACGATGGATTCAGGTTCAGCCTGTCTGCAGGGAAAATGTGAAGTAGATGCTTCTTTAATATATCACAGAGGATTCTAACATAAACCAAGTTTGAGAATCACCACAGCATATCAATAAAATAACCTTGGAACAATAAGCTATTGCAAGTTTACCTAGTGACAAATGTCTTGCTTTAACATAGTAAAAAATAGAGTTAGATAGCCCTAAACCTAGTATTTATTCATCATCTGAGGTCACAAAGTGTATCTGTGAAGCTTTAATGAAGGGACTAAAAGCCAAACTCTTCCAAAACGGCCATGTCCAAAGTTAAGTAGATAATGCTTAAACATTTCTGTAGCTCAAGGATCACATCTATGACCTGTAATTGTGAGGTTGGTATTTCCTTACTTTAAAAATAACTATTAATCCCGCTATCCAAAAGGACTGTCTTAATTAAGGAAAGGATGTAAACAGAAATCTGTAAATTTAATAGTGTGTGACAAATACTAAAATGTAAATTATGAACCTGTTTAGAAAAGTAGTATCGTCTGTGTTTACATCCATGAGAATTTCCGTAAAAAGCTAAGGCAGCTTTCCAGATAACTTAGAACTTAAATACTTTTGTTTAAAATATTCATTGAAGTTACAGGAAAGGAGATTTTTAGCTCGAATTAACTAAACTGGTGTCTTAATCCTTTACCTCATTATGCATGTGCTGTTATCCCTTGTTTGCTCTGAGGTTTTTTAAAAACTCAGATTTGAATTTCAAGTTAATTTTATTTATGTGGTTGAGTCATTTCAATTAGCTTTCTTTTATCTTAAAGTTTAGAATATAAATCAGGAAAAAGATTTACTTTGTCAAGTATTTTATACACTAAACAAGAGTTTAGTTCTTATTAACATAATAAACATGGTTTATCATGTCTTTTCAACTAAATGCTTCATATATAACAGGAATAATTAATAATCAGGATGTTTAATAAACACTTCCCTAGTACTGTATGAGGTACTGCCACAAATTAAGCTTTTAAAATTTTCAAATCAGGGGAAAAAAATGCTTTGAACACTCTGTGGGTTCTAATACTGTGCAGCCTTGGAACACTGGAACCTATACCAGCCAGTGTCAAGGATGCATTTATCTAACACCTTTGCTTAAGCAGCTCCCAGGGTGCTCTCCTAGCTAGAAGCATGAAGTCTCACTGGGATGACTCTTTATGTAACAATCCAAAGCTAAGAAAAAGGTAATGGAATGCATTTCTCCTGTGGGAGCACAGTCTATCTCGCACACTAATTAAACCCTACGGGATAAACAAGAAGCAGTGCACTCAACAGCTCAGCACTACCAGACACTGGCCCCCATATCAGAGAAGAGCCCCAGATTCTAGAATCACTCAGCTGATTTGTCTCTACATACACAATCAATCCTAAGACATGACCCAGATTTCCAAACTTGATTTTTGTGGATACTACTGACCATAATTATTGTTGAAACCACCCTGGAATATTCTCTCTCTACCTGGATACTATTCCACACACATGCTTGAATTGCATTTCTTTTGGCTTCCAACCCCTGGCTCTGGGGACAGTACCCTAATTACTTCCTCTGGCTAATAACTGGGGTTTGCAGTTGATGATTCTAATGCTGGGACCTCCGCCTTTCTGAAGAGGTTCTGATTTGGTGCTTCTCCTTGCTCTCAATAGCCTCGGTTGTCTCTAGTTTAAAAGGAAAACAAAATGAAATATACATCTGATCCTCTACTATAAGACCTACCTCAGTCTTTGCCAGCTTCAAGAACTAAAAATGACCTCTAAAAGGTTTATTCAGTTTGATTGTAATTAAGCAAGAAAAGAAACACATTATTAGGCAAAGACAAGGAACCAAGTAAACATCTGCTAATGCTTTACTGGAGAAACTGATAATTGAACAAACATTTATTGAGCATCTTCTGTGTTTTCTGAACCATGCTAGGAATTAAGGAGCAGGAGGTAATATATAAAATTATGTGGGACAATCTCAGTAGTCAAGCAATTTGCTGTATCTTTAGGGGGATAGGACTTCCACAGGTAAGTCAGTTTGAAAAATACATGGTACAATACAATCAACATTCAGAACATAATATAGAATATTGAATGTAAGGGTCAAAGAAGGTTTGAGCACCAAGAAATCATTATAGGTCTAAATAGTTCATCTTAAGGAGGAACTGGGGTCCGGGTTGGGGCTTAGTAGAGAGAAGGTGATCAAGTCACTTCAAGTCATAGAGATGAATGTGAGATTGGCAGGTTCAAGTTCAGGACACTATTTTTAAAGCCACAGAAAATTTGTTTCAGGTTATCAAGTTGTTTAAGCCATGTATGGCCATTCGAACGTGACACTGATTGAAACTTGGGAGGAAGAAATCAGGCCAAAGGACTCAAACAGAAAGTCTATGCAAAGCAGTATCAAAGTTATAAGTGCATTGCTAGAGGAAGTAATAAAGGTAAGAACTTTAAGAGAATTCTGAAAATGGAAACAAGACATTCTGAGCTGGGGAAAGGAGATTTCATAACGCATCCCTGTTGAATGGGAGGAAACCTGGATGGAATGACTTTTCGAGGTGCCATTGCACAAGGCACTGGATGGCCACTGTCACAGGTCATCAGGAAGAATGGATGAACAAGATAGCGTCACACAAAGACTTTATGCTAGCTGGTAAAAGAAGGGGAGAAAGAAACTTGGATTGAAAATGCTGTTTTTACTGGGGAAGTGTTGAACCATATGCTTATGTAGAGTTATGTAGGGTTAGGGAAAAACTCAAGCAAAATAAGATCAATGGGAATAATGAGAGGGGAAAAAACGGAAATAATTAAAATTTCTAGTTCTGGGTTCATAAAAAATGTGCAATGTAATGAAGCATTTCTAAAATGGTGTGTTTTTCTGTGTTTTGTCTGACAGTGGGAATTCACTTTGTGATTATATTTGGTATATACAAGCATCTTTTGTAATTAGAAGAACATCCATTTAATGTAGACATTTTATCCCTGAAGATCTTTCAGAAGCAATCAGATGATCAACTTGCAAAACGGAAGACAGGATGATGGCTGGGATGAACTTTCAGAGTCCTTGATTTTATTCTCTGGAAAGCATTGGTCCTAATTTTGGACACATCTATTTTCTGAGGTTGAAGCAGATCACAACGAAGCCAAGGAATTCATTTCAGTCTTTTGGAGAATCAATAGCAGTCCTCACAGCCACATAAAATGTGTGATAATTACAGAGGCGCTGAAATAGTCAGTTGTACTAGTTTGTATTTTTATATTATGCTCATGACAAAAGAACATCATCAGAAACAGAATCTCCTTATTAATTTCATAGGACTGACCTTTGCTCCCTTCTAATTTGCTAAGGGAAAGTAAAAGAGGTCATTTCGTTAAATTATCTAAAAAAATGACAAGTTAAAAGTAATCAAAATTCTAAGGAACATAAGCATATATAATTATTTACTTAGCTTTGTGGACATAGTTTAGGATTAAATAAAGGTGAGTTTTTAATGTTCTATTTTTTTTTTCCTGGCCAGACAAATAGAACTAAAATTTTGTTTAAAAAACAAGATTTGTTTTGGAAAATAAAGTTAAACAGCCTTGCTCTCCCACCATATAAATCCACAAGTTAGTCTTTGCTAATGTGCTCTATAACTTTCAAAATATTAGTATATCTGGTTGAACAAGGAACAGATAAGAAAAAACAAATCTCTTAGGGCAAATATCTACTTTTTCACATATCTTCAGAAAATGGAAAGCAGTTATCCCAAAGCATGGCATCTAGACGGGAGACGGAATCACGGTACTGTTCAAGTCACTTGTTGCTTCAGAACCTTTCCACCCGGGTCTTTGAGGAATGGGGTGGGGGTCATTTTTCACACGGGTAGTGATGTTCTGCCCTCTGTATTCTGGAATGTCACCGTCAGCATCTCCAGGGTCTCAGGAACCCCAGCCTCCTCAGAGCCCAGCAGGAAAGCTACTCTCACACTTTCAATGACTTAAAGAAGGAAGTAGTAGTTTCTCCTCATTCGTGTCAAAACTCTGACTTAATGCATCAGAAAATTAAAGAGCAAATTTAATTAAGTGCTTCTTGTATGGTTTTAAGATATTAAGCAAAGGACAGTTGGGCCCTGACATTCCTAACCAGGTGTACACACACACACACATATACAAGCACATGCACAAAAACACAAAACAAATAACATTACTTTGCACTCCTAAATAAAATTTAAGTCCAGATGTAGAGATACACATATCTGCTCAAATATTATTTATTTGAATTCTCTATAAATAAATTTTTTTTACTGGTCTTTATTCAGTGTAAATTGAAAATAGAATCATAGAATTTTATATTTGGAAGTAAAATTGGAAAGCACCCTAGAATTTTATAGATGACTAGATTAAGTCCCAGGAGACTGAATGTTGTCACATATTTGGAGACTAGCTGATGACAGAGAGAATGCAGAACCGTCTCCTGATTCACAGAGACTCCTCCCCTTTCACCATGATCTGGCCCAACCTTATGAGTATAAAGCTTAGATGTGTTTTATTTATTTATTTTTAATTTTTTGAAAATCAAGGGTGTTTATTTGTAATTCCGACATGCAGACTTAATCAAAATTACATGCTGTCTAAGCTAGAGATTTTTTTTAACATCTTTATTGGAGTATAATTGCTTTACAATGTTGTGTTAGTTTCTGCTGTATAACAAAGTGAATCAGACGTATACATATATCCCCATATCCCCTCCCTCCTGCATCTCCCTCCCACTCTCCCTATCCCACCCCTCTAGATGGTCACAAAGCACTGAGCTATCTACCTGTGCTATGCAGCTGCTTCCCACTAGCTATCTATTTTACATTTGGTAGTGTATATATGTCCATGCCACTCTCTCACTTCATCCCAGCTTACCCTTCCCCCTCCCCGTGTCCTCAAGTCCATTCTCTATGTCTGCGTTTTTATTCCTGTCCTGCCCCTAGGTTCTTCAGAACCATTATTTCTTTTTTTTTTAGATTCCATATATGTGTGTTAGCATATGGTATTTGTTTTTCTCTTTCTGACTTACTTCACTCTGTATGACAGTCTCTAGGTCCATCCACCTCACTACAAACAACTCAATTTCATTTCTTTTTATGGCTGAGTAATATTCCATTGTGTATATGTGCCACATCTTCTTTATCAATTCATCTGTCGATGGACACTTAGGTTGCTTCCTTGTCCTGGCTATTGTAATAGTGCTGCAATGAACACTGTGGCACATGACTCTTTTTGAATTATGGTTTTCTCAGGGTATGTGCCCAGTAGTGGGATTGCTGGGTCGTATGGTAGTTCTATTTTTAGTTTTTTAAGGAACCTCCATACTGTTCTCCATAGTGGCTGTATCAATTTACATTCCCACCAACAGTGCAAGAGGGTTCCCTTTTCTCCACATCCACTCCAGCATTTATTGTTTGTAGATTTTTTGATGATGGCCATTCTGACCGGTGTGAGGTGATACCTCATTGTGGTTTTGATTTGCATTTCTCTAATGATTAGTGATGTTGAGCATCCTTTCATGTGTTTGTTGGCAATCTGTATATTAGAAATGTTTTAAATAAAAACAAGCTATGTAATGAATACATTTATTTATGCACATGATGCATTTATTTTGTCAGTGTTACCTGTTCTGAGACAAATATATTTTATGGTATACTTGTGAATTACATATATCTTCTCTTTGGAAACCTCATTTTACTAAAAGCTTTTAAAAGTTTTCTGGAAGACAGAAAAATATGCTACCTTCAATAACAAGTTACCACTAATTTCCCAGTTTTCGTAGCTTAAGGGTTTGTTTTTCTACTCAAAATAATACAATCTGAGAAATAACTGGATATAACCCCAATTGAGCAATGTATTTTTACAAGACCATTCAGTGTACAAAACTCTCTCTTGATCTTTCTGAGAACAAAAGTGCTTACTCTAATTTTTTTAAACCAGCATGTATATTCCTTGCAGACTTTTAGACATAAGACATAGAATACCATCAGAACTTAATAATACCTCTTTTCAGTGAGCTACACTACTCCATGTTATGGGTTAAATTATGTCTCCCCAAGAATATATGTCAGAGCCTTAGCCCTCAGAACCTCAGAATATGATTTTATTTGGAGAAAAGGCCCTTCCAGATGTAATACATTTAAAATGAGTCATCAGCTTGGCCTCCAGACCAGTTCAACTGATATCCTCAAAAAAAGGGAAAATTTGGGCACAGAGATGGAGGGAGATGCCATGTGAAATTTGCAGCTCTGCTACCACAAGCCAGGGGACTGCCAAAAGCCTGGATCCAGCATAGATGCTGCCATAGGGTCCGGAGAAGTAGTCATCTCAGCTGACACCTTGTTCTTGGACTTTTAGCTTCCAGAATTGTGAGACAATACCTTTTTATTGTTTAAGCCATTCAGTTTTGGTACATTGTTGCGGCAGCCCTAGGAAACTGACTCCTACTGACAGGTCCTTTGAATCATTTTTACTATTAACCTTGTTCCAAAAGTGTATAAGTAATTTTTAATGAGCTACTGAAAATAACTGGGTATAACCCCAGTTGAACAATGTATTTTAAGAGACCACTGAGTATACAAAACTATCTCTTGATCCTTTTGAGAACAAAGTTGCTTATTCTTATCTTTTATACCAGCATGTTTTTCCTTGCAGAGTTTCAGAAATAAGTAAATGAAAGAAGAAATGAGCTACTCATTAATTGTGAGTAGCTAATGGAATGGTCCCAGAAGAGAAAAAGTGGACTAAATTCACTAAATATTCTCTTTGCATACACTGTGATTTTAATGCTCTAAATTATAATCTAATATGGATGAAAATATGTCAACATTTGAATTTACCATTATAAAAACAATATCATGAATGGAAAATAAGAAACAACTGAAACCTTTACTCCCTATTGGTTGCTTATATATTTTGTTGATGAATTAATGCAATTTTGGCTAAACATTACCTACTCCATATTCAGACAGCTAAGATAGGTCTGATCTCTTTCTAGAAAAGAGGAAAGGAAGGATATATTCAAAGGATAAATTCCCATTTCTACATTTCAAATGCTGACTAAAAGAATTAATAAAAGCACTCAGGTATCCTTGTTTTTAACTCTAGACAAAAGACTCTATTCCTCATCAAATCTAGTGACTTTTTTTTTCAAACTAGAAAAACACTTTCCAGTAAGAGGCAAATAACAGGTGTACAAAAATTAGAAAGCAATTTACTGAAATCTGAGCATCAAGAAAGACATGCTACTCAGATAACTGAGAAAATAGAAATTATATTCCAGGGGGCATCCTGGCTTCCATATCAGGCAGGTGTGCTCAACAGGAAATGGCCCACGTAAGAGGGACAAATAGGGGAGCCTCTGAGGCACGATACATAAGACATGAGGGCTGACAAAGGGCCAGGCGAAGGCACATGGTCCTAGGGATGGAGTCTTAGCAGAAGAGCAGTAACTATTGGGTCCTGAAATGGCATACCTTTTGGGGAAATGAGAGTAACTATTAACAAGAACCAAAACATTAGTCAGATGATAACAATGGGCCTCAAGTCCTGGGGAAACAGCTAAGGATAGAAAGAGGAGACCAAGGATAATGCAGCGAGAGCCACGGGCAGAAAAAAACAGCTTTAAAAGCAGCCTGGGGAAGAAGAGTACACACCAGGGTCTGCATTTTGTTTGTTGCCTTATGTGTGGTTACAGGTCCCTGACAGAGCTAGAAAAAAAAGCATGGGAAGGGTGGTAAATGGTTGAACTCAAGTGGCCTGGCCAGCTGGTGTATTCTGAAATAACGGAACACATATTCCTTGCCTTGAATATAGTCTAGCAGTGAGAGGCCCATCTGAGTCAATACAAGAAGGAAAAGTATGACAGTCAGAGCACTGTGAAAATAAAAACAGGCTATTTTTTCATTCTACAGTTTAGGAACAAACTTTACTGATCAAATAGGAGATACACAACCTCTTACTGGGATGATAAAGGAATACACAAAAAATGTTTTTAGAGGCTGAATTCAGTAAATTCTGAAGTACTTTTTAATTGGGGATTCGGTGACATTAGATCTTGTGTTTATCCTTTGTACCTATCATTGTTCCTTGTGTAAAGATAGTAACATTTCGGGCTTCCCTGGTGGCGCAGTGGTTGAGAGTCCGCCTGCCGAAGCAGGGGACACGGGTTCGTGCCCCGGTCCGGGAAGATCCCACATGCTGCGGAGCGGCTGGGCCTGTGAGCCATGGCCGCTAAGCCTGTGCGTCCGGAGCCTGTGCTCCGCAACGGGAGAGGCCACGACAGTGAGAGGCCCGCGTACCGCCAAAAAAAAAAAAAAAAAAAAAAGGAAGACATTCAATAAAAAGATTAAAGGGTGTAAAATGTATGCAATACTATAAAATATTTGAAAATGGACTACTGAATAAATTTTAAATACACAGTATTACTGTAACTACTTTTTAAGAAGAATAAATCAAAAACTTTATCAGATGAACATTATATCATTTTTATAGGATGCTCTCTACATTCATGATTTGGTCTTCAAAGTCTGGTAAATTAGAGCATTATAGTAATCATTCAAATACTTTCTTATTTTTAACAGTATTAATAATCATCTAGATTTTTTTTTTTTTTGGCGGTACTCTACCTAAGAAAGGAGTATTCAAACACACAGTAAAACGTAATATTTCATAAGTAAAGGGAATTATTTCCAGTGGTTGATTAAACTTAAATATGTATGCTAAGTTGAATTACACTCTTTAAAAACTAAGAATTATAAGAAAATAGCATACACCTTGTACCTATAGTTTATACAATGTAACTTTTCACGATCAGAGGGTTGCAGCAGCTCAGTTCAGTTATTATTAACCTGAATTATTACATTGCAGAAAATACCAATGATGACGATAGTAATTATTATTTGTTGAACCATCTACTATCTGCCAATTAATGTATCAGGCACTCTACATAGGTACGGTACCTAACTTGGCTCTCACCATAAGCTTTCTAGGCAGAATAACTGTCCCATTTAACAGAGAAGGGAACTGAGGTTCTGACAGGTGTATGACTTGCCCAGGTTCCCACATATAGTCAATGACAGACTTAAGATTAAATATAACTCTGCCTGACATCAAACACTTTTAAAACAACATGTTAATAGAGAGAACGGACTGATGGAATGGAGAACAACTATGATACTGATGTGTGAGTGCTGATCAGATTCATCATGGTACCCTGGTTATGCCATCCTTGTAGTCCACACCACAAAGCCAGTCAATGGATGTTCTTAAAGCTTTAGTAACAGTGACACCCAGCTCAACGCATTCTATCATAACGTCTTTACTTTCATAGTAATAGGCAAACCAATATATCCATCACAAGCTCCTATACTGTTAGGTCATTTCCTCAAGAATGTGGAACCAAGAGTGTACTAAAACAGGTCAAAAATCTAGAAAATTAATTTTAAAAAGGTGGAAAAAATAAACTATTTTTATGCCAGATTATCCATAATTGAACTGAAAAGATAAGTGTTTGGCAAGACACTATCTCCTGAAAATTCTCACAGATGGTAGTCACCCTGGATGTCAAATAATCATAAGAAGTACCTAAATTTTAGAAAACAAACTTAATTCGCTCCCCTAAGAGGTCTGCATACACACACACAGAGAAACCGAACAACTTCATCTAAACTACCAAAAAGAATAAATTGGATTATTTGTGTTGAATATTTACTGATACAATTACTGAGTTGGATGGAATTTAAAAATTATCTTTAGTCCCTGTGGAGTCCACCAAGGAAGAAAGAATACTTGAGTAGAATATTAAGAAGTACTTATTCCCAGACCACACAGTGGACAAATATCTATAATTGGTTTGAAAATAAAATGCAATCTGAACTATAATTCTATTATGAACATTTTACATAATTTAAAATTTGATATCCTTTCCTTCATAGAAGAACAACTACCTAAGAAATTGTTTACTACTGTATAAAACTGCATCAATATAATGAAGCAATAAAAACATAGATCTCTGTTTAGAATTTTAAAATTAACTGGTGATTTTTCATCTGTTGTAAAAGAGTCTGGAGCCCAAGGATCATTTTTCTAAAAATAGCTACAATTAGCAAATTAATAAGACATGAAAGAAAGTAATGACCATTTAGTTCATATTAAAATTACCACATAAAATTTCCATTTAAGAACAGAGAGTTCAATGCATCTACAATCATATTGTTCAATGACCTAATTTTTCTTTTAAAGAAAAGGCTAATATATATTTTATTCCTTAAATTAATTTAAAATAAAGACAACCATTTGCTGTTATACAGAGTCTATACGAGATGAATACTAGGAAAACATTTAATTACTTCATCTAAGGCCAGCACACAAAGAGTTAAAAAGCATGTGGTTAGATTATATAATATGTGTGAAGCACAAGATAGATCATGACACATTCTGGGCACTCAAATAATTTAAGTTACAAACACCTAGGAACAGAAAGGAAATCACAGAATAAGGTATACAAGAGGCAAGGTAGATAGGATGAGGAAGGAAGCAACGTGAGAATAAAAGTGATGGTGGGGAGATTTCTTTCTCAGTTGTTCTGAGGCTTTCTCTCCCACTGTATATAACTATATACAATTGTAAAGAAATATACAACAGGGGAAATACATTACACGAATGTTTCCAGGCAATGGACAATCAGGCAACACAGATCCATGATTTTTTTAAAAAAGGGAAACAATGAGAAGATTCTTACAATTTTCTGGTTTTCGGCCTGGAGGCAACTTCTGGATTCTGGTATAAAGAAGAACAAAACCAGGGCTTCCCTGGTGGCGCAGTGGTTGAGAGTCTGCCTGCCGATGCAGGGGACACGGGTTCGTGCCCCGGTCCAGGAAGATCCCACATGCCGCGGAGCGGCTGGGCCCATGAGCCATGGCCGCTGAGCCTGTGCGTCAGGAGCCTGTGCTCCGAGACAGGAGAGGCCACAGCAGTGAGAGGCCCATGTACTGCAAAAAAAAAAAAAAAAAAAAAAAAGAAGAAGAACAAAACCAGAACCCGGTTGTTTATCTTAACTGAGGAGATACAGATTGAGATGGAGGCAAATGAAGATGGTTGAAATTTGTGAACCAAAGAACCAGAAAGGACCTCAGAGAAAGAGCTCCAGAAATCTGGAGCTAGATGGTGAGAGCTAGAAATGGTATATTTATAAGTAATTATAAAAGACATTTCTTGTCTCATTAAAATATTTTACTTAAAAATTGATTATTTAAAACATTGCATTGTGTTTATTATATACATATTATAAAATGTTTTTGGAAAACACCATACTTAATGTTAAATAAGCAAATAAACAAACCAAATGCTTTCTTCCCTGTGATCAGAAACAAGACCAGATGATTCATAATTCCTAGTCAATATTGTCTTTGTTTTTAGAAAACAGGATCAGGTAAGCAGACAAGCTTCAGGAATCTCACAAAAAAGCAACTAGAACTAAGTGAATTAAGACAAATTACAGAATTGAAAGTCCGTATTGCTAAAATCAATTGTATTTGTATATACTGACACAAACAATGATGAAATATAATTTTCAAACACCATTTACAATAGCATCCAAAAACAAGATTACTTAGGGATAAATATGAGATAAAGCATCTGTGTGTGGTGGGGATACATTTGAATCAAATACCACTGGGGTTTCACAAACCCATTAACCTCACCCTAGACCTGAGTCAGTTTACAGACTTGCAGTATACTAACTTGGAGGGAGGTTTCGGTTATTTTGAAAAAATGCAACATGGCAACAAGTATACACTGTAAATCACCCCCCAAGCTTTCTCCAGAGGCAGTTTTGACCATTTATCAAGATGAAAAAGCTCTGGAAAAACAGCTGTATACCTAGACCTTCCGTACAATCTAAGATCCAGGTAAGACTGACTGACTGACAATTGGCCTCACCCTGCAAAGATATGGTGACTGTGGGACTTTGTATTTCTTCTAAGTAGAGAACGCATTTTTTCTGAAATTAATCAAAGGACAAAAACGGAAGCTGATTGGTAAAGAGAGTAGAATCTCGGGGGTATTTCCTCTAATCCACTTGCTTTCACTGTTCTTCCCTGTGTGTGCCCTGAAAGGATGACTTCTGTGGAATACATCAGGTCCTCCACCCTCTAGATCCCACTTGGGATGCCAAAGTAGGATAATTGTAGCAGGTAGTTAGAAGCAGATTGTTTTTCCAGTGGATACTTTCCTCACCAAATAAAGCTTCTCTTGGGCAGCCCTCTTCCAGGGTTTTAGCTCTTACTGGGTTGTGCTAACATCGTTTGACTCTCTGGCCGTTAACTCTGGTGAAATGGCAACCTGCTGCTGTAGTCTCTGGGTTTCCCCTTCCCTTTCTTATTTCCTTAACCCCTATAAATACTTTGATATATGGGTCTTCCCTTGAGTCTTTTCAGTTAAAAATTTTTGAATACTAAAATATTTTAATGTTGATAAAGTCCAATTTATCTTTTTTCTTTATTTTTTTAATTTATTTTTGCGGTACGCGGGCCTCTCACCGTTGTGGCCTCTCCCGTTGCGGAGCACAGGCTCTGGACACGCAGGCTCAGCGGCCATGGCTCACAGGCCCAGCCGCTCCGCGGCATGTGGGATCTTCCCGGACCGGGGCACGAACCCGTGTCCTCTGCATCGGCAGGCGGACTCTCAACCACTGTGCCACCAGGGAAGCCCAGCAAAGGCATTTTTAATGTTCTTCCTTAAAAGACTTTATTCTTATCATAAATTCTCTGTCAGTGATGAAATGCTGCTCTATGACAGCCTTGTATAATAATCTGCCACCTATTTTTGCATCCCCTTCAAGATCAAACTACCTGTTTACAGACACTAACGATTCACCTTAACACAAAAGATTCAGCCTAATCACAAATGACATGCCTGAGTGTCATCATCTTTTAACTACAATCCAACAACTCTATGGAATGTTTACTGAGTGTCCAGAATGGTATTAGGCACTGTGGGGTGTGCAAGAAAGCATGAGGATATAGCACTGCAGAGGAGTTCAGACTTATAAAACAGGATCTATTTAGCAATTAAGATAATACAGTACCACACATAAATCTGTGTGGATAATAACTGCAACATAATTTTCAGCATGAATGAATCAGTACGGTATAAGAGGTAATTTTTTTTTTTTTTTTGCTGAGAAAGTGAGATTGGAGTGTGAATTGAAAATGTTGCGAAGAGAATGTTAGTAGATGGGAGTGAAGGAGATGGTAAGAGAAGACAATTTTGAGTATATGGGAATGCTGTGCTATACTTTATTCTACAAGAAAAAAATGACGTCAGATATATGCACCCCTAAGTTCACTGCAACATCACTTAAATAGTCAAGATATGGAAGCAATGTAAGTGTCCATCAACGCATGAATGGATAAAGAAGATGTGGTATGTGTGTGTGTGTATGTATATATTTATATATATATAATGGAATTTTACTCAGCCATAAAAAGAATGATATCTTGCCATTTGTAACAACGTGGATGGACCTGTATGAGACTCCCATGGGAAGCTGAAAGGGAATAAATGATGGAATCCACGGTGGAGGATGTAAAATTCTCATATTTTGTAGTCAAGAGCCCCAAGTTAATGTCTAATGTTTCTGGAACAAGAAATAGAAGAGTCTGTATGTATTTAACTGGAAATGTTTGCATTTCTAACATGAGAATTAGTGATGAAATAAAAGCATTTAATGATAAAAAGTAAAGTTACAAAGCTATCAATAGAAAATGAATCACAGTAATCTCATTTAAAATATTAGAGTGGGGTGGGTAGAAATGATGGGGGCGGGGGTAGAAAACTAGCTACATTTCATCTGTCCTGGTGTGAGTCAAAGGCACTGGCAAGAATTAAAGTATAAGTAATGGAGATCGACAAATGCAGGCACTGAGAAAAGTAAAAGCAAGGATGGTTTTCAGTGACTGCCTTGGAACAAGGGACTGGAGTGGAATATTGCTCCTTTAGAATGTGTGCTTGCTTTATGTCAATTAAAATTCCAATGTATTTAAGTGTACTTCCTGAAAATGGGTGTACTACACCTAAAAAGTGTTCAAATTCAAAGATATTTTATTAAAAGTATATTTCTCAACATCTTATTTACTTTATTTTTACTTTTTTATTGGGGTATAGTTGATTTACAATATTTGTTAGTTACAGGTATACAGGAAAGTGATTCAGTTATACATATATAAATCTATCTATCTGTGTGTGTGTGTGTGTGTGTGTGTGTATATATATATATATATATATATATATTCTTTTTCAGATTCCCCTCCCCCATAGGTCATTACAAAACATTGAGTACAGTTTTCCTGTGCTATACACTAGGTCGTTGTTGGTTATCTATTTTATATATAGTAGTGTGTATATGTTAATCTCAAACTCCTAATTTATCCCTCCCTGCCTTTCCCCTTCAGTAACCATAAGTTTGTTTTCTATGTCTGTAGGTCTATTGAAGTTCTGTACATAAGTTTATTTGTATCATACTTATATCAGACAAAATATACTTTAAAATAAAGATTGTTATAAGAGACAAAGAAGAACACTACATAATGATCAAGGGATCAATCCAAGGAGGAGATATAACAATTGTAAATATATACGCACCCAACATAGCAGCACCTTAATATATAAGGTAAATCTTATTTACTTAAAAAAAAAAAAACTGAAATATGTACAAGGAGGTGCAATGATTCCTGTGTGGCAAATATACTCTGGGCTCAAAAACATGCCTTTTAATCTCACCTTATTTTTGCACTTTTCCTAATGTTCCCTTGTTCATTTTTGCAACCAATTTTAACATATTAAAATGTGACTCACTATTCATCAGCTTCATAAAAAAAATGACTTTCAGAAAACATTCAAAATACCAAGTACAATAGAAAATCTTTTTGAAGCTAAAATGCTCAGAATGATTATACAGTGAAGTAAGTTTTCACTGCCCAAATTATTAATTCTTTTGGTATGCAGATACTATTAATGTCATAAAAATATTTACCAATACAAAGAAAGAATAATAACAGTACATTTTAGTTGAGTCCTTAATACAACTTTTTTCTTGTGATGAGATGAAAGATCTACTCTCTTAGCAACTGCAGTTTGCAATACAGTATTATTAGCTGTAGTCACTATGCTGTACATTACATCCTCATGACATTTATTTTATTACTGGAAGTTTTTTTGGTACATTTTGATCCCCTTCACCCATTCTGCCCACCCCTCATCTCTGGCAAGCACCAATCTGTTCTCTGTATCTATGAGCTCGTTTTTTGTTTGTTTGTGTTTGTTTGTTTTTTTTACATTTCATATATAAGTGAGATCATACAATATTTGTCTTTCTCTGTCTGACTTACTTCACTTAGCATAATGCCCACAAGGTACATCCATGTTGTTACAAATGGCAAGATTTCATTCCTTTTATGGCTGAGTAAAATTCCATTATACATATATATAGTTTATATAAAATTCCATTTCCATGTAAATAAATCACCAGGGCTGAAAAGAAAAAATACTGGCAAAAATATATTAAATGTTTTTAATGAGAGTACTAAAATCAGACACAGTGGATTCTCTGGTTCTAAGTAAACTTTATATAGATGAAAAAATTAATGGAATTAGATGAAATTAATAGGGTTTTATTACCAAAAAGAGTTGTTAAAAATGACATATGTTTTAGTTTGAATTAATGGTAATGAAGTTGTGGGACCTTAGTTATCTACCTCACCCATGGATAATCTCCCTTAATTACAGTTTCTGAACAATTTGACAGATACCATTAGCTTGTCAATGTTGTGTCTATAATACAGTTTGAGAGGGGTTCGAGAGACTGAAGAAAGTTTCTGTGAATATCTGTGTTTTCTGATGTTGCGAAAGCTGGACGGCAGCATGTAAATCACTGAAGTTAGAACTCTTCCTCACATCACATACAAAAATAAACACAAAATGGCTTAACGAGTTAAATATAAGACAAGTCACCATAAAACTCCTAGAAGAGAACACAGGCAAAACATTCTCTGACATAAATTGTACCAATATTTTCTTAGGTCAGTCTCCCAAGTCAATAGAAATAAAAGCAAAAATAAACAAATGGGACCTAATCAAACTTATAAGCTTTTGCACAGCAAAGGAAACCATAAACAAAATGAAAAGATAGCCTACAGACTGGGAGAAAATATTTGCAAATGATGTAACCAACAATTTCCAAAATATACAAACAGCTTCTACAATTCAATAACAAAAAAACAAAACAACCCAATCAAAAAATGGGCAGAAGACCTCAACAGGCATTTCTCCAAAGAAGACATACAGATGGCCAATAGGCACATGAAAAGATGCTCATCGTCGCTAATTATTAGAGAAATGCAAATCAAAGCAACAATGAGGTACCACCTCACACCAGTGAGAATGGCCATCATTAAACAGTCTACAAATAATAAATGCTGGAGAGGGTGTGGAGAAAAGGGAACCCTCCTACACTGCTGATGGGAATGTAAATTGGTGCTTTATGGAGAAGAGTATGGAGCTTCTTCAAAAAACTAAAAATAGGGCTTCCCTGGTGGTGCAGTGGTTGAGAGTCCGCCTGCCGACACAGGGGACACGGGTTCATGCCCTGGTCCGGGAGGATCCCGCATGCCGCGGAGCAGCTGGGCCCGTGAGCCATGGCCGCTGAGCCTGCGCATCTGGAGCCTGTGCTCTGCAACGGGAGAGGCCACAACAGTAAGAGGTCCGCGTATTGCAAAAAAAAAAAACAAACTAAAAACTAAAAATAGATTTGCCATATGATTCAGCAATCCTGCTCTTGGACATATACCCAAACAACTATACTTCAAAAAGATACATGCACCCCTATGTTCATAGCAGCACTATTTACAATGGCTAAGATATGGAAACAATATAAATGTCCAACCACAGAGGAATGGATAAAGAAAATGTGGTATATATGCACAATAAAATATTACTCAGCCATTAAAAAGAATGAAATAATGCCTTTTTGCAGCAACAGTGACTGACCTAGAGATTATCATACTAAGCTAAGTATGTCAGAAAGAGAAAGACCAATACCATATGATATCACTAATATGTGGAACCTAAAATATGGCACAAATGAACATATCTATGAAAGAGAAACAGACTCACAGACATAGAGAACAGACTGTGGTTGCCAAGGGGGTGGGGAGGGAAGGATTGGGAGTTTGGGATTAGCAGATGCAAACTATTATACACAGGGTGGATAAACAAGGTCCTACTGCATAGCACAGGGAACTATATTCAATATCCAGTGACAAATCATAATGGAAAAGAATATATATATGGAAAACTGAGTCACTTTGTTGTACAGCAGAAATTACACACAACACTGTAAATCAACTATACTTCAATAAAATTAAAAAACAAATCTGTTTTCTTCTGATTCAGACAGCTAACAAAAGTAACTGTGTGATTTAATTGGAATACAGGGCTTGATTACAATTATAGTTAATGCTAAGAGCTGTGAATATACAACAGAAATGAAAATGTAAAATGATGAGCAATACATGTCAATCACCTTCCAGCTACCCTTCTGGACCCCTTTCCCAGTCCAGTAGGTCTCCTCTCCAGCCTTCCACTGCTGGGCACCACCATATGCTCTCTGGATGTCTAAGTCTCTCTAACCCCTCATATTCATTCCTCACTCTTCCTTCCTGCTCTCCTAACTAGAAAGCTCCCATTTTCCTGTCCAAATTACTCTAAAACCTCATAAATCCTATCATTTTTAACAGACACTAGTTCCGGGCACTAAAGATGAGCCTCATTGATGAACCTATGAATTTCCACCAAAAAAAAAATCTATACAAGTTGTGTGTTTTTATACATGACCTTCATACATCAGTCCATAATTTATGTAGAGCAAAAGAAGTGAATTCGTATAAAAAAGAACAATGTTTCATTACAGAAGAATATAAGCTTAACCTCCATAGCTTCCCTGATATTGTGATGCATTAAGCACCACAGTATTTCCTATCTGAATGAAATCTGTCCCATAAAATTGTGAGTGACAAGTACAGACACATTATTAATGTATAATTGTATTATAGAAAAAGAACCTTAAGCATAAACACTTGTGGGAGAGGCAGGGGACTCTGCCATTTCTCCTTCCTTTTCTTCCATGGTCAGTGCAGCACACGTTACATTCCTTCCTCTGTGAATACATTCTGCAGTGTGTGACGCACAGGGCAAGAAGGCTAGCGGGAGCTAAAATGTAGTCTGTGTTTACTTACCACACTCTGCATTCTGGCACTGGGCTGGACAAAGAAGAGAGATGTCTTTTTATTAGTGCAAAGGACACCTTTCTTCACCAAGCTGGGACTGGCAGGGCTGTGCCTAACTAGAAAAAGTGTGTAGCATTAGGGTCCCAGCAGGAAAAAGAAATGGTGTATTCATAGTTTAATTGAAGATAATTTATTGAAGGGAGTATTTACAGAAGTATGTGCAACATGCAGAAAATCTACAAGAGATAGGGACACACACAGGGGGCACAGACAATGGGAATTCATAACAATCCCTAACTATAAAAGGATGAGGTGAATGTCAGTAGATATTGGTAAAAGCAAAAGTGGTGGCAGACGGGCTGTCTGATAGAGGTTAGAACTACAAGTAGGACGATGTCAGAAGGGAGGGAGCTGGAATAATATAAATAGCCAGGCCCATTCTCCTTCCCACCTCCAATCTCTGGCAGGTGTGTCTCACTGCTGAGTCTACCTGCAAGCAGAGGGAAAGAGAGTTGGAATAATGTGGTACATCAAGGTCGGCCTCTCAGGGCACAGAGCAGAGCAAAGAAAGGCAGAGAGCGAGTCTAGAGAGCCAACCAGAATAACCAGCTGAAGATATATCTTTCCAACTCGTCTAATGCCCTAACCATGTTTCTAACTTCTGTAAACTCAATGCTTATCTGTCCTTCATGCATGTACTGGACACACCTTGTTGTAGACAATTCAATAATATGCCTGAGACACTTGCTCTTGGGAACTGTGAGTAATAAACTTTGTTTTCAATAGAATTTATCCCCTGATATGTTGGCCTTACTATACCTCTAGTTTTCTATTACTATAGTATATTTTTTAAACCTAGGTTGATGACCATCTTATTAAAATTTGTACAGGTGCTGTATAAGCTAGAAGTAGTCATGAAAAAAAAAGTGGTCCTTTTTTTCATGTTAGACTTTCTTGATCATTTAATAGTTTCTCTAGCTCTACTCTGAATTCAGGTAGGAGGAGAGACCAACAAAGTATAGAAAATTGCAGGGTAGAATGGTTGTCTTTGGCAAACTCCCATCTCTCTCTTTCCATCTTTCTTATACCCATTGGTCTCAACTTCATCCAGTAACTTCTTCCTGTGTCTAGAGGACTGTTTGCTAATTTATAAGTAGTACATTTATTAATCCCATGGCATTGTTTGATGTTTAAAATGATTTGTTATGAGTTGAGATTATGAAATTTTGTATTACCAAATTCATTATCTCCCATTGTATGTTTTCAAGTGATAAATCAATAATTTATATAATTGACTATGAATAAACATAAAATAAAACAATAAAATGTGATTACAGGAGATCTGTAACCTCAAGTAAGATAAAGTAAGATGAAGGAAAACTCATTAATTCAACACATACCTTCAAGTTTATAGTCAATAGGGACTTCTAACATATGGAATTTGAGCAGATACATATACACTAGATTAGAGAATAAAATAAGCTATTCACCTCTACTCATTCATTTAGAGAAATGGAAATAGCTCTGTATATTTGCTTCACTTTTAAAATTCAAATACAGTTATGTCTGCTAATTTATCTTTTGTTTTTATTGGAGTAAAATTGCTTTACAATGTTGTGTTAGTTTCTGCTGTACAATGAAGTGAATCAGCTATACGTATACATGTATCCCCTCCCTCTTGGAGCTCCCTCCCTCCCTCCCCATCCCACCCATCTAGGTCATCACAGAGCACCGAGCTGAGCTCCCTGTGCTATACAGCAGGTTCCACTCACTATCTGTTTTACACATGGTAGTGTATTTATGTCACACCTTATCTCTTCTTTGAGCCTGGAAGCCATCTGTGGATGGGATGCATGCCCACCTCCTCAAATGATGTGCCATAACTACTAGCATAGGGATTCCTTGGTTGATGTGTCCTTAGCAATTATTTGTGGAGTGGATGAAGACATTAATCACAGAGCCAAATTAGTAACTATCTTATAACAAAGCACACTGTATTTTAGATTAGAATATTTAAATGTACTTTCTTTTCTATTCTACCAACAGCCTGGAGCTGTGGTTCTCACAGTGTGGTTCCAGCACCACCAGCAGCAGGACCTAGGAGTTTATTATAAATGCCAGCTCTGGTTCTGATATATTGAATCAGAAACTCTGAAGGTGGGACCCAGCAACCAATGTTTTCACAAACCTTCTGGGTTACTCTGATGTAGGCTAAGTTTTGAGAACTATTGGTCTAAAGATTCATGGCAGGCTTATTATAATCTTTCATTTGCTTTTCTTTGTACCTCCCATAGAACAGTAAGTAAGCTTTTTTGAGTTAAGTTTTTATTGGAGTCTAGTTGATTTACAATGTTGTGTTAGTTTCTGCTGTACAGCTAAGTGAATCAGCTATACATATACACAGATCCATGCTCTTCTAGAGTCCATCCTCACATAGGTCATTACAGAGCACCAAATAGAGCCTTAGAATTAAGATGGGAATTGTGTAGGAAAAAAAATGGTCCCATGCCGGGTTTAAATGATCAATCTAGGCTTAGAAAAGGAAAGGCCCCTCCTCACTCCCATGATGCATCATGCCAGCGCTACCATCACTGGTCTCCAGTCGCCAACTCTGCTGCAGGTGGCACAACTAACCATTCTCACTTCATTTCTCTTAATGAATATTTTCTGAAAGAGTGAAATGTTTATCATTGTCTTCTACCTTTTGTCCTCAGGACTGTTCATCCTGGCCAGGATCCAAGAATGAGACCCCTCTGTCCCTCCAGACAGAATAAGAATTCAAGTACTACTTAAAATAATTGTTCTATGAGAGGAGAGGTTAGCCTCTGAGGGAATGGATGGCAGATAATGGAATCAGGCCTGGGAACGTGGCTCCTAGCCTTCCTCTTCTCTCCTCCTCAAATCACCCTATATCATCGTTTTTTATTTTATAACATATTTCCCTCCGCTAATCCTAAAACAACTCCCTCAGGGCTGTCTGGAAGTAGATGGGGGATGGAACTGAGGTTCTAATGCTCAGCAGATATAAGAAAAGGTGACCTGTCCAGTAATTCAGGAAAATAGAGATTAAAATAAGGACCGTCTAGGAGTTCGGGGGCTTACAGAACTGATGTGGCTCGGGCTACACATCTAAAATCGGGCTACAAATCTAAAATCACAGAAGTGGACATCAAAAGAAAAAGGAGTCAATATTACTGTATGATAACTGAAAACAAAAGTCAAAGCACTCCTAAAAATCTCAAAAAAAAAAAAACCCTAATTAACCAACTAAAACAAGAAGACAACAAAAAAAGGACCCTTTAAAGAATTTTAAACTTTCTAAATGCATACAACTTTGATTAATTAAAAATTGATATCCTCTTGGCAAATTTTAGGGTTATGTTATTCAAGTTTAGTTTAGTTGTTTTCTTTTTAATGCAGAAATAATTGTATTACACCGATGAAAGTACTGCGGCTTACTTTAAAAAATCGCAAAAAAACAAAACAAATACACAAACAAAAAAAACCCTAAAAACCTCCACCTCCTGATTTTCTTCTCTGTCATTCTTGTCTCAAATAAAAGCAACCCAAGATAGGTTAACTACATGAGAGTAAGGTACAGCTTCTTTTACCTTAGACGTGGAGCAAAGTACCTGAAACATGTCGAAAACAAGCAAGGGTATGGGTTTACCCTATTCGCAAGCTAACAAGCCAACCTGCCTCAGTTTCATGGATGCTGGCAGAAAACAAGGCAAAAGGCAGTTAATTACTCATAGCAATTGCACTAGCCAAAGTATGATCGTTTTCTTGTACCGGTTCCCTGTGCCCCACTTATCACAGGCTGACACAACAAGAGGGAGGTGACACCTGCATAAACAGTGGTTTGCACTACAGGAACGGGACCTCAGGCTTAATCCTAATGTTTTATAACATGCCTTTGCCCCAGAGGGACACATTATCTTTATTACACTGGACAGCCAACACATCTTCCTTCTTTCCCAGAAGAGACACTATTTCTATTTTCCAAGGCTGTTTGATCCACAAATATTCTTGAAAAGATCATCCAGAACAAAAGCTACCTGTGCCTCTGCTCACAAGATGTGCAGAAACACAAAAGACCCATAGGGAATTATCTTCTGACACATAACAGGTGCTCATTTCCAGTCTTCTATTAACTGATGAACATTTGCCCAATTATAAGCACTATTTCATCATATTATCACAGACTAATTATTGGTATATTCTTAAATGGCCAATGTGAATATAATAATTTTCATCTTTCCTACTAAAATAACTCATTAAATGCTTAATGTATCTTTCCCCAATACGAGAAATTATAGCTTATTGGCAGAAATCACCTCCTTGTCCTGTAATGAGTTTATAATTCAATGTAATAATATTAATAAAACTACAAATATATTGGACCTACTATACATGAATGAACATGAAGAACATTATTTTCAAGACACCACTGCATGTCTATGAATGAGAAGAAAGATAAATTACACAATTAGTGTGAGGATTAGTGAAAATAACTATAGAAATATGATCATCCAGGGCAGAGTGAAGGAGAACAGCCAGTTATTTTGATGAGAACTCACAGAAAAAGTTTTACGGATGAAGTACTTCCAGATCTGTTTACGAGAAGGGAATATTTTGGGGGAAAATAAGAAAATGCATACTAAACATAGATTAATATTTTTATAAGAAGGTTAGAATATGCTATATTAGACTTGAAACCTCAGGACAAAAATCACTGCCACAAACTTAATTAAATTAAATAAATGCATATTCCTCAAGGAAATATAACTTTTCATAAATGTTATTAAATATAATGCATATATTTGAAATAAAAATATTGGCTTCAAGGCATATCCAAATATATATTTTTTAAAACACTCGTTTGATGGTTCTAATCCCAGTGACATTCATATATATTCAGCCCCAGCCACAGGATGCCCATAACAGCTGAGAATGACATTCAGCTGACAGACAGCAGGGAAACAGAGACCTCAGTCCTACAACCACCTGGCAATCATTATTTCTGTCTTGAATGAGCCTGGAAGCAGACTTTTCTCCAGAACCTCCAGATATGAGCCCAGGCCATCCATACCTTGATTTGAGTCTTGTGGGATCTGGAGCAGGGGACCCAGCTGAGTCCACAGGGACTTCTGACCTCCCAAACCATTAGATAGTAAAAGAATATTGTTTTAAGCCACTAAATCTGTGGTAAGTTGTTATGGCAGCAATAGAAAACAAATACAGTGACATTCTGTAAACATATCCCAACTTAATTTTGCAGGTTTTACCACTGCCCCCTGCCCCATATTTGACCACAGAGATATTCTAATTCTAATCTGTTCTCCACTTTTGTTTCCTGAACATACATATGTTCGTTAACCACTATTATTTTGTTTTTAAGTCTTCCAGAAAGACCTCTGTGGGCCATTTCTGCTGAATAAGATCATATCCATCCTTCAAGGCTTAGCCTAAATCCCAAGTAAAATGATTTTTATCTTTGAGCGTCTGGGCCTAAAGAAATTTCTAATTTGATAAACACCAATGTTCATATTACACAAATCCATTTGTGGGCAGATACTTAGTGCCTTGCACTTGTAACTATATTTTCTCATTTATTCACCTCATTTCCCAGGTGAGATTCGTACCTCCTAAAGGTGAATGATATTATTTTACCCTTTAGTAACAATCTTCCTTCCCAAGGCAGTGCCTATCACATCCAAAATTCTCTCAGAAGCCTATGGTAGTTAATATATTTTTGGTTCTTTCTACTGAAAAAAGCAAAAGCAAAAGACAAAACGATACAAAATCTCAATAGATATGCAATATAACATAAAGTTAATAAAAATTAAATTGTAAGAAAAATGGTCCATGACCTTTTGTTAGATGCCATATTCCCTGGTCACATGAAAAAATATATTATTACTCAGCTCCAATTTTATAAACAGAAACTTAAAAAATCAGCTTAAACACATCTACACTTTTATTTCTGATTTACACTTTATACCTACTAAGCAATTCCTTCGAATTCAGCACATAAAAACATAAATTTTGATGTTGAATATTGTTAGTCATTCCAGACTAACCCAGGAAGCATATCATGACAGTGCACAATGAAAATTCAAGAATCTAATATATAAAATAGTTTATTCTACACAGGGAAAACGTTAAAACTAATGAGACCAAATAAGTGATGGCTGAAAATGTTAGAGAGAATGTAAATTCAACAACAACAAAAACGTAATCAAATTACCTAAAACATAGCCCTTATATTAGCAATACCTTCCAGCTCCTTTTTGAGTGCTTCCACAAAAATGCAAGAGCTGAAAGGAAGACAAAGGTCAAATGACCACGCTTTTGCTGCACATCTTCCTTCACTATGACCTGGTCAGACTGTTTGTCTTAGTGTGTGCTGGCTTTTTAAGGTTCTTTCAGAAACAACAAAGTACATAGCTGATTTGTACTTCTGAAGATTTCACTATGACTCTAGTTTTCTCTGGACATAGATATTATACTGCATCTATGGACCTTCAAAGTTCCTCTTCCTTTTTCACTTCAGTCTTCTGGTCTCATGCCTACCCAATTATGACATTGAAAGCATTTTCCTTAGAGGTTTTGCCTTTGACCTTTTAAAAATGTGCAGATCTCAATTTATCTAGTTTAGCAATTTCCTGAGAACTTTTGTCTTAGTTATTTTTCCCACTGCAATAGTCCAATCAATACAAAAAGCTATTGAAAATTCCTTCCAGAATTGATTTTCAGGGTTTTTTTCATCTTTTTTGCCTTAAATATGTTAAATCTTATCATCTTTTAGCTGACTTCATAAAAGATTTTACACAGCTTTACTTATTGTTTACCTACCTATGGGGGGGAAAAGCACAGAAAAAAATCAACTCTATGTAATTGCCTTACACAAAAATTTCTAATCTAATGAAAAAATATGCTAATTATTAAAAGAGAATATTTACTGAATATGAATTAACAGATGGTAAGAACCTAATGTTAGTTATTAGGTTAAAAACACTTTCTGGTTTATTCTTCTGAACAATCTTGGGGAACACATATTTTAATCCATTTTTCACAAATGTTGATACCAGGGATCAGAGAGGTTAATTAACTTGACTAAATTTCCTCAGATATTAAGGATTAGAGCTGTTACTAAACCCATGACTTCTGACACAAAACATAAAGTCTTAACCACTGCGGTATACCACACTCATTTCTGTATGATACATTGAGAACATATCCTTGGCCACATCTGTTCATCCCTTTTTCTAAATGAAATTAACAGAAAATATCGCAAAATAATTACCTCACTTGTTTTCCCTTACAAACTGATGAATTAAAACATAGCAGTTTAGCTCCCGGAAAGGAAATTATACCATCTCATTCTTGTCATATATACTGCACACCTGCGTACACACACATATACATCTGAGAAGCCTAATGAAGTTATATCTTTATTGCCACTGTTTCATTGCATCTTTTAAGAGAGGCACATATTTATAGCATGATACAGTCTCTGATGCAAGTATCTATCTAGACCTCTTCCCTGAATTCTGCATGTACATTTTCAAATGCTACTTAATATTTCCACCTGGATACCTGTTAGGCACCTCAAATTGGATATGTTGAAAACTAAAACTCTGACTTTAGCTCCCCTCCAACTCTTGCTCCAACTGTGTTCCACATCTCCATTAACATCACTTCCATCCCCCCAGTAGCTCTGATCAAGGACTTGAGGATATCATTCAGTCTTCTCTCAGTCTTGTGAACTTTACCTTCAAAATACATCAAACATTCGCACTTTCACTGCTGCGCTCTGATCTAAGACACCATGATCGCTCATCTCAATTACTGAAATTGTCACCTAACTTCTTTTTTTAAACACCTTTATTGGAGTATAATTGCTTTACAATGGTGTGTTAGTTTCTGCTTTATAACAAAGTGAATCAGTTATACATATACATATGTTCCCATCTCTTCCCTCTTGCGTCTCCCTCCCTCCCACCCCTCTAGGTGGTCACAAAGCACGGAGCTGATCTCCCTGTGCTATGCGGCTGCTTCCCACTAGCTATCTGTTTTACATTTGGTAGTGTATATATGTCCATGCCACTCTCTCACTTTGTCCCAGCTTACCCTTCCCCCTCCCCGTATCCTCAAGTCCATGCTCTAGTAGGTCTGTGTCTTTATTCCCGTCTTACCCCTAGGTTCTTCATGACATTTTTTTTTCTTAGATTCCATATATATGTGTTAGCATACGGTATTTGTTTTTCTCTTTCTGACTTACTTCACTCTGTATGACAGACTCTAGGTCCATCCACTTCACTACAAATAACTCAATTTCGTTTCTTTTTATGGCTGAGTAATATACCAAAATGTTCACTGCAGCTCTATTTACAATAGCCAGGACATGGAAGCAACCTAAGTGTCCATCGACAGATGAATGGATAAAGAAGATGTGGCACATATATACAATGGAATATTACTCGCCTAACTTCTTGCTGCTCAAAACATGGTCCACGGACCAGCAGGCAGCATCAGCATCACCTGGAAGATGGCTGGACATGCAGGGTCACAGGCCCACTGGACAACTGAAGGAGACTCTGCATTTTAACGATACACCATGTGGTCAGAGGCAAATTAAAATTTGATAAGTACTATTCTAACTCACATCCCTGCTTCCTCCCTTGCCCTTCTATTTGTGTGGCAACCAGAGTAATTCTTTTAAAATCAGAGATTATATCACACTTTTGCTCCATGCTGGAGATCAATTTGCTACCATGTTTCCAAAGATCTTAATATACTCACTCCCTTTAATCCTTTAATTCCATTCCTCAGATTCTATCGTGTATATAATGATGCATCTCACACGTATACATAAAAGTATATATACATTTATGTGTGGAAATGGACTAAATGTTGTTAATTGGATTATAATACATCTTTGTGATATCATAATGTGTAGCCACTGATAAGCATGTCTTTAAAAAAATTTTTTTAATATCTTTATTGGAGTATAATTGCTTTACAATGGTATCCTAGTTTCTGCTTTATAACAAAGTGAATCAGCTATATCTATACACATATCCCCATATCGCCTCCCTCTTGCATCTCCCTCCCACCCTCCTTATCCCACACCTCTAGGTCACAAAGATAAGCATGTCTTTTATAAAATTTTTAGCCAACTTGAGTTGGCTAAATGTACCTGACATACTTTTAAGAAGGAACAGTAGTTTAGAACACAGTAGGTGTGATATGGTCCATATGTGTTTGTGTGTCTGTATTCATGTAGCAGGTGTTCATGTAGCAGATAAACCAGAATGTTAATAGAGCTTTTTCCTAGTGGGGAAAAATTTTAAGTTCTTATTCATGCTTTTCTATATATCCTAAATTTGTATTCTTAATCTAATGGGTAACTTTTTGCATGTTGACATTGGGCCAGACCCTCTACCAAGTCTCACATTTTGATGAAATAGGTTATATTATATTCTCCCTTACCAGAAGAGGTACCCACTACTTACAGAGGAGAGGTAACTTTCCCAAGAACATGCAACTAGTTAGCAGCGGAGCCAGCATTTATCTTAGGTCTATCTGATTCCACAGTTCAGATACTTAATTGCCATGTCATTCAGTAATGTTCAGGGAAAACAAGGCAATGCATTAGGGCTACCGAGGTCTTTAGAGATAATACAAGATTTATAGAGAATTAGCCTGATTCCTTCAAAACAATGGAGCATTTTTGAATACTTTAGAGGACACTTCTACTTTAACAATGTAGCCTTTTCAAAATGTAAGACTTTTCATTTGCATCCGTGGAAAGTGAATATGGCAACAATGAGATTTCAGATATTAACATCCTCATCAAGATATATATATACACACATACGTGTATCTCTACATGTATATGCATATAAATATACATATATATATGTGTATATATATATATATGACTCTGACCTACTGATAAATAGCTGAAGTCAAATGACAATGCTTGCTATTTTATTTCCACAAAAAAAAAATCCTGGTTACCCATGTTATAAGACAATTCTCTGAGATGTTTCTATACATCTATGACAGCTTTTTTTTTTGTTCTGTATTATCTCTTCAAGGACATTTTCAAAGCACACAGCCTTGGAAGCTGAAGACTGTGTCTCTCTCAAATCAGGATAATAAAGATAATGCCTTCCTCCTGGGCAAAGACTGGATAGGTTTGCTAGAAGCCCCTTGTAAGATTAAAGGTTTCCCAAGTTCAGGGTTCCTTGGCTGTGACACAGACCTACTATGTGCACAGCACCCACCTGGGCTGCTTCTCATCACTCCCAAGAAACGGAGAGAAGAAAACACGGATGCTACAGAAGCCCATTCTGCCTGCTGTGCTGCGAATAGCAGCCTTTGGTCTCTGACCCAGTGGCCTGTGTCTTCTGCCAGCATCTAGAAAGTGGCAGGATAACTTGTTATCTTGCAAGCGGGTAAATCTCATGCCAGTTCCTGACAGCAGGATGGGAAATCACAGTAGTCACCAATGGGGGTAAAAACTACTTAGTAGAATCGGACTAGAGGTACTTAAAATTATCCTAGAGTAGAACCATGAAAGGAATCAACTGTAGAACTCTCCTTCCCAACAGTGGTTTTCACACTCAGGTGGCCTCTTTGCTTTTGGCTCTTACAGTTTCTTCATCTTTTCCACTTTTGGAGTTCTTTCAAAAGAGAATGTAATTAAATCTTATTTGATAGTCAAAAATAATAGAATTATTAAATTCTCCAAAATAGTTAGTAAATTATTGGGGGAGGAAGCATATTGATTTAGAAATAAATTTGGGATTTATAACATACAGTGTACAGTGAAAAACTTTTCTAAATTCGGTCTGAAGAAAGTCTATTTGAATTCATAAAAAAGGCAGGGTGTCCTTTGATGTTTCTTTCAAAGTTATCAATGACTATGTCTCATGGACTTAGATTAAACCATATGAAATTCTTGACTTTTGAGCATTTTTGACCTATAATATCATTTCAATGGGACAATCCCATACATATGATTTGAGAAATGAAATTTAGGAGGGAATTCCCTCGCGGTCCAGTGGTTAGGACTCCATGCTTTCACTGCAGGGAGCCCAGGTTCAAGCCCTGGTCAGGGAACTAAGATCCTGTAAGCTGCGTGGTACAGCCAAAACAAAAAGAAATGAAAATTAGGAGTCTGATGATATTTCTCGTTCCATGATGCCATGTTTGAATATAGTAAAAGCCCTGGCACAGTTAGTGACTGGCACACATCATGGTGACAGTGATGCTTGGCAGGGCAACATTTGCATGTGATTAAAAAGGTTCAAGCATAATCCATCTCCTGGTTTTCTAGTTTGTCTACAGTAAACTTCTGTTTGACTAGCAATACTTAAATCTCAGGTTTTAAGGCCCAGGACACTTTTCCTCTGAAAAAGATGGTTTTCTTAACTGTGCCTAGCCCTTGGGAAGCATTTAAAGTAGTGCTTAACTGTCTTTTCCACATGCTTCTTCCATTAATCTTCTGAAACAGCCCTGTTTCGGCCCATAAAGAAACAGTTTAAGTACCTTGCCATCCTTCTTTGTTTTACTTTATATTTCTTCTTCTTCTTTTACTAATTTTTTTTTGGGCTTCTACTCTTGAAGATGAAAATAATATTTAAGGGTATCTCACACAACCTCATTCTAATGCAGGAATCGTCTCTTCAGCATCTTAAGTCAACAGTCAGAATATCTTTGAAAAAGTGCAGCGATAAACAACTCACTGTGTCATGAAGAAGGCCACCTTGATTTGAGATGGCCCTAATCGTTAGAAAATTATTCTTTACAGCATCAGGTGATATGAAAGTTGTAAGTGACTTTGGATATTATTTATTTATTTATTTATTTTTGTTTTTGTTTTTGGGGTTTTTTTGCGGTACACGGGCTTCTCACTGTTGTGGCCTCTCCCATTGCGGAGCACAGGCTCCAGACGCGCAGGCTCAGAGGCCATGGCTCACGGGCCCAGCCGCTATACGGCATGTGGGATCTTCCCGGACTGGGGCACGAACCCGTGTCCCCTGCATCGGCAGGCGGATTCTCAACCACTGCGCCACCAGGGAAGCCCTGGATATTATTTAATTCAAGCCTCTGTTAAATCTGTTGGGGCTTACGTGATTGGGGGGGTATGAAAAAATAAACAAGTGAGCAAATGAAAAAGGTACAGTAAGTTAGTGAAAACTACAGTGAAGGCAAAAACCCTAGACCATGTGATGAGACACTGGGGAAAGGGAAGCCCCTTGGATTGTGGAGGGTCAAGGGTATCATCCCCCCTGAGCCCTCCTCTCCCAGAACGCAGGCACCAGGTACTAAATTAATATTTATTAGATGAGCAAATAAGTAAACTGAAAAGGAGAGGAGTTATAAATAAATGTAGATTTATACTGAACTTTTAGTCCACTTAAACATTTTTTCGTTTTGGTTTAACACATGTTAAGTAGCATGGATTAGGGAAAAGAATACAGTCCCAGAGTAATGGTCCTCTGGGGACTATTGCTTTGAAACTGGATTGAATTTATAGTTACTCTATAGGAAAATGCACATATACACATGCATGCAACACTCTCCAGCCTCCGTATTTTATATCCCCATTATCAACTGTGCCAGATGGGGCTTGTAACAAGAAGAACCTGATTTTCTGAAGGCCTCTGAAGGTTAGATTTCAATGTTAGTTTTTTTGTGCAAGAAAACTTGTTCTTCTTTAGTCACATCTGCATTATTGATGCTGCTCATTTTCGTCACCAAGGAAAGGTGCAAACATCCACCTTGCAGAAGTAACCTTCAAAGAATCTGGCTATAAATCAATTGGCTATAGATACCTGCAGCAGAAAAAAAAGGCCAACCATTGCCTGAAAAGCAGCCATCCAGTTTGGGATGTTACTGCAGAACATGCTCTTGGCGCCTGGGCCATATCCCCTGTGCCTGTCACCACTTCTGGGGCCACAGGGGTATGGGTCCCTCTGCTTTCTCTCCCTCAACCAGCATCTCCCATCTCTTTGCTGAAGGGCTCCCCAGTCAACCCTGGCTGAGTGTCACTGGGAGAACAGAAAGTACTTATTTTCCTAGGGGGTATCCCCGAACTGGGGACTGCCCGGTGTGGGCAGACATTTCTTAGCTCTCCTGTGGTCCGGTTAGGACAACTCAACAGGTCTGGCCTACACTGACTCAGAAGCACTCCCAAGTATGTGAGACAAGTTTCCCTTGAGAACTTGTAGACTGTCACTTGGGTGCCTGTACTTCCCACCCCACTTCTCCAGGCTCCTACCACGCTTCTCTGGGAAGACTTTCTAGTGAACCACTTTCACAGGAACTCATGTCAGGGTCTGCCACTGGAAAATTCTACCTATACGTATTAATGGTGTTATCAGTTTCCAACCTGTTCGTTTAGAGTAACTGACTGGGTAGAAGAACTCATAACTGGTGCTGACTTTGGGGGCTTGTAACCAGTGTAGGTACACAGGGCTCCATGCTCAGACAGGGATCCCATGACGACATTTGGGGTTCGCACTCTGTGGTCACCATCTTGAAATTCTTAATAATTTTATCTTTGAGTCTATGTTTTGTTAGCAAGGTACAACGGGACACTGGAGCAGTAGCAGGGTCCTGGGGCCTCTGCTTACCTGTGGTCCTGCAGCCTGCCCCCTCAACTCCCTGGGGCAGACAGGGTCTCAGCCCCTCCCTTGCTCTCCCACACTGACTCAGCAACTGCAGCCTCTGTGCCCCCATTGGGGCTTGAGTGTGGACTCTGGGAGGGCTGCATGGAGTTGTAGGGTGGATTGCCAGCACGTGTGGAATTTGGTACTCACCTCAGGAGTATCCTTTTGCCAGGGGAGCATGACATTAAATAGCCAATAAAAACACAATGACATTTAAAGAGAGAGAGACTGCAGAAGAAAGCAAAAAGCTTTTTTTCCTGCTTTAGAACAAGGCACCCCAAATGTTCATATTGCAGTGGACACCACAAATTAGGTAGCTGGCCCTGATCATACTTTTTTCTTTGTAATAATTATAATAAAGACTGCAGTGCCTTGAAAAAAAGTATTACCTCATTAACAACACAAGAATATCTACTAATTAAGTCAAGCTAAGAAGAATTGCATCCCGCAAATTGCTCTGAATCAATGTGGTAGAAACTGCTAGTTGCTTAACCCAACTCCCATTTCATCCACTTGTTCTTAGTAACAGCAACCTAACTATTTTTATAGACACATAATTTTATATAATTCAGATTAGATTTTCCTGTCTCCCTTGTATCTGGATACGGTCATGTGACTAAGTTCTGGCCACTGACACCTAAACATATATATGTTGGGGGGACTTCCATGAAAGTTGCCTTATAGCTGAAGGAAATTTTTCTGCCAATTTGTCTTCCATCCTTCTTAGAGGTTGAAACTCAGACATGAAACAACCATCTTGGCTAACGAGACAGCTGTGTGAGTAGAAACAATGGGTGAGAATAATAAACTGGAAAGACAGAAGCCTAGATCCTTAATGGAAATGCCATATCTCTCTGGATTGGCTACATCTGTACTTCCTTTATGTAGGCAAACTTAACCTTAGCTGACAAAAAAGGCAATTATTTTCCCTTAAAATGTCTAAAATCTAATCAGTCTCTTGGAGACACAACCACTGAAAGCCCATGTTCATCCATGATAGTAAAAAGGAACTTCACATTTTATGCCATGTCTTGATTTAAAAAAAACACCTCTTGAAAATGTGGTTATTCAAACCCGTTTCTGACGAAACTGACAACTTTCAGGACAACGGGAAAGATGGATTTGGAGGGGTTGGCATAGTCTTTAATGCAAGTATTCACGGATATAGAAACTAGTGAGTCACAATGATGCCTGTGGAACTTCTCTGTTCCCTAAACTTGTAAATTCAGATATGTTGCCAAAAACTGCAGGTGCTCCGTCTATTTAGAGTAACAAGATTTTCTTTCCAGTTGAAGTCTGGCTTGGCATAGACATTCTTCACCATCTGAAGACACTGACGTCCTTAACAGTTTGCAAAAGGGACCCATACAAAAGGAGTTCTTTGTAGATATTTTATGCTTATACATAAGAGCTGCTTGTACTAAGAACATTGCAGGGTTCCTTCCAGTTGTATATTGAAGGAAAGTAACTACCAATTCCTCCATCATCTGCTTCAAAATATTAAAGCAATATCAGGACTGGAGTAAATGATGTCTTGTTATAGAGGCATTGATTTGGCTTCCTTTCTCATAAACCACACTGGTATTTCCAGGGCATATGACTTCACTGAGAGCTTTTCAATTGCGTACACATTCTTCCTCTTAGCAACGTGACAGGCAGTTCTGTAGGATACTTCAAGACAAGGCTTTTGTGTTTAGGCAAATTCAAGTTTTGATAAAGTTCTCGCCTTTTCAAATTGATACTCCTCGTCAAAAATTCCACATGATTTATACATCTTCAGGATGGATTAAAAAAAACATGGTTCTTCGGCTTTCTCAGCATTATATGAATTTACTGGCAAAAAACCCTGGTCATGTAAGAGGCATTGCAGCTTTTGTGCACCATCAAGCTTAGCAATGAAAATGAAATTAAACATGTGAGCTCTGTTGTACTATTTTTATGTTTTCCAATCAAGATTAACCTGATGTAAATAAATGCAGATGTCCACAATCATCATGGTGGGTACATTTTGGTAGCTCCTAACGAAGGAATCCACTCTGAATGGCACACTATGCGAAACTCACAAATCTGCATTATCGGATGATTTACAATTGTACACTTGTTTTCATGTAATAAAATTTGATAATAAAACTAGACTGTGATTTTTCATAAAGATGGGCAAAATTAAGTAAACAAAATATTTTTGCAACACACTCAACATGGGAGGTAGGTAAATAACCCCTTTGCTTGCATATCCAGTCTGCCACTTCTTATTGATATAAACATTGTCAAGCTGTTTATCCTCTTTGTGTCTCAGTTTTCTCATGTGTGGAATGAAAATTCCGTCAAAAAGTAAATTAGATAATTTAGTATATAAGTCAATTTTCAAAACCAAATAATTTTAGGTTTTTTTCTGGGTCACATTCTGCTTATAGTGTACTTTTTGTATAAACACAATAAAGGATTTTTAAATCAAGTATGGTCCTTTTTTTATTCCCCAAATATCCATATTTTGATATAAGATCCATAAGTATAATGTAAAATTAAAAGAATTTAACTAAGGACTTGCACTTTAATCTTACTATCTAAACAATGGTTTAGCATAAGCATATATTTTAAAATGTATTGGAGAATTCAATAGAGAGTGACCTCACTGGAGAACAATTTTCTGATACGATTTCAAGTTATATGAACAGAAAGCATAAGTTCAAATAAGGGAGATAATCATACACTATTCTAATTTTATCAGAGAATATTTTTTATTTTATTTGTAGTCCTGGAATGAGATGTGACAAAGCGTACAAAAATATTTTGTGACCAATGGGTATTAGGAATGATTGCACACAAATGCAGAACCATATCATTTAATAATGAAAAAAGAATGAGGATGTGTACCAGGACAAAGTGGGAACAATCACGAGAGCTTTCGAATATTTAAATGGCTTTCATTTAGAAAATACAGTCCAACATTCTTTATAGCCTCCAAGGGAGAGAACCAAAAAAACTAAGTAGAAGTCTCAAGGAGATAAATTTCCTTCAATAATCTTAAGAACTTTCTAAAAGTCTGTAATTTTCTAAAGATGAAATGGATGTTTAGAATGACTACTGGAGATGCTCCTCTCTGCACTTCTCCTAAACCATGTATTTTATCCTTTTCATCTATGCATCACATTCTGATTTGCCATACATATAAACAGTCTCCTCCCCATTCTACCACTAACAAAAATGTTGAAGAGACAAGTTACCTGACGCTAAAGGGTGGTCCTCTAAGTTACATCAATTTATTAATCAATATTGTCTGACAATGGTTGTTGGATCACTTACAAATTCAACCAACTAACCTATCATTGTGCTCTCTTTCATCCATTTGTTTTGCTAAGTCATCGTAAGAGATTATTATACATCTTGATTATATATACAAGATATATATTATCTTTCTACATCTACAACAGCCCAACAAGTTATGAGTTGAACAACAGCAACAAAAGACCAAAAAAAGGCTAATTAATCACGTCATTCACATCAGAACCTTGTTGGTTCCCACGTACAACGTTGTTATTTCTACTTGCTCATAAACGATTTTTTTAAAATAATTTCTTTCATAAATTGTCATGCTTTTTGGGCACTTTGCTTCTGAATTCCAACTTTCCCCACTTTCACTACCTTGGTCTTTCATTAATTCTTTCATTCACTATGTTTTCCCAAATAGGAATAACTGGCTCATCATCAAAACTTCAATCACTGCTTTAGGATGGAATTCATTTTTCCTACAATTTTAATTCACTTTGGAATATTTCCATTGAAGTAGTCCAATGGGGAAAAAAAAGATCAGTAAATTTGTAGTCAAGTAGCTTGATTTTGCCACCTGTGACCATTATACCATCTAGCTCCTCATAATTAGCCTAGCCCCTTTTTATTTCTCTCAAATTCAACAAAAGTTAGAGCCTATTTCACCATGCTTAAATTTTTCTAGGCTTTATTTTGAACTCTTATAATCCAAATACCATTCTTAACATTTCATACTGTACTTTTGCCCTCTCTACATCAGTATAGTCAGAAAAACTGAGTTGTAGCAAATAATGCCTCAAAACATGTAGAATAGATATTTTGAAAGAATTTAGTGTCATGGCATTTAATGCTAAATATATACTTAAGTGATATGTAAAGGCCTTCAGTATTAATGTACCCTATGTGGAGAAAAGGGAACCCTCCTACACTGTTGGTGGCAATGTAAATTGGTACAACCACTATAGAGAACAGTATGGAGGTTCCTTAAAAAACTAAAAACAGAACTACCATATGACCCAGCAATCCCACCCCTGGGCATATATCCAAAGAAAACCGTAATTCGAGAGGACACATGCAATCCACGGTTCACAGCAGCTCTATTTACAAGAGCCAAGACACGGAAACAACCTAAATGCCCATCAACAGAGGAATGGATAAAGATGTGGTACCTATATACAATGGAATATTACTCAGCCATAAAAAGGAACAAAACTGTGCCATTTGCTGAGATGTGGATGGACCTAGAGACTGTCATACCGAGTGAAGTAAGTCAGAGAGAGAGTAACAAATACTGTATTTGTACATATAACAAATATCGCCTATATGTGGAATCTAGAAAAATGGTACACATGAACTTATTTGCAAAACAGAAATAGAGACACAGATGTAGAGCACAAACCTATGGATACCAAGTGGGGGGGAGGGGCAGGTGGGATGAACCAGGAGATTGCAATTGACACATATACACTACTATGTATAAAACACAAACTAATGAGACCCTGCTGTATAGCACAGGGAACTCTACTCAATACTCTTTGGTGATCTAAGTGGGAAAGAAATACAAAAAAGAGGGGATATATGTATACATATAGCTGATTCACTTTGATGTACAGCCAAAACTTACACAACACTGTAAAGCAACTATACTCCAATAAAAAAAAATTAATCTACCCTATGAAAGTTGTGGAGGTCACTTTCCACCAGAGGTTTGAGATGGTACTCATGAATGTGAGAAGGTCCTTAAGTAGAATTTTACTAACGTGTATATGTATATAAGACTAAAAGGGAGTTCATTTAAAAGACTGATCAGTTGGAGATGTGGGAAAGGTTTCAATGTGTCTTCTTTGCAGAATACAACCACATGTTCTGATTTCTCTGGGATGGCCCACGTCCATTCCAGTTGGCGCACCATAATATCTAGTTACTACTCCTTTAACTCTCAGTAGGATCCTAGTTAGATGACAAATTATACATTTATCCTGACTCTATAACAAGGTATTCTTCATTTGGAAGAACTTTTAAGAAGTGCAAAGAGAATTCTATTCCTGTATGTTAATAAGCAAATAAATACCTGTAATGTAGGCAGAGTCACAACATCCTGTTTATGCCAGACTACATGCCCCAATTCATTGTTAGGATATTCAGTTACATGATGTAAGAATCTATTTTGACCTTGATCTTTGAGCTACAAACAAAGCCAAACATCATTCTTCAAATTTAAAAAGTAATAATAAGTAAGCAGCATTTCATGACCCTTTCAGAGTAAACATCTGGGTTTTTATTGTATGTGGTAATTTAGTTTGATACTAACTATAAATAACTATTCTCAAAAGAATATACCAGTGTTTTCAAATTTAAAGGAAACAGAAAATAATCATAATTCTTCTCTATCAGTTGAGTTGTTTTGTTTTAGACTATATATAAAAGTTTTCACAAATAAAAACTATAAGTAAAAAATCTATATTTTCTCTATTATTCACTTAAAAACAAAAATTAATAGTGATTAAAAACATACTAGTTGGGGCAGACCTTCAAGAAGGCAGAGGAGTGAGACGTGGAGATCACCTTCCTCCCCACAAATACATCAGAAATACATCTGCATGTGGAACAACTCCTACAGAACAACTACTGAACGCTGGCAGAAGACCTCAGACCTCCCAAAAGGCAAGAAACTCCCCACATACCTGGGTAGGGCAAAAGAAAAAAGAAAAAACAGAGACAAAATAATAGGGATGGGCCCTGCACCAGTGGGAGGGAGCCGTGAAGCAGTAAAGGTTTCCACACACTAGGAAGCCCCTTTGCGGGCAGAGACTGCGGGTGGCAGAGGGGGAAGCTTCGGAGACGCGGAGGAGAGCACAGCCACAGGAGTGCGGAGGGCAAAGCAGACAGATTCCCGCACAGAGGATCGGTGCCAACCGGCACTCACCAGCCAAAGAGGCTTGTCTGCTCACCCGCTGGGGCGGGAGGGGCTGGAGCTGAGGCTCGGGCTTCAGTCGGATCACACAGAGAGAACTGGGGTTGGCGGCGTGAACACACACTGAAGGGGGCTAGTGTGCCACAGCTAGTCGGGAGGGAGTCCGGGAAAAGGTCTGGAGCTGCCGAACAGATGAGACTTTTTCTTGCCTCTTTGTTTTCTGGTGCGCGAGGAGAGGGGATTAAGAGCGCTGCTTAAAGGAGCTCCAGAGACGGACGTGAGCCGCGGCTAACAGCGCGGACCCCAGAGACGGGCATGAGACGCTAAGGCTGCTGCTGCTGCCACCAAGAAGCCTGTGTGCGAGCACAGGTCACTATCCACACCCCCCTTCCGGGAAGCCTGTGCAGCCCGCCACTGCCAGGGTCCCGGGATCCAGGGACAACTTCCCCGGGAGAACGCACAGTGCGTGTCAGGCTGGTGCAACGTCACAGCAGCCTCCACTGCCGCAGGCTCGCCCCGCATCCATACCCCTCCCTGCCCCCCAGCCTGAGTGAGCCAGAGTCCCCAAATCAGCGGCTCCTTTAACCCCGTCCTGTCTTAGCAAAGAACAGACGCCCTCAGGCGACCTACACGCAGAGGCAGGTCCAAATCCAAAGCTGAACCCCAGGAGCTGTGCGAACAAAGAAGAGAAAGGGAGATCTCTCCCAGCAGCCTCAGGAGCAGCGGATTAAATCTCCACAATCAACTTGATGTACCTGCATCTGTGGAATACCTGAATAGACAACGAATCATCCCAAATTGAGGAGGTGGACTCTAGGAGCACCGATATATATAAATTTTTCCGATTTCCCTTTTTGTGAGTGTGTATGTGTACACTTCTTTGCGTGATTTCTCTGTATACCTTTGCTTTTACCATTTGTCCTAGGGTTTTGTCTCTTCGTTTTGTTTTGTTTTTTTTCTTTTTAGTATAGTTTTTAGCACTTGTTATCATTGGTGGATTTGTTTTTTAGGTTTGGTTGCTCTCTTCTTTCTTTTTTTGTTACTTGTAAGTTTTTTTAATAATTATTTTCTATTTTAACAACTATTTTATTTTATTTTATTCTTTCTTTCTTTCTTTTTTTCTCCCTTTTCTTCTGAGCCATGTGGATGACAGGGTCTTGGTGCTCCGGCCAGGTGTCAGGCCTGTGCCTCTGAGGTGGGAGAGCCAAGTTCAGGACATTGGTCCACCAGAGACTTCCTGGCTCCATGTAACATCAAATGGTGAAAGTTCTCCCAGAGAGCTCCGTCTCAACACTAAGACCCAGCTCCACTCAACAAACAGCAAGCTACAGTGCTGGCCACCCTATGCCAAACAACTAGCAAGAAAGGAACACAACCTCACCCATTGGCAGAGAGGCTCCCTAAAATCATAATAAGGTCACAGGCAACCTAAAACACACCACTGGATGTGGTCCTGCCCACCAGAAAGACAATATCCAGCCTCCACCACCAAGACACAGACACCAGTACCCTCCACCAGGAAACCTACACAACGCACTGGACCAACCTTACCCACTGGGAGCAGACACAAAAAACAATGGGAAACTCGAAACTGCAGGCTGCAAAAAACAGACCATAAACACAGTAAGTAGAGCAAAATGAGAAGACAGAGAAACACACAGCAGATGAAGGAGCAAGGAAACAAGCCACCAGACCAAACAAATGAAAGGAAATAGGCAGTCTACCTGAAAAATCATTCAGAGTAATGATAGTAAAGATGATCCAAAATCTTGGAAATAGAATGCAGAAAATACAAGAAACGTTTAACAAGGACATACAAGAACTAAAGAGCAGAGAAACAATTATGAACAACACAATACATGAAACTTAAAATTCTCTAGAAGGATTCAATAGCAGAGTAACTGACGCAGAAGAATGGATAAGTGACCTGGAAGATAAAATACTGGAAATAACTACTGCAGACCAGAATAAAGAAAAAATAATGAAAAGAATTGAGGACAGTCTCAGAGATCTCTGGGACAGCACTAAATGCAACAACATTCCAATTATAGGGGTCCCATAAGAAGAAGAAGAAAAAGAAAGGGACTGAGAAAATATTTGAAGTGATTATAGTTGAAAACTTCCCTAATATGGGAAAGGAAATAGTTAATAAAGTCCAGGAAGCACAGAGAGTCCCATACAGGATAAATCCAAGGAGAAACAGGCCAAGACACATATCAATCAAACTATCAAAAATAAAATACAAAGAAAAACTATTAAAAGCAGCAAGAGAAAAACAACAAATAACATACAAGGGAATCCCCATAAGATTAACAGCTGATCTTCCAGCAGAAACTCTGCAAGCCAAAAGGGAGTGGCAGGACATATTTAAAGTGATGAAAGGGGAAAACCTACAACAAAGATTACTCTACCCAGCAAGGATCTCATTCAGATTTGATGGAGAAATTAAAAACTTTACAGGCAATCAAAAGCTAAGACATTCAGCACCACCAAATCAGCTACACAACAAATGCTAAAGGAACTTCTCTAGGCAGGAAACACAAGAGAAGGAAAAGACCTACAAAAACAAATGCCAAACAATTAAGAAAATGGTAAAAGGAACATACATATCAATAATTACCTTAAATGTAAATGGATTAAATGCTCCCACCAAAAGACACAGACTGGCTGAATGGATACAACAAGACCCATACATATGCTGTCTACAAGAGATCCACTTCAGACCTACAGACACATACAGACTGAAAGTGAGGGGATGGAAAAAGATATTCCATGCAAATGGAAATCAAAAGAAAGCTGGAGTAGCAATTCTCATATCAGACAAAATAGACTTTAAAATAAACACTATTACAAAAGACAAAGAAGGACACTACATAATGATCAATGGATCAATCCAAGACGAAGATATAACAATTGTAAATATTTATGCACCCAACATAGGAGCACCTCAATACATAAGGCAAATGCTATCAGCCATAAAAGGGGAAATCAACAGTAACACAATCATAGTACGGGACTTCAACAACCCACTTTAACCAATGGACAGATCATCCAAAATGAAAATAAATAAGGAAACACAAGCTTTAAATGATACATTAAACAAGATGGACTTAATTGATACTTATAGGACATGCCATCCGAAAACAACAGAATACACTTTCTTCTCAAGTGCTCATGGAACACTCTCCAGGATAGATCATACCTTGGGTCACAAATCAAGCCTTGGTAAATTTAAGAAAATTGAAATCGTATCAAGTATCTTTTCTGACCAAAACTCCATGAGACTATATATCAATTACAGTAAAAAAAAAAAAATCTGTAAAAAATACAAATACATGGAGGCTAAGCAATACACTACTTAATAACAAAGAGATCACTGAAGAAATCAAAGAGGGATACAAAAAATACCTAGAAACAAATGACAATGAAAACATGACCACCCAAAACCTATGGGATGCAGCAAAAGCAGTTCTAAGAGGGAAGTTTATAGCAATACAATCCTACCTCAAGAAACAAGAAACATCTCAAATAAACAACCTAAAATTACACCTAAAGCAATTAGAGAAAGAAGAACAAAAAAACCCTGAAGTTAGCAGAGGGAAGAAATCATAAAGATCAGATCAGAAAAATATGAAAAAGAAATGAAGGAAACAATGGCAAAGATAAATAAAACTAAAAGCTGGTTCTTTGAGAAGATAAACAAAATTGATGAGCCAGACTCATCAAGAAAAAAAGGGAGAAGACTCAAATCGACAGAAATAGAAATGAAAAAGGAGAAGTAACAACTGACACTGCAGAAATACAAAGGATCATGAGAGATTACTACAAGCAACTATATGCCAATAAAATGGACAACCTGGAAGAAATGGACAAATTGTTAAAAAAGCACAACCTTCCGAAACTGAACCAGGAAGAAATAGAAAATATGAACAGACCAATCACAAGCACTGAAATTGAAACTGTGATTAAAAATCTTCCGAAAACAAAAGCCCAGGACCAGATGGCTTCACAGGCAAATTCTATCAAACATTTAGAGAAGAGCTAACACCTATCTTTCTCAAACTCTTCCAACATATAGCAGAGGGAGGAACACACCCCAACTCATTCTATGTGGCCACCATCACCCTGATACCAAAACCAGACAAGGATGTCACAAAGAAAGAAAACTACAGGCCAATATCACTGATGAATATAGATGCAAAAACCCTTATCAAAATAATAGCAAACAGAATTCAACAGCACATGAAAGGGATCATACACCATGATCAAGTGGGGTTTATCCCATGAATGCAAGAATTCTTCAATATAGGCAAATCATTCAACGTGATACACCAAATTGACAAACTGAAGGATAAAAACCATATGATAACCTCAATAGATGCAGAAAAAGCTTTTGACAAATTCAACACCCATTTATGATAAAAACCCTCCAGCAAGTAGGCATAGAGGGAAGTTAACTCAATGTAATAAAGGCCATATATAACAAACCCACAGCCAACATCGTTCTCAATGGTGAAAAACTGAAACCATTTCCACTAAGATCAGGAACAAGACAAGGTTGCCCACTCTCACCACTGTTATTCAACATAGATTTGGAAGTTTTAGCCACAGCAATCAGAGAACAAAAAGAAATAAAAGTAACCCAAATCAGAAAAGAAGAAGTAAAGCTGTCACTGTTTGCAGATGACATGATACTATACATAGAGAATCTTAAAGACGCTACCAGAAAGCTAGTAAAGCTAATCAATGAATTTAGTAAAGTAGCAGGATACAAAACTAATGAACAGAAATCTCTTGCATTCGTATATACTAGTGGTGAAAAATCTGAAAGAGAAATTAAGGAAACACTCCCATTTACCACTGCAACAAAAAGGATAAAATACCTAGGAATAAATCTACCTAAGGAGACAAAAGATCTGTATGCAGAAAATTATAAGACACTGATGAAAGAAATTAAAGATGATACAAATAGATGGAGAGATATACCATGTTCTTGGATTGGAAGAATCAACATTGTGAAAATGACTCTACTACCCAACTCAATCTACAGATTCAATGCAATCCTTATCAAACTACCAATGGCATTTTTCACAGCAAGAGAACAAAAAATTTCACAATTTGTATGGAAACAAAAAAGACCCCGAATAGCTAAAGCAATCTTGAGAAAGAAAAATGGAGCTGGAGAAATCAGAGTCTTTGACTCCAGACTATACTACAAAGCTACAGTAATCAAGACAGTATGGTACTGGCACAAAAACAGAAATATAGATCAATGGAACAGGATAGAAATCCCAGATGTAAACCCACGCATGTACGGTCACCTTATTTTTGATAAAGGAGGCAAGAATATACAATGGAGAAAAGGCAGCCTTTTCAATAAGTGGTCCTGGGAAAACTGCACAGCTACATGCGAAACAAATAAATTAGAACACTCCCTAACACCATACACAAAATTAAACTCAAAATGGATTAAAGACCTAAATTTAAGGCCCAACACTATAAAACTCTTAGAGGAAAACATAGGCAGAACACTCTATTACATAAATCACAGCAAGATCCTTTTTTGACCCACCTCCTAGAGAAATGGAAATAAAAACACAAATAAACAAATGGGACCTAATGAAACTTAAAAGCATTTGCACAGCAAAGGAAACCAGAAAAAAGACAAGCATCAGAATGGGAGAATATATTTGCAAATGAAGCAACAGGCAAAGTATTAATCTCCAAAATTTACAAGCAGCTCAATATCAAGAAAACAAACAGCCCAATCAAAAAATGGGCAGAAGGGCTTCCCTGGTGGTGCAGTGGTTGAGAGTCCGCTTGCCAATGCAGGGGATACGGGTTCGTGCCCCGGTCCGGGAAGATCCCACATGCCACTTAGCAGCTAGGACCGTGAGCCATGGCTGCTGAGCCTGCGCGTCCAGAACCTGTCCAGAACCTGCTCTGCAACGGGAGAGGCCACAACAGTTAGACGCCCGCATATCGCGGAAAAAAAAAAAATGGGCAGAAGACTTAAATAGAAATTTCTCCAAAGAAGATACATAGACAGGCGACAAACACATGAAAGAATGCTCAACATCACTAATCATTAGAGAAATGCAAATCAAAACTACAATAAGGTATCACGTCACACCAATCAGAATGGACATCATCAAAAAATCTACAAACAGTAAATGCTGGAGTGGGTGTGGAGAAAAGGGAACCCTCTTGCACTGTTGGTGGGAATGTAAATTGATACAGCCACTATGGAGAACAGTATGGAGATTCCTTAAAAAACTAAAAATAGAACTACCATACGACTTAGCAATCCCACTACTGGGCATATACCCTGAGAAAGCCATAATTCAAAAAGAGTCATGTACCACAATGTTTATTGCAGCTCTATTTACAATAAACAGGACATGGATGCAACCTAAGTGTCCATCAACAGATGAATGGATAAAGAAGATGTGGCACATACATATAGTGAAATATTACTCAGCCATAAAAAGAAACAAAATTGAGTTATTTGTAGTGAGGTGGATGGACCTAGAGTCAGTCATACAGAGTGAAGTAAGTCAGAAAGAGAAAAACAAATACCATATGCTAACACATATACTTGGAATCTAAAAAAAAATGGTTCTGAAGAACCTAGGGGCAGGACATGAATAAAGACACAGACGTAGAGAATGGACTTAAGGACACAGGGAGGGGGAAGGGTAAGCTGGCACGAAGTGATAGAGTGGCATGGACATATATATACTACCAAATGTAAAATAGATAGCTAGTGGGAAGCAGCCGCAGAGCACACACAGGGCGATCAGCTAGGTGCTTTGTGACCACCTAGAGGGGTGGGATAGGGAGGGTGGGAGGGAGACACAAGAGGGAGGAGATATGGGGATACATGTATATGTATAGCTGATTCACTTTGTTACAAAGCAGAAACTAACACACCATTGTAAAGCAATTATACTCCAATAAAGACGTTAAGATAAAACCAGAAACATACTAGTTAAAAACACAGTAAGAAAAAACAATGTGTTTTTGTCCATCAAGGAATAAAACTATAGTTATTAATCTCACTTGTGTTTAATAAAAGATTGTATTTTATTTTATATGCTTTTAAAAATTAATATTAATAAAGCAAACATAGACAATGACATTTGCCCAAATTAATCCAACTTGTTATAACCAATGCTTAAACTTTTGTTTTGTTCCTTTGAGGTGCTTTGCTGCTTTGATTTCTTTCTATAAGACACCTCCTCAGGTTGTTACTGACAACCCACAGCCGGTGATGGTAAACTTTGCTTTTAAAATTCTCACCCTGCTGTGTGCTTCTGGCCCCTGCTGTAAGTACACACGATACGAAATGAAACTTTCCTCCTTCTTCTTACCAGCTACCTTACTCTGATCTGAAAGAGAAATATTTCATTGTATCTCTTAGGCATTTTTTAGTGCAGCAAGAAAGTGGAATGCATATCAAATAGATAATTCCAATGCTAATAATAGGAGCATGCATTTGTAGATTTTTTTTCAAAAGATACTGAAACCAGAGAGAGGAGTAACAAAAATGTTTTTTTGCTCTGCACTTTGAGCTGGTCAAAATCTAGAAATCTAGAAAAAAAAGTAATTTCTGACAAGCAAAAGCCTCGACTTCTTCCCTATTTGATGCTTCGTAAGAGATATGCAGTTAAAGTAACACAGAAACTGCTGAGGTTAGGTCATGTTTTTTTCCTATACCAAATATAAAAGCTTAATTATTTCCGAATGTTTATTCATGTTTTCCTATCAGCAGAATTATTCACTCCGCAGTGCCTTCACTAAAAACAGATAAACTTTAATTGTTCTCATTATTCTCATTTCTTTGAAAGGAAATTGAAGCATTATCTCCTTTACAAAAATGGGAGCACTAAAACCATGAAGTTAAGTAAGTTTCTCTAAAAAACACTTTATTAGTGCCCTAGATCCTTGGTTTCATAAGAAAATATTAATTGATAAAAATTATGTATTGAGTACCTATTAATGGAAGTTATTACATTAGGTGATAAAGAAGATACAAACAAGTATGAGAATTCTGCACATAACTGATCTGGTCAAATAGGATAGGAAAAAAGTTAGCATATGATATCAAATTGGTAATAGTGATATCAAGTACATATAATAAAAATTCATAGGAAAGAGTTTGTTGGTAACCAGCCTTAACACAGAAGATGAAAACGAGTGAGTTTTGAAGAATTCACATAGAAAGGGAGAAGGAATTCCAGAAAAAAAAATAATGTAAATAGTGTTAGGAGCAAAGTTTCTCTGTAGTACAGTGTCTTGTGCAGACATTATGAGTAAGTTATGATGCATGCCTTGAGTTTATGCTTAGTACACAAATGTACACATTAGGACAGAATAAATATGAAAGTCTCTGAATATCAGTTAAATACACTCATATCATCATTGCTATACTGAATGTTGTATCTCCCCAAGATTCATATGTAGACACTTAATCCCCAGTGGGATGGTTTTAGGAAGTAAGGCCTTTGGGAGGTGATTAGGTCATTGAGGCTGGTGCCCTTATGAATGGGATAGATGTCCTTACAAGAGAGACCCCAGAGCTCCATTACCCTTTCCACCATACGAGTACATAACGAAAAAAAAAAAAAAAAAGTCTGTCTATGAACCAGGAGGAAGATTCTCACCAGACACTGAATCTGTCAGTGGCATGATCTTGGACTTCCCAGTCTGCAGAACTCTGAGACATAAATTTCTGTTGTTTATAAGCCACCCAGTATGTGGTATTCTGCTACATTTTTAGCCTGAACTAAGACAACCATGTAGAATATTAAATGCCATTGAGTTTGGGGTTTTTTTAACATCTTTATTGGAGTATAATTGCTTTACAGGGGTGTGTTATAGTTTCTGCTTTATAACAAAGTGAATCAGCTATACATAAACATATATCCCCATATCTCCTCCCTCTTGCATCTCCCTCCCACCCTCCCTATCCACTGAGTTTTGATAAAGGGTAATATAATGAACACACTATTTTAGAAAGTTAAACCTAAGTGAGTAAACAATAATAGCTAGTATTTGCTGAGACCTTGCTATGGATTAATTCTTTTGCTAAAATCTTTCCATAAATAATTGCAAAAGCAATTTTTAAAAAATATATAAAATCACAATGCAAATTAAGCATTAGTTCTTAGATGACTTTTTCAATATTAAAAGACTGAATATACAGAGGAGCAATGCCAGACCCTATATGGCAAGAGACTTCTGATCACACAGGAAGTCCTGGAAGCCAAGCCACAGGTTCTGCAACAATCAGGCCAAACAGCCAAACCTCTGCAGCTGCTGATCCAGAATAGTCAGGACTTAACCAACAATCCACAAGTGATTTTTCTTTTCCCCTGCTTCCAACTGAGGACCAACGAGAGAAAGCTAAATATGCTCCCAAACCAACCACATACACTGCTCAGCTGCTACTTAGGCTGCCTCCAATGTTCCCTTGCCAATAACCTCCCGTCAGAAACCTCCCCTTTCTCCGTAAAGCTTTCCCATGTGCCTGACTGCCTCAGCATCACTGCCATGTGCAGGTGATGATGACTTGATGCCCTGTGCAAACATCCTCCACTGGTTCTCACTGGAGTGGTCCTCATTCATTTCTAGAGTGTGCAACGGGTAAAGATTTCCAGGGGCAAATATAGAAATATGTATCACATCCCTGAAAATGGGTATAAATTTTAATCAATTTGTCTAATTCAGGGAATTCATCCTCAAGAAATTAATACAAAAAAGCAGAAAAATCTATATGAATATTCCTTGCAGCATTATTTATAATATTGAAAAACGTAGAGCCCATCTGTCTAAAAATAGGTGTTTGGCTGAAAAAATTGTGATAAACAACAGAATAAAATAACATGTAGTCATTAAAAGTATGTAGTAGAGGAGTATCTATAGACGTGAGAAGCTTTCCTCAGTGTTGTTTTTTTTTTTTTGCGGTACGCGGGCCTCTCACTGTTGTGGCCTCTCCCGTTGCGGAGCACAGGCTCCGGACGCGCAGGCTCAGCGGCCATGGCTCACGGGCCCAGCTGCTCCGCGGCATGTGGGATCTTCCCGGACCGGGGCAAGAACCCGTGTCCCCTGCATCGGCAGGCGGACTCTCAACCACTGCGCCACCAGGGAAGCCCCCTCAGTGTGTTTTGAGGTGAAATGAAAACAAGTTATATACAGTATGAACAGCACTATCCTATTATTTTTTAAATCTACCTGCAGTGATTTCTCCTAGATGCTTTAGGCTAAGTACGGTTCATATTTTCTTCATTGTATAAATCTATATATTTGATGGTCATTATAAGAAAAAAATTAATATTTTATCTAATTATAAGAACAAAAAAATGCTACCCTGTTTGGTCCAACCAATTCACCATTTGTAATGGTAACATTATATGTGCTTTATTTTGATGACATCTGCCTCAAAATGTTAAAATAGATTAATAATTATAGAAAGGAAAAAAAAATAAATCAATGAAAACAGGCTCTGTTCTCTCAGGCTATTCTATTTGAATCAAATAAACCAAAGAAAACAGCAAAAATATTAGATAAATATAAAAACAATAAACTTCTTAATAGCACCACAGAACTGAAAAGATAGTAAGAAATTACTGAGGTAAGTTAAATTGTAAATTATATCCCTATTCTTCAACTCCAAGTGTATCCACCCCTTTGTCACACGGCAACCCTGGACCAATGCCACGCTGGCAAGCACGCTCTAAGCAGGAGCTTGAAAGGTGCTTATGGCTTTGGATTTTCTCACTTGTATTGGAACTGGGGCCATCATCAGTTAGATCTCTTGAACCATACCTTGCTTAATAAATAATAACCTGAAACCACCTTCACTGACCAAGCTTGCTTTAATTGTTCCTGTTAATTGCATACCTTCTAAGCTTCACGAAGACTCCTTAGCAGCTCCCTACAGACAACTCCTCTGAGCTATGGGGCACTATAGTAACAGTTACTTAAATACGTTTTTAGGAAGCTGGAGTCAGCTCTTGTTCAGTTCAGGTCCCTGCTGGTTAAGACTAGTTGGGATGGACACCAACCCTCCAGCTGTCAGAGGGTCCAAAACTCCACCCTCAGATCATCCTAATGCTGCCATTTTCTGAACATGCATAAAATAAAGCAGCATGTAACTCAGATATGCTGCACAGAACACCAATTACTTCACCTTTTTCTTACCTCCAATCACCTTCCCCACACCTCAGACCACCCTGTTTCTGTATCACGTAAATATCCTGGGCCTCTTACCTTCAGGGAGGTGCATCTGAGATGTTCTCCCAACTTCTCTTGGCTGCCTCGTGAATAAAGCTTTTCTCTGCTGCAAACCTTGGTGTCTCAGTGTTTGGCTTGCACACCAGGCAGAGCAACCTGGTTCAGTAGCAATACCTTCTGTGGTAGCCACGAGGGACACACCCAGGACCGTCCTGTACAGTCCCAGGCAGAGGATGAGAGCCATGAGTAACAGCATCAAATCACCCCAGTCCTGCCAGCTGACCCCACGCAACTGAACAAACCCCAGCAAGATCCTCGGAGCCGCCTAGCTGACCACCCCAGCTACGTGAGCAATATGTGCCTATTTTTATATATCACTGAAGTACTGTGATTGTTTGTTACACAGCATTATTACAGGAATAGAGAACAGATATCTAAGCCCAAGTCCAATACAGAACAGAGAGCCCAGAAATAAACCTACACACTTAAGGTCATTAATCTTTGACAAAGGAAGCAAGAAAATACAATGAAGAAAAGACAAAGACAGTCTTTTCAACAAGTGGTATTAGGAAAACTGGACAGCTACGTGTAAATGAATGAGACTAGAACACTCCTTCACACCATATTAAAAAAAAAAAAAAGCTCAAAATGGATTGAAGACCAAAAACTCCCAGAAGAAAACATAGGCAGAACACTCTTTGACATAAATCGTAGCAGTATTTTTTTGATCTGTATCCTAACGCAAAAGAAACAAAAGCAAAAATACACAAATAGGACCTAATTAAACTTAGAAGTTTTTGCATAGCAAAGGAAACCAATGACAAAATGAAAGACAACCTACTGAATGGGAGAAAATGTTTGCAAATGATATGACCAGTAAAGGGTTAATATCCAAAATATAGAAACAGCTCATAAAACTCAATGTCAAAATAACAAACAAACAAAAAAACCTGATTAAAAAAATGGGCAGAAGACCTGAACATATATTTTTCAAAAGAGGATTACACATGGTCAACAGGCAAATAAATAAATACTCAGCGCTGCTAATTATCAGATAATTGTAAATCAAAACCACAATGAGATATCACCTCACACCTGTTAGAATGGCTACCATCGAAATGTCTACAAGTAATAAATGCTGGAGAGGATGTGGAGAAAGGGGAGCCCTCCTACACTGTTGATGGGAATGTAAATTGGTGCAGCCACTGTGGAAAACAGTATGGAGATTTCTCAAAAAACTGAAAATAGAACTACCATATGATCCAGCAATCCCATTCCTAGGTGTATATTTGAAGTAAATGAAAACACTAATTCAAAAAGATACACCATTGTTCATAGAAGCATTATATACAATACCCAAGATATAGAAGCAACCCTACTGTCCATTAATAGATGAATGGATAAAGAAAATGTGGTAAATATACAATGGAATATTAGCCATAAAAAGGAATAAAATTCTGCCATTTGCAACAGTGTGGATGGACCTAGAGGGTATTATGCTTAGTGAAATAAGACAGAAAAAGACAAATTATGTCATCACTTATATGTGGAATATAAAAAAAAAAATAAAACTATGAATGTATACAAAGCAGAAACACACAGATATCGAGAACAAATTTAGTGGTTACCAGTGGAAAGAGGGAAGGGCGGGGAGGTGCAAGATAAGGGTATGAGATTAAGAGATACAAACTACTACGTATAAAATAAATAAACCACGAGGATGTACTGTATAGCGGAGGGAAATATAGCCATTATTTTGTAGTAACTTTAAATGGAGTATAATCTATAAAAATATATTGAATCACTATGTTGTACACCTGAAACTAATGTAATATCGTAAATCAACTATACTTCAATAAAAAATAAAATCTAAGTGACAGTTGGAACTCAGATGATTAATTGGACCCATAACTCCATTTTGTCCTGAGGGTATTTGCCAAATTGAATGAATTTATGCTTTTTTTGTATGTATATATTGCAATATGATTACCACAATGAGGACAGTTGACACATTCATAACCTCACATAGTTACTTTTTTTGTGTGTATTGTGAAAATTTAAAATCTACTCTCTTAACAACTTTCAAAATACAGTAATATTAACTATAGTCGTTGTGCTGTATATGCTTTTATTTTGCTGTATTTACAGGGATTGGGAGAGGCCAGCGTGTGCCCCAAGGTAGGCCATCTCCCTGTCGTAGTGACTGAGGTGTTTGAAAGAGGAAAATCAAATATCTTTTTGACAAAAGACACCTTTTGTCTTAGGACTCAAAGAATCCCAACAATTTTCCAAAAAAATAATAACAATAATAGCAATAATAGGCAGCTCACAAGAAAAAAAAGAGTTAAGTACATTAGGAAATAAGAAACCATGGACAAAACCTATAAGAAACAAAGAGCAAGAAAGGACTTGGAAATACATTAGATATTAGAATTCAAAGAAAACTATGCTTACTGTGGTCCAAGAAATAAAAGACAATATTTAAATTAATACCAGTTAATAGCAAACTATGAGAAATAACCTAGTCTTTCTGCAAAAAAATTATACATGCCTTTTAGAAACAAATACTATAGCTGAAGTTAAAAATTCAAGGACTAGCTTATGAGCACATTAGACATGACTACTTTACTTTCTTCGTTAAGAAATGTTTTTGGTATATTTCTGGGTCTAAAATTCTGTGTTGATACTCAGAAATCACACTTACAATCCCACCAACAGTATATCAGTCTGTTTTCCCAAAACCCTTGCCAATTTTATAGATAGTAATTTGTATCCCATTATTACTTTAGTTTGCATTTCTTTTATTTTAAAAATAAAGGTTTGAGCATTTTTTTAATCCACTTATGGCCTTTTTCATATCTTCCTCTGTAAGGTGCTTATTGATATTTTGTCTCTGTTCCTATTGAAATATGTACTTGCTTCTTATTCCACTGTAAAATATATTTTATATTACGACATTAACATTCTGTGTTTTACATATGGCAACTATTTTCCCCTTGTTCATTCTTTGTCAAAAAATGGTTCTACTATTTCAGGAAGACCACTATTCTAAGAAACACAGGGGAAAAATCAGTGAACCAAAGAGAAGTTTGTATTTTCAGCCAAATTGAAAATGGAAATCAGATGATCACAATGATTATGCTTCTTCACCATAAAGTAATCAACAATTGTAGTGACTGCCAAATCCAGTAATTTTATAGAAATTCTATTCTTTATACTGTTAATAAATATGTTTAATTTTTATTGTAATATATTTGTCTAGACAGCATGTCTTTTTATTATTAGTAGAGTTCTTTATGAAATGGATACCTAAGAAAATATTACCAGAACTGTGAATAAACCTGGGGCCTCATATAACTTCTAATTTAATAAAACAGTAAGAGTTTCCAACATAGAAGTTCGATGAATCTTCTAGTTTAGAAGCTTTGGTAATTACTTATACTCATTTATAAAAGGATTAGTGTGTTTTTTCTTTTTGGTAAATTTTATCTACTTTTCTATGTCTATTCATCTACTTTGCAGTAGCCATAATTTGACCATTTTCAAAATAAAATAAAATTTTACAACGCAATTTACACATTTTACAACACAATACTAAAAGAAGTATTTACTCGCATTTTAAGTTGCATATCTTTCCATAATATTAATATTACAAATGTATTATGGAAAGAGTGAATAATGTTATACACAATATATTAGTACCAGTGTGGTTGTCTATTACATTGGTAGTTCATGATGAGTCATTGCTTAGTATTTATGCCTTACTGAAATCAAATTCTCTTGATTTGGGGCTCTCCCTGTGGCTCGTTTTAATTAATAAAATACAGTTAAATTGACAATGTGCAATTCTCACCCTAAGCCTTAAGATGCCCTTATAGCTTCTGCTTTTGTGGTCTGGGGAGCTCAATGACACCAAGTGAGTACTTTGGCTATCTGGCTGAAGAGGCCATTCGGATATGACACATAAGAGAAAAAGAGGTCCTCAGACTATGTGGAGTAAGACAGATTCCTAGGCTTTCTGGCATCGGAGCTGAGCCCAGGCCTTAGCTAACACGCCAGCTGATTTTAATCACATGACTGACCACTGGCAGTATCAGCAGAAGCATCCAGCTGAACCCTGAGCAAGTCGCAAAATCATGAACACAGTAGTTAATTTATTTAAGCTAATAAGTTTTGGAGTGTGGTTGGTTATGCATGATAGATAAAATCTTTATCGTATTTCCGAATATCCAATTACATGTTTTTATTGTATTCTCATTATTTCAAAAATGAGGGAGGGGAAGGTTGAGGGAGAGAACGGAGCATAGATTTTCACAAGAAGAAATTCTTGAGTCATAAATTATATAAACCTTTCCACAGAATCTCTTCCTTCATTTATCTTTAGGGAATCACAAATTTCTACTAAGGCTTATTCTCCATTATCTTTCATTGACTTCAAAGACTCTTACTTAATAGTAATCTATTATATATTGTTCTGTTTTATTTTGATAACGGTGAAATGTACATTCTTGCAACACATTAGCAGAAGAGTCCGAAGTAAATGATGTAAGTTCATTTGTTTAGATTCCACATATAAGCAATATATATTTGTCTTTTTCTGTCTTACTTCCCTTAGTACGATAATCTCTAGGTCCATCCATGCTGCTGCAAATGGCATTATTTCATTCTTTATAATGGCTGAGCAATATTCCATTATATATATGTACCACATTTTCTTTCTCCATTCACCTGTCCATGGACATTTAGGTTGCTTCCATGTCTTGGGTATTGTAAACAGTGCTGCAATGACCATTGGGGTGCATGTATCCTTTCAAACCATAGTTTTCTCCAGATATATACCCAAGAGTGAGATTGCTGGATCATATGGTAGCTCTATTTTTAGTTTTTTCAGGAACCTTCATACTGTTCTCCATAGTGGCTGTATCAATTTACATTCCCACCAACAGTGCAGGAGGGCTCCCTTTTCCCAACACTCTCTCCAGCATTTACTCTTTGTAGACTTTTTGATGATGGCCCTTATGACTGGTGTGAGGTGATATCTCATTATAGTTTTGATTTGCATTTCTCTAATAATTAGCGATGTTGAGCATCTTTTCATGTGCCTCTTGGCCATCGGTACGTCTTTTTTTGGAGAAATGTCTATTTAGGTCTTCTGCCCATTTTTTGATTGGGTTGTTTGTTTTTCAATATTGAGCTGCATGAGCTGTCTGCAAATTTTAGATATTAATCCCTTGTTAGTTGCATCGTTTGCAAATATTTTATCCCATTCTGTGGTTTGTCTTTTCATTTTGTTTATGGTTCCCTTTGCTGTGCAATAGCTTTACAGTTTAATTACCTCCCATTTGTTTATTTTTGCTTTTATTTTCATTCTTCTAGGAGATGGATCAAAAGATATTGCTGTGATTTTTGTCACAGAGTGTTCTGCCTATGTTTTCCTCTAAGAGTTTTATAGTATCCGGTCATACATTTAGGTCTTTAATCCCTTTTGAGTTTATTTTTGTGTGTGGGGTTAGAGAATGCTTTAATTTCATTCTTTTACATGTAGCTGTCCAGTTTTCCCAGCACCACTTATTGAAAAGACTGCCTTTTTTCCATTGTACAGTCTTGCCTCCTTTATCGGAGATTAATTGACCATAGGTGCGTGGGTTTATTTCTGGGCTTTCTATCTGGTTTCATTGAACTATATTTCTGTTTTTGTGCCAATACCATACAGAAGCAGACTCACAGACATAGAAAACAAACTTATGGTTACCAAAGGGGAAAGGCGTGGGGGAGGGATAAATTGGGAGTTTGGGATTCACATATACACACAACTATTTTTTAAATAGATAACCAAGGACCTACTGTGTAGCACAGGCAGCTCTGCTCAATATTCTGTAATAATCTAAATGGGAAAAGAATTTGAAAAAAGAATAGATACATGTATATGTATAACTGAATCACTTTGCTGTACACCTGAAACTAACACAACACTGTAAATCAACTATAGTCCAATATAAAATAAAAATTTAGAAAGTAAAAGATATAAATATTTCAAAAGCATGAAAAACACAGAATTCCCTAATCTTCTGGAGATTTATAAATGAAATTTGCAGTTACTTTCAAAACCAAGGCAACTCTAAAAGTTACTGAACAAAAGTCAAACCAGTTATTACTGGACAAAGGTCAAACCAGTTATATCTAATTTTGCACATCACGATTTAAGAAAGACACACTAGATAAATTCTTGAAGTTGAGAGATATTATTTACATATTAAACTGTTGAAATCAGGAATGTTACTGATTCAGAAGAGCACACAAATATAATTATGCTAGCAGATTTTGTTCACTGATTTTATTTAAGTTTTTTATGGAAAATGATACTGTTTTAATATGTAAGCACTTTTTGGCATAACTTAGCAAAGAAAGATTTTTGTAAAATAATAAGAACTGTTCTGACATGTCCCTAAATAAAAAATAATACTTAAAACTTTTCCTTGCTCTTCTCAGAATCCTAGGATCTCCACGGGTGTACAGGGATTTAAACATATTCTGTGAGTTCTCCTCTACTCATCACTTAACAGCACAGCAATCTGTCTCTTCCTAGTTTTGTGACAAAAGGGAAAAAATGCCTTTCCTGTAGGCAAGGTTTCCTAGCTTGATTTGGAAGTCATGAAAACACACACACACACACACACACACACACACGAATGCAGAATCCAGATCTTGGGTCCTTCTCTTTCCTCATGAGCGCCTGGGAAATCTGGTAACTAGACCTTTACCTACGGACATGTTTAACCTTTGGTTTTTCCCATTATGGTTGCATTTTATCCACGGCTCTACTAAAGCCATACTAGAGTAACAGTCAACTTGACTAAAACAAGCGAATGAAGACATCATCTAATAAGGAAACTGTCTCATGCCTTCTGGCTGGTAAGTGTACACAGGCTTGCTCACTCTGTCCTGTGCATGTCATCCTGTCTACCTCATCAGCAGAGCAGAGCAAGTTATTCATGTATCAGTGTTTTCCAAGTTATGGCAATAGCCCCAGGAGACTACTTTCCCCAAAGCTTCCTCCTCCCCCTATATGCATATGCATATTCCCTGTAAATGTCAAATTCTCCAAAGAACACAAGTTTGCTTTTCTCCAGTGAAGTCTGGCTTCTCATTTCACCTTCAGCCTTCAAGAGTTTCTCTTTTTCACAAGGTATGAAATTATGTATTAACGAAGTAAATTTTCCTCAAGAACACCAGGAACAGATGCTATATTCCTTATTGCCATCAGTTTAAATATATTAATTTATAGACCCCATTACTTTTTAACAAAAAATCTGCAGAATAAGAAGTGAAGCAACAGATGAAAGACCTTTACAGTAATTCTTATCTGTGTCCTCCCCCCCAATTTGGTCTTCAATATGTCTTTGAATTTGTTTACAATATAGAAGATGCCAATTTTACAGGGAATTTTCAAAGAAAAAGCAGAAAGGGATAGTAAAAATTTCACTTCGTTAAAAAGCTTCACACATTTCCTAGAAAGCAAACATGCAAACACTATCTATACTTTAACTTAGATAATTATTTTGAGGCCATTCTACAAAAAAAAAAATCAAGTAACTGGGCATCACATTATTACTTTCATTTGTTTAGAGTAATGGCAAAGAAATGTCTGTGCTAAAAATAGACCAATTCATAAATTGTATCTCATTTTCAAACCCATGAAGCAAGCAATGTGATCGTTTCTGAAATGAGCCAAATTCAGTGCCTTCATCCTGATTTGCAATCCATTTTAAGCAGAGGAGAAACAGGATTGTAATGAAGCACATCCTCACAGATCACTGCTACAAATCAGCACCAGCCGTGTGGAATACTTAAATTAGAATCCACATTAAAAACTCATGTTGCCATTATTCTACCCTGAATCTCAAGTCTCAGAGCCCTTCTTACATGTTGAGATTTCTTTTTTCCTATATTTCACTAGAAAAGATATGTAAATGGTGGCTTTGAAGGGAAGGTCTCCCATTTACTATACTTCCGGCCTTCCTTCCCCTCACTTGGAGCACGTGGCATTTTACCTATACTCTGAGGGGACAAATGAAGTCACCAATGTGATGCTCCACTGCCTCTGCTCAGAAAACTGAAGGAAAGGAGGAGCTCAGGTGGGTAAGAGATGAGAAATAGTCAAATGAGGTCGGATGCAGCTGAAAGTTTTGTGGTTTTGGTTCCCTTCCTTCCTTCCTTCCTCCCTCCCTCCCTCCCTTCCTTCCTTCCTTCGTTTCTTTTTGCAATAATCTGGCTTTCTCTTGGACCGAGTGCCATAAAAAATTAAATCGATATGCCGACGATTCATGTTGGCACGTGCTAAAGGGGCATTTTAGGGGAGAGTGCTGGTGTGATGGCTCCATTCCCGGCTCATAAAGGGGCAAAATGGAATCAGTACCAAGGGCATGAGGGCAGCGACAACAGCCAGGCAAAGGAAATGCCCTGCTTTTATGCAGAAAACAGTATAGATGCAAGAGTCAAACAGATTATTCCAAAAAGAATACACTTTGTTTTTTACTGGAGTGAACTGCACAGCATTCCCCCAAGTCTAAGCTGCATCCGATGATCTGGTACAAAACGGCACTTGGTTAGATCCTAAGGAAACAAAACCAAAGTGAGCGAATGTTTCTGGTGGCCTTATTGAATTCTAGCACCACCTAATTCTGCTTCAGTCACATTTTTAAAAATCTGATTCCACATTTTCACAGAAGAATAGACCTAAAAGGACCCCTATGACTAATTTCCAACACTACGATATAAAACGTAAAGGCACAAAAACAGAAAAAAATATAGAAATGATTTGTAGTACATTTAATTTCTATTTCCATTAGCCATACTTCTTTCAGATTATTTTAACCTAGGGATGTGATTTTTTTTTTAACACGTTTTAGCATCTATGGTGTATTCTCCATTACCCTCTCATAGCAAAATATCTCTGACTTAGCAAAGGGGCTGCTAAAGGGGGCATTTATCATTTACTAAGGACTATGTTAGACACTTGGGTATAAGCTTATCTCGTTGCACCATCACTGCATCATCAGGGAGCTGTGATTTATCCCATTTCACAGGTAAAGAAACTAAGGATCATAAAATAAGGATAAATTAGCTTCTGTCATACAGTCAGTAAGTGAAGTTGAAATTATGTTCTCTCTTATCTAATTTTCTAGGACAAAAAATTTCTGTTTTAGAGATGCTGAACTTGCATTAGTAACTGTAATTTGTTATAATTTATTTAAGGTATGAAATCATGGATTATTATTTATTATTTTTCCCAGCTATACCAATTCAGTTCTTGGCTATAAAGGTATACAATAAATATTTGGTGAATTAAATTGAATTGAATTTCCATACTTTAGATAAGGCACATTTTAGATACCTTATCTTTAAGATGAAGTATTTAAATAAGGAAGAGAGAAGAATTTCCATACTTTAGATAAGAAATACTTTCTTAATTTGGAGAATAACTTAATTATACAAATGCAATAGCTGTTGCAGAAGCTTATTAAAATAAGCAATTATTATTTGCTATTCTAAGCTAGTATTTTACATAAGTCATAAATTTGCCAGCTTCCAAGACTAAGTGTTTATAATTTGCTCTTCTAGTGTTTTATATGAATTATAGATTTGCAGACTTCCAAAATTCAAGTAAGAAATACTTCAAAGTGAGCACCACTTTATCACTGTTTTAATTGGGAGACGTGTTTGTATTTCACAGCTTTTTACTCTAAGATTCAGTTCTTTAGCTATATTGCTTGAACCATTATGAATGTCAAAGAAACAAACCTCAGTGATGATTTTATGAGAATATATAAAATGAAGCAATGCTTCTGCGACAGTAAAAAGGTTAATGATGATTTTTTTAACAAATGAATCAAATATTTATACTTTATATTTTATTGAAGGAATTCACTTATTAATAAGACCACAGAGCCCACAGAAGATCTTTCTTTATGCTGTCACTGGCCACCTCCTATTGCTTAATTACATAATCTTAACCTAGGGACCATTTACTAAGTTATCTCTCCATTTCTCCTTTTAATATACTTCTTTCATCTACAAAATCTAATTTGACATATCCAAAAATACAGGATTATTTTTCCAGCAATTGAAATGTTTTCCACGTAGTGGATCTATTATTTGAGGTAGAGAAAAATTTGTATGTCACAATTCTATTTATATAAGTCTTCATATCAATCTAAGATATACTTTGATTTCTAATTTATTTAAAATCCCTAATAGGCTAAAAATATTAGTTTTATGAGATTTTTTTGAGGCAATAAATTGCCAAGGTTTACTCCAAGTTAAATTTGCTGTTACATAAAGAGATTTTCAATGCTTTCAAAACCATGTGTTATAGGAGAATCTCTTGTTTATCTCACTACGTACAGGGCCATAATGGAGCTAAGATTAAAAATACAAAATTCTGAATATCCAGATCCAAGAGGATGATATTCTTCAACCCAATGGTACAAAGTCATAATAATAACAAGTCACATTATGCTCTCAACAGAGCACTTTACCTTTTAAACATATCCTATTGTCATTTCATTTGCCAAATTCTGATTGACATTAAGGAACAGACTAAAGAAAGAATATTGTAATTTAAGAGCTTTTGTGCATTAAAAATAATACATAGTTATCAAGAATAAGACTCTTGGGCACTTAAAAAGAAGTTATTACAACTTTCTCAAAGGCAAATGCCATTGATTTTTTTCTTCTTTATATCTGCAACAATTCTGTATTGCAATTCTTTTTTTCTTTTTAACATCTTTATTGGAGTATAATTGCTTTACATTGTTGTGTTAGTTTCTGCTGTATAACAAAGTGAATCAGCTATACATATTCATATATCCCCATATCCCCTCCCTCTTGTGTCTCCCTCCCACCCTTGTCTTGGTGCATGAAAATCATTTCTGTTATGAAGGATAATTATGATTATGCATTCCTCACCACTTTTCTGGGTAAGAATGAGATGAGAGGATAAAATGGGAACAAGGTAAATATTGAAGTGTGAAAAAAAATCTTGCCAAACATCCTTGTTCTAAGAGTTACAGAAAAAGTATTGTATGGGAATGAGTTATTGTATTTTTACAAGGAATTGATGACTTTGGTTAATAAATGTAACTAAAAAGAAGGATAAAACAATTAAGAATAAATGATATGCCTTCTGGAAATACAATCTTCCAAAATAATGTTTGGCTGGTTCACTTTAAATCTTGGGATTTACAATATTTTTAAAGGCTGAACACCCCTAGCCCTAAAGGATGAAAATTTACTTTTCTTTTTCTAAATATGCTTCAGATTTACAAGTGCTGGTTAGGTTTGACACACCAAGGCACACTTTTATTTCCTGTAGCTAAGACCACTATATAATTTTTATGAATACTGGCTAAAAATATACATTTGCCATGGAGGTGTATCATGGACCTTATCAAACAATTATCACTTGAAAAACATGCTGTACTGTGATTCTTCTGAACTAAACTTTTGTTTCAAGACATGAAGCCATTTTTTAACGAATATATAGATGGCCAACAATAATCTTAGATTCTTAATGAATATAATACATTTCACATTTAGTCATGCAAAGTTCAACATGCTTTACCACTGTAAATACCAGTTATTAAGATTGATGTTCATTCAGTGTTAATTGCGTATTGCATATTATCTCACTGAACTCTTTTATCTACCCAGTCTACAGATTAAGAACCCAAGTGTTTGGATTAGCAACCACATAGCTAAAAAGAGGCAGAGTTGATATTCAAGTGCAGAAGAATTTATACTCTGTTTTTAATCAGTAAAGCACACAGCACTTTTTTTTTAAGGAACTGACAGATGTTAACTGAAAGTACTAATTAAAAATGTCAATTATCATCAAGAACTCAAAATAATCTCTGTTAATGATTTGCCATCATGGATGTGGACTGAAATCACTGATATAATTTTGGGAAGATGGATGGTGGCTTGAGAAGAGGCAGAAGTATCTGTGAAGTGAATGAAAGGAAATATTAAAACAATAATCACAAAAGGGAAGTTATTAAAATCATAATGGTATGAAAATTAACTTTAAAAACTTCTTTAGAAGGTTTTGTTTTAATGAAGCACCAATCACAATGTGTGGAGCAGAGTATTATATAATAAATAATTATTTAATGAACGAAAGCGAAAATTACTATGTCTTAGCAACCTTAGATGCCCAGTGAGACCGGTGCTGCCACACGACTGTGCCTCAGAAAAGAAGCACAGTTAACTCAGCCAGCTGGATTTGGATGTTTTGGAGACTTACTGACCTTTAATCTATTTTGCTAAAGATTTAAGAATGCTGGAAATGAATCAATAACTGCAAAAGTAGCACATTTCTATGATTAAGTATTTTCCTCTTTCTCTACTACTGGTGGCTAGAACTATTCTCTATTATGTGCAAAAATATATTTCATAAATATTTCAGAGTGATGTTGTGTAAGTCAATTACCATAATCAGACTCTTAAAAAAGTTTGTAGTCTTCTTGTAAAGTAGCTATAATTGTTATGAGTGAGAACGTAAAGAGATAGCAATACAGCCAGGCATCAGGGTGATGGGGGGTTGGGAGGGTGGGAGAGAGACGCAAGAGGAGGGAGATATGGGAATATATGTATATGTATAGCTGATTCACTTTGTTATACAGCAAAAACTAACACACCACTGTAAAGCAATTATACTCCAATAAAGATGTTAAAAAAAAAAAAGAAAAGAAATACAGACAGGCAAACTGTATATGAAGAATCAGTGAGAAAAGTAAAATAGATCATGGAGTGAAGGGAGTTACGTAGACTCTCGTGATGCCCATCAATTAGGTCAGTTAGGTTGTACCCGTGGATTAAAGTCAGGGAAACACAAAGAATCAATTAAAATTATACAAGATGGACATTCTCTACTCATAATTTACTCCTAAGCCAATACTATCTTCGTCCCAAGTTTCCAGCTATGTGAACACCAGTCTTGGATAAAATAATTATTTGATCTAGCATAAATCCAAGGGATTTTAGACAAAATGACTCTAGTGTCATCAAGGAATAAATCCTCATTGCAGTCCACAACTAAGAGTTTTCTCAGACCCTCCAAACTAAGAGACACAAAACCCAGCTAGGATCTTGGAAAAATGGAAGCGTTTGTTTGACCCTCATCACTCCAGTAATTCCAGAGTTGTTATTACACTTGAAGGAGAGGATGCTGACCCTGGAATACAGAAGAAAGTTAGAGGTGTCGAATTGCGACATGACCTAAAATGAGTCTTCTAACACATGAAGGGATTTAGAGACAGAGAAAAGCACTTCCCCTCCCTAGAACCATACATCAGAAATCAGAAGCAGGGATAATTAGATGTCAGAAAACATAACCAACTTGGTTAACAGTGCATTTGTGTGTTTCTCCCAATGTACTGAGTCTTTAAGATAGATACTTTCAGAATTTGTTACTTATAGACTGATAACAAATATGTAAGTATTACTCTACTTCAAAATAAGGGAATGGATTAATTGGCCTCTCCTTCAAAGGTTCCTATGAATAAAGCTTGATAATTCTATAGGTTGAAAAGTTAAAATATAATTAATTTCAGTGATTTAATATTTTCCTTATTAAGATTATTGTACATTTATAAATGTTTAAAATTAAAAAGTATTTATAATCTGGAGTTGTAAAGGTTCAGAGGGCATCTGTTTAAAGTCTGCAAATCTAAAAGACAACTTGATAAGATAATCATGAAAGTGGAGAGACAGGGATTTTTGGAAAAAAGTATGTTTTACACAATAGAGATTCCTTTATTTTAAATTACATCTAAGAAGAGATATATGCTGATATGGAAACAGAATCAACTTATAAATGTATGGAAATTTCTTTTTCTAGAGTCAACATCAAAGACACAGTTTTAAGCTCCATGAAAACACACGTCTGACCTAGAACGACCCTGACAGTGCTCCTAGGATTATATTCCTTACAGCCAATTAAATTCTCCTAACTATAAAAGCTATTGTCCAAGGCAATAGTGCCACTTTCTTGTAAAAAACGGATAACATTCAGTTCACAATGTTTTGTTTTCTTTCTCTTCTTGAGGAAGAACCAAATAAATATGAAAATATCACATTAATATTGTCCATGCAACTAAATATTAGATAACAAATTTCTGGGTATGCATCTTCAACAATCTTCAAGAATTTTAGCAATCAAACATAAATTAGATGTTATCTTCATACTTACATTCATGAAAGGTGGATACGTGCTAATTAGATAAAATTTCTGCTAAAATTTTTAAAAGATGTATTTCTGTGCAGAAATAATAAAACTGGTAATTCATATGGAAGCCGAACATTTACTGATAAGAAATATTCTAAAAGTCAACTGATAAAGAGCACAGCATGTTATCACACAACATGCTAAAGTGGAAACACAAGGAGGAAACAGTGTGAATAAAGCACAAAAATCACTAAAAATAATACAAATGAAATCAATGAAATATCATTTTTGTCTTGCAATTTGGTATGAAAATAATTTCAACAAAAATTCCAATACAGCTGAGAATTATTGAAACAAAGGCTCTCATGTGGTATTGATGTAAGCATAAATGGAGTCATACTTTGTGGAAGAAATTTTCTCACTATATAGCAAAGGCTCAGAAATGTTCATATTAAATGACTGAGTCATTCTACTTCTGTGAATTTATTCTAAAGAAATCTAAAATAGAGATTTCTACAAATGACTTTTGTCATTCTGTTTATAAGCATTAAATTTTGAAAATCCATGAAAGAGCATATCTAAGACATAGTAGGAATCCGTTAAAATTGATGTTTGTAGAATTTTGGTTGAAAATATAATCTGTTATCTTTTGAATCGCTTTCTCCAGCTTCATATTAACATACTTATGAAAATATTAAAAAGGCAAAGACTCATAACACAGAAAATACATGATAACAACCAATACAGTGGCCAAATCGGGGTGAAATTAACTAACTCGAAGATTGAGAAAATGGGATAGAGAATGAATGGCCAATCATTACTAGGAACCAAAATATCAGGGCAGATACCAAGGTGGCAAAAAACTAATCAGAAAGTATATAAGGTTCACCATTTACCACTGCAACAAAAAGGATAAAATACCTCGGAATAAACCTACGTAAGGAGACTAAAAACCTGTATGCAGAAAACTATAGGACACTGATCAAAGAAATCAAACACGACGTAAACAGATGGAGAGATATACCATGTTCTTGGATTGGAAGAATCAACATTGTGAAAATGACTATACTACCCAAAGCAATCTATAGATTCAATGCAATCCCTATCAAACTACCAATGGCATTTTTCACAGAACTAGAACAAAAAATTTTACAACTTGTATGAAAACACAAAAGACCCCAAATAGCAAAGCAATCTTGAGAAAGAAAAATGGAGCTGGAGGAATCAGGCTCTCTGACTTCAGACTATACTACAAAGCTACAGTAATCAAGACATTATGGTACTGGCACAAAAACACAAATCTAGATCAATGGAATAGGACAGAAAGCCCAGAAATAAACCTATGCACATATGGTCACTTATCTTTGACAAAGGAGGCAAGAATATACAATGGAGAAAAGACAGCCTCTTCAGTAAGTGGTGCTGGGAAAACTGGACAGCTACATGTAAAAGAATGAAATTAGAACACTCCAGAACACCATACACAAAAATAAACTCAAAATGGATTAAAGACCTAAATGTAAGGCCAGGCACTATCAAACTCTTAGAGGAAAACAGGCAGAACAGTCTATGACATAAATCACAGCAAGATCCTTTTTGAGCCTCCTCCTAGAGAAATGGAAATAAAAACAAAAATAAACAAATGGGACCTAATGAAACTCAAAAGCTTTTGCACAGCAAAGGAAACCATAAACAAGATGGAAAGTCAACTCTCAGAATGGGAGAATATATTTGCAAATGAAGCAACTGACAAAGGATTAATCTCCAAAATATACAAACAGCTCATGCAGCTCAATATCAAAAAAACAAACAACCCAATACAAAAATGGACATAAGACTTATATAGAAAAATCTCCAAAGAAGATATACAGATTGCCAACAAATACAGGAAAGGATGCTCAACATCACTAATCATCAGAGAAATGCAAATCAAAACCACAATGAGGTATCACCTCACACCGGTCAGAATGGCCATCATCAAAAAATCTAGAAACAATAAACACTGGAGAGGGTGTGGAGAAAAGGGAACCCTCTTGCACTGTTGGTGGGAATGTAAACTGATACAGCCAATATGGAGAACAGTAGGGAGGTTCCTTAAAAAACTAAAAATAGAACTACCATATGACCCAGCAATCCCACTCGTGGGCATATACCCTGAGAAAACCATGATTCAAAAAGAGCCATGTACCACAATGTTCATTGCAGCTCTATTTACAATAGCCAGGACATGGAAGCAACCTAAGTGTCCATCGACAGATGAATGGATAAAGAAGATATGGCACATATATACAAGGGAATATTACCCAGCCATAAAAAATGAAATTGAGTTATTTGTAGTGAGGTGGATGGACCCAGAGTCTGTCATACAGAGTGAAGTAAGTCAGAAAGAGAAAAACAAATACCGTATGCTAACACATATAAATGGAATCTAAAAAAAAATGGTTCTGATGAACCTAGGGGCAGGAAAGGAATAAAGACGCAGATGTAGAGAATGGACTTGAGAACATGGGGAGGGAAAAGGGTAAGCTGGGACGAAGTGAGAGAGGAGCATCGACATATATACACTACTAAATGTACAACAGATAGCTAGTGGGAAGCAGCCGCATTGCACAGGGAGATCAGCTCGGTGCTTTGTGACCACCTAGAGGGGTGGGGTAGGGAGGGTAGGAGGGAGGGAGACGCAAGAGGGAGCGGATAATACAGCTGATTTACTTTGTTATGCAGCAGAAACTAATAAAACACTGTAAAGCAATTATACTCCAGTAAAGATGTAAAAAAGAAAGTGTATAAAGTTCAGAGAAAGCTGGTGGGGGAGGGAGTTGGCTGTCATTTGAACACAATGAGTAAAACATCAAAGCTAAGGGCAGAAGAAGATCCTGAAGAAAGGTGAAGACCATTCTCTCTGGAAACCCCACTTGATGGACTGGTCAAGACCCTGGCTGTGGTCCAAAGAAATCACCCCATTTCAGAACAACAGAGCAACCTTAAAAATGCCTGCAGAACACAGGAGTTGGGCTAGGCTCTGCACTCATGCTCCAACTCTAGGAGATAATGTAACTGGTATCCAAATGGAAAGAAATCAGGTCACTCCAAATAGTCTGGTAACAACTACCAGCATTTGATAGAATGGGACATTTGAACACATCTCTCTCAGGCATTGATAGATCCTGTCGATTAAAAATAAATAAGAAATAAAAGATATAGATTATTTTACGGTATCTATTTGATTTAAAAATTATACATCAGGTACTGTATTCTATAACAGAAATATACATATTTTAAAATGTTGAAATATTTTCTAACACAAAAGCCTTCAAGCAGTCATTCAGAAAATTTCAATAAATTCCAAAAAAAACTTAAAATGTCATATTCTAAGAAAATAGTTTAACAAAAATATCTAATAATGAAGTTTAGATAGGCACTCAGAAAAGCACAATCACTTGAAAATTAAAAATACATAATACTCATGGTCTAAATAGTAAATGCAAACTATAAGGTAAGTACTACTTGCAATCACTGTCAATAATTATCAGTATAAAGTAATATGTGACAGAAGAGGGCTAGCAACTAGAGATTGAAAAATAAACAAGAGATGGACTGTCTACAAATATTTTACAGTCAAATTGGGCATGCTGTTTAAAAGACAATATAGTGTTACAGATATAGTGTGGATAGTATGTGACACACAAACATCATCTAACTAATTCTTGGAATTTCAGGGAAACCTGTAGGAGTAAATGATATCTAAGCAGAGTCATGAAGTGCTAACAAAGTGGGGTGTGTGTGTGTGTGTGTGTGTGTGTGTGTGTGTGTGTGTGTGTGTGGGATCTCAAAAATCAGGTGGAAAAGTTTTAAATGAACCAAAATGTGAATTTTTGTCATCTTTTTCCACTCACCCAAGAGTGAAATGGGTTAGAGTCTAGCTATGTTGGCAGGGGTAGAAGCTATACCTAGCTTAACAACATGGTCTTTCCTCTTTGAGGCTTGTCTGGCTACCATGGCTGGGTGCCTAACTTGCCCGCAGCAAAGACCAGTAATAAGTCCTCAATTTTGCACCAGCAAGCCACTTGGCAGTAGGTTAATTACACCGAATCTCCTTCCATCGTGATACGGATAGGGAGTTGTACTCACTGGAATAGACACTTGTTCTGAATATGCATTTGTCTTCCCTGACCAAAATGACATCTGTGAACTTATCAGGTCTGAATACCATTGTGGATCCCATGCAACACTGGTTTGGACCAAAGAACAACAAAGGGTTTATGTCAGGGAATTCACTTTTCTCATGATGTACCCTGTTACTCAGTGGCCGCTCAGCTGACAGGACAGTAGAGTACACTGTTGAAGGCTCAGTTCAAGAAATTTGTGAAGCTGGAGGGCAGTTTAATAGGATGTGTTATATAAAGTAAACAACGTTAAATGCTCTAGCCTAGAGCTAGAATACTTGGGTCCAGAAATCAAGGATTCAGTGGAAGTGATTCCTCTATTAGACCTAACAACCTACTTGCAGAATTTTTACTTCTATTACTCAAAATTTTTGCCTTTGATGGTTCAGAGTTCTTGGTTCCTGAGGATGTAATGCTTTCCCCAAAGGATAAAATACTGTTTTAATTTAGTTGGACATTGAAACTGCCACCAGTTCACTACTGAATTCTTTTCCCGTTGAGCTAATTGGTAAAGAAGAAAGTAGCTTTACTGGTTAAGCTGACTGATCTCAATTAACAGAAGGAAATTGGTTTACTGATATATACTAGGACAGGAAGGATTATGTCTGGAGCCCAGGGGATTCTCTGGAGCTTCTCTTATCATTCCATATTCAATGGTGAGTGTTAATGGAAAACTGGAACAGTTCTATAAATTCTTGATCACAGAGCTTAAAACCTTCTGGAAATAAAGGCTTGGGTCACTTCTCTGGAGAAGAACCTTTACAAACTAGGGTTCTGGCTAATAACCGGGGAAGATGAAGTTCATGGTGAATAAGCAAGTTATAGAAATGGGAACATTAGCGGTAAATTTATATAGTTTCTTCCTTATTTATTTGAATATATTAATTTACTTTCCCCCCCTTTTTTCCTCTAATATTTTATACTTTAAAATGTTTTTAAGTTAAAATAGATCCAATGGAGTATTACTAAACCACAAGAGGAATAACTATCCCCAGAGATAGACTTGAGGACTGATTAACATTGTTTCTTCCTTTTAGGGAAGAGGGTAAAAGCCTTTCATTTGTATGACAGTGGCTTTATCACATCAGGCAAAAACATGAAAGTGTTGTTATTGTTGCTTGGAAATTATATACGCATAGAAGGCTAAGAACAGACACCAAGAAACCTTTCATCCCTTTGCTCTCAACCTCCATTCCTACCTCCTGTGCTCTGTTATATTATAAGGCCTCTGTGACACCACAAAAGGCACTTCTAAGATTTTCTTGGTTAAGTTTCCAATAGGAGGCACATATTAAAGTTTAGAAGGCAGAAGAAAGAGAAATGTGACTCTCTTCACTTCAAGTTTCTGGAGGCATCTCCAGCAGGACAGCGCAGGAAAAGTTTCAGCACTGGAGGGGAGAACAGTGGCAGTGAGGGATCCAGGCAGCTGCTTTAGACTAGAATAAGCTCAGGGCATCTGGAATCCAGCAACAGAAGCCTTCTCAGCATGGCACCCTTAGTGTATGGGAAAGTGTTTGCGTCTCCAGCACAGAAAAGGGAAACCAGTTACTAAATCTTGAGTTGCTTTATCTTTTCTTCTTTTTGCCCCATACCTTTGTCTTATCTCTTTTGTTCCTCCAGTTCTTCCAACACTGTTATAAAAAATACAGTATTAATTTAATATTTCTCTGTTTGAAGCAACTACACTGGATTTTGTTATCTAACTGACATGTGCCCCAATTCACTCTTCTAGGGTTCAGTCCAAATGAGGGAGGGACACACCTGATTGATTGACAGGGATACTTAAGATCTAGAGGTTACTTTCAAATCACCATTTTGGACTTCTTATGTCTGCTGTTCAGGACATGCATGTAAGAGGAAGGGTAGCCCAGAATGCCAAAAAGGGCAGAACTGTGGTGAGGCAAAGGAAAGAAAATAATCTGTACTTCTAAGCCTCTCTCATTTCTAAGCCACTCCCACATGGCAGACTGCTGGCATTAAAATCAGTGTACACACCTTTAGGTCAGCCATGTGGCAGGGGAGAATGATGCTGTGGCAGCATATAGGTATGGACCAACTGAACTAAGACTTCAATGGGGGAAAGAATAAAGGGTTACACAATGCAACCCAGTCCGACATGCAGCCAACTTGGCCCAAGAAGGAGTCACGGGCTCTAACCAAGTCCAGAGAGCACAGAGTAAGACTGGCGTCCAGTGATGCCAGTAATCACATTTTAGTCATCATGAATGTGATACCACAGGGTATATATGCCCTCCTTTTTTAAAACCAATTCTCAGCTGAAAGAGCAAGGGTGTGCAAATAAGAGACCATGTACAAGTAGTCCCAAAGACAGACAATTACCTAATATGATTTTGATATAAAAGCCTGCCAAGGATTACACAAAACATAAAGCTACTGTAAGATTACAAATGCAGATATTAAAAGCAAACCTTATGCAAATTGAATTCAGAGCCATGACTAAGGGCTATTTACTGCTAGATTGAAAAAAAACACTATTAAGCTATTTAGAAACTTATCAATAAAATGTAACTTTGATTCAAAAGAAAAAAAGGATTATGACCATCTTGCTGCTAGAAGCCATTTAATAGTATTCAGAACACATTTCTGAGAAACATTCAGAGTTCAACAGAAATATAAGAATACATTTTACGTTATGAATTATATCTCTATCATAACAACACCCCTCCCCCAAGAAATTTTAATACTAAACAACCAAAAGCAATTCTATTTAAGTCTGAATATAGTTAAAAGATACCCATAACATCACTAACGCTTTACAATGGTCTAAAAGCTTTAGTTGATGCAACAAAACACTAACCAGAAATAATACATTTAGGAGCTGGAAAGGAGAAAATAAGTTATGAGAGGCCTCATGGCATAGAAATTAAGAGCTCAGACTTCAAAGGCAGATGACCTGTGTTATACTCCAGAGTCTTGTCCTCACTAGCTGCCACTCAAAGAACTTTGTGACCTTGAGATAATCACTTGACCTCTGTACTTCAGTTTACTCATCTGTAAAATACGGCTAGTAACAGCACATATCGAAAAGAGTTATTGTAAAGATAACTGAGTTAATATAGTGAAGTACTTTTGAAAATGTGGTAACTGTTTGCTATTACAAACAGTTCATATATATATGAACTCATTCATATATATATATGAATTCATATATATATGAATTTAAGCCTGGAAACAAACATTCAACTGATAATCTAATAAAGCTAATATATGTGATTGCAGAAAGTTGCCTAAAGATCTCATTAAACATATGGATATTATTAGCAATAGCTGGTTAAAAATATAATTTAAAAAGTACTCCTTTGTGATAGCATGAAAACTTAAAATATATAGCAATAAATAAGATATCTTCAGATCCTGCATTTCAAAAATTACATATCTTTACTAAGAAAAATAAATTGAAAAGTAAAGAGTTTTATAATGCTTTTAAATGGGTAGAATAAATATTATAAATATGTAAATTTTAAAATAAATTTAAATATAATACAACCTAAAATGCTTTCCCTATTTTCAAACTTGACATCGGTCAAATTTATGATTTCCAACTTTGATACGTATCACTTCTATAGTTTGAAAGGAAAATAAAATTACGATTAATATTGTTATTTGTCTCATACCTCATAGAAGGCAACAATATGGTGAAAAAACTTTACTTGGTTTTACTTCTGCTACCAGTGATCAAACCTTAGACACATCATAAAGCACTTTGTTCAGGTGTCTCATCTTTTAAAAAGAAATGACCATTAGATCGATTTAGAGTACATGTAAATATGCTTTGAAAGTTAGAAGGGCTAGTGCAATAAATAAAGAAATCTTTGCCTTTTGAAAGACCATGTATTTTATAAAGTTTATTCCTCTTCTTTTATAAAAAAGAAAAGAAAAGAAAGTGCACCCCAGAGAAACCAAATGGATTTTCCCAGGTGACAACGTTAGTGGCAAAACCCTGACAGGGACCTATATCAAGTACCTTTTGGACCACATGCAACACATAATGAAATGCTCCAAACTTGAGGTATTTGGGGAGAATTCAACACCTCTGAAAACTGGTCAGAGACAAAGAAGACCAAAAGTGACTTGTCTGACATTACAGAATACATAAAAATTACTAGAGACCCACAAAGCACCCAAAAGGAAAAAAACATAGAGAATCAATGATATATTGGGAGAATTTATGTCCATATTACTTGGGAAATGAAAATAGTGTCATAGAAAATTTTAAAAAATAGGTTAACATTCAGAAGACATATCAAAGTAATTGCCACACTATTTTCAAATACCCTTTTAGTTAAATATTTATGATGTTTAATAAATTAAAATGCCCATGGCATTATATGAAGAAAATCTAACTGACATTTATTAAGGCCTGCTCTGTGCCATGAAAAGCACATAACAACCATGAAAGGATGAAGACTGATCATCACCATTTTACAAACAGGTTCAACTGGGCTGATACTGAGGAAGTACTTGGTCCAAAACCCAAGTCTACTCAGTGAGAAAGGATCACAGTCAAGATCTAAATTTAAGTTCCTTCCAAAGCTTGAGCTTTTCATTGACCTCATGGTGTTAGAAGGGTTAATATAATCCACTGTAGTCTACGTACCAAAGTGGTAGAATAAGGTTGGTGCTCCTACCTGGTTTCCAGTCCAAACCCTGTTGGGTGGTAATGGCATTACCTCAGCCAAGTTATTTAACTTCTCTACGTTTGTTTCTTTTTTTTTTTTTTTGTAATATGAAAGTAAATACCAACAATAATTATTCCCACCTTAAAGGAATTAAATGAATTGATATAGAAACCATTTAGAACCCTGGCTGACACTCATCTTTTATTTTAGTGGCTAAAACATATACAACATTTATGTCCTTAAATAAAGGTAAAAAGCAACATTGAAATGATAAAACCAAGCTTACTGCACACCCAGAGATGGGAGAAAGCTGGCACCAGGCACAGCCCAGCAGTCACAAACGAAGGTTTAGACCAGAGGGCTGAGGAAAATTGCGGTGTAATTAAATATTGGGCTACTGATTTTCCTATAATTCCCAAAAGCAGATACAGGAATTATGAAAGTCCACAATTCCTTATTATCTATAAAATACTTTCATGAGGTGTAAAATTAAACATCAAATTTATTATCATTATAAGAGAAAGACAACATAAAGTATAAAACCTTAAATTCTAGAACAAGCACCTTCTGTTTCTTCCATGTAACCTTAGGCAAATCATTTTCCCTCACTTTGTTGGAGCTTATTTATCCATAAAATAAAGAGAATAAATACTTCCCTCTCAGCACTATAGTGTCAAGATTATCAAATGAAATAATGTATATTGAAGTGCTTTTTAGATGTTATAATACAATTAGAATAATTATTAATTCCTAATTGCGAAGAGTATCTGTTACTGCAAACAAGTCACCAAACTTGCTACCTCTGAGAATATTCTAAAAATAAGGTAATAGAAACTCAGCAAAAATTTTTAATGCATTATTAAAAATCGTGCCTCTATTCATCTGTTGATGGGCATTTGGGTTGTTTCCATACCTTGGCTATTGTGAGTAATGTTGCAATAAACATGAGTGTGCATATATCTAGTCAACATCTTGTTTTCATTTCCTTTGGGTATATACCTAGAAGTAAAATTACTGGATCGTGTGGTAGATCTATTTTTAATTTTTTGAGGAACTCCCATATTGCTTCCCATAGTGTTTGGACTAATGTCCATTCCCACCCACAGTGTATAAGGACTCCCTTTTTACCACAACCTCATCAGCACTTGTCTCTTGTCTTCTTGTTGATAGACATCCCAACAGGTGTGAGGTGATAACTAGTGGTTTTTATTTGCATCTCTCTGATGATTAGTGATGTTGAGCATCTTTTTATGTGCCTGCTGGCCACTTTTAATGTCTTTTTTGGAAAAATATCTACACAGTTGACCTGTGAACAATGCAGGGGTTAGGGCCATCTACCACCACGCAGGTGAAAATCCACATGTAACTTTATCGTTGGCCCTCCATTTCCACCGTTCTGCATCCACGGATTCAACCAACTGAGGATTGTATAGTGCTGTAATTTATTGAAAATAATGTGTGTATAAGTGGACCTGCACAGTTCAAACCTACGATCTTCAAGAATCGACTGTTTTCATTTCTTCTGCCCATTTTTAATCACATTGTTTGTTTATTTGTTATGAAGTTGTATTAGTTATTTATATATTTTGTACATGAACCCCTTATCCAATATATAGATTGCAAAAAATGGTATATGTACACAACAGATTAGTATTCATCCATGAGAAAGGAGGATATCTTGCCATTTGTGACAATATGAATGGACCTTGAACACATTATGCTAAGTGAGATAAGTCAGACAGAGAAAGACAAGTACTGTATGACACCACTTCTAAGTGTAGTCTAAAACTAAGTTAAAACTGTAAAAAAGCACATAGTAAAATGGTGGTTACCAGGAGATGGGGGCTGAAGGGGTAAGACTGATGGTGTTTAAGGATACAAACTTGTAATGAGTAGTAAATAAGCCATGGAGATCTAATGTACAGTATAATGAATATAGATAATAATATTGTACTATAATGATGTAACATGATAAATATTACTTCAATGACAATCATAGTGCAATATATAAATGTATCAGGTAACACACTGTACACCTTAAACTTGCAAAGTGTAACATGCTAAATTTATCAAATACAGAAAAGAAAAGAAACGAAATTGTACCTCTAGATTTCTTTTCTTAAGAGCATGCAAAAACAAAGTTGAACACAAAGTTTAAAAAGGCCAAAGTTAGAGAAAACAGAATTTTTTAAAAAAAGAATGAGACAGAAATTTGACATTCTATACTAATATTGAATATTATTTCACTTTGTATACTTACAGCAGTATCTATTTAATAAGCTGTGCAACTACTCTGCAGTTTTATTGCATGCAAAGAGAAAAATTTTCCTTATAAAATATAATACAGATTGAAAGAAATACATTTGAAAACATTTAATAACTGTCATACTCAGGAGTCTAAATGGCGCTATTTTACTAAATCTAAACTGAAAAAAAAAAATCATTGAAGCCTTCATAGCAAGAAGAAAAATCCCTACTAACAATTTAGTGTGGCCAGTTCTTGTGGAATGTTGATTTTACTTTTCACAGAGACATACCGAGATGCTGTTCATTATGATTAAGACTTTATAACTATAAACAGGTAAAGAAATTAGTGTGAGGTTCATTATACTACAGACATCATTTAGCATGTGATACCCACAGCCGGGCATCTAGACCTCAAAAATGTTTCTTTGAACTTTTTACCTTAAAAAGTAAGTACAGGTAAAGGTCACTCACCAAGAGAGTTTGTGACTCCAAAGGAGGGATACTATCCTAGGATTTACAGATCTTATCTATGAGAGGTCAATGAATAGAACAGATCTGTGCATGTGTATTGGGGGAAAAAGTCATATTTTCACTGAATTCTAAGTGAAAATTTATCATTTGCTTGGATTATGATGTTAGTCAACGAAGCACAATAGGAATAGCAGTATTTATGAACTTTTCTTCATACAAAGTATTATATTTTCATATATTTTATTACAATTACGTAAAGTATGATTTAAACTCATCACAGCTTCAGAATTACTCTTATTATTAAACATTTGCCTAGACCTTATTTACCGTATTATGATGCCTGTGTTTGACTACACCACAAATTTGACTTCTCATGTTTTGATGACTGTATTCTAATAAAATTGATTCTCTGTGTAATCCTCTGCATTTGATTATATGCATTTAAAATATTAAAATCATTATTTTGAAAGGGGATGCATAAACTTCATCAGACTTCCAAATGGACCCATGGCACTGTGGTGGCTCTGTATCGTGTCAGCTGGGCTAGGACAAACAACATTGCTCAGAACCCCCTACCCTATATGATTCCAGTTAGTGTGGGCCATGGAGACAATTTTGTGAGATTTGTGGGTACAAGTGAAGCAGCAGCCATGTTGTTTTTTATCTGGAAGAGCAGGGCAGAGTCATCAGGTGCCTCTGTAGATCACGCACAGTGCATCTTATCTATTCATCCTCCTTCAGCCTCTCCTGCATCACATGTGTGTTTAGCTCTGTAATGATCATGGCCCCAGTTTCTCCTGAATGACATCTGTATCACCAAGGTTGAAAGCAGTGAAAAGTAAGAACTGACATGACTTCAATCCATTTCCCTTGGTTTCAGCAAATGCTTGTGAGTTACAGCATACTCTTTCCCACATTACATCCACCTTCTATTCCCAGCTGCCTGTCCTATGGATTTAAACTCTAGACACATGCAAAGACAGCGGCCCTACTGACATCTTTTAACCAGCTCCTATAATTATGTAAATCCTTATAAAAAGTTCTTATAACAAATATATACTTTTTTCTAATTTTTCAACTTCTCTGATAGAATACTAACTGATACAGCACAAAAATTATGTTAAGAAACCCTGTTTTAAAACAATTTTTTTGAATTATCACAAGACACTGATAAGTATAGGGCCATTAAATTAGCTAACATTTATTCTAACTTTAAAAGTAAGTACTGGTTGACATTTTCTGGTCGAGAATGTATGTAAGTTAACTTCACAGTAAAACAATTTAATCACAATTTAGTCACATACCACGTATCTAATGGTTTCAGGTCAGGATATGTCAGAAGACAACCCTGAAATGGAGAGCAGAAGAAGAAAAAAAAACCAGAAAATAGTCCCAGAAAGTGTTTGTTTCAAAGGGTGAGAATGAATTATTGAAGGGCAGTTCTAAAGTGCCACGACTCAATTCAAGGGGATAATTTAATTCTGCTTCTAGCTGAGTTCATAACACACTTCAGTCTTATCCCATGGCATAATATTGAGTCTTATACATCAGTCTTACTCTATAGTTGTTTTTTAAGAAATTTATGTGATTTTTTGTGCCACAACACAAGTGACAGAGTAACATCACCGATATATAGGAACATATTCCCAGCCATTTTAGAATGGAGAGCTTTACATTCCCTCTTCAATCATAGAAGAGAGACATACTCAGAACGAGATCTGAATGTGATGCAAAAACTCTTTTGACTGTTTTTGTGCAATGGTTGAAGCTGAATACCTACATTCCTAACTCTTGTCTGTGAACATGAGGAGTAATGCATTTAGACACATGACCATTTTGCCTTTAGACTAATAACACTGAGGAACTACTCAAACTAACCCTTGGAAAAGTACAGAAAACTCTACATCATTTGGAGCCGATTTTTCCCCTTTGGGCTCCAAATGATATAGAGTTTTCTGTACCATTGCAAAGCAGAAAAGACAACCTTTTGCAGATGTAGCATTTGAAATATGACCAATGTTAGGTTTGGGTGGGGAACCCTCAAAACACAATTAAATGCCTGTGTTTGTCACCATCAACAATGCTTCGATCCAGTCTTCTCAAAATACAACAGAAAATCTGAAACCAGGATTCTAAGCAGCATTAAAAAAAAAGGTCTTACTTGTACACATTCTTTAATCCACAGAAGACTCAGAGAGCTGGCAAAGGTAGAGGAACAGTCTGGAAAAGTCTATTTCAGCAGATTGATATTTATGTACTATTCTGCTCCCATGTAAATTTGCAAGGAGCTCATTTTCATTTACTTAATAATAGAAAGTTGGAATGTAGACCATTAACATTAAAGAGATTTGAGGCTACGTGCAACAATACTAAATGTCTGTCGGTCTGTGTATAAAAACTTTTTTTCAATTTCTGTAATTTCATGTATTTGTCAAAACATCTTCCATGTTCATAATGACTTCACCGAAACAAATTCAGTTTGAGATAAACTCTATTTCTTGGGAAAGTCCCTCTCATTTTCTCAGAGAAGTATTATATAAGCTACTGTAACAGGGCCAATTATCTGAAGCATATTAAGAAGCAATGATGCATAAAATCTTTTTCAATATCAAGTTCAAAGCAGGACAAAAGGTGAATTCATTAATGTGAATGTTAAGACAAATGAAATAGAAAGTCACAGTGGTTAATTATGCCGAGGAAACAAATTAGAGTTTGTCACACTTAAAGAAAGTCTTTTTTAAATAACTAAATTATTCAAAAGGCGAGTTTTGTCAATATTGTTTCTGAGGCTATAATGTCAGGAATGTGTGTGTGTCTATGTATGTATGAATTTTTAAAAAACAATAAAAATGGAGAAACTAATGATTTTTGTTATATTTTCTTTTTTTAATTTTTAAAAAATAATAATTTAAATATACTTGATTTATAATGTTGTGTTAGTTTCAGGTGTGCAACAAAGTGATTCAGTTATATATGTATTCTTTTTTTTACATTCTCTTCCATTATAGGTTATTACAAGATATTGAATATAATTCCCTGTGCTATACAGAAGGTCCTTGTTGGTTATCTATTTTATATATAGTAGTGTGTACCACAGATGCCCAATGATGCAATTGATGGTAATTATGAACAAAGAAGAAGAGATGTGTCTCTCTGCTAATAAGCAAGGACCACTGGTACAGCTGAGGAGAAAAAATAACATATAAAATTTTGTTGTTTTTAGAACTGATGCTTACTGTGTTGATCTCTATTCTATACATGAATATCTAACTGAAAAGAAACTGACTTTTCCTTTTAGTGACTTCTAATTTTTACACTTAAACTTACTTGCTTGTACTTACATTACACAGTAGTTTTTTTTTCCCATTTAGAGGCATTAAGAGCTTTACTCCAAATAATAAAAGAGCCATAACTTCCTAGTACAGAACACAGATAAGGAAAGAAAGAGTGGGTGAAGAGCACACACTTCCATCACTCTACTTGGACACGGTGTTTCCCTAACAGATTCATCACAATGGAATTTCAATCAGATTAAACTCCTTAAGAGAGCAAACTTAGGTTTTACTATGTTGATAATATTTAGTGTATCTTTAAGATCTTCTGCCGTATCTTTAAGACAGACATACAGCACTTTTAGATATCCTTTTAGCACTCTTAAGCATTTAGAGTTCCTTCCTGACAAAAATTTTCATCCTGCACATGGGTAACTCAACTTCTGGTGATAAATAGAATGGCCAGCAATATATGCTACCAAAGAATATGTGTAGCTAAGTGAATGAACTGATAACCTTTAACTTTCACAATGAAATGTCTTTATTTTCAACATGGCTGATATCTATAACACAGAGGTGTTTTTTCATTCAGGAATGAAACATTCCCGCCCTTCAGATCCTCAGTAGAACTTCACTTATGAGTTCTCTGCCATAAAACTCCTACCTTAAACCTGCTGGAGACAGTTGATGTTCAAGAATTGTCTAAGGAATAAGCTGTCAACTACTTACTCCTCCACAATTCTTCAGGCTTCTTCCCTGTGTATGGAGATAATCAGAAAGCTACCATAATCATTTTGTTTCTTTGTGTAATTGCATTTAAGTTTTGTTCAAGGTGACTACCAAAGCTCATACAAGAAACAACCAACTGTATGCGGAAGACCTTTCACATATTTTAAAAAGCTGCTGTTGAGAATGCGTGCCATTATGTGGTTCAATCGTATAAACATCCTTATAACATATGGGGGAGAAAAATGATTCTCTTGATGAACCGTTATCCTTTCTTTTAGAGAAGGTTAGACTAACAAACTTAAAGCTTTATACTGAAATGCCATAGCTTTCTCCAACATATTTATTTGTTTTGTTTGGACATAAACAATCTCTAGTCCAATTCTGTGCTAAGCTCATGCCCTTCATCATATACCAGTGGTTTTTGGCTCACAGTTCTTATTTTTCTTGCCAATCATCAAATAACTTTTAGATTAGAAAATATTTAACAACATTAAATATACATTATGATATACATTAAAAACAAAATTGTGAAAACAGATGAAGAACAGATTATGAGAAATTAGTTTGTCTTGCTGAAATCACTGTTATCAATTCTAGTCTCTCACAACTGGTTGCAAAGGCCCCAAAAGAATCCACATGGGCACATCTCCCTGTGCTTCATAATCCTCTTGAAAAGTCACTGATAAATATTTTTATTCTAAATTATTTTTCACTGACACTTTGGGAAATATTAAGTTGTTTTTCCTTCTTTTATGTCAACTTCCCTCAGTAGGTAGCTATACCATCTGTACTACTCTCTTTTGTATACACTATGTATATTTTTACAAATGGTCCTTGAATCAGGGCAAGCATAGTTCTGTCTTCCTCAGAGAATGTCTAAGTTGTTTCTGGCCACATCATAAATAGTTGCCTATTAATGGATGAGAAAAATCAACACATGAAATGACTAGGCCTCTACCTCATAGTTACCTCTTTCTGACCAAGCGTCTCTGTCTTTTAGGAAAGTAAGAAGAATCTCTGTCAATAGAACAAAAAAATCAAATCCATTTTATTTCTACAAAGTGCCCAAACTTATAAAACAAACTGTTCAATGTCTATAACGAAGCAAATAATTACTCCTGAATGTCAACTTGGGACTTTATGTGAGTAAAAGTTACTCCAAAATGAATGAACACATCTTTCACCATTTCAATAATTCCTGTTTATTCACTTAAAAATTCACTTTTAGGTAAACTAGAGGTGCAGTGACAGTATAAATTATAAATGAATACAAATAACCCATTTGTTTTACTATCAAAAATGCCAATAACACTAAAAGCAAAAAGAATAGGTTTGAGATAAGAATATGAGTAGAGATAAGTCACTCTTGGAAAATAAGCTGAGGATGTTTCAAAATCGGAAGATTTCACCACTTACATCAACCTTCCAACTGCCCTCTTCACCCCAACCTCTTAATTTTCATATTTCCATTCATCGCACATTTTTTCCACTTATTCAGAGTTAGAAGTATGACATAGTCTTTGATTTTTCTTCCCCCCATGTCAGTTATTCAGGAATTGATAGGAGAGGATTTCACTGAAATGTCTCTGGTGACTGACCCTCCCACTGAATAAAATATAGGCTGCCCAGAATGGAGTTAAGACCCTTCCTCGTTTAGACCAATCTTACTTCTTAGCTTTGCTGCTCACTACTCATTTTATAAAATTCACTTTCCAACACCTTTAAAGATAGAATCTATCACCATATCCTAAGTAAATTCTTAAGCCAAGTCTCTTTTTACTTTGTCCGATCTGTGATGTGAGTCCCTTAGTTTTTCCTATGTTTCATTTCTCAAATTTAATTACATTGACTCTCAATAACTGCAGCACTTCATTCATTCATTCATTGTTCTTTTCTCCATCTCTTTAAATATGTATGTGGCATACAAGGGTACACTTAACATGTTGCAGGGTGTCAGAGAGCTATAATACAGTCTCTGAGTTTTTTACTGACTTTAATCCTACATTTAATTTTTATATAATTGATTTTTTCTCCACAATGAAACTGTAGCAATTAGGAAGCATTGGTCTTTTGCAATTTTCCTTTATTCTCCACAGTTCTTAGCACAAATATTCATTTGATTGAATTAAATAATTCAATCATTTGATTGAATTAAAAAATCTTACAAAACATAGTGCTGATTTCATCACTACTGAGTTTCTTGGAAAAGAAAGTCTATAAAATAACTAGCATTATAAGCCAGAAGATAGAGTGATTTCTAAGCTAGAATCATTCATGATCTAAAATACCAGAAAAATAGCCTCTATTGATAGATATTACCTTGTGAAATATAATCCTCTCTTAAGGGAATAGCAATATTGGACAGCAAAAAGACAGCTATGAGTTTTGGGGTTTTTTTTTTTGCTGTACGCGGGCCTCTCACTGTTGTGGCCTCTCCCATTGCGGAGCACAGGCTCCGGATGCACAGGCTCAGCGGCCGTGGCTCACGGGCCCAGCCGCTCCGCAGCATGTGGGATTTTCCCAGACCAGAGCACGAACCCGTGTCCCCTGCATCGGCAGGCGGACTCTCAACCACTGCGCCACCAGGGAAGCCCCCTATATATATTTTTTTTAATGTGCTCCTTAAAAATTTGTTTAAATGACTTCCAGTCAGATGACATGAGTAGAGCTCCCAGGGAGGTTCTCATTCCAAAGGCAGAGGGTCCACTTTGATCATCCTTCACGCCCTTAGAGAAAAGTGTACTAATTCTCCATTAGCAACTAGACAGTATTCAACTGGGACCACAGCGGAGCAGGAGATGTTTTGCTAAACCAGTTAGCTTCCTCCTTTGTACGGTCTCAGAAAAGCAAAGTCAATGTTGACTGAAGCTAATGACTTATTACAGAATGTAAAGCAGCAACCAACGTATGATCATATAATCCTAGGTTTGGAAAATTTCATGTTGAATTAATTAGCATTTTTTCTCTCAGATAGTCTCTGCAAGATAGGATCTGTGTTGCTTGAAAAGTCTTTCAAAATAAGGGATTTTCAAACGTGTATCTATAGCTATTCTAGCATTTAAAAATTCTCTCAGCATGGAAATCTGCACTATTAATAGTCCAGGTTTTTGAATTTTTTAAAAAATCAGTACAAAATAAAAAATGGGTCACGTTTTTGTAAGATTTCTTAATATACACTGAAGAATAGTATTCAGTTATTTCAGTATGTTTTCTTTTTCAAATGGAATTATTCTACTTCCTTAATTTTTTTTTATTGGAGTATACTTCTAGTACTGAGAATATTTAATCAAAATTTTTATTTCTCCCCTGTACCTTCTTGGTACATTCCAGATTCTTCATTAGATGAATAAACTACAAGTGCTCAGAGAAATCAAGAAGAGTGTGATCCAGCCAAGAATACATTTGTGCCTGGTTCTTAAAAATCTTTCTTATTAATCTAAGTTCTAATAATACGTCCGTAGTTCCCAACTTGGATTTCTTAGAGCTGTAGGGATTGATGTAGTAATAGGGAAACAGGAAACTTCTGTGAAATCCTAATAGAAAATGTATGTTCACCACTGATCAGATGGCACAGGTCATATTCAACACTAAATTTCTTTGCCATTTTTCATGCATAAGGCTTGATACATAGTAAATATTCAACAAATGTTTCTTACTAATATAAAATTGTATAAAGTCATTTAAATGCTGTTGCTATTCAATGATAAAACTTAGAATTTATGAGGAAAATACATACATAGAGAAATCCTTAACAAAAATAGAAAATTGAACATTTTTATTAAATGCAGTGTTTTAGGGAGAGAATTCCCTGGTTTCCATTTAGAAAAATAATAATGAAAATGGATAGGGCTTGAAAAAAGTGGAACTGCTATGTCTTAGTTTAAATTTAAGATAAAGATTTTTTGTTAATCTTCTATATAATCCTTATTTTTTGTCTTCTATATAATCCTCTATATAATCTTATATTTTTTAATCTTCTAAATAAATCCTTATTTATTTATGAGATATGTTAATATTTATCTTTACAAAATTTCCAATTTTGTGAGTGATTCTTCACTAATTTCAAGATCTTTCTGACAGATTTATGCCTTCCAAAATACTATATACATTTCTAAAATCTATTCTAACTTTTGAGTGTGTTTTTCAAGTTACCATACTCCATATTAATCCAGCTTGTTCAAAAATAGTGGAGCAACAAAATACCCCTGCTGAATGCACTTGGAATAGCCACTGCGCTGCTGATTACAGATCTCCACGTACATCGCTTCATCCAGATGACCCTCCCCCATCCACTTACTATGGGGGGACATAGCACAATTTTTTTCTCTTGTTTATTGGGAATAGTTTACTTGAATAAAAAGCACACACACAAAAAAAACACAGAAAAGAAAAAGTTGCAAATGTCAAATTACATGAGGTGTATTACATCCTCAACCTCCTGAGTCAGTCATAGAAAAGTAACTAGAGGCAAGGGGGCTATTCTGTATCAATATCAGAAGAGAGCTTGTAAAAGAGGGAGAAATTATTTTGCTTTCTACTGTGTTTTAGAAACTGAAATAGCAAAACTCTCAACTTTGAGGTAATCAGAAGGGTTGTAAATTCGAAGTTTCAGGAAACATTCACTTTAATGTCACTCATGACTCTCCACACAGTAGCTTTTCTTTGCCTCACATCATGTAAAATTCATGAGTGTTAGACAGATTTTAGTACATCCAAACAATGTGGTACACATCTCATCATAATGAATAATCTAGGAATGTAAAAATCTAAGTTTTAGTAACAAAAAGAAAATCAATATGTTTCCTAAAGAGGCTCAGTATTCAGTTACCTTCATCAGGACCCAAGAGGCAGCTGTTACAGATCAAATTGAAAGTATTCGTTCAGTGAAATACAGGACATTATAATTACCAATATATTCACCCAGGCCAAATCAGTATTACTGAGAGCACTGCCCATTTAAATTAGCTAAAAAACTTATAAAGTTCCTCTCACAGGTCATTAAAATATTGGATAATACATACAATGAAACAGAGTTGATCTAACAAAGAAATGTTTTTCACTATCCACTGAAATTGAATAAAATTTAGGTAAAAGAAATCTTGAAAAAATAAAATTGTCTTCTATTAAATCAAATTTGACACTAATTCCAAATTTTAAAAAAAACTGGTTCTCTGCAGCAGAAAATCTTCTTTACTAACATAAAAATAGATAAACTTACGAAATACAGCAGTGTCTTGTTTAATCCCAGCGGAACATCTGAGGACATTGTCTCAGAACTCCTCGCGGGTACATTTCCTGAAAAAGAAAATTGAAATAAATAAACTAAAAGGCTGAACTTAAAAAAAAAAAATTAACTTTAAGGAAACTAATTCTGTGTAATGGAAAGATCCCACAAATGTTGTACAAATTGCGGGTCTATCTAAATAGTCTTTATAATGTAATAGGGAGGGTTCCCAGTGTCATTTGCGTCAACATTCAGATCATGTGGAAGAATTTATATCAATATCCATACAGTTTCAAAATGTGTAAATACTTTTAGTATATTAAGAAGAGAAATGTGCTCACTATCCAAGTGGGGAGACTGTTAGTAAAGTGGCTGGAATGGCCAACCCGAGCACCAGGAGAGGAAAAATGAGTACAATTGTAGCTCGAGGCCGGGGGAAGACGGCGGAAGAGTAAGACGCGGAGATAACCTTCCTCCCCACAAATACATCAGAAATACATCTACACGTGGAACAACTCCTACAGAACACCTACTGAACGCTGGCAGAAGACCTCAGACCTCCCAAAAGGCAAGAAACTCCCCACGTACCTGGGTAGGGCAAAAGAAAAAACAAAGACAAAAGAATAGGGACGGGACCCGAACCTCTGGGAGGGAGCCGTAAAGGAAAGGTTTCACACACTAGGAGCCCCTTCGCGGGGCGGAGGCTGCGGGCGGCGGAGGAGGAAAGCTTCGAAGCCGCGGAGGAAAGCACAGCCACAGGGGGGCGGAAGGCAAAGCGGAGAGATTCCTGCACAGAGGATCGGTGCCGACCGGCACTCTCCAGCCCGAGAGGCTTGTCTGCTCCCCCACCGGGGCGGGCGGGGCTGGGAGCTGAGATTCGCGCTTCGGAGGTCGGATCCCAGGGAGAGGACTCGCGGCGTGAACACACCCTGCAGGGGTTTAGTGCGCCACGGCTAGCCGGGAAGGAGTCCGGGGAAAAGTCTGGACCTGCCGAAGAGGCAAGAGACTTTTTCTTCCCTCTTTGTTACCTGGTGCGCGAGGAGACGGGATTAACAGCGCTGCTTAAAGGAGCTCCAGAGACGGGCGCGAGCCGAGGCTAAAAGCGCGGACCCCAGAAACGGGCATGAGACGCCAAGGCTGCTGCTGCCAACACCAAGAAGCCTGTGTGCGAGCACAGGTCACTAGCCACACCCTCCTTCCTGGGAGCTTGTGCAGCCCGCCACTGCCACGGTCTCGATATCCAGGGGGAAACTTCCGCAGGAGAACGCACGTCGCACCTCAGGCTGCTGCAACGTCACGCCGGCCGGCGCCGGTGCAACGTCACGCCGGCCGGCGCCACACGCCGTTGCAACGTCACGCCGGCCTCTGCCGCCGCAGGCCCGCCCCTCACGCCGTGCCCCTCCCCTCCCCCCCCCCCCCCCCCCCCGCCCCGGCCTGAGTGAGCCAGAGCCACAGAATCAGCGGCTCCTTTAACCCCGTCCTGTCTGAGCGAAGAACAGACGCCCTCCGGTGACCTACACGCAGAGGCGGGGCCAAATCCAAAACTGAGCCCCAGGAGCTGTGCAACAAAGAAGAGAAAGGAAAATCTCTCCCAGCAGCCTCAGGAGCAGTGGATTAAATCTCCACAATCAACTTGATGTACCTGCATCGTGGAATACATGAATGGACACCGAATCAACCCAAACTGAGGAGGTGAACTTTGAGAGCAAGATTTATTATTTTTTCCCCTTTTCCTCTTTTTGTGTGTATGCTTCTGTGTGACATTTTGTCTGTATAGCTTTGCTTTCATGATTTGTCCTAGGGTACTATACGTCCGGTTTCTTTTTGATTTTTTTTTATTTTTTAATTTTGTTTTTTTATTTGTTTCTTAATAATTATTTTTTATTTTAATAACTATCTTATTTTATCTTACTTTATTTTATTTTCTTTTATCCTCTTTCTTTCTTTCTACTTTTTCTCCCTTTTATTCTGAGCCATGTAGATGAAAGGCTCTTGGTGCTCCAGGCAGGTATCAGGGCTGTGCCTCTGAGGTGGGAGAGCCAACTTCAGGACACCGGTCCACAAGAGACCTCCCAGCTCCACGTAACATCAAATGGCGAAAATCTCCCAGAGATCTCCATCTCAACACCAACACCCAGCTTCACTCAACGACCAGCAAGCTACAGTGCTGGACACCCTATGCCAAACAATCAGCAAGACAGGAACACAACCCCACCCATTAGCAGAGAGGCTGCCTAAAATCATAATAAGGCCACAGACACCCCAAACACACCCCACCAGACGTGACCTGCCCACCAGAAAGACAAGATCCAGCCTCATCCACCATAACAGAGGCACTACTCCCCTCCAC